>NC_135809.1:136859825-137482368 GCF_964213995.1 Mustelus asterias | reverse complement strand
GGTGCAGATTCAGTGGATCAACAGGCCTTCTTCTGCCATTAAAAAAAACATTCCTGATAGGAGGAAATTATGATGTGGAGATGCCGGCGTTGGACTGGGGTAAATACAGTAAGCGTTTTAACAACACCAGGTTAAAGTCCAACAGGTTTATTTGGTAGCAAATGCCATTAGCTTTCGGAGCACTGCTCCTTCGTCAGATGGAGTGGATATCTGCTCTCAAACAGGGCATACAGAGACACAAAATCAAGTTACAGAATACTGATTAGAATGCGAATCTCACTGGCTGTCCTGTCTGGCGACAATACACATCTCTTTAACCTGTGCTTAATGCTCCCTCCACTCACATTGTCTGTATCTTTAAGACCTGGTTGGCTGTAGAGATTTGCATTCTAATCAGTATTCTGTAACTTGATTTTGTGTCTTTGTGCCCTGTTTGAGAGCAGATATCCACTCCATCTGACGAAGGAGCAGTGCTCTGAAAGCTAATGGTATTTGCTACCAAATAAACCTGTTGGACTTTAACCTAGTGTTGTTAAAACTCTTACAGTAGGAAATTAGCCATGGTTCATGAGGGACCATGCCTATTTCTCTCTATATTGGACAGAGAGAGACAATTGGTTATATAGCTTGAGGGGCACCACTCCACATCAAATATGGGACAGACAAGGAGGCAGGTCTCGGTCTGCCTGATCCAGAACAGGAACTCAACCCACATTGTTAGTTATATAAGCAGTTCAGTCAACTGGAACTAGTGTTATCAGCTGCTAAAAGACTGTGGTGCTTGATGATGCTTCTATGAAGCACTGTGGAAGGATTTTCGATGTTGAAGGAGTCAGTTGTTGCTGTTAAGCCACATTAGGATGGCACAGGTTTGATGGAGCAATCAGTTTATTTTTTCTCCTGTCCTTTTTCATGTCCCAGTCCATCCTGACCTGTGTCCCATGTTTCAAAATCAAACGCTAATTATTCTGGTTGGAATGTAAGGCTGAATACGATTTAATAACCGTTTGTCTTGGAGCACTGCAAACCTGTGATGAATATTTTAATAGCAAGATTTCCTTATTAATATTAGAAATGTAATAGGAACATAAAGAGAGTTGGGTAGATGAGTTCAATGTAAGGAGAATCCAATTGATATGCAAATAATCATTCTGTTTTTCAATGGGCTTACATACATGACATGCTTCATGTCGCCCTATTGGCACTACCAATTGCACAGTTACCTGGAATGAAAGGCACTGGGACATTCAGAACATTGCAATTAATTTATGATTGGATAACTGACTTCTAAGAAGCAAGGGACATTTTTTAAAGCAGAAAACATTTATAATTTTTGTTTTTTGTGTGATCACAACAGCAGGAAGAAAACAATTGAAAATAATGGCTAAATTTAACTTCAAGTCAGTGGGCGAGCAAGTTTCCAGCAGATCTTTCTTTTCCCTCAGTTGATACTCAGAAATACATTTTATAATTAGCAGATACTCAAGTGGAAAATTGAAGCTCCTCATCTCATGTTAATTGGACACGAGCTGAAGTTGTTTCTTATCCAGTCGGAGGATCGGTACTGATTAGTTTTACCAATTTAAATGTAATTTTAATTTGTACATCCTATTTCCAGTCTCACTCTCTCAGTGTGTGCCCCCTCCAGCTCAGTAGCTGATTTGGTTGCTGCGACAGTGTGGTGTGGAAAGCTGGTCTGATTCGTTCCTTGCTCTGGTCCATGAGGCTTGGGTCTGTGCAGAGTCTGCACATTCTCCCCGTGTCTGCGTGGGTTTCCTCCGGGTGCTTCGGTTTCTTCCCACAGTCTGAAAGACGTGCTGGTTAGGTGCATTGGCCATGATAAATTCTCCCTCGGTGTACCTGAACAGGCGCCGGAGTGTGGAGACCATGGATCAAAAGAGAAAACGCTGGAAACTCTCAGCAGGTCTGGCAGCATCTGTAAGGAGAGAAAAGAGCTGATGTTTCGAGTCCAGATGACCCTTTGTCAAAGCCCAGGGGATTTTCACAGTCACTTCATTGCAATATTAATGTAAGCTTACTCATGACATTAATAAATTTTTTTAAATTCTTGCCGGATAAATTCATATTTTACAAGCAGCTTTACTTTCGGGATAGCTAAAAATTCTAATCTCCAACCCAGAACTCTAATCTGCATTGTGAGTCATTGGTATGGATTTCACCATGAGTTACGTTCTAACCCATTATTTTTTGTCTGGAGTTAAAACTGTTAAGGATCTTTTGTTCCAATGGGCAAGACCCATTCTGAATAATGAGCAACATAAAATGACTTGCCCCTTGCAGTGAATTATTGGGAATTAGATCATCAAAGAACTCGGTCAGTTAATCATTTCACTAGTAATACAGGGTGAGGTAATATTGCCCTTCTCCGTGTGACAATGAAGGTCAAAGTTACTTTTGCCTCGAGATTCCTCCATGCTATGACCATTCTGCCACCATCATTTCCTCAGAAGTGTGAGGTGACCAGTTTTTGCTGTACTTCCACTGGCAGTGATGGAAGGTCATGTCCTGAGATGTTGGGCTGGGATTCTCCGACCTTGCTCATTGGTGGGATTCGCCGACCTCGCCCGCGGCTGGGATTCTTCGACCTCACTCGCAGCTGGGATTCTCCGACCTCGCTCACAGCTGGGATTCTCCGACCTCGCTCATGGCTGGCATTCTCCAAACTTGCTCGTGGTTGGGATTCTCCGATCTCGCTCGTGGTTGGGATTCTCCGATCTCGCTCGTGGCTGGGATTCTCCGATCTCGCTCGTGGCTGGGATTCTCCGACCTCGCTCACAGCTGGGATTCTCCGACCTCGCTCACAGCTGGGATTCTCCGACCTCGCTCACAGCTGGGATTCTCCGACCTCGCTCACAGCTGGGATTCTCCAAACTTGCCCGTGGTTGGGATTCTCCGATCTCGCTCGTGGTTGGGATTCTCCGATCTCGCTCGTGGCTGGATTCTCTGATCTCGCTGCAGTGAATGGACATTTGGCTGAGCGTCAAACTCTCCGTCCTTGCTGGCTGTGATGGTGGGGGGTGAGCAGTGAGATCTCTCCACAGATGCTGCCTGACCTGCTGAATATTTCCAGCATTTTCCAATTTTCATTTCAGATTTCCAGCATCTAAGATCTTGGGCTTTAAATCTTAAAGTTGAAACATGTCAGACAGTGTAGAACTTCAAAAGGACATGGACAAGTTGGTGGAGTGGACAGAGAGGTGACAGATGAAGTTCAATGTGGAGTAGTGTGAGATGATGTTATTTGTTAGGAGAACATGGAGAGACAATATAAAATGACGACTACAGTTCTTAAAGGGACCTGGTTGTGTATGTGTATAAATCAGTGAAGATGGCAGGACAGGTGGAGAGAGCAGTTAATAAAGCACATAGTATCCTGGGCTTTATTAACAGGGGCACAGAGTACAACAGCAAGGAAGTTGTGCTGAACTTATACATGATTCTAGGTAGACCTTAGCTGGAATATTGTGTACAGTTCTGGGCACCACACTATTGGAAATATGTGAACACATTGGAGAGAGTATGGAAGAGGTTTACAAGAATGGTTCCAGGATGAGAAACTTCAGTTATGAGGAGAGATCGGAGAGGTTGGGACTGTTCTCCTTGGAGAAAAGAAGGCGAATAGGAGATTTGATAGAGATGTTCAAAATTACAAGGGGCTGGACAGAGTAGACAGGGAGAACTGTTCCCGCTCATAAAAAGATCAAGAAGAAGAGGGCACAGGTTACAAATAATTTGAAAAAGAAGCAGATGTGACGTGAGGAAAGGTCTTTCTCTGCAGTGGGTGGAATTTTCGATTCCCTTGGGCAGCGAATCAGAGTGCAGCTTGCCAGATGTCTTGCCAGCTTTTTCTGCCATAGTTGTAAACTCTTTACAAAAAAATGTGCCTATCAAAAGCTCAAAATGTGCCATCCACTGTTCAGATTTTCTCATGTCCAATCCTAACCTCATGAAATAAAGATAGATCACTATTTGATCGGCAATAATCCTAGGTTTCTTCACCAGTTGTTCAGCCAATTGTTTCCGTTTGTGTTACATTTAACACTTTCATTCCAAAAACAAAAAGTTATATTTCTAAAGTTAGAATTATGGAATCAGATATTCACAACAATAATGGCACGCCCCATGCATCTGACTATTATGTTGGCAGCAAATTGTGAACTCTTATCCTTCCTTTGTCGTTTGCATGGATATCTTCTGAGGAGTGAGTTTCAGTGCTGGTGTAATGCCAGGTACGTAAATCATACCTCCCGATTGTTGGCTGTTAATTCCAACAACACTTTCCTCCAGCTGTTTGTTAATAGGCACAATATCGATCTCGCTTAACCAGGCCACATGTAAAACCTGTGATTCTGCTCTAGCAGCACTTTAACAATCCCACGTGTGTAAATAGCTGTACTCGTCAATACAATACCTGTACAATGTTTAACTTGTCTCATTTATGCTTACTCAACGTAACTTAAATTCAGATGGAGGAACTTGTAATCTGCGAACAAAGGATTCTGCTCAAGTCTTGCATCCAGGAGCATGAGGAACCTAAAATTCCCGCTGTTTTCTTTACAGCAATACCTCTGCCAACCAGAGTCAGTTTGCCAACCAATCAGCATCCTATTCTCCCATCATTCAAATTGTTTGTGATCATTTGAAATTTGCCATTCTTGCATTGTTCCTGATGAGTGCAAGATGAAAAACTTTGGCAACAAAGAGAGATGGTTGTGTAATGCTAATGTCACGGGACTATTAATCCAGGGGCCCAGGCTAATGCTCTGGGGAAATGCGTTCAAATCCCACCATGGCAAGTGGTGGAATTTAAATTCAATTAATTTAAAAAATTGTAATTGTAAGTTGGTCTCTGTAATAGGAACCATGAGACTATCAAAATTATTGGAAAGATCTGTTTGATTCACTAATGTCCTTTAGGGAAGCAAATCTGTTATCCTTACCTGGTCTGGTCTACATGTGTCATGTGGTAGATTCTGAACTGGCCTCTGCGATGGCTCAGGAAGCCAGTCAGGGTAAATGCTGGCTTTGCCAATGACATTCTCATCGTGAAAGAATAAAGAAAAAACTTTGCAACAATATCGACTGTTTGTTTCTCTTATTTATTCAGCTTCATTTTCCGAAGATATTTTGAAAGTAATGGGCGGGATTCTCCGGCTTGTTTCCCGCCAGCGGGAGGTAGCATGTTGTTTGCCAGCAGAGGGATTGCCTGGTCCCATCGCTGTCAATGGGAAACCTGTGGACGGGAGCGCACTGCCGGCAGGACTGGAGAATCTCACTGGCGTGAACAGCTGGAGAATTCCGGCCATTGTGTAGAATTTGTGCATTCTGATAGTCAGATCAAACTTCTCACTTATTCCACTTCCTGATAAGTTAAAAACTCTTAATAGAAATGATTGCATTCAGAATCTGCCTGGTATTTTGCATTATTCTTGCTTCATAAAGAGTTAAACTTTTAGTTTGATTCCTCCTGTGGTTGTTGCAAATCCGTCTATCCATTTCTCCACACATAATATTTGTTCTACTTATCCTCAACAGAATCCCAGGCCTGTTATTTCTTGTAGCTAATGTCTTTATCTTCATCGCCTTAAGGTTCTCCTTGACCTCATTATTCATCCACTCTAATCGAAACTATTTTCCTTTTTTTCTCTGAGGGAGTTATTTTCATTTCACATTCTTTAAAGCAATCTTTTAAAGATTGGAATGTTATCCTGTTTCATTTCGCACTGGTTCTTGTCTGGCTTGTATCCTCTTCAGGGTATCAAAATGTGCCAATTCTGATTCAGCATGATACATTTGTCAACAGAATACAAGTGTCTCCTAATATTGGTTAACCAGTTTTGGTGGAGGATAAATCTAATTTAACATAGGATAAAGATGTACAAGGTCCAGAATATTATTGTAGTCCATCCAACAGGTCTCAGTGTCTTAAAAGTGATTTTAAAAAATTCATCCATTGGATGTAGGCAATGCTGACAAGACCAGAATATTTTGTCCATCCCTAATTGCCGTTGAGAATGGGCTAATCAGCCCGCTTATGAACAACCCCAGGAACACACACGGTACGGTTAGGGAGGGAGATCCAGGATTTTGACCCAGTGAAAGAAATGGTGATACAAAACCAAATCAGAGAGGCATGTGACTTTAAGGGGACCTTGAAGGTTGTGGTGTTCCAATCCATTTCCTGCCCTTTTTTCTTGAGTTGGTGGAAGTCATGGGTTTGGAAGTTGCTTCTGAACGAGGCTTAGCAAGATGTTGCGATATTTCTCATATACAGTGCACACTGCTACCCCGATGCGTCAGTGGCAGAGGGAGTGAATGTTAATGGTGGTGAATTGAGTGTCAGTCGGGTAGGCTGCTTTGTCCTGAATTGTGTCAGGCCTTTTGAGTGGATCTGCACTCATTCAGTCGAGAGAATTGCATCACACTCCTGACTTGGTGGACAAGCTTTGGGGAGTCAGGAGATGTGTTACTCACAAGAGAATTCTTAGACTCTGACCTGGTCTTGTAGTCACAATTTCTGTAGCTGTTCCAATTCAGTTTCTGGTCAATGGTAACGCCCAGGATGTTGATAATGGGGGATTCAGCGATGGTAAAGCCACTGAATGTCAAGGGTTGCTGGTTAGATTCTGTCTTGTTGGAGATGGTATCTGTCTGGCACTGTGTGATGTGACTGTTAATTGCCACTCTTCAGCTTAAGCTTGGATATTATCCAGCTCTTGATGCATATGGAGGCGGAATGCTTCAGCATCTGGTGAGTTGTGAATGGAACTGAACACTGTACAATCGTCAGCAAACATCCCCCTCTCTGATCTAATAGATCATAGATCATAGAGTCTTACAGTGCAGAAGGAGGCCATTCGGCCCATCGAGTCTGCACTGACCACAACCCACACAGGCCCTATCCCCAGAACCCCATGCATTTACCCTAGTTAATTCCCCTGATACTAAGTGGCAATTTAGGGGCAACCCACCTAACCCGCACATCAATGATGGGAGGAAGATAGTTGATGAAGCAGCTGATGATGATTGGGTCCAGGATGCTACCCTGAGGAATCTCTGCAGTGATGTCCTGAGCCTGAGATTATTTATCTCCAACAACCACAACCATCTTCCCTTGTGTCACAAATGACACAACTACAGGTCACCAGCTCCAGCTGGTATTCTTGTGAAGTGTTCTGATGAGTGCAAGATGAAAAACTTCAACAAGGTGGCTTTTTTCAGAAATACTCATGTTCGATGCTACCAAACGCCTACCTCATCAAGTTCCTATCTCTCCACTCTATTACATTGGAACATATGAGCACACAGGAAAGGAACAGGGGTAGGCCAATCAGCCCCTTGAGCCTGCTCCGCCATATAGTAAGATCACGGTTAATCTAATAATAACCTCAGATCTGCATCCCTCCTGCCCCCAAAGAGCTCTCACCCCTTGCTTCCCAAAGAGTTATCACAATGACCTCTGTCTAAGCTGTAGAGTCATTATGTTGCTTGGATATAATGTAATAAAATACACATTCCTTCCAGTTTTTCTCAATCCCAGTGACAACACATTTTGAAGAGTTTTTTTTAAATAATGTGGGAATAAGAATTGCTCAGGCCACGACACACACTCTCATAAATACAGAAATAGATTTGTGAATAGTTGTGAATAATGTAGTGAAATCACAACACTTAGAACATGCCTTCGTTTTTGCCAAAAATGCAAAGAAAGGAAATGATCACAAATGCTTTTCTAATGTTGCTCTGATTCGGGGTATAATTCCCTTTTTGTTGCAGTGTTCCTGGGGAGCCTCATGATGGTTTCTCTGGGAGCCAGTGCATTCTCGGAAAAGATAGAGCCTGGTGTTACCACCCCAAGTGAAAAAAAATCAACCTCGGCCACCTCTCTGGGACCCGGATCTATGTCCTCACTGCTCTTTGTGGAATGGCTGTGCTCAGAGTAACTCTCTTACTGGCAGGTGTTCCTGACTGATGACCCCTCTGAGATGCTCCCTGAGTGAGGTGATATTCTCGGGACGGCCTAGCGGAGAGGCCTGCGGTGACTCTCATCACAGAGGAAGCAGCTGTCCAAGGAAAAAACCTCCCGGCAGCTTTTCTGATGCTAACCAATATCTGAAACTTACTCGTGTGTGGATAACTGAAGGGAGCCTTAAGGCAGCTTGGCTCACATTCATCTCCAGAGATACACTGACATCTGTGACCACTTCTTGCAGCCCTCTGGTGCTGGCACAAGCAGGGTGGAGTTAAAGTCTACAGTCCTGCTGCGCATTCTCTTCACGTCTTCTCTTTCTGGCACTGGTTATTTTTTCCAATGAAGGAAGGGGAAACAATGCTGAGATTATGAGAATGGAAGAGACACTTGGGGCCCAGATCTGTGCACGAAGCTCGCGAAGATGAGATGTGGAGGTGCCTTTCCCTTTAAATCAAATGTCCGAGCATAATCTTTGTGACAAACAATGTGAACTGCCAGAACTGTTTTAAAGAAATTTCTTGAGTGTATGCAGAGGTTTTTCTTTGAAGAAGTGAGTTCTGATACTCAGCCACTGCGAGGAAAACATTATAAAAGATGAGCAAGTGGGTGAGGACTGTCTGAAGTGGGGGATGATCTGTTTTGACTGGAGTGCCCAGATTAATCTTTACTACTGTTACAGACAAGAGCAACAGATGGACTGAAACCCTCAATTCCCTTTCCTTTTGCTCTGTAACTATTGTAGCTTCATTTTAGTGAGGCTGGTATGTGCACGAAGCCCTCCATTTTCAGAGCTTGAGTGGCGGCTGGAATCATTGTGGCATACCTGTGAGGCTCAGAGCTACATGCGTAGCCTGCTCAGAGAGGTGATCATGCTGCAGCTTAAAGGCTCGGAGACAGAGAGAGAATGGGTGACCACCAGGCAGGTAATGCAGGAGCCCCTTGGGATCCCGCTCAGAAATTGGGTTCCAATTTGGAAGCTGGTGAGGACTCTGAGTAATCTCTGAATTATTCCCAGTGGCACAAGACAGTGAGTACAGAAGTAGGAGAATAGGACAGATGAATGTGTGGCTGGAAAGATAGCGCAGGAGGGAGGATTTTAGATTCTTGGGACTGACTCTGGGGGAGATGGCACCTGTTAAAGCTGGATGGGTTACACCTGAGCAGAGCTTGGACTGAGTTCCTCAGTAGTGTCCTTTAAAATGGAATAACTAAGGCTGTGGATAGAACTTCAAACCAAATGGTGGGAGTTGGGTGGGAGGGGAAGGGGGGGGGGTTCGGGTTCAGTTGCATGTAAAGTTTAACGTGTAAGGAGAAGGTAGGAGTATCGGGTAATGATGAAACAGATGCTGGAATCTGGAACAAAACCAGAAAATGCTGGAAAATCTCAGCAGGTCTGACAGCATCTGTGGGGAGAGAATGGAGCAATGTTTCGAGGCAGGATGACCCCAGATCTAACGAAAGGTAGAGAGAATGCTTCCACTGGTTGGACATGCTAGAATGAGAGGCCATAGTTTTAGGTTAAGGGGTGACAGATTTAAAACAGAAATGAGGAGGAATTACTTCACTCAGTGGGTGGTGAATCTGTGGAATGCGCTATCCCAGAGTGCAGTGGATACCGGAACACTAAACACATTTAAGCAGAAGATGGTTAGGTTTTTAATTAGTAACAGGATGAAGGGTTATGGAGAACAGGCAGGAAGGTGGAGTTGAGGCTGAGATGAGATCAGCCATGTTCGTATTGAATGGTGGAGCAGAATCGAGGGGCTGAATGGCCCACTTGTGCTCCTCGTCCTTATGTTCTTATATAGATGCAAGAGGACTGGAGAATTGCAAATGTTACGCCCTTCTTCAATAAAGGTTGCACGGATAGTCCCAGCAATTGCAGGCCTGTCAGTTTAACAACAATGGTGGGCACGCTTCTAGAAACAATATTTGGGATAGAGTTAGCAGTCACATGGAAAAACATGGGCTGTTTAGAAAGAGCCAGCATGGATTTCTAAAGGGGAAATTGTATTTAACTAACTTACTGGAGTTTTTTGAGGAGGTAACAGAAAGAGTCAATGAGGGCAATGCTGTTGATGTGATGTATACAGACTTTCAGAAGACATTCGATACAGTGCCACATGGCAGACTTGTGAGAAAAGTGCTGCTCATTGAATAAAAAGGACAGTAGCAACATGGATACAAAATTGGCTGAATATTAGGAAGCAGAGAGTAATGGTCAATGGATATTTTTAAATCTGGAGGAAGGTTTGTAGTGGGGTCAGTGTTGGAACTCTGCCTTTTTCTGATAATTATTAATGATTTAGATCTTGGTGTGCAGGGGACAATTTCAAAGTTTGTAAATTATACAAAACTTAGAAGTATTGTGAACTGTAAAAGGGATAGTGTACAACTTCAAAAAGACATGGACCAAGTCGATGGGAGTGGGCAGATAGTTAGCAGATTCAGTTCAATGCAGAGCAATATGAAGTGATGCATTTTGGTAGGAAGAACATGGAGAGACAATATAGAATAAGGAGTAAAATTCTTCAAGGGCTGCAGGAGGAAGGGAAAATGGGTGTATTTGTGCAGAGATCATTGAAGGTGGCAGGACAGGTAGAGAGAGCAGTTAATAAAATATATAGTATTCTGGGTTTTGTTAATAGGGACATTGAGTACAAGGGCAAGGAGGTTATGTTGAACCTATACAAGACATGAGTTAGACCTCAGCTGGAATATTGTGTACACTCCTGGTCGCTACAACATAGAAAGGATGTGAATGGATTAGAGAGAGCAGAAGAGGTTTACAAGGATAGTTCCAGGGATGAGAAAGTTCAGTTATAAGGATAGACTGGAGAGGATAGGACTGTCCTCCTTGGAGAAAAGAGAAGACTAGAAGGAGATTTGATAGAAATGTTCAAAATCATAAGGGGGCTGGACAGAGTAGACAGGGAGGAACTGTTCCTGCTCGTAAAAGGATCGAGAATGAGAGGGCACAGATTTAAAGTGATTTTCAAAAGAAAGAAATGTAGTATGAGGAAAATACTTTTTCACCCAGCGAGTGGTTGGGGTCTGGAATGTTCTGCCTGGAAGTGTGGTGGAGGCAGGTTCAATCGAGGCATTTAAGAGGGTATTAGATGATGAGTTGAATAGAAGCAATGTGCAGGGTTCCGGGGAAAAGGGACCAAACCATAATGCTCATTTGAAGAGCCAATGCAGACAAGATGGGCCAAATGGCCTCCTTCTGTATGGTAACAATTTGGTGATTCTGTGATTGGTGTGTAGTCAATTGTAAAGTCACCAGTAGCAAACATTCATGGATTCAAACATGGAGAATGATTTATTCGCACACGCCCTGGAAAGGTCTACCACTACATCAATCACACAACATATGCCCAAGAAACATATAATTAAAGATGGTTCGCTCATACTAACACAGAAAAACAAACAGAATAGTTAGCGATTCATGTGTTTTTGAGAGTCCAGTGATGGAGGAAGCTTTTCCACTCAGGGTTTGAAGTTCAGCTGAGGCAGGTCTTGAACCTGAATAACGTCCAGGTTTCACTCACAGTAAAGACCATTCACCAGGTCATGTGGACAGGTCCTGGTGGCTGTTGTAATAAAAGGTCCAAAGGTCCAATTTCTTACAGGTGAACTCAGAACTGTTTGAAATAGATTGGAAGAGGCTTTTAAAAACTCTTTAAACCTCATAGATTTTGCAAAGGCAAGTTGACAGAGCCTTTCTTTGCAGTTGTGATGTTGTTACTGGAGTTCTACAGACTGCTCAGTCTCCCTCGGTGTTTTTATAAAAGGATTTAAAAATCAGAGGGCAGTTTTGATCAGATGCTGAGTGGACAGTGATACACCATGTGGGGCAAATTTCAATCTTTTACAGTGAGGAAGGTATTTCCGTCACATGGGCAGGAGGCACTGACAGTAGAATGCCGACAGTGGTCTTTAGCACTTTGTGAGATGTAGGGTGTGCTCACAATCACTGACACCGAGGACAAAGTCGTAGAAGCAAGATATTTATTTGCTAGTTCACGAGTCTGCAGAGCCGGGTGCCCCCTGGAGTAGAAGCACACCCGGTACCAACTTCACGCTCCTTTTATTCCCTAAATCCCGACGCATTCCTCCTCCCCTTGTATCCTGATTGGTCGAGGTTCACATTCTTCCCGTTCCGCCTACCTCACGTCCTGTTGCATACATTGTATCTCATTGTGCATCCTCAGTTTACCCAAGCCCTTCCACCCTTGCTCAGTTAATTCAATCAAACTGTGTCCCTCACACACTTCACTGTGGATACACAGTCCTGAGAGCCCTCCTTTGTTATCGGGCAGACCTGGAGCGTCTGGGAGTTTATTGTCCGTGTGTTTTGGAGTAAGCTTTGCTAATTCACAGAAGGGTGCTATTTAAGTGTGTCCATTCAGGTGAGATCTCCATCCATTATAATCCATTTTGGAATTTTCCAGAAAGTTTGCCAGGCTGTTGAAGTTGCAGATATTGGGTGACCCCCTCAGCAGCCAAATTACAATTCATCAGAGTCCATCCTAAAGACATTTTAATAAAATGTAATGGGTGCAATTTTCCCAGCTCACTGCACTGCTCAAGTAATGCAGTGGGCCAGGAAATACTGGCTGAACCAGGAATCAAGCCATGTTTGATGGTGGAAACAAAGCCAGGCTGATTACAATATTATGAGAAGCATTTGTGTCTATTTAGTGAGTCTGGGAAACTCTTGTCTGGGCTCGCTAATTCTTCCCATCCCGCCCGGAGAGGTTCACACCAGCAGGCATTAAAGCAGGCATGATGGCCTCGCTGGTGGGGGCAGAGGCCATTGAGGCCCCCTGGGGAAGTCGGGGTGAGGGGCGTGTGCCCCTTGGGTAATGCCAGCCTGGCACCCTGGCACTGCTTACCGGATGCTGGGCAATGCCAAGGGAGCGGGGCCTGAGGGGGCAGGGCCTTCCAGAGGGGCAGGGCCAGATGGGGGTAGGCCAACCAGTGGTGGTGGAGGGAAGGGACCACTGCACACTCTGCTTTCAGGACATCATCCCTTTTTTAACCAATGTCATTTGTACCAACGTGTACAACGACCCTTTAAATTAAACTTTTGAAAGATGTTTTGTTTCAGATTATATCCACTTCTCTTTTCCTGCTCCTGGTTACTACCGAATATAACCTTTACAAACTATAAACCACAGAAATTACCTCTGAGACTACAAGTGATAAAATTATTAAATACTTATCCGACCTTTCTACTTACCAATCAGCTCTTTCCTTCGTGCTCTTCACTACTGCAGTAGGGCAAGACCACACCTTGCTTTTACCTTGCTTGTCCTCCTCACAGTGCCCTTTCTTTTGGTTAGAGGAGGAGGGAGGGAGGGAAACACTAATGTAGTGTTTCGTGTTTAACTTCTCCTTGACACCAGCTCTTCCTCCACCCACGATACTGTCAGGGTGACTGGCGGCTTCTCCCAGAATGCTCCTTGGTGAAGTCTCTTTGCACCTCTGCTGAATCAAGGAGTGAAATAGAAAGAGAGAGAGACACTGTGAGACCAACAGGAGGTGAAAGAGTCTCTTCCACATGGCCAACAGATGAAGACTTTTTCAGTGGCTTGCACACCTTTCTAAAATAGTTCCACTTCAGCACGAACTGCACTTTCCCTCCTTGAGCGGGACAGGGTGTTGTGACTCGACCAGGGTCTCCACAATTTGGGCACAATCTGGCCATGAGGGTGATGTGTTGATGAGATTGCTGAGATTTCCTTGTCTGTACCTCTTGAGCTGCTTGGGCAGTCTGTGCTGCAGCCCTGAGTCTAAGGGTGCATTGCTGCGGAACCGCTTTGGATTTAATGTGGAAGATCGCAGTCTGGTGGGGGGAGAGGAGGAGGGAGGCCAGATCATTCTCTGATGGGGGGGGGGTGGGGGAGGGGTGGGGGGCAGGGGCATGGGGGATCCGCTGCCACTCTGCAAGCGATCGGTGGAGGGGAAAGGGACAGGGGGTCGCGATTGGTCTGGGTAACGGCGGGGTAGGTGGATAAGAGCGACAGTTATGTTGTGGGGGTGGGGCGATGTCTGCGGGGGCCATCGCTCCTGGGCCGCTTTTTCCGCTTTTGCGGCCCGGGAGCGATGTGACAGGGGAGCGTTTTTCAATTTTTTTTCACTGCGCATGCGCAGTCGAAGGCTCCGATCGGAGCAGCAGCGTTTCAGGCGCGCTAAGCCCCACCCACAGTGCGATTCAGACTCGCGATTTTCTTTTCAGGCTGAGTGTGTATGGGGGCGCCTGGAAACAGTTTTCCCAGTTTGCTCTGAATTGCGCCCAGATTCAGCGCTTAGAATCAAAATGGTAAAATCATCCCCAAAAGCTGACTATAAAAGTTTCTATAGGTACGTAAGGAGAAAAAGATTGACAAAAATGAGTGTAGGCCCATTACAGTCAGAAATAGGAGAATTTATAATGCAGAATAAAGAAATGGCTGAGGAATTAAATTTGTACTTTGCTTCAGTCTTCACAAAGGAAGACATGAATAATGTACCAGAAGGTGCTGAGAGAAACATGTTTTAGTGAGGAGCTGAAGGAAATCAGCATTAGTAGGGAAATGGTTTTGGGGAAATTGATGGGATTGAGGATGGATAAATCTCCAGGTCCTGATAATCTTCATCCCATAGTACATAAGGAATGGCCCTGGAAATGGTCGATCCATTGGTGGATATTTTCCAAAATTCTTTGGATTCTGGAATGGTTCATACAGATTGGAGAGTAGCTAATGTTAGCCCACTATCCAAAAAGGGAGGTAGAGAGAAAATGGGGAACTAAAGACTAGTGAGCCTAACGTCGGTACTGGGGAAGTTGCTGGAGGCCATTATCAAGGATTTCATAACTCAGCATTTGGAAGGCAGTGGTATAATCAGACAAAGTCAGCATGGATTTACACAAGGGAAATCATGCTTGACGAATTTATTGGAAGTTTTTGAGGATGTAACTAGTAGAGTTGACCGAGGAGAACCAGTGGATGTGGTTTATTTAGACTTTCAGAAGGCTTTCAACAAGGTCTCACATAACAGAACACTATGTAAAGTTGAAGCACGTGGGATTGCAGGTAATGTCTTGAGATGGATAGAAAGCTGGTTAGCAGATAGGAAGCAAAGAGTTGGCATAAATGAAGTTTTTCTCTGATTGGCAGTCAGTGACTAGTGGGGTTCCGCAGGGATCTGTGCTCGGACCCCAACTGTTCATATTATATATTGATGATTTGGAAGAGGGAACTGAATAATAATAATCAGATGCAGTATAATGTGGATAAATGTGAGGTTATCCACTTTGATAGCAATAATAGGAAGACAAATTATTACTTGAATGGGTGTAAATTGAGAGAGGCGGATACTCAACGAGACCTTGGAGTCCTTGTGCATCAGTCGCTGAAAGTAAGCACGCAGATACAGCAGGCAGTAAGGGCGGCAAATGGTATGTTGGCCTTCATAGCAAGAGGATTTGAATATGGGGAGAGGGATGTTTTGCTACTAATGTATAGGACGTTGGTGAGGCCACACCTGGAGTATTGTGTGCAGTTTTGGTGTCCTTATCTGAGGAAGGGTGTCCTTGCTATAGAGGGAGTACAGCGAAGGTTTATCAGGCTGATTCCTGGGATGGCAGGTCTGTCATATGAGGAGAGACTAAGTCGGTTAGGATTATATTCACTGGAGTTTAGAAGAGTGAGAGGGGATCTCATAGAAACGTATAAAATTCAAACAGGATTAGACAGGGTAGATTCAGAAAGAATGTTCCCATTGATGGGGGGAGTCCAGAACTAGGTGTCATAGTCTGAGGATAAGGGTTAAACTTTTAGAACTGAGGTGAGGAGAAATTTCTTCACCCAGAGGGTGGTGAATATATGGAATTCACTACCACAGAAAGTAGTTGAGGCCAAAACATTGATTTCAAGAAGAAGTTAGATATAGCTCTTGGGGCTAAAGGGATCAAGGGATATGGGAGGAAGGGGTAATCAGGATGTTGAATTCAATGATCAGCCATGATCAAAATGAATGGCGGAGCAGGCTCAATAGGCCAAATGGTCAACGCCTGCTTCTAGTTTCTATGTTTCTATGTTTCTTTATGTGACTGCTTTTAATTCCACCACGTTCTCAAGCCTCCCACTGTTCTTGCATTTACTAATATGATTTAAAAGACGACAAAAGTAATTTTCAAGCTGATTAGTATTTGCCTTCAATATAGTTATCTTTTAACTTTAACATTACCTGTTCCCAACTGGGTTTAATTAAAAAGAATAGATCTTTGAATTCCTTTTGAAGATGTGGAAACTTTTAATGAAGTAATCATTTCGGCAGAAGGGTCAGTAGCCGAGAGTAGGCTCAATGGTCTTATTTGTCAATAATGATCAAAACAAGTTAATGTAAAATATTCAGTATATCTCTAAGTAGGGCATATCTTTGCCAATTAGTATTAGTTGCAAGGTTTCTCAAGCACAAGCCATATCCCAGATGAGTTACCTTGCAGCCACTTTATTACAGTCGAGTACTTGTTCATGTTTGCATTGTTATTAAACCGAGTATCTGGAGACCAATTTTCAGCTCTGGTGCTAAGAAAGGAAGGATTTCTGAGGTAAATCCACTAATCTAACAGATCCAACAAGCAGGTTTACTCGAAAGAAGCATGAACTGAAAAATCTGAACATTTTTGCGGAGCTATTTTACGCCCATCCTCCAAACATCATTGCCACTGTTAATTGTTCAGTCATTGTAATTCATGTATGTGGATGGTGGGCACAGACTCACGTCACAGTGAACCTGAGCAAATTGAAACCATGGTGGCTGGGTCAGAGGTGCATGCCTGTAATGTGTAACTCTGCCAGTAAAAGGTAATGAGTGTGTGTAAAGAGGGTTCCAGTTCTTTCCTTCACCATCTTTCTTTGATCTGAAGCTACTGAGATTGATGAATTTATTTATCTTCGATGTGCCTGTTTTTGATAGTCACAGGTCACTGCATTAGTTAATAACAAACAACAACAAAACTGGGCCTCTGTATTTCATAGCTCGACAAAATGAAAGCAGAAGAACTAAAGGGTCAGATGCCTGATGTTTATGAAGTGGATGGTGCAGATGGAATGTATGGCAGGAGGATACACAACCATATGCACATACAAAATAGGAACAGGAGTAGGCCATTTGGCCCCTCGAGCCTGTTCCACCATTCAATAAGGTCATCATTGATCTGTGTATGTTTTGAATTCCACATTCATATCTACCCCTGAAAACCTTTGATCCCTTGCAAAGCAAGAATCAATCTACCTCTGCCTTGAAATATTCAGTGACCCTGCCTCAGACACATTCAGAGGTAGAGAGTTTCAAAGTCATGCAACTCAGAGAAAAAAAAACTCACCTCCATCCAAAAATAGTGGCCCCTAATTTTAAAACAGTATTCCTGGAGTTCTGGAATCACCCACAAGAGGAAACATTCTTTCCACATGCCCTTGTCAAGACCATTCAGAATCTAATATACTTAAATTAAGTCATTAAGTAAAAATATTACATAAATAAGGGGATCAGGGGTTATGGAGAAAAGGCAGGAGAATGGGGGTGAGAAAAATATCAGCCATGATTGAATGGCAGAGCAGACTCAACGGGCCGAGTGGCCTAATTCTGCTCCTATGTCTTTTGGACTTATGGTCATTTCTCACCCTTCTTTATTCCAGTGGAAACAAGCCCAGTCAGACCAACTTTTCATCATTAGACAACCTGCCTATTCCAGGTATCAATATAGTAAACCTCCATTGAATCACCTCCAATACATTTACTCCCTTCCTTGTCATGAAGCTAAGATGGACATCTATATCTCGCATGGAAAATTGTTTACATTATTTACTTTAAAACATCTCAGAACTTACAGAGTTCTCTCCACACATTTTGAAATGGATTGCACTGAAGTATGAGGCAACTTGGAGAAGATAGAATAAGGATAGTGAGGGTGTAGCCTGTGGTCCTGTGAATGATGTAAAGATTGTACAAAACTGAATCATGTGAAGTGAAGAGAGGGAAGATGAGGGCAACAATGCTAGAGGCAGATTAAAGTGATTTTTGTAACTGAGCAGATTCGAGGGAGGAAGCTGGTCTCTGAGTGAAAGAAGAGCAAGATTCCTTGTGTTTTGACTGAGATGAGAATTTGAGTTGATGGAGATAGAAGTAACAAAGGCAGAAGAAAATGATGCGATAAATAATAGCGCACGATTTTCTCCAGAACTGCTGGTAGTCACGGCCATGACTCTCCCCTGTCTTGTCTCAGGTTGTGAATAACCTTCTCCAACAGAATCACAGAATTCTTATTGTGCAGAGGAGGCTATTTGGCCCATCGTATCTGCACCGCCTCGCTGAACAAGGTTCATAACTTAGTGCCATTCCTCTGTCTTGTCCTTGCACTCCTGTATATCAGTAATCATCTAATGTCATAATCATAGATTCAGAGTCAAAAGTGCAGAAAAAGGCCCATCAGCCCATCGAGTCTGCACAGACAATAACTACCATTAAAGATGCGTTAAATCCATTTTCCAGCACTTGTCCCATATCCTTGAATGTTATGATATTTCAAGTGCTCATCCAAATATTTTTTTAAGGGTTGTAAGGTTTCCAGCCTCCACTTCCTTCCCGGGCAGTGCATTCCAGATTCCCACCACCCTCTGAGTGAATTTTCTTTTTATCAAATCTGCTCTGAATCTCCTGCACTTCATCTTAAAACTATGTCCCCTCATGATTGACCCCTCAACCAAAGGATTGCTTCCTAACCTTGTCCATACCCCTCATAATCGTACACACCTCAATCATGTCTCCCTCAGCCTTCTCTGCTCTGGAGAAAATAATCCCTGCGTTACCCCACGAGTCGCTGTCTTCCACCTGGAAAAATACATGTTCATTCCCACCCATTGAATGCCTCGATTGAACCTGCATCTGCCATGCTTCCAAGCAGTGCATTCCACACCCAAACCAAGAAAGAGGGAGAGTGTTAATGACAGTTCTGTGAGGTGCTGAGAAAATATTCCAAATCTGGTAGACCAACCACGATACAATGTGTGCATTGAGAGGGATGCAATCATGGTGAATTGGTGAGTCAGATTGGAAGCAGATGAAATAAAGTCTGGTGCAGTGGCTGTAGGAGACTGAATGAGGCAGTCGAGTATTGTGGGAGTGGGGTTGCAGGTGATGCAGGATTAAGCAGAGAGTGAGAGAGGAGTATCTTGGCAACACTGCAGAAATCATTGAACTTTTTCTGATAGTGCAGTCACGTCTTTGGAGCTAAACTGCTGAAAAAGATCACTCTGCACTGAGTTGTTGGCTGAAAAGCTTCCTTCTCGATGGGAGGGAAATAATCACTTTTCTCTTGACTATTTGATGATCCCAAACATCTGGATCAACATCAGGGAGCTTTGCTGCAAACGTTTCCCTGTTCAGAGATGCTTCTTTCCTTTTGAAGCCAGGCTTCGCCTTTCCTTTAATAAGTGCTGGCTGCCCTACCTTGAAGAGGTGTCAGGAAAGCCTGATAGAGTCATAGAGGTTTACAGCATGGAAACAGGCCCTTCGGCCCAACTTGTCCATGCCGCCCTTTTTTTTAAACCCCTAAGCTAGTCCCAATTGCCCGCATTTGGCCTATATCCCTCTATACCCATCTTACTCATGTAACTGTCTGAACGCTTTTTAAAAGACAAAATTGTACCCGCTTCGACTACTGTCTCTGGCAGCTCGTTCCAGACACTCACCCCCCTCTGTGTGAAAAAATTGCCCCTCTGGACCCTTTTGTATCTCTCCCCTCTCACCTTAAACCTATGCTCTCTAGTTTTAGACTCCCCTACCTTTGGGAAAAGATATTGACTAACTAGCTGATCTGTGCCCCTCATTATTTTATAGACCTCTACAAGATCACCCCTTCTACACTCCAGATATCCGCTATTCCTGATAGGCAGATCCATCCTATGCCCATTATTGCTGAACGCATGATCATTAGAAGGTGGCACAGATATTAAGTTATGCCAAGGATGTCATCAATAGACATGAACAACGTGTCCCCCAGCTCCCTGCAATGCCTTTTTGTCGGTGCAGTCAAATTCCTTGGCAATAAAAGAGATCAAAGAGTGAACGAGAGGCACAACAATGCAAAACATGCATGTCAGAGCGAGAGAGAGAAAAAAAGGGGTAGAACTGTTGGAAACAATTGAACTTCAAGAAAGCAATTTCCAATTTCAGCTAGGGGTTCAGCTCATCAAGAGCATCAAATCTGTGGACTTACACTGGACATTTCAAATGTAAAGCAGAGCACTTGGTAAACAGTGGCAGGATCAGATTGAGTCAGTGTGGATTTATGAAAGGGAACTTATACTTGACTGGAATTCTTCGAGGATGTAATTAGCAGAGTTGACGATTTGGAACCAGTGGGTGTGGTTTGTTTGGACTTTCAGAAGGCTTTCGACAAAGACCCACCTCAGAGATTAGCGTGTAAAATTAAAGTGCATGGGATGGGGCGGGGGGGAGTGTACTGAGATGGATAAAATCTGGTTGGCTGACAGAAAACAAAGAGTAGGAATAAACAGGTCTTTTTCAGTGGAAGTCAGGTAATGCAGGGATCAGTGCTGGGACCCCAGTTATTCACAACATATATTAATAATCTAGATGAGGAAACTAAATGTAATATCTCCAAATGTGAAGATGGCAGAAAGTTGGGTGGGAGGGTGAGCTGTGAGGAGGATGCAGAGATGCAGCAGTGTGATTTGGACAAGCTAAGTGAGTGTGCAAATGCATGGCAGATGTAGTATAATGTGAGGTTATCCACTTTGGTAGCAAAAACAGGAAGGCAGATTATTATCTGAATGGTTTTAGATTGAAGGAGGGGAATGTGTGATCAGACCAGGGTAAGGATACAGGTACAACAGGCGGTAAAGAAGGCAGATGGTATGTTGGCCTTCATAGCGAGAGGATTCAAATAGAGGAACAGAGATGCCCTGATGCAATTATACAAGGCCTTGGTGAGACCTGGAATATTAGAAGCATGGAAACATAGAAAAACTACAGCACAAAACAGGCCCTTCGGCCCCACAAGTTGTGCCGAACATATCCCTACCTTTTAGGCCTACCTATAACCCTCCATCCTATTAAGTCCCATGTACTCATCCAGGAGTCTCTTAAAAGACCCTATTGAGTTTGCCTCCACCACCACTGATGGCAGCCGATTCCACTCGCCCACCACCCTCTGTGTGAAAAACTTCCCCCGAACATTTCCCCTGTACCTACCCCCCAGCACCTTAAACCTGTGTCCTCTCGTAGCAGCCATTTCCACCCTGGGAAAAAGCCTCTCAACATCTGATACACCTCTATTATTTACATCCTTTGTCTCTCCAAGGAGAAAAGACTGAGCTCCCTCAGCCTGTCCTCATAAGGCATGCCACTCAATCCAGGCAACATCCTTGTAAATCTCCTCTGCATCCTTTCAATCTTTTCCACATCCTTCCTGTAATGAGGCGACCAGAACTGAGCACAGTACTCCAAGTGGGGTCTGACGAGGGTCTTACATAACTACATCATTATCCATTCATGGACTTCAACCCAGATAAATGCATAGTGGTCCATTTTGGCAGGTCAAATGGGATGAAGGAGTACAATATAGAGGGAAAGACTCTTAGTACTGTAGAGGATCAGAAGGACCTTGGGGTCCGGGTCCATAGGACTCTAAAATCGGCCCCGCAGGTGGAGGAGGTGGTTAAGAAGGCGTATGGTGTGCTGGCCTTTATCAATCAAGGGATTGAGTTTAGGAGTCCGGGGATAATGATGCAGCTATATAAGACCCTCGTCAGACCCCACTTGGAGTACTGTGCTCAGTTCTGGTCGCCTCATTACAGGAAGGATGTGGAAAAGATTGAAAGGGTGCAGAGGAGATTTACAAGAATGTTGCCTGGATTGAGTGGCATGCCTTATGAGGATAGGCTGAGGGAGCTCGGTCTTTTCTCCTTGGAGAGACGTAGGATGAGAGGAGACCTAATAGAGATATATAAGATGTTGAGAGGCATAGGTTGGGTGGACTCTCAGAGGCATTTTCCCAGGGTGGAAATGGCTGCTATGAGAGGACACAGGTTTAAGGTGCTGGGGGGTAGGTACAGGGAAATGTTAGGGGGAAGTTTTTCCACACAGAGGGTGGTGGGCGAGTGGAATCGGCTGCCTTCAGTGGTGCTGGAGGCAAATAGGGTCTTTTAAGAGACTCTTGGATGAGTACATGGGACTTAATAGGATGGAGGGTTATAGGTAGGCCTGGAAGGTAGGAATATGTTCGGCACAACTTGTGGGGCTGAAGGGCCTGTTCGTGCTGTAATTTTTCTATGTTTCTATGTTTCTATTTCCCCTTACTCCATATAAATGCTTTCCTAGCTTGCCTGATCCTCTCTTTTTCCAATGCAAGCATAAAGGAGATAGAGTAATGATCGCTATCCCCAAGATGCTCTCCCACTGAGAGATCTGACACCTGTCCAGGTTCATTGGTCAGTATCAGATCAAGTACAGCCTCTCCTCTTGTAGGCTTGTCCACATGCTGTGTCAGGAAACCCTCCTGAACACACCTAACAAACCCCTCCCCATCCAATCCCCTTACCCTCGGGATATTCCAATCTCTGTTTGGGAAATTAAAGTCTCCCATCACAACAACTCTGCTATTATTGCAACTCTCCAGGATCTGTTTCCCTATCTGCTCCTCCACCTCCCTGTTACTATTGGGCGGCCTACAGAAAACTCCCAGCAAAGTGATCGACCCCTTCCCACTCCGAACTTCCACCCACAGAGACTCTGTAGCCAATCCCTCCATATCATACACCTTCTCTACAGCTGTGACACTATCCCTGATCAGCAATGCCACTCCACCCCTCTCTTGCCTCCCTCCCTGTCCTTCCTAAAACATCTGAATCCCGGCACCTGGAGTATCCAGTCCTGTCCCTGAGACATCCAAGTCTCCGTAATGGCCACCACATCACACTTCCAGGCAATGATCCACGCTCTGAGCTCATCCCCTTTATTCACTATACTCCTGGCATTAAAGTAAACACATCTCAATCCTTTGGTCTGAGCTCTCCCCTTCTCTATCACCCGTCCATCCTCCCTCTTGCACTGTCTATAACTCTTTGTTTGTGAGCTAACTTCCTCGCTCCCAGTCACCTCGTCTTGATCCCTTCCCCCCAACGTATCTAGTTTAAACTCTCCCCAGTAGCCTTAGCCACCCTTCCTGCCAGGATATTGGTCTCCCTGGGATTCAAGTGCCACCCGTTTTTTGTGTACAGGTCACACCTGCCCCTAAAGAGGTCCCAGTGGTCCAGGAACCTGAATCCCTGCCCCCTGCACCAGTCCCTCAGCCACACATTCATTCTCCACCTCACTCCATTCCTGCCCTCACCTTCCCGTGGCACAGGCAGCAATCCTGAGATTCCTGCATTTGCTTTCCTCCTTCTCAGCTGTCTCCCTAATTCCCTATACTCTCTTTTCATGACCCCTTCCCCCTTCCTTCCCACATCAGCGGTACCAATATGTACCGCTGCCTCTGGCTCCTCTCCCTCACCCCTCAGGATGTCTGGGACTCGATCAGCGACATCCTGGATCCCGGCCCCAGGGATTTATATTGTGTGCAGCTTTGGTCTCTTTATCTGAGCAAGGATGTTCTTGCTCTAGAGCTATATATCTTGCAGAAAAGATTTACCAGGCTGATTCCAGGGATGGCTGTATTGACGTAGGAGGAGAGATTGAGTCAGTTAGGATTTTACTCCCTGGTGTTCTGGAGCCAGGGAGGAGAGTTGCACAGTCGCTGAGTTATTCTGTCTGACCCGTTCATTGTAAAGAACTATTTATCTTTGGCAATAAAGCCTTTGTTATTTTGAGCCACATCAAATTACCCTCGATTTATCACAGGAATCAAAGGATATGGGGGGAAAGTGGGAACAGATTGAGTTGGATGATCAGCCATTATCATAATGAATGGTGGAGCAGGCTCGAAGGGCTGAATGGCCTCCTCCTGTTCCTATCTTCTATGTTTCTATGAATGATCAGTAAATCACGTGTAATATTTATCTGCATTTCCGATAAGTGCCATCAGCAAGTGAGGTTCCCAACTGAGTACAGCAAGCTGGACAATTATTCCTTTCAGCCCAGCTGTACAATCGCAGCAATTTTTCAATACTGACCAGCAAAATGGGCTGAAAGGTTTGAAGCTTGATTAGCACTGGCTTCCCAAAGAGTTCAAAGAAGAATTGCGAAGTGTTCTTTGTGCATTTACACAATGAAGCCTGCTGATTTGACACTTAAAGGTATGACTCATACCGTGGCAGTGTTGCAGGTCACACAAGTGACAGAAACACTTTCGGAGACATTGCAATGGGAAAACTGGAATTTTATTTTTCAACTTTTATTACGCTTTTGAGGGCCAATTTTAACCCTTGACAAGAAGCCTGGTGGAACTAGTGGATGTTCAATGTTTTTGATCAGTCAGGATGACAAATCAAACAGGATGGCCCAGTGGCTTCCTGTTAGTTACCACAGTTTAACTCATGTGAGAGGGACTGTTGTGAGGTTCCAGAGGCTGTGGGGGAGGTGCAACATGGAAAAGAAGAGGCCCATCCTTTCCTGTAGGGACTCAGCGGAGCAATGCTGCTCATCCTGGTGATAACATTTTGAAAAAAGGCACGTCATGTGTCTCACTTGGCCTCACTGGCTTGGGGCTAGATTGTGAAATTGTCACCAGGAGCAGGTTGGGCAGAGTCTGATGTATATCAACATAAAGTATAAATGTAGAGTCGTGTAACTTACAAAAGTGCACAATTTAGCAAAGAAAGATTCAAATATATTAGCAGCAATTATCTATACACTCTTCCTTAGTCCATAATAACTTTGTGTTAAGATATATAGAATCATATCATAGAATCATAGAATCCCTACAGTGCAGAAAGAGGCCATTCAGCCCATCGAGTCTGCACCGACCACAATCCCACCCAGGCTCTATTCCCATGACCCCATCATAGAAATCATAGAAACCCGACAGTACAGAAAGAGGCCATTCGGCCCATCGAGTCTGCACCGACCACAATCCCACCCAGGCCCTACTCTCATATCCCTACATATTTTACCCACTAATGCCTCTAACCTACGCATCTCAGGACACTAAGGGGCAATTTTAGCATGGCCAATCAACCTAACCCGCACATCTTTGGACTTCATTGTATTTACCCATGTATTTACCCTAGTCCCCCTGACACTAAGGCGCAATTTAGCGTGGCCAATCCACCTAACCTGCACATCTTTGGACTGTGGGAGGAAACCAAAGCACCCGGAGGAAACCTACGTGGACACGGGGAGAATATAGTCCACATAATTTAGCTTCTTAGCTACTGTGGCTTTAAAATGATGTCGGTGCAAAGCTCTGCTGTGACCAGTGTGGGCTCCATGTTATTGAAGACATTGGTGTCTGCTAGAAGAAGGCAGAATAAAAAATTGGGACCTGTCAGCGGGTAATGATGAGTTAATGCCAGCACTGCTATTTTGGAGTTCAAAACTCCAACTAATTGCCTTTATTCATCTTACACAACAGAATAAACATTCAGCAAAAGCAAGGAGAACCAGCAGCCTGGAGATCATCAGCTACTTTCAACTTTAATGTTGCTGCAGTCCGTAAGGAGTGGTGTGGCATGAAGTACTTTCTTCGCACTTTGAGGATTCTTGACAAACCTTGGTGCCAACTTCTCCTCGGCTAGTAGGATGACAGAAAGGATGAGGTTATGCCGAGCGAGAGAAACTGCACGAAGAGGATTAGGAAGGAGGAAAAGGACTTTTAGTACAAAGCCATACCCTCCCAGTGTGCTCAGACAGCAATTGTCCCTCTGCCTCAGCAAGCAACAGTGCATCAGATGCCCTGGTGCTTGTTCACTGAAACGTCCTCTACTTAGATGTTTTGTCTATAAATTTGAAGAGATCATCCAAACCCACCTCCGTTTCCAATTGATGAGCCTCTATCTCTGAAAATACTTTGCCCCTGTGCAAAGTGAAAGTGCCAAGGCCATACCCTGCTTTTGCTCTCATTAAAACATAATTCATACATTCACTCTATTCTTCAATTTCACGTAAGGTTCAGCTTCACAGCACAGCAGTGAAAAATTATACCTGACTACGTGGTTTCAACAATTCTCCAAATTAACTCCATCTTCTACTTGTAAAGGAATCTTAGATTCCAATCTTCACCTTTAGGTCACCATCATCCTCTTCTCCCAATGTTACTGGAATCCAGGCTAACTGATGAAGTCAAAAACCAAGACACAGCCATTTTCTTTATTGAACAAGTTTATTGACTTTGTTCATTCTCTAGCTCTCCTCACACACCCTGATGTACCAGCAGCCCCACCCCCCCCCCCCGGCCTATTTGTTTATGCTCAGAGTACTTAATGAAACAATGCCCTTTACCTGTGTATTCTAATAATGTAATTAAAATACAATTAACACCGAGCAGAACTGAACTCAGTGGGAATCCAGGAAACCTCCACTGGTTCGTCAGAACTAGCACGAAGGAGGATGGTTGTGGTTTTTTTGAGATCAATGTTCTAAGTCATAGAATTATAGAGTCATAGAATCCCTGCATGCAGGAGGAGGGCGTTCAGCCCATCGTGTCTGCCTTGATTCTCTGACGGAATATTTTACCCAGGTCCTCTCAGTTGCTCTATCCCCGTAATCTCACACAAAGAACAAAGAACAAAGAAAATTACAGTACAGGAACAGGCCCTTCGGCCCTCCAAGCCTGCACCGACTATGTTTCCCGACTTAACTAAAACCCCCTATCCTTCCGGGGACCATTTTCCTCTATTCATGTATTTGTCAAGACACCCCTTAAAGTCACTATCGTATCTGCTTCCACTACCTACCCCAGCAGTGAGTTCCAGGCACCCACCACCCTCTGTGTAAAGAATCTGCCTCGTACATTTCCTTTAAACCTTGCCCCTTGCACCTTAAACCTGTGCCCAATAGTAATTGAGAAAGCTCCATGAGCATGATGTGATTTTATCATGGCTAATCCATCTAACTAACCTACACATCTTGGGACACTAATTTAACAAGGCCAATCTACCAAACTTGAACATCTTTTGACTGTAGGAAGAAACTGGAGCACCCGAAAGAAAACATGTAGACATGGGGAGAATGTGCAAACTCCATATAGACAGTGACCCTCGGCAGGAATTGAGTCCTTGGCGCTGTGAGACAGCAGTGCTAGCCACTGGGCCAACTTTGTCCAACACCAGGACATTGTCACAGAAATTCTTCAGGGTAGAGTATCAGACCCAACTGTCTTCAGCTGATCCATCAATAGCCTACCCTCCGTCATAAGATCAGAAGCTGAGGTGCCCGCTTATGATTGCACAATGCTCAGAACCATTGGTGTCTCCTCAGATACTGAAGCAGGCCATGTTAAATGCAGCAAGACCTGGACAATATCCGGGCTGACAAGTGACAAGTAATTCATGCCATACAAGTGCCATCTCTAACAAGCTCTGACATAGAGTCATCCAGATTCGAAACGTTGGCTCTATTCTCTCTCCACAGATGCTGTCAGACCTGCTGAGTTTCTCCAGCATTTCCAGCTTTTGTTCAGATTCCAGCACCTGCAGTATTTGCCTTTATTTAACAAGAGGGAATCTGACTATTGCCTCTTGAAAATCAATGTATTGTCATTGTTGAATCCTCCACTATGCGCGGGGTTACCATTAACCAGGAACTGAACTGAACTAACCATATAAATACTGTGGCTAAAAGAGCAGGTCAGAGGCTGGGGTTCCTGCAGTCAATAACTTACCTCCTGTCAATCCAAAGCCAGCCCACCACAAGTCAAAAGGGAAGCAATGGCCTCGTGGCATTATCGTCAGAATATTCATCCAGAAACTCAGCGAATGTTCTGGGGACCCAGGTTCAAATCCCACAACGGCAGATGTTGCAATTCGAATTCAATAAAAAAAATCTGGAATTACTAGTGACCATCAAACCATTGTTAATTGTTGTAAAAATGCATCTGGTTCACTGGTGTCATTTAGAAAAGGAAATCTGCTGTCCTTACTGATCTGGCCTACATGTGACTCCAGGGCCACAGCAATGTGGTTGACTCTCAACTGCCCTCAGGCAACTGGGGATGGGCAATAAATTCTGGCCAGCCAGCGACGCCCATGTCCCACAAATAAATAAAAATTGATGGAATAATCTCCACTTGCCTCGATGAATCCAACAATCTCAAAAAGTTCAATGCCATTCAGAACAAGCAGCCTGCTTGATTGATACCAAATCCACCGCCTTCAGCACTGAGCATTTCAACCGCCAATGCACAATGGAAGGAGTATGCACCATGTGCAAGATGCACTGCAGCAAGTCACCTACACATTTCAAAAATAATTTTAAAAGACGGTATCAGGTGGGAAGAGAATCTTATTTAAAATTGACCATCTTATCCCTGACATGACATTGATGTATTATTGTTCCTTCTTTTGGTTTAATTTTCAATTTTCTCTTTTCTGTTTCTACCAGTTTAAACTTACACTACAACTAGAATATTAGTGTGGCAATTTATCCCAAGTGAGATGCATATTCATCCTTCCATAAGGTCCAAAGCTATGTATTGGATAGGTCTCCATTAGGTTGTTAAGTCTCAGGCCATCTCTATCAGAAATTGAACTCCAAACTAACAGGAACATTGATGAATGCCGACTAAACAATCAGAGAAATGGATGTATACTTTTTAAATTAGCACAGACAAATATTCCTGCCTTCCTAATCTACATTTGCACTGGGATAAATCAATGGCACAGATATCCAGCAGTTAAAAGTTGGGAAATAAAACCTTAACCCAAGCATTTGGCATTGAAAAAATAGCAGTTATCTGAATTTCATGTGGGTGAATGTTGGAAATATTGTTGCATCTATTCCTGTTAAATTCATGTTTTGAGTATAAGGCAAATAAGGCAAAAATCAGAATGATTTGGAATGTCATTGACAATTAATTGTTGTTAATTAGAATATGAGGCAATCGTTTATGTACAAACTTTTAATGTACTTTCTAATTTTTCTCGAAAATAACTTTTGTTTATGACACATGCTAACAACGACATTGATATGTAAAATTAAGCAAAATCTTATTTAATCCTATAATGATTGGACCACTTACAACTGTGAAACACAAACAAAAATCATTTCCTTGCAAGTGCTGAATGTGCTTCATAATTTGAGAATATGTGTGGAAGTGTGCCGATAATTACTTTTAATTTTATGTCAAGTTTCTCATTTGGAGCCCAACAGGATGTAGAAAATCAGAACACCAGCAGTGCCACTTAGCAGCCGTAAAGCAGCTGCCACCTATCAGACTTAATCCACTTCAATCCTGCTTGCTGTTCCAAACAGAATAAAAATGGACATGAATGTGTATTAAGGTTAGATTTTGATAAAGAAGTCTGTCTTGTTATTAAATGGCAGTTCACAGATATATTTTTGGAGTCAAAGAAAATCAGTCCTTATTTCCAGAAAGGAAAATACAATTTTCAAGATGTTACCAGCACAAACCACAGTTTACTGCAAAAAATAAATTAATATCACACCATCTATGGTAATTCTCAAGTGCAGTTGCAATCTGTTGCTTGGAGCAATAAAACTAATTACATCTTGCACTTAGCATTTTTGTTAACAAGTTAGAATATTTAATCCTAATTAAAATGATTTGCATTAAAACAGACCATTTCCACTTACACGTGCAAGAAACTTTGTTTTGCATTGTTGGAGAGGGGTTGGTGTAGTGGTGTTATTACGAGGCTATTAACCTCGAGGTCCAGGGCAATGCTCAGAGATGATGTGGAGATGCCGGCGTTGGACTGGGGTAAACACAGTAAGAAGTTTAACAACACCAGGTTAAAGTCCAACAGGTTTATTTGGTAGCAAATGCCATTAGCTTTCGGAGCGCTGCCCCTTCGTCAGATGGAGTGGATATCTGCTCGCAAACAATACAAAAGTTTGAGAGCAGATATCCACTCCATCTGATGAAGGAGCAGCGCTCTGAAAGCTAATGGCATTTGCTACCAAATAAACATGTTGGACTTTAGCCTGGGTGTTGTTAAAACTCTTACAATGCTCAGAGAGCCAGGATTCAAATCCCACCCTGACAGATGGTAGATTTTGAATTCAATGATTAAAAATCTGGAATTTAAATCCTATTGATGACCAGGAAACCAGTGTTTTAAACACCCATCTGCTTCACTAATGTGCGTTAGGAAAGGAAATGTGTCGCCCTTACCTGGTCTGGCCAACATAGAATCATAGAAACCCCACAGTGCAGAAGGAGCCCATCGAGTCTGTACCAACAACAATCCCACTCAGGCCCTATACCTGTAACCCCACAGATTTATGCTGCTAATCCCCCTGACACTAAGGGGCAATTTATCGTGGCCAATCAACTCGCATATCTTTGAAAGGAAACCAGAGCACCCGGAGGAAACCCATGAAGACACAGGGAAAATGTGCAAACTCCTCACAGACAGTGACCCAAGGCCAGAATTGAATGTGAATCCCTGGCACTGTGAGGCAGCAGTGCTAACCACTCTGCCACCGTGCTGCCAATTTGACTTGAAACCCCACAGCAATGTGATTGGGTTTTAAATGCTCTCAGTCAGCATGGCTTTGTGAGTGGAAAATCACGTCTCACAAATTTGATTGAGTTTTTTGAAGGGGGAACCAAGAAGGTAGACGAGGGCAGTGCAGTTGATGCTGTCTACATGGACTTCAGCAAGGCCTTTGACAAGGTACCGCATGGTAGGTTGTTGCATAAGGTTAAATCTCACGGGATCCAGGGTGAGATACCCAAATGGATACAAAATTGGCTTCTTAACAGAAGCCAGAGGGTGGTTGTAGAGGGTTGTTTATCAAACTGGAGGCCTGTGACTAGTGGTGTGCCTCAGGGATCAGTGCTGGGTCCACTGTTATTTGTCATTTATATTAATGATGTGGATGAAAATATAGGAGGCATGGTTAGTAAGTTTGCAAATGACACCAAGATTGATGGCATAGTGGACAGTGAAGCAAGTTATCTCCGATTGCAATGGGATGTTGATCAATAGGGCCAGTGGGCGGACGAATGGCAGATGGAGTTTAATTTAGACAAATGCGAGGTGATGCATTTTGGTAGATTGAACCAGGGCAGGACTTACTCAGTCAATGGTAGGGCATTGGGGAGAGTTACAGAACGAAGAGACCTAGGGGTACAGGTTCATAGCTCCTTGAAAGTGGAGTCACAGGTGGACAGAGTGGTGAAGAAGGCATTCGGCATGCTTGGTTTCATCGGTCAGAACATTGAATACAGGAGTTGGGATGTCTTGTTGAAGTTGTACAAGACATTGGTAAGACCACATTTGGAATACTGTGTACAGTTTTGGTCACCCTATTATAGAAAGAATATTATTAAACTAGAAAGAGTGCAGAAAAGATTTGCTAGGATGCTACCGGGACTTGATGGTTTGAGTTAAAAGGAGAGGCTGGATAGACTGGGACTTTTTTCCTCTGGAGCGTAGGAGGCTGAGGGGTGATCTTATAGAGGTCTATAAAATAATGAGGGCATAGATCAGCTAGATAGTCAACATCTTTTCCCAAAGGTAGGGGAGTCTAAAACTAGAGGGCATAGGTTTAAGGTGAGAGGGGAGAGATACAAAAGTGTCCAGAGGGGCAATTTTTTCACACAGAGGGTGGTGAGTGTCTGGAACAAGCTGCCAGAGGTGGTAGGAGAGGCGGGTTCAATTTTATCTTTTAAACAGCATTCAGACAGTTACATGGGTAAGATGTGTATAGAGGGATATGGGCCAAATGCGGGCAATTGGAATTAGTTTAGGGGTTTAAAAAAAAGGGCGGCATGGACAAGTTGGGCCGAAGGGCCTGTTTCCATGCTGTAAACCTCTAAGACTCTATGACTCTATGAGATGGCTCAGAAAGTTATATCTAACCACCAGAAAGTCTATGAGGAATGCGACAGGATCATTTGGCCTCGGCAATGGAAGTGAGAATCGCAATCCCAACCCTGTCCACCATGCCAGTCCTAAGGACTGGGGAGACCTTTCCCACAGACTAGTCAAGCAACAGTCTACCATAGTCATGCTCAAGGAATTATACCTCAGAGGCATCCTCACCATCCCTGGGTATGTCCTGTCCCAAGATCCAGCAGAGGTGGCAGCACAGTGAGAGACTCATGGCAACATGGGCAAGGAAACCTCCTGCTGGTAACCAGGTACTGCACCCCTGGAGCTGGTGAATCGGTACCCCTTCATCTTGAACAGCACTTTGAGGGGGAATTGAGGGCACAGAATGGATGTTGATGCATTGGAAAGGGTGCAGAAGAGATTTACCAAGATGTTGCCTGGTTTGGAGGATATGGAAACATAGAAGAACATAGAAAAGCTACAGCACAAAACAGGCCCTTCGGCCCCACAAGTTGTGCTGAACATATCCCTACCTTTTAGGCCTACCTATAACCCTCCATCCTATTAATAGAAATGGACTATGAAGAAAAGTTGAACAAACTTGGATTGTTTTCACTGGAGCGTCGGAGGATGAGGGGGTGACCTGATAAAAGTTTACAAGATTATGACAGGCTTGAATAGAGTGGATAGTCAGAGTCTTTTCCCAGGGTCAAAGGGCCAATTACTTGGGGGTATAATTGAAAGTGAAAGGTAGAAAGTTTAAAAGAGATGTAAAAGGCAAGTTTTTCACACAGAGGGTGGTGAATGCCTGGAACGCGCTGCCAGAGGAGGTGGAGGAAGCAGATTCTATAACAACAAGATGCATCTGGATAGATACATGAATAGGCAGGGAATAGAAGGACGTGGACTATATAGGGGCAAGAAAATATTAGATTAGAGAGGCATCTATGTCGGCACAGACTTGGTGGGCCGAAGGACCTGTTCCTGTGCTGTACTGTTCCATGTTCTTTAAGTACTTAAGGAAGTGGCCCTAGAAATAATGGATGCATTGGTGGTCATCTTCCAAGATTCCATGCACTCTGGAACAGTTCCTCCAGATTGGAGAGTAGCTAATGAAACCCCATTATTTAAAAAATGATGTAGAGAGAAAACAGGGAACTGTAGACCAGTCAGCTTGATGTGGTGGGAAAATTCTAGAGTCCACCATCAAGGATATAATACCAGAGTGCTTTGAAAATAGTGGTAGAATTGGACAGAGTCAGCATGGACTTACAAAAGGTAAAGCATGCTTGACAAATCTACTGGAATTCTTCAAGAATGCAACTCGTAGAGTTGATGAGGGGGAGCCACTGGATGTGGTTTATTTGGACTTTCAGAAAGCTTTCGACAAAGACCTGCATAAGAGATTAGTGTATAAAATTAAAGCTCATGGGATGGGGGTGGTGCATTGAGATGGATAGAAAACTGGTTGGCAGACAGGAAACAAAGGATAGGAATAAATGGGTCTTTGTCCAAATGGCAGGCAGTGACTAGAGGGGTATCACAGGGCTCAGGGAGCGCAGCTGTTCACTATATATAGCAATGGTTTAGATCAGGGAATGAAATGTAATAGCTCCAAATTTGCTGATGACACAAAGTGATGACATATGTGATTCCCCCATGGATCTCTTGGGGGTTATCACATAATTCTTAATTGTATTTAATTTCTCATCCACCAAACAGAACAACAATCTACACATAAAGTGTGTTCCACCGAAAATAAAGGACTTATTTATGTAATTTTTCATAATTGGAGTAAATAAATAGAAAGACATGTCTTCCTGGCCTGTCACCCAGCTTCCCTTACCTAACTACCAGACTGTTGGCAATCTATGCAGTGACTGCTGTTAGTGTCCTGGATCCAAACCCCATGGTACATTATGAAGTCAGACTAGACCCCAACAAGTGTTCTATTTGGAATAAATATGAGGAAAGGATGCTTCATTCCAAGAGTAATTCCACTGATAAATTAGGGATCTTTTAGCAAAGCAAGCTTTATTCATAACACAGTTTAAGTATAACTCGACTAAAATGAGGAGCTTAACTTTTAACAGTTGAACAAGAGTTCAAAAATGAAAGGAAACAACTCTAATTTCTAACTTATCACTATTTCAGTTCCAAATAAACAATAGTCCTCTTTAAATGAAATTAGTAAATTCAGGCATACTTGCTGTAAATTGTCTTAACACTCTTGAAGCTCTCAGAGAGATTTTCAGAGCAGCTTGCAGACTTCTGACTTCAAACAACCCCAACCAGAAACTGAACAGAAAACTGTTTCTCTCTCTACTATGTACCAAGCTCCTCCCATTAACCACATTATCACATGACCCTGTATACCGAAACCCAACTTCCACTCCTTAATCAAAAAACTATAGGGACCTTTTCTCTTGTAAATAAAAGTCATCAGCTCTATCCGAAGTAAACACTACGTGACTAAAATGAGTAATTATCCTGCTCTTCCAGCATCTGAGCTGTGAGAACAAGAACAAGGAACAGTACAGCACAAGAACAGGCCCTTCGACCCACCAAGCCTACGTCGATCATGTTGTCTTTTCTAGACCAACCACTTGTATCCTTCTATTCCCCGCATGTTCATGTGTTGAGAACAAACAAAGAACAAAGAACAGTACAGCACAGGAAACAGGCCCTTCGGCCCTCCAAGCCTGTGCCGTGAGCTAGATAAGTCTTAAATGTTGCGAATGTGTCTGCCTCAACTACCTCACTTGGCAGTGCATTCCAGGCTGTGGCCACCCTAAGTGTAAGAAACTTTCCCCGCACATCTCTACTGAACATTTCCCCCTTTACCTAGAACTTGTGCCCCCTTGTAATTGTCATTTTTGCTCTGGAAAAAATCTTACAACTGTTCACCCTATCTATGCCCCTAAAAATTTTATAAACTATCAGGTTGCCCCTGAGCCTTCATCTTTCCAGGGAGAACAATCCCAGTTTATTTGATCTATCATCTTAGCTAATACCCTCCATACCAGGCAACATCCTAGTAAACCTTTTCTGTATTCTCTCCAAAGCCTCCACAATCTTCTGGTAGTGTGGCGACCAGAATTAGACACATTATTCCAAATGTGGCCCAACCAACTGTAATATAATTTGCCAACTTTTATACTCGATGCCCCAGCTGATGAAGGCAAGCTTGCCATATGCTTTCTTCACCACCTTTTCCACCTGTGCTGCCACTTTTAAGGATCTGTGAACCTGTAATCCCAGATCTCGCAGTGTGTCTATACTCCTGATGGTTCAGCCATTTACTTTTTTAGCTCCCATCTGAATTGGATCTACCAAAATGCAGCACCTCACATTTATCTGGATTAAATTCCATCTCGTAAGAGTTTTAACAACACCAGGTTAAAGTCCACCAGGTTTATTTGGTAGCAAATGCCATTAGCTTTCAGAGCCCTGCTCCTTCGTCAGATGGAGTGGATCCACTCCATCTACATAAGTATCCATTCCATCTGACGAAGGAGCAGTGCTCCGAAAGCTAATGGCATTTGCTAGCAAATAAACCTGTTGGACTTTAACTTGGGTGTTGTTAAAACTCTTACTGTGTTTACCCCAGTCCAACGCCAGCATCTCCACATCTTAAATTTCATCTGCCATTTCTCTGCCCAATTTTCCAGCCTATCTATATCCTGCTATATTCTCTGACAATCTTCATCACTATCCGCAACTCCAGCAATCTTAGTATTAGTATTAGTATTACCTGCAACGTGCTAATCAGACCAGTTACGTTTTCTTCCAAGTCGTTTATATTACAAACAACAGAGGCCCCAGCACTGACCCCTGCGGAACTAGTTACAGACCTCCTTTCAGAAAAACATCCTTCCACTTGAGGGATCATTAAATCTATCTTTTGCATGCTGCAAGCTGTCCTGTAGCCCTGTGTTGCAGCACCTCATTGCCAGTCTGTCTTGTGCTGCCCCTGACCCGCTCTCCTGCAACTCTCACTGAATTCCCTAAAAATGTTTTTTCAATCATATTTTTCTAAAGCGCTGTCTCTTTCTCAGAAGCTGGAATTTAAAATTTCAACCTAAATACTGAATTAATATATTTGGATCAATCCTTTGAAAGACTGTGAAATACAAAGTTCAACAGATTGTGAATGGACATTTGATGTTAGGTTTTTACTCGATAATTGATTGAATTCAGCAGCCCACAGCTGTAATGAACATAATGATGTGGGGATGCCGGCGTTGGACTGGGGTAAGCACAGTAAGAAGTCTCACAACACCAGGTTAAAGTCCAACAGGTCTATTTGGTAGCAAATGCCATTTGCTACCAAATAAACCTGTTGGACTTTAACCTGGTGTTGTGAGACTTCTTAATGAACATAATGACCAGCCTCCTGTGCATTTAACTTCAGACAAATAATACAAGCAATATTTATCATTGAGGCAGAGAGTGGGGATCAAGGGGTCTTTCTCAGGATGTGCTATGGTGTGCCTCAGGGGTCAGTGCTGGGATCACAGCTTTTCACAATACACATTAATGATTTGGAGGAAGGAACTGAAGGCACTGTTGCTAAGTTTGCAGATGATACAAAGATATGTAGAACGACAGGTAGCATTGAGGAAGGAGGGGGGCTGCAGAAGGACTTGGACAGGTTAGGAGAGTGGGCAAAGAAGTGGCATATAGAACATAGAAAAGCTACAGCACAAACAGGCCCTTCAGCCCACAAGTTGCACCGAACATGTCCCTACCTACTAGGCTTACCTATAACCCTCTATCTTACTAACTTCCATGAACATGCCCAAAAGTCTCTTAAAAGACCCTATTGAATCCATCTCCACCATCACTGCCAGCAGCCAATTCCACACACCCACCACCCTCTGAGTGAAAAACTTACCCCGAACATCTCCTCTGTACCTACTCCCCAGCACCCTAACCCATTGTATATGGAATACAATGTGGAAAAGTGTGAGGTTATGCACTTTGGAAAGAGGAATGGAGGCATAGATTATTTTCTAAATGGGAAAATGCTTAGGAAATCAGAAACACAAAGGACCTGGGAGTCCTTGTTCAAGATTCTCTTAAGGTTAACGTGCAGGTTCAGTCGGCAGTTAGGAAGGCAAATGCTATGTGAGCATTTATGTCGCAAGGGTTCGAATACAAGAGGAAGGATGTACTTCTGAGGCTGTATAAGGCTCTGGTCAGACCCTATTTGGAGTATTGTGAGCAGTTTTGGGTCCCACATCTATGGAAGGATGTGCTGGCCTTGAAGGCTTGTCCAGAGGAGGCTCACAAGAATGATCGCTGGCATGAAGAGCTTGTCGTATGAGGAACGGTTGAGGATTCTGGGTCTGTACTCGTTGGAGTTTGGAAGGATGAGGGGGGATCTTATTGAAACTTACAGGATACTGCGAGGCCTGGATAGAGTGGACGTGGAAAGGATGTTTCCACTAGTAGGAAAAACTAGAACCAGAGGGCACAACCTCAGGCTAAAGGGACGATGCTTTAAAACAGAGATGAGGAGGAATTTCTTCAGCCAGAGAGTGGTGAATCTGTGGAACACTTTGCTGCAGACGGCTGTGGAGGCCAGGTCATTGAGTGTCTTTAAGACATAGATAGATAGGTTATTGATTAATAAGGGGATCAGGGGTTATGGGGAAAAGGCAGGAGAATGGGGATGAGAAAAATATCAGCCATGATTGAATGGCGGAGCAGACTCGATGGGCTGAGTGGCCTAATTCTGCTCTTATGTCTGATGGTCTTATGGTCTGAGCCTAAATGGGCAGAAAGAAGTAAGAAAACAAAAGTGAAAATGCTGAAAAATCTCAGCAGGTCTGGCAGCATCTGTAACTTTGACAAAGGGTCGTCCGGACTTGAAACGTCAGCTCTTTTCTCTCCTTACAGATGCTGCCAGACCTGCTGAGATTTTCCAGCATTTTCTCCTTTGGTTTCACATTCCGGCATCCGCGGTAATTTGAGGAAATTTAACATTTAATTATGACTGGAAGTAAGCAGCATATTTAAGTGTATTGTTTTAAGTGAAGTTTGCAGCTATATATTTATGTTACAGTATTTTTGCGAACATTTATTTTTCTCGCTGCAATGCACGTCACTAATACAGCTGCGAGTGAAAACTTAACGTTTTTGTTCCAAGTGCTTTAGAAGCACGTTATCGGGGTTTAAATCATCACATGGTGTAATCAGAGGGTGACTCAAGGCAATTGAAGTCATTTCCTTGGTGAGTTACAATTTACAAAATAAACTTTAGAAGTGCCGGTGAAAGATGTGTGAAATCTGTTAATAAGAACATAAGAACATAAGAAATAGGAGCAGGAGTAGGCCATCTAGCCCCTCGAGCCTGCCCCGCCATTCAATAAGATCATGGCTGATCTGACGTGGATCAGTACCACTTACCCGCCTGATCCCCATAACCCTTAATTCCCTTACCGCTCAGGAATCCATCCATCCGCGCTTTAAACATATTCAGCGAGGTAGCCTCCACCACCTCAGTGGGCAGAGAATTCCAGAGATTCACCACCCTCTGGGAGAAGAAGTTCCTCCTCAACTCTGTCTTAAACCGACCCCCCTTTATTTTGAGGCTGTGTCCTCTAGTTTTAACTTCCTTACTAAGTGGAAAGAATCTCTCCGCCTCCACCCTATCCAGCCCCCGCATTATCTTATAAGTCTCCATAAGATCCCCCCTCATCCTTCTAAACTCCAACGAGTACAAACCCAATCTCCTCAGCCTCTCCTCATAATCCAAACCCCTCATCTCCGGTATCAACCTGGTGAACCTTCTCTGCACTCCCTCCAATGCCAATATATCCTTCCTCATATAAGGGGACCAATACTGCACACAGTATTCCAGCTGCGGCCTCACCAATGCCCTGTACAGGTGCATCAAGACATCCCTGCTTTTATATTCTATCCCCCTCGCAATATAGGCCAACATCCCATTTGCCTTCTTGATCACCTGTTGTACCTGCAGACTGGGCTTTTGCGTCTCATGCACAAGGACCCCCAGGTCCCTTTGCACGGTAGCATGTTTTAATTTGTTTCCATTGAGATAGTAATCCCATTTGTTATTATTTCCTCCAAAGTGTATAACCTCGCATTTCTCAACGTTATACTCCATTTGCCATATCCTCGCCCACTCACTCAGCCTGTCCAAATCTCTCTGCAGATCTTCTCCGTCCTCCACACGATTCACTTTTCCACTTATCTTTGTGTCGTCTGCAAACTTCGTTACCCTACACTCCGTCCCCTCCTCCAGATCATCTATATAAATGGTAAACAGTTGCGGCCCGAGTACCGATCCCTGCGGCACGCCACTAGTTACCTTCCTCCAACCGGAAAAACACCCATTTATTCCGACTCTTTGCTTCCTGTCGGATAGCCAGTCCCCAATCCACTTTAACACACTACCCCGAACTCCGTGTGCCCTAATCTTCTTCAGCAGCCTTTTATGTGGCAACTTTCTGAACACTTTCCTGAAACTCTCAAGAAACCATAATTACAGAATGTAGACAAGTTACTGGGATAGCCAATCAGCTGGACGGCCAGGGACTGCAGCTGTATTTCAAACTTAATGGATTCCATCTGGTTTATTTGTCTTGAACCAGAGAGCAAGGGTGAGATTGGGAATGAACACTGAAAGGTTAATGTCATTCAAAGCTCTGTCAAACATGAAATTTCAATTTATGCTGCAGCTGAGAGGATCGCTGTAAATCAGAGATGGCAAGACAGCAGAATAATACAATCCCGTTCTCCTTCTCCCACATATCCACAAAACAATGCAGTCATCATGGAACATCATTAACCATTCGCCAATCTGATACAAACATACAGTGAACAGCTCTAAGATTTGCTTATTATAAGAACTAGGAGCAGGAGTAGGCCATCTGGCCCCTTGAGCCTGCTCCGCCATTCAAGAAGATCATGGCTGATCTTTTTGTGTACTCAACTCTACTTACCTGCCCACTCACCATAACCCTCAATTCCTTTACTGTTGGAAATCTATCTACCTTTGCCTTAAAAGCATTCAACCAGGTAGCCTCAACTGCTTCACTGGAAATTCCACAGATTCACAACTCTTTGTGTGAAGAAGTTCCTCCTCAACTCAGTCCTAAATCTGCTCCCCTAATTTTGAGGCCATGCCCCTTAGTTCTAGTTTCACACGCCAGTGGAAACAACCTCCTTGCTTCTATCTTATCTATTCCCTTCATAATTTTATATGTTTCTATAAGTTCTCCACTCATTCTTCTGAATTCCAATGAGTATAGTCCCAGTCTACTCAATCTCTTCTCATAAGCCAACCCTCTCTACTCCGGAATCAACCGAGTGAATCTCCTCTGCACCCCCTTCCAGTGCCAGTATATTCTTTCTCAAGTAAGAAGATCAAAACAGTTCACAGTACTCCAGGTGTGGCCTCACCAGCACCTTATACGGCTGCAACATAACCTCCCTCTTTTTAAACTCCATCCCTCTTGCATTGAAGGTAAATTAATTACCTGCTGCACCTGCAAACCAACTTTTTGTGATTCATGCATAAGGATACCCAGGTCCCTTTGCACAGCAGCATGCTTCAATTTTTTACCATTTAAATAATAGTCCATTTTGCTGTTATTCATTCCAAAATGGATGACCTCACATTAACCAACATTGTACTCCATCTGCTAGACCCTTGCCCACTCACTTAGACTATTTATATCCCTTTGCAGGCTTTCAACGTCCTCTGCAAACTTTGCTCTACCACTCATCTTAGTGTCATCAGCAAATTTTGACACACTACACTTGGTCTCCAACTCCAAATCATCTATGTAAATCGTAAACAATTGCGGTGCCAACACTGATCCCCGAGGAACACCACTAGTCACTGATTGCCAACCAGAAAAACACCCATTTACCCCCACTCTTTGCTTTCTGTTAGTTAACCAATTCTCTATCCGTGCTAATACATTGCCTGTAACACCGTGCACCTTTATCTTATGTAGCAGTCTTTGGTGTGGCAACTTGTCAAATGCCTTCTGGAAATCCAGATACACCACATCCACAGGTTCCCCATTGTCCACCGCTCGCATAATGTCCTCAAAGAATTCCACCAAATTAGTCAAACATGACCTGCCCTGCATGAATCCATGCTGTGTCTTCCCAATGGGACAATTTGTATCCAGATGTCTCACTATTTCTTCCTTGATGATAGATTCCAGCATTTTCCCTGCTACAGAAGTTAAGCTAACCGGCCTATAATTACCTGCCTTTTGTCTATTCCTTTTTTAAACAGTGGCGTCACATTTGCTGTTTTCCAATCTGCGGGAACCACTCCAGAATCCAGCGAATTTTGGTAAATTACCACGAGTGCATTTGCTATTTCCCCCGCCATCTCTTTTAGTACCCTGGGATGCATTCCATCAGGACCAGGAGACTTGGCTACCTTTAGCCCCATTGACTTCTTTAGTGATGATCATTGTTTATAGATCCTCACCTACAATAGCCTTTTGTCATCACTTTTTGGCATGTTATCTGTGTCTTCCACTGTGAAGACCGACACAAAATACCTGTTCAATGCCTCAGCCATTTTCTCATTTCCAGTTATTCCATCCCCCTTCTCATCCTCTAAAGACCAATGTTTACTTTCGCCACTCTTTTTCATTTTATATATTTGTAGAAACGTTTGCGATCTGTTTTTATATTCTGAGCTACTTTATTCTCATAATCCATCTTACTTTTCTTTATAGCTTTTCTTGTGGCCTTCGCTGTTGACATTTAAAGATTTCCAAATCCTCCGGTTCCCACTAATCTTTGCCACTTTGTGTGCACTTTCTTTCAATTTGATACCCTCCTTTATTTCAAAGAACAAAGAAAATTACCTTAGATATCCATGGCCGATGATCTCTTTTTCTACCTTCTTCCTTATCACTGGTATATACTTTTGCTGAGCACTGTGAAAAATCATTTTGAAAGTCCTCCACTGTTCCTCAATTGTCCCACCATAAAGTGTTTGCTCCCAGTCTACCTTAGCCAACTCCTCCCTCATCCCATTGTAGTCTCCTTTTTTTAAGCACAAGACACTGGTATTGGATTTTACCTTCTCACGCTCCATCTGTATTTTAAATTCAATCATACTGTGATCGCTTCTTCCGAGAGGATCCCTATCTGTAAGATCATTAATTATTCCTGTCTCATTACACAGGACCAGATCTCGGATAGCTTGTTCCCTCATAAGTTCCATTACATATTGTTCAAGGAAGCTATCGCGGATACATTCTATGAACTCCTCCTCAAGGTTGCATTGACCGATCTGGTTCGACCAACCGACATTTAGATTAAAATCCCCCATGATATTTGCTGTACCAGTTTTACATGCTTCAGTTATTTCTTTGTTTATTGCTCACCCCGTCATATTTTTTGGCGGCCTATAGACCACGCCAATCAGTAACTTTTTCTCCTTATAATTTCTAATTTCCACCCAAATGGATTCAATGCTTTTCTCCATAGAACCTAACTCATCTCTCACTACCGTCCTGATGTCATCCTTAAATATCAGAGCTGCACCACCTCCCTTACTTTCCTGTCTGTCCCTCCGAACAGTCTGATACCCCCGGATATTCAACTCCCAGTCGTGACCACCCTGCAACCATGGCTGCGATTTTCCCATTGCAACTCACAACTTTTCTGTCAGGTTGCAGTGGGAGACACGCGTCTGCGGCCTTGAACAGGGAGTTGCGCATGCGTCGGGAATGCATGCGCATCCCCCAGAGCCGGCGAACAGTCGCCGGTCAGACCATGCTGGAAACCGGCGGGAAGGCAGGTAAGTAATTTAAATCTCTTTTTAATCTGTTTTAAATATGTATATTTGTTCATTAACAGGATGTTTCAGGTCCTGATTGATCTCCCACCCTGCCAGGAATACTTCATTCTGGTGGGGTTCAGATTAGTTCCCCACGTTCGGGGAATGAGCGGGAGACCCCGCCAGAGTGAAGGGGGTGAATCGGGGCCCCTGGCACTGCCCAAGGGGCAAAGTGCCCATGTCCAGGGGGCAGCTTGGCACTGCCCACCGGGCATCAGGCAGTGTCAAAGGGGTGGGGCCTATTGTGGGCAGGGCCTGGGTGATCGGTGGGGGTGGGGGATCCTGCTACCACTCTGCAGACAGGATCGGTCTGGGCTGGAGGGAGGGCTGGAGGGAGAACCCTTTATTAATCAAGAACCTATCTATCTCTGTCTTAAAGACACTCAATGACCCGGCCTCCACAGCCTTTTGCGGCAAAGAGTTTCACAGATTCACTACTCTCTGGCTGAAGAAATTCCTCATCATCTCTGTTTTAAAGGATCGTCCCTTTATCCTGAGGTTGTGCCCTCTGGTTCTAGTTTTTTCTACTAATGGAAACATCCTCTCCACGTCCACTCTATTCGGTCTATCCGGCTTTGATAAAGATCACCCTTTCCGTGTTGTCATACACCATCTGTCCATTGTGGAAGTGGAAGGTCTTTGTGTTGGGATGTTCTGTGGAAACTTGCAAAGTAATGTGGGTGTTGTTGCTTACTCTCTGGCAAAACCAGCAACCTGGTGAAATAGATGGACCTTGCTACCAAAGCTGATGAATTGGCCAGCGATCCAGAGGGCCTCAGTGACATGGTCAGTGATTGGCTGCCCTGAAACATGGCTGTTTAATCAACTTTTGCATTATTTCACGGGTTGTGCGCTTCATGAGAGAGAACAACGTAGATTAGATTAGAGCTTTCTCATTGGCTATTGAAAATCCTTGTGTGCACTGTGGGAGTGGCCATTTCTAACGTGCTGCCAGGATCTCATTGACTCCACCTTCTGCCTCTTCCTGTTGATCTGTAATAACAGAAAGGGTATTTTCAGTGACAAAACCAGAATTTGTCAGTGCTCTGAACTATGGGAAACAAATCTAGGTGCATTCTGTAAAATATCCAGCGAAACAAATCACCGCTAAATGTTTCCCAGCTGCTGAAAGCATTAATGAAACTCTTCTGCTCAGAAACCTTTCACCTCCATCTGTCTCAGCTGATCCTAGCAACAGCTGTGCTTTATAATCCCCAGTCAAAATATTCCTGCTGTTAACGTCCTCTGTAATCTTCAGCTGTGTCTTTCTCATTAACAGGGAAGGGGGTTCTCTCTGTGTGACCTTACAGACCAAAGGATCAGTTCTCGATAGACGTTTGTGAAGTGAGGTGCAGTTTCTGCTTGGATAATGCTACAACTTCCATCTTTGCAGGGTCCCTTTATTTAGATCCACTGAAATGGACTCATGGGTAATTATCAAACCTGCTTGTGCTAATTTGTTGTGGAACTGACAAACATGTAGCGAAAACTTCTCTGTTCCCAATGCATGAGAATTCTGGTGAGGTGAGAGTGGCTGCCCTTGACATCAAGGCATCATTGGCCTGAGTGTGACATCAAGGAGCCCGAGCCAAACTGGAGTCAATGGGAATCTGGGGAAAACTCTCCACCTGTTACAGTCATACCCGGCACAAAGGAAGATGGTTCTGGCTGTTTGATATCAATCATCTCAGCTCCAGGACATCGCTGCAGGAGTTCCTCAGGGTAGTGTCCCAGGCCCAGCCATCTTCAGCTGCTTCTTCCATGACCTTCCTTCCATCATAAGGTCAGAAATGGGGATGTTCACTGATGATTGCACAGTGTACAGGTCTGGTCACCCTATTATAGAAAGGATATTATTAAATTAGAAAGAGTGCAGAAAAGATTTGCTCGGAAGCTACTGGGATTTGATGGTTTGAGTTATAAGGAGAGACTGGATAGACTGGCACTTTTCTCTCTGGAGGCTGAGGGGTGATCTTATAGAGGTCTATAAAATAAAGAGGAGCAGGCTGAGGGTAAGAGAGTGGGTTTTCTGACTAATTAATTATTTATTTTTTCAGTTAATTTTGGGTTTAAAATCGGAGGTTTTTTTCAAAACCGGAAGTCAGGCCAGGAGTGGCCAGGGGAAGTTTTTGGAGGGTTTAAAAGTGCACCAAAGTATACAGTGGGCAGCATCGTAGCGGGCAGCAGAGTGAGTGGGAAGTTGAGTGAGCTGTCAGGGCTTTGGCTCACAGGGCTTGGACGAGCAGGGGTGAGTTTTTGTTTCCTTACACTCTTATTAACTTTTCACTGTCTTACTTGACATAAAGTGTCCAGTATGAGTGTGAAACCAATGTGTTGTTCCCACTGTAGGATGTGGGAGGTCCTGGAGGCATCTTGCCTCCCGGACAGCCACAGCTGTGAGGGGTGTGTCGAGCTGCGGTTCCTGAGGGACCGTGTTAGGGAGCTGGAACTACAGCTCGAGGATCTTAGGCTGATGAGGGAGAATGAGGAGGTGATAGACAAGAGCTATCATCAGGTGGTCACACCAGGGCCACGGGAGGAGGCCAAGTGGGTGACGGCCAGGAAGGGTAAGGCTAGGGTGGTTGAGAGCACCCCGGTGGATTTGCCCCTGCACAACAAGTACTCCTGCTTGAGTACTGCTGGGGGGGACAGCCCGCCTGGGGGAAGCAGCAGTGGCTGTGTCTCCGCAGTGGAGTCCAGCCCTGTAACTCAGAGGGCTAAGGAAAAGAGGAGGAAGGCGGTATTAATCGGGGACTCGATGGTGAAGGGGACAGACAGGCGTTTCTGCGGAGGTAGGCGGGATTCTCGCATGGTGGTCTGCCTCCCTGGGGCCGGGATCCAGGATGTCGCTAGTCGCGTCCCGGAAATCCTGAGGTGGGAGGGAGAGGAGCCTGAGGTAGCGGTACATATTGGTACCGCTGATGTGGGTAGGAAGGGAGAAGGGGTCATGAAAAGGGAGTACAGGGAATTAGGGAGACAGCTGAGAAAGAGGAAAGCAAAGGTAGTAATCTCAGGATTACTGCCTGTGCCACGGGAAGGTGAGGGCAGGAATGGAGTGAGGTGGAGGATGAATGTGTGGCTGAGGGACTGGTGCAGGGGGCAGGGATTCAGGTTCCTGGACCATTGGGACCTCTTTAGGGGCAGGGGTGATCTGTATACAAAAAACGGGTGGAACTTGAATCACACGGGGACCAATATCCTGGCCGGTAGGTTGGCTAAGGCTACTGGGGAGAATTTAAACTAGATAGGTTGGGGGGAGGGGAGCTAGAAGAGTTGACTAGGATCAAGGAACTAATTGATGGGGGGGAGGATGCAGGGGTAAGGGGAATTACAAAATTAATGGTAGAGGAGAGGGTGCAAGTGAATGAAGGCGCTAATTTAGATAAGGGAGTAGAGGGAGAGGGTGTTCGCGACTCATCAAAGCGGGTCCAGATAAAAGCTGGAATAAGGACACTTTGCCTGAATGCACGAAGCATTCGGAACAAGGTGAATGAGTTGATGGTGCAAATCAGCACAAGTGGGTACGATCTAGTGGCCATTACAGAAACGTGGCTGAAAGGTGACCAGGACTGGGAGATGAATATCCAGGGGTATCAGGCGTTTAGGAAGAATAGACAGGAAGGAAAAGGTGGTGGGGTCGCGCTATTAATAAGAGATAATATCAGGGTAGTACTGAGGGATGACATAGGCTCTGAGGAACAAAACGTGGAATCGTTATGGGTAGAGATGAGGAATAGTAGAGGGAGAAAGACACTAGTAGGTGTGGTATATAGGCCCCCGAATAATAATGTTGAGGTAGGGAGGGCTATAAACAAGCAGATAAGGGATGCGTGTAAAAACGGAACGGCAATAATCATGGGGGACTTCAACATGCACATTGACTGGCAGACTCAAGTCGGTAAGGGTGGAATGGAGGAAGAGTTCTTAGAATGCTGTCGGGATAGTTTCCTTGAACAGCATGTTACGGAACCGACGAGGGAACGAGCTATTTTGGATCTGGTATTGTGTAACGAGGTAGGTAGAATTAAGGATCTTATTGTGAAGGACCCTCTTGGGTCTAGTGACCACAATATGGTCGAATTTCTGATTCAGATGGAAGAGGAGAAAGTTTGGTCTCAAACCAGTGTCCTCTGTTTGAACAGAGGGAAATATGATAGGATGAGGGATGAATTGGCTAAGGTAGACTGGGAGAGCAGGCTGGCAGGTAGGATAGCTGAGGAACAGTGGAGGATTTTTAAGGAGATCCTTTTCAGTTCTCAGCAAAAATATATTCCAGCAAAAAACAAGGATTGTAAGAAAAGGGAGAACCAGCCGTGGATAACGAAGGAAATAAGGGAGAGTATTAAAATAAAAACAGCTGCGTACAGAGTGGCCAAAAATAGTGGAGAAACAAGTGATTGGGAAAAATTTAAGAAACAACAAAGAGAGACTAAGAAAGCGATAAAGAAAGGAAGGATAGACTATGAAGCTAGGCTAGCAATTAAGATAAAAAATGATAGTAAAAGTTTTTATAAATATATAAAAAGGAATAGAGTGGCTAGAGTGAATGTTGGACCCTTGGAGGACGAGAGGGGGGAGTTAATAGTGGGAAATGAGGATATGGCTGAGTCTTTAAATAAGTTTTTTGTGTCGGTCTTCACGGTGGAGGACACAAATAGTTTGCCAAATATTAACGATAGAGGGTCGGCAGCAGGAGAAATACTTAATACGATTAATGTTACCAGAGAGGCAGTGCTGGGTAGACTAATGGGACTGAAGGTGGACAAGTCCCCGGGTCCGGATGGAATGCATCCCAGGGTATTGAAAGAAATGTCAGAGGTAATAGTGGATGCGTTAGTGATTATTTATCAAAACTCGTTGCATTCTGGGGTAGTGCCGGTTGATTGGAAAACGGCTAATGTTACGCCGCTGTTTAAAAAAGGAAGGAGACAAAAGGCGGGTAACTATAGGCCGGTCAGCTTAACGTCTGTAGTAGGGAAAATGCTGGAATCCATTATTAAAGAGGAGATAGCAGGGCATCTGGATAGAAATGGTTCGATCAATCAGACGCAGCATGGATTCATGAGGGGAAAGTCGTGCTTGACGAACATGTTGGATTTTTATGAAGATGTGACTAGGGCGGTTGATGGAGGAGAACCGGTGGATGCGGTGTTTTTGGATTTCCAAAAGGCGTTTGATAAGGTGCCCCATAAAAGGCTGCTGAAGAAGATTAGGGCACACGGAGTTGGGGGTAGTGTGTTAAAGTGGATTGGGGACTGGCTATCCGACAGGAAGCAAAGAGTCGGAATAAATGGGTGTTTTTCCGGTTGGAGGAAGGTAACTAGTGGCGTGCCGCAGGGATCGGTACTCGGGCCGCAACTGTTACCATTTATATAGATGATCTGGAGGAGGGGACGGAGTGTAGGGTAACGAAGTTTGCAGACGACACAAAGATAAGTGGAAAAGTGAATCGTGTGGAGGACGGAGAAGATCTGCAGAAAGATTTGGACAGGCTGAGTGAGTGGGCGAGGATATGGCAAATGGAGTATAACGTTGAGAAATGCGAGGTTATACACTTTGGAGGAAATAATAACAAATGGGATTACTATCTCAATGGAAACAAATTAAAACATGCTACCGTGCAAAGGGACCTGGGGGTCCTTGTGCATGAGACGCAAAAGCCCAGTCTGCAGGTACAACAGGTGATCAAGAAGGCAAATGGGATGTTGGCCTATATTGCGAGGGGGATAGAATATAAAAGCAGGGATGTCTTGATGCACCTGTACAGGGCATTGGTGAGGCCGCAGCTGGAATACTGTGTGCAGTATTGGTCCCCTTATATGAGGAAGGATATATTGGCATTGGAGGGAGTGCAGAGAAGGTTCACCAGGTTGATACCGGAGATGAGGGGTTTGGATTATGAGGAGAGGCTGAGGAGATTGGGTTTGTACTCGTTGGAGTTTAGAAGGATGAGGGGGGATCTTATGGAGACTTCTAAGATAATGCGGGGGCTGGATAGGGTGGAGGCGGAGAGATTCTTTCCACTTAGTAAGGAAGTTAAAACTAGAGGACACAGCCTCAAAATAAAGGGGGGTCGGTTTAAGACAGAGTTGAGGAGGAACTTCTTCTCCCAGAGGGTGGTGAATCTCTGGAATTCTCTGCCCACTGAGGTGGTGGAGGCTACCTCGCTGAATATGTTTAAAGCGCGGATGGATGGATTCCTGAGCGGTAAGGGAATTAAGGGTTATGGGGATCAGGCGGGTAAGTGGTACTGATCCACGTCAGATCAGCCATGATCTTATTGAATGGCGGGGCAGGCTCGAGGGGCTAGATGGCCTACTCCTGCTCCTATTTCTTATGTTCTTATGTTCTTAAAGAGGGGCATACATCAGCTAGATAGTCAATATCTTTTCCCAAAAGTAGGGGAGTCTAAAACTAGAGGGCATAGGTTTAAGGTGAGAGGGGAGAGATACCAAAGGGTCCAGAGGAGCAATTTTTTCACACAGTGGGTGGTGAGTGTCTGGAACAAGCTGCCAGAGGTAATAGTAGAGGTGGGTACAATTTTGTCTTTTAAAAAGCATTTAGATAGTTAGATGGGTAGGATGGGTATAGAGGGATATGGGCCAAATGCGGGCAATTCAGATGAGCTTAGTGGTTAAAAAATAGAGCGGCATGGACAAGTTGGGCCGAAGGGCCTGTTTTCATGCTGTAAACCTCGATGACTCTATGACAATGTTCAGCACCATTCATGACTTCTCAGATATTGAAGCAGTCCATGTCCAAAAGCAGCAAAACATGGACAGTATCCAGGCTTGGGCTGACAAGTGACAAGTAACATTCGCGCCACACAAGTGCCAGGCAATGACCATCTCCAACAAGACAGAATCTAACCATCACTCCTTGATATTCAATGGCATTACCATCGCTAAATCCCCCCATGATCAACATCCTGAGGGATACCATTGACCAGAAACTGAACTGGGCTCGCCATGTAAACACAATGGCTACAAGAGCAGGTCAGAGGCTGGGAATCCTGCTGCGAGTAATTCACCTCCTGACTCCCCAAAGAAGCTTGACACCATCCAAGCAAAGCAGCCCATCTGATTGACACCCCGACACCACGCTAAACATCCACTCCCTCCACCATCGATGCAGAGTGGCAGCAATGTGTCCCATCTACAAGATACACTGCAGGGACTCACCAAGGCTCTTTCAACAGCACCTTCCGAATCCACAACCACTACCATCTAGAAGGATAAGGACAGCAGATACCTGGGAACACCACCACCTGCAAGTTCCCCTCCAAACAACTCACTATACTAACTTGGAAATACATCACCGTTCCTCCACTGTCACTGGCTCAAAATCTTGGAATTCCCTCCCGAACTGCATTGTGACCCGCAGTAGTTCAAGAAGGCAGTTCATCACCACCTTCTCAAGAGCAATTAGGGATGGGCAATAAATGCTGGCCAAGCCAGTGACACCCACGTCCTAGAAATTAATTTTTAATAAATGACTGGGGTGCCCAATCAAGTTAAAATTCTACACATTATGTCAAGTTTTTTCATGAAAATTTGTACATATTAAGATGAGGGATATTATCACATCCAGTCATGAATGTTGGTGGACAATTAAACAACTCACTGGAGGAGGCGCCACAAATATCCCCATCCTCAATGATGGAGGAGCCCAGCACATCAGTGCAAAAGATAAGACTGAAGCATTCACAGCAATCTTCAGCCAGGAGTTCCAAATGGATGGTCCATCTCGGCCTCCTCCAGTGGTCCCCAGCATCTCAGATGCCAGTCTCCAACCAATTCGATTCACTCCACGTGATATCAAGAAACGGTTGGAGTCACTGGATACCGCAAAGGCAATAGGCCCTGGTAACATTCCGACAATAGTACTGAAGACTCATGCTCCAGAACTTGCCGCTCCCCTAGCCAAGCTCTTCCAGTACAGTTACAACACTGGCATCTACCCAACAATGTGGAAAATTGCCCAGGTATGTTCTGTACACAAAAGCAGGACAAATCCAACCCAGCCAATTACTGCCCGATCAGTCTACTCTCGGCCATCAGTAAAGTGATGGAAGGGGTCATCGACAGTGTTATCGAGCAGCACCTGCTCAGCAATAACCTGCTCAGTGACGCCCAGTTTGGATATCACCAGGGTCACTCAGCTGCTGGCCTCTATACAGTCTTGGGTCAAACATGGACAAAATAACTGAATTCCAGAAGTGAGGTGAGGGTAACAGTCCTTGACATCAAGGCCGCATTTGACAGACTATAGCATCAAGGAGCTGGAATCAATGGGTATCAGATGCAAACGCAGCGCTGGTTGGAGTCATACCTGGTACATGGTTGTGGTTGTGGAGGGTCAGTCATCTCAGCTCCACAACATCTCTGTAGGAGTCCCTCAGGGTAGTGTCCTAGGCCCAGCCATCTTCAGCTGCTTCATCAATGACCTTCCCTCCATCGTAAATCGGAAGTGGGGATGTTCGCTGATGATTGCACAATGTTCAGAACCATTCGTGACTCCTCAGATACTGAAGCAGTCCATGTTCAAATGCAATAAGGTCTGGACAATATCCAGGCTTGGGCTGGCAAGTGGCAAGTAACATTCGTGCCACACAAATGCCAGGCAATGACCATCACCAATAAGCGACATCCTAACCACTGCCCCTTGAAATTCAATTGTGTAACCATCACTGAATCCCCCACTGTCAACATCCTTGGGGTTATCATTGACCAGAAACTCAACTGGACTCACCACATAAACACAGTAGCTACAAGAGCAGGTCAAAGGCTAGGAATACTGCGGCGAGTATCTCACTTCCTGACTCCCCAACGCCTATCCATCATCTACAAGGCACAAGTCAGTGTGATGGAATACTCTCCACTCGCCTGGATGGGAGCAGCTCCAACAACACTCAAGAAGTTTGACACCATCCAGGACAAAACAACCCGCTTGATTGACACCACATCTACAAACATTCAATTCCTCTACCACCGACGCTCAGTAGCAGCAGTGTGTAATATCTACAAGATGCACTGCAGCAATTCACTAAAGATCCTTAGACAGCACCTTCCAAACCCACGACCACTTCCATCTAGAAGGACCAGGGCAGAAGATACATGGGAACACCGCCACCTGCAAGTTCCCCTCCAAGTCGCTCACCATCCTGATTTGGAAATTTATCGCCGTTCCTTCATAATCGCTGTGTCAAAATCCTGGAATTCCCTCCCTAATGGCATTGTGGGTCAACCCACAGCACATGGACTGCAGCGATTCAAGAAGGCAGCTCACCACCACCTGCTCAAGGGCAACTAGGGATGGGCAATAAATGCTGGTCAGCCAGCGACGCCCATGTCCCACAAATTAATTTTTAAAAACCCTCCAGTAACTGGACCCTGGGACGTCACATGCAGCAGTGAGTGGCTGAAGCATCAACAATGTGGACCCTCTGACTTCAGGGTCTTCCAGCAGTTGGCTCTTCACATTCACTGGCAGATAAGTTTATGTGTGGGTGCTTTTTCAATGTGGCATCTGGATAGAATGGGGGGTGGAGGGGGTGCAAGCCATCCAGCCCACCCCACCACGCAGTACATCGAGAAACTCCTGACTGCATAACTAATTAGGCAAGGGTCACGTGATACATGTAAATTCCCATCAGCCTTCGCAGTGGGAAATTCTCCCAGTTCCCACCCCAGCCACAGGACTTAGTCCCAGACTGGACAGTTCTGCTTGTGGATCCTCAACGCAATCACAACTTCAGGAAAGCACCCACTCCTGCCCTGCAACATTTTTACTGTAGATTCCCCTCACTCCTGTAGAATTCATGTGACACATGAGGAAATGTTTGGAGCAGGAGGAAAAGGAGGAAAAGGAGGAAAAGGAGAGTCCTGCCAAAGGGTCATCAACCTGGAACGTTATCTGGGATTTTCCCCTTTTGGGATTTGAGAAAAATCCTTTTCACTCAGAGGGTAGTAGGAATCCAGAATGCACAGCCTGGTAGGTGGTGGAGGCCAAAAACCTTACTGCTTTTAAAATATATTTGGATGAATACTTGAAATATCATAGCATTCAAGGAAATGGGACAAGTGATGGAAAATGTGATTAGTGTGATTTTAGTGGTAGTTATTGTCAGTGTAGGCTCAATGGGCCGAAAGGCCTTTACTGCAAGGAAATGGCAGATGGAGTTCAATCCTGATAAATGCGAAGTGATGCATTTTGGTGGGAATAATGTAGGGAGGAGCTACACGATAAATGGAAGAACCATAAAGGGTGTAGAGACGCAGAGGGACCTGGGTGTGCAAGTCCACAGATCTTTGAAGGTGACGTCACAGGTGGAGAAGGTGGTGAAGAAGGCATATGGCATGCTTGCCTTTATAGGACGGGGCATAGAATATAAAAGTTGGGGTCTGATGTTGCAGATGTATAGAACGTTGGTTCGGCCGCATTTGGAATACTGCGTCCAGTTCTGGTCGCCACACTACCAGAAGGACGTGGAGGCTTTGGAGAGAGTACAGAGGAGGTTTACCAGGATGTTGCCTGGTATGGAGGGGCTTGGTTATGAGGAGAGATTGGGGAAACTGGGGTTGTTCTCCTTGGAAAGACGGAGGATGAGGGGAGACTTAATAGAGGTGTATAAAATTATGAAAGGCATAGATAGGGTGAACGGTGGGAAGCTTTTCCCCGGGTCGGTGGTGACGTTCACGAGGGGTCATAGGTTCAAGGTGAAGGGGGGGAGGTTTAACACAGATATCAGAAGGACATATTTTACACAGAGGGTCGTGGGGGCCTGGAATGGGTTGCCGGGCAAGGTGGTGGAGGCGGACACACTGGGAACGTTTAAGACTTCTCTAGACAGCTATATGAACGGAGTGGGAATGGAGGGATACAAAAGAGTGGTCTAGTTTGGACCAGGGAGCGGCGCGGGCTAATTGTTCTTTGTTTCTCGTTTCAAGGCTTCATTCTATGATCATCTTGCTGGTGCCAGTACAGAGCGAGACTGCGGATAGTTGGGAACCTGTCTCGGGGGCAGGGAATTCAGATGGTGTTCGTAAAGCAGAAGTGGAAATGAATAGGGTTGGGAAGCATTTTCCGATCAGGGCCAGTGTGATCTCCTGGACTCGTTTCGATCGCCTCAGGGGGTCGGAGAGGAATTTCCCAGATTTTTTTTCCCCATATTGGCCCTGGGGTTTTCACTCTGGGTTTTCGCCTCTCCCTGGAGATCACATGGTCTGGAATGGGGGAGTGGGGGTGAGTTAATAGGTTGTGATGAACAAAGCATCGTAGCTGTGAGGGACAGCTCGGTGGATAGGATATTAGGATGTAGATAGGCTGGAAAATTGGGCGGGGATCCTGGATTCAGGATTCAATCCTGGACCGGGGAGCGGCGCGGGCTTGGAGGGCCGAAGGGCCTGTTCCTGTGCTGTATTGTTCTTTGTTCTTTGTTCTTTGTTGCACTGTATCACTCTCTGACTCTATGAGGGACAAAAACCAATTCATACTGGGTGTTTTGTAGCTATCATCCTGAGCTGGATTGAAACCCAGGTTCAATGAAGTGAAGATTCAGAGTTTGGACAGTGCTCCGTGGTGGGTTAGAGTCATAGAGTCATAGAGGTTTACAGCATGGAAACAGGCCCTTCGGCCCAACTTGTCCATGCCATCCTTTTTTTTTTTAAAAACCCCTAAGCTAATCCCAATTGCCCGCATTTCACCCATATCCCTCTATACCCATTGTACCCATGTAACTATCTAAATGCTTTTTAAAATATAAAATTGTACCCGCCTCTACTACTACCTCTGGCAGCTTGTTCCAGACACTCACCACCCTCTGTGTCAAAAAATTGCCCCTCTGGACACTTTTGTATCTCTCCCCTCTCACCTTAAACCTATGCCCTCTAGTTTTAGACTCCCCTACCTTTGGGAAAAGATATTGACTATCTACCTTGTTTATGCCCCTCAATATTTTATAGACCTCGATAAGGTCACCCCTCCACCTCCTACGCTCCAGAGAAAAAAGTCCCAGTCTATTCAGCCTCTCCTTATCACTCAATCCATCAAGTCCCGGTAGCATCCCAGTAAATCTTTTCTGCACTGTTTCTAGTTTAATAATATCCTTTCTATAATAAGGTGACCAGAATTGCACACAGTATTCCAAGTGTGGCCTTACCAATGTCTTGTACAACTTCAACAAGACATCCCAACTCCTGTATTCAATGTTCTGACCGATGAAACCAAGCATGACGAATGCCTTCTTCACCACTCTGTCCACATGTGACTCCACTTTCAAGGAGCTATGAACATGTACCCCGAGATCTCTTTGTTCTGTAACTCTCCCCAATGCCCTACCATTAACTGAGTCAGTCCTGCCCTGGTTCAATCTACCAAAACGCATCACCTCACATTTGTCTAAATTTATCTCCATCTGCCATTCGTCAGCCCACTGGCCCAGTTGATCAACATCCCGTTGCAATTGGAGATAACTTTCTTCACTGTCCACTATGCCATCACTCTTGGTGTCATCTTACTAACCATGCCCCCTATATTCTCAGCCAAATCATTAATATAAATTTAAAATAAATTACTATTTTAATTTTCTGGGCTGATTATGACCACTTCCAACAGCGAGTCTTACTTGTTCAAAGCATAACAACAAGAAACTCCTGCTGAGGAAGAAGCATCTTAATTCCTGGGATATATTGGATATCTGCCGCTCCGAACTGTAGTATTTTTGTAGGACCGTGACATCAAGCAAACAGTTCATGTCATTCCTTTGTAGCAATATTTTCACCATCACCAGTCAATTTTTGACATTGATTTTTGCTGCTGGTTCGAGGTTTGTTATTTTCTGTGGATTTCTGGAGTTTATCCCATGTCATTTCTCCTCAAGGAGCCAATTTGTGCTCTTTGGAATCCCACTGACATTTGAAGAATCTAAAAGTTGTTAACCATGGCTCATCATTTCACAGTGCTTTCTTGCAAATGACATAATGAGCTGATAAATGGTATTGATGTCATGGAGGAGGTTCCAGTCTAAAGGCGGAATTTGATGATATTTTTTCCAAGTCTCGACCTCAGTGAGAAAACCGAAGAAACTCCCACTGGTTCTGTCAGTGAGAAAAATCACCAAATCTGCTGACACTTGTAAAATTTTATTTTACTAAGTTTCACATTGTGCCCGTGGGACTTGCCCCTGATTCACTCGTCTCGGTAAAACTTCATCGCTGCAGTCCGTGAAGAGCTCTTGGTAAAAACCTCCCCGGCATTTGTTCCAGATCGAGTCGGGGTGGGGGGGGGGGTGGTGGCTGCCAGGAACACAGCCCCAACCGAGGGAGCCCTCACCAAGGTGCTGGATGGGGTGGAGCAGGGGGATAGCATCCTCTGCCCACCATTGGCCAGATATCCGACCAGCAAGGTGACCAGGCCTGCCTGGGAGGCTGTGGCCATGCCAGCTCGCTTCATAAGAGGATGGGGTCACAATGCCAAAAGAAGATGAGTGACCTTCTTGGTGCAGCCAGGATAAGTCTACCTCCTCATGTCTCCTGCTGCTCCCTTAACACACCCATCACACATCCATGGTGATATCACTCTGTGGTGAACCATCGTTGGTTCACCACTGGGGTTGTTATTGTGTTACTGTTGGGCTAGGGTGTTGTTGTTATGGGGGTTGTACTATGTTGTTGGGATAGGGTGTTTACCTGTCCTAAGTGTTATCATGGCACACTCCAGTGGGGTCCCGCCTCCGGTGGCAGGGTATAAGACCCCCTGCTCCGGCAGGACCCCTTCAGTCTGAACGGGTGAATTTGTGTTAGTAGTTTCATTGTTAATGTATTAAAGCCTTCAGTTCTAAAGCCTTGTTTCCGGGTGCTCATTGAGGTGCATCAATTTAATACATTAACTGAGAATATGGAACAGATCCTAAAACCGGATCGTCTGACACTGGACCCACGTGCGGTTGGTGCAGCTAACACGTTCGAACATTGGTGGAAGTGCTTCGAGGACTACCTGGCAGCCTCGGTAGCTATCACTACAGACAGTGATAGACTCCAGGTCCTCCACGCAAGGGTAAGCGACATGATTTACCTAGCCATTCGTGCAGCTTCCACTTACCAGGGTGCCGTCGAGCTCCTAAAGAATAGGTACATTACGCCACCCAACGAGATTCACGCTCGTTATCTCCTCGCTACACGACGTCGGCAGTCGGGCGAGACCATAGAAGACTACGCCAATGAACTCCTGCAGCTTGCCAGGGGTTGTGACTGTAAGGATGTCTCCGCCGAGCAGTACATGCAAGACCTCGCCCGAGACGCGTTCGTAGCAGGGGTAGGGTCCTCGTACATCAGACTTAAATTATTAGAAAAGGGGAAACTCAACTTGACCCAGGCAATGGGGATGGCCGTGAGGTTGGAGGCGGCGTCGAAGAGCTTGGCGCTGTACCCCGAGGACCACGTGCAGTCAACGTGGTTGGAGCAAGCTCTGCTCCCTCCTCGCCCCGCGAACCCGCGCTCCCAGATCGATTCGACGACGGCGGCAGCTCCAGGTGGCCAGCGATGCTATTTTTGCGGTGGGGCCAAGCATCCACGGCAACAGTGTCCGGCAAGAACGGCAATCTGCAGCCAGTGCGGTAAAAAAGGCCACTACGGCAAAGTCTGCAGGTCCAAACCTAAAAACGGCAGTGCAGCTTGTAACCCTCCAGAACGGAGACCATCTCTTTCGGCGCTGCAGTACCCACGAGGTCCGACCACGTGCGATCTCAGGACGGCGCCATCGTGGCAGACAGAGGAGGAGGAAGACCACCAGGAGTCGCTGCGCTTGGAGCCCTCGGCCACATGCGATTCATGGGGGCGGCCATCATGGTCCACGACGACTAGGAGCGACCAGCAGGGGTCCTCAGCATCCACATCGGCAGCATGCAGCAGCGACCAGCAGGGGTCCTCAGCATCCACATCGGCAGCATGCAGTGACGCCCAGGGGCCAACGGTGGCGTCGATCTCTCTGGATCAGACCAGGCATTACAGACTGGAACATTCCATGATGGAGGTAAAGGTTAGTGGCAGAACTGTGAATTGTCTGTTTGACAGTGGGAGCACCGAAAGTTTCATACACCCTGAAACTGCTAAAAGGTGTGGACTCCGGGTTCTCCCTGCCAAACAGACAATTTCCATGGCATCACAGTCCCGGTCTGTACCGATCCAAGGACGATGTATGGTAACTCTTGAGGTACAGGGCACAGTTTACGAGCAATACAGGCTCCTTGTGCTACCTCACCTTTGCGCGCCAATTCTCCTCGGACTAAACTTTATGGCCCACATGAGGAGTGTGATCCTACAGTACGGTGGGCCACTCCCTTCACTGGCAGTAGGGAACCAGCCGCAGCCTCCAAATTGCCCAAAGCGCCCCGCGTGCAATCTATCCACCCTGAAGATCACGACACCATCCCTTTTTAAAAATCTGGTACCTGGCTGCAAGCCCATCGCTACTAAAAGTAGGCGTTACAGCGCTGAGGACCGGATCTTTATTAGATCTGAGGTTCAGCGGCTCCTCAAGGAAGGGATCATACAGGCCAGTGCTAGTCCATGGAGAGCGCAGGTCGTGGTAGTCAAAAGCGGGAACAAACCTCGGATGGTCATCGACTATAGTCAGACCATTAATAGATACACGCAGCTGGATGCGTATCCTCTCCCGCGCATTTCTGATATGGTCAATCAGATTGCGCAGTACCGAGTGTTTTCTACCATAGACCTTAAGTCCGCCTACCATCAACTCCCCATCCGCCCAGAGGACCGACAATATACGGCTTTTGAGGCGGATGGTCGTCTATACCAATTCCTCAGGGTTCCATTTGGTGTCACCAATGGGGTCTCGGTCTTCCAGCGTGCTATGGACCGAATGGTGGACCAGAACGGGTTGCGGGCTACCTTCCCGTACCTGGATAACGTCACCATCTGCGGCCATGACCAGCAGGACCACGACACGAATCTCCAACACTTTCTACGCACTGCATCTCGCCTGAATCTGACCTATAACAGGGAGAAGTGCGTATTCCGTACGCATAGGTTAGCCATCCTCGGATACGTGGTGGAAAACGGGGTCATTGGCCCTGATCCAGACCGTATGCGCCCACTCACTGAACTTCCCTTGCCCGCTAGCACGAAAGCACTGAGGAGATGCCTCGGGTTCTTTTCGTATTATGCACAGTGGGTCCCCAACTACGCGGACAAAGCTCGTCCGCTCATTAAGTCCACGACCTTCCCACTTACGCCGGAGGCCCAATTGGCCTTCAAGGTTTTGAAAAGCGACATCTCGAAAGCCACGATGCACGCGGTGGATGAATCCATCCCTTTCCAGGTGGAGAGTGATGCATCGGACTTCGCCCTAGCCGCCACACTAAACCAGGCAGGCCCGTCGCGTTTTTTTCCCGCACCCTTCAAGGCCCAGAGATTCGGCACTCAGCGGTGGAAAAGGAGGCTCAGGCCATTGTGGAGGCAGTCAGACACTGGCGCCATTACCTGGCAGGTAAGCGGTTCACCCTGATCACGGATCAACGATCCGTGGCGTTTATGTTCAGTAACACGCAGAGGGGCAAGATCAAGAACGATAAGATCTTGCGGTGGAGAATTGAGCTCTCCACCTATAATTACGATATTATGTATCGTCCAGGGAAGCTCAATGAGCCCTCGGATGCCCTCTCGCGCGGAACATGCGCCATCATGCAGGAGGACCGCTTGAAGGCTCTCCACAATGATCTGTGTCATCCTGGAGTCACCAGACTCTACCACTTCATAAAAGCCCGCAACCTACCCTACTCGGTGGAGGAGGTCAGGTCAGTTACTAGAAGTTGTCGGATTTGCGCAGAATGCAAACCACACTTTTATCGACCAGACCGGGCACATTTGGTCAAGGCCACTCGCCCTTTTGAGAGGCTGAGTGTAGATTTTAAGGGCCCCCTTCCCTCAACGGATCGGAATGTCTATTTTCTTAACATAATAGACGAATTTTCCCGGTTTCCGTTTGTTTTCCCCTGTGCGGACACGTCGACTGCCACCGTCATCAAGGCATTCAGTGAGCTTTTTACCCTGTTCGGGTACCCCTGCTATATTCATAGCGACAGGGGCTTGTCGTTCATGAGCAACGACTTGAGGCAATTCCTGCTCTCATTCGGGATTGCCTCTAGTAGAACCACGAGCTACAACCCTAGGGGTAACGGACAGGTGGAAAGGGAGAATGCTACAGTCTGGAAGGCTGTCCTACTGGCACTGAAATCCAAGGGCCTTCCAGTCTCCCGGTGGCAGGAGGTCCTTCCAACTGCGCTCCATTCTATCCGCTCCCTCCTGTGTACGGCAACCAATGCTACTCCCCACGAGAGGATGTTCTCATTCCCTCGGAAGTCGTCCTCGGGGACCTCATTGCCAGCCTGGTTGACGTACCCAGGACCCGTCCTTCTGCGGCGCCATGTGAGGGCTCGCAAGTCCGACCCCTTGGTCGAACCGGTCCAACTCCTCCACGCCAACCCTCAGTATGCCTATGTGGCATATCCTGACGGGCGAGAGGACACTGTCTCCATTAGAGACCTGGCGCCCGCAGGGGACGTAGCAACTCCTGTCGCTCCTATTCCCCCAGTCACAGATCCACTACTCCTCATTACTTCCCCAGACGTGGCGCGGTCAGCACCGGGACCAGTGCATAACACTTTTACTCCCAGGTACAGCTTGCCTGAGACTCGGAGATCGGCGCCACCATCATCACCACCACCACCACCACCAAACGTTCCAGGATCCCCTACACCATCGCCTCATCAGGGCCGGCCGGCCCGGGAGTCTTTGAGGGGACAGCCAGATGTTGCTTTGAGAGAGCCACCGCAAGCACCTGCTCCGGTTTCGCAACCGGTGTTGAGAAGATCGCAGCGTCGGTGTGGTCCTCCAGACCGTCTGGACTTGTGAATCCTGTTATTTTTTTTTGTCATTGTCTGTTTTCATCCACCCCGCCACCTTTGGTTCCTAAAGGAGGGGTGAATGTGGTGAACCATCGTTGGTTCACCACTGGGGTTGTTATTGTGTTACTGTTGGGCTAGGGTGTTGTTGTTATGGGGGTTGTACTATGTTGTTGGGATAGGGTGTTTACCTGTCCTAAGTGTTATCATGGCACACTCCAGTGGGGTCCCGCCTCCGGTGGCAGGGTATAAGACCCCCTGCTCCGGCAGGACCCCTTCAGTCTGAACGGGTGAATTTGTGTTAGTAGTTTCATTGTTAATGTATTAAAGCCTTCAGTTCTAAAGCCTTGTTTCCGGGTGCTCATTGAGGTGCATCACACTCACACCCACCTCACAGGGTCCCAACACTTGTCATGCTGGTCTCCCCCTTACTCCCCTCCCCCGACCCCCCTTCCCCCCCCTGACCCCCCCATTATCCCCCCCAGTAGCTCTGGTGCTTCTCTCATCCCCACTCCCACTCATCTCCCACGTACGCCAGACTTCACCACTATCTGGCTTGGCAGGACTCCACCTTACATTCTCCCTGTCTATCACATTGCAGAACAAACTCCAACACAGCCAGTGTGAGCGGGAACAGCCGGCCGGCCTGAGCTTCAGACCCTCACTTCATTTGAAGAATGAGGCCTGGAGCTGGCCAATGAGGCGCAGAACCGCACTGTGCAGAGGGCGAGGTCGGGGGAGGAGACAAAAGTGAGAATCCTCAACACATCCACCCAGTCATGGTTAGATCCCTGAGAGCCTGGACTCTGTGACCAATCAGACCGCACACCCACAAAGTACATTCCCCGAGTGTTCCTTGTCAGTCCCCCTGCGTGAGGGTCCTTCTGTCCCCATGGAGTCACTCACCTCCCGATGTCAGCCTCCTCCGCTCTGCCCTTGCAGCCTGGCCTCTCACAATCGCCCCCTGTGCTGACCTTGTGATGTTTATCGCTCCTACCCACTTCCAGCTGCCATTCTGGAAGGGCATTCCCACTGAGGGAAGATCACTTAAACCCCATCAAGGGGGACCTGAGAAGCACTAACTACACACCAGGTGTCAGGCACTTTGGAGACCTACAGCCAACAACACTGAAGGCCCACTGAGACCTCCGAGCATGCACCGCCCCACCCTCCCCCAACCCCACCCACATGCTGAGACTCAAACTCCCCAGCTCAAATAGGTCACACCATTGGTTCCCCATGTCCTTTCCGGTGTGCCGTCTTCATTAGACACCCTGAAAGATAATGGCAACATGGCCGTTCAGCCCAGATACCCCCTTCACAGGCGAGGTCACAAGGTTTTCGGTTTCCTGCAGCTGTTGTTAATCGCACTGGTGTGATGTCACAGCCGCTCATCATGAATATTCAGTGGGAGTGGAAGTCCAGGCGCGATGGCCCATTTATCAGATGCTTCCTTCCTGGGCAGAAACCTCATTACGTTTGAGGCAAAGAGTTTGGAAAATCCCGAAAAAGGGATCTCGCTAATGAGAATCGTGATTGAAAGTGGAAGTGAAAGTTTATTTATTAGTGTCACAAGTTGTCACAAGTGTCACAAGTGACACAAATTAGTGTCACATTAACACTGCAATGAAGTTACTGTGAAAATCCCCTAGTCGCCACACTCCATCGCCTGGTCGGGTTACACTGAGGGAAAATTTAGCATGTATAATGCACCCGAACCAGCACATCTTTAAGACTGTGGGAGGAAACCAGAGCACCCGGAGGAAACCCATGCAAACACGGGGAGAATGTGCAAACTCTGCACAGACAGTGACCCAAGCCGGGAATCGAACCCGAGTCCCTGGCATTGTGAGGTAGCAGTGCTAACCATTGTGCCATCATGCCAACTCTCGCGGGATTTTGTACCCCTGTCATCATTTAGATTGACAGCAAACACAGGCTCAAAATTCCACGCTAATATCTGACAAACACAATGGGCCTGATTTTACCATTTTCATTCTAAGTGCCGAATCCGGGCGTAATGCAGATCCAACTTAGAAATCTGCTTTCAGGCGCCCCCATACGCTCTCAGCCATCTCCAGTCCCATTCGCGCTGTGGGCGGGGCTTAGTGCGGCCGAAACACTCGGAGCTCTGAACCGCGCATGCGCAGTTAGAAAAAAAACGGAAAAAGTGCGCCCGTGTCAGATCGCTCCCGGGCCGCAGAAAGCAGAGAAAGTGGCCCGGGAGCAAAAATCGGGAGCGATGGCCCCCACAGACATCACTGTGCCCCTTATCCACCCCCTATTACCCAGACCGATCGCCACCCCGGCCCCCATCCCCCCCCCACTGATCGCCCGCAGAGTGGCAGCGGACCCCCCCTGCCCCCCCACCAGAGATCCAACTGCCCCCCACCAGAGATCCATCTTCCCCCCCTCATTAGAGATCCATCTGCCCCCCCCCCCACCAGAGATACATCTTACCCGCCTCCCTCCTTCCCGCCCCCCCAAGACAACGATCTGGCTCACTGCCCCCCCCCAGAGAATGGTCTGGCCTCACTCCCACCCGCCCCCATACAACGATCTGGCTCAATCCCCCCCGCCAGACGATGACCTGGTCACACTCCCTCCCCTCCGCCCTCCCCCCAGAGAATGGTCTGGCCTCCCATCCAGAGGAACATCTGACCCGCCTCCCCCTCCCCCCCCCCCACTGCCAGACAGCGATCGACCCTCACCCCCCGCCCCCCCCATCTGACCTGCCTCCTCCTCCTCCTCCCCCCCCCGCAACCAGACAATGATCTGGCCTCACTCCCCTCTTCCCCCCCCAACCAGAGAATGATCTGACCCGCCTCCCTCCTCCCCCCCACCACTGATCTGAGTCAGAGAGTCGTTGGAAACACTGAATGCGCTCTTCAGAAGCTGGAGCGTCCGTTTCAGACTTTTATTCAGCAGGTCCATTACGGCGCGGTTCCAGATTGGCAAATGCAGCGGTAAAGGGGGAAATGCTGATAAAGTTGGGCGGGCAGTTCATTAGACATAGAACATAGAACAGTACAGCACAGAACAGGCCCTTTGGCCCATGATGTTGTGCCGAGCTTTATCTGAAACCAAGATCAAGCTATCCCACTCCCTATCATCCTGGTGTGCTCCATGTGCCTATCCAATAACCGCTTAAATGTTCCTAAAGTGCCTGACTCCACTATCACTGCAGGCAGTCCATTCCACGCCCCAACCACTCTCTGCGTAAAGAATCTACCTCTGATATCCTTCCTATATCTCCCACCATGAACCTTATAGTTATGCCCCCTTGTAATAGCTCCATCCACCCGAGGAAATAGTCTTTGAACGTTCACTCTATCTATCCCCTTCATCATTTTATAAACCTCTATTAAGTCTCCCCTCAGCCTCCTCCACTCCAGAGAGAACAGCCCTAGCTCCCTCAACCTTTCCTCATATGACCTACCCTCCAAACCAGGCAGCATCCTGGTAAATCTCCTCTGCACTCTTTCCAGCGCTTCCACATCCTTCTTATAGTGAGGTGACCAGAACTGCACACAATGTTCCAAATGTGGTCTCACCAAGGTCCTGTACAGTTGCAGCATAACCCCACGGCTCTTAAACTCCAACCTCCTGTTAATAAAAGCCAACACACCATAGGCCTTCTTCACAGCTCTATCCACTTGAGTGGCAACCTTTAGAGATCTGTGGATATGGACCCCAAGATCTCTCTGTTCCTCCACAGTCTTCAGAACCTTACTTTTGACCCTGTAATCCACATTTAAATTAGTCCTACCAAAATGAATCACCTCACATTTATCAGGGTTAAGCGCCATTTGCCATTTTTCAGCCCAGCTTTGTATCCTATCTATGTCACTTTGCAGCCTACAACAGCCCTCCACCTCATCCACTACTCCACCAATCTTGGTGTCATCAGCAAATTTACTGATCCACCCTTCAGCCCCCTCCTCTAAGTCATTAATAAAAATCACAAAGAGCAGAGGACCAAGCACTGATCCCTGTGGCACTCCGCTAGCAACCTACCTCCAGTCCGAAAATTTTCCATCCACCACCACCCTCTGTCTTCGATCAGATAGACAGTTACCTATCCAATCGGCCAACTTTCCCTCTATCCCACACCTCCTCACTTTCATCATAAGCCGACCATGGGGGACCTTATCAAACGCCTTACTAAAATCCATGTATGTGACATCAACTGCCCTACCTTCATCAACACACTTAGTTACCTCCTCAAAAAATTCTATCAAATTTGTCAGGCACGACTTGCCCTTCACGAAACCGTGCTGACTATCCCAGATTAATCCGCATCTTTCTAAATGGTCGTAAATCCCATCCCGAAGGACCTTTTCCATCAATTTACCAACCACCGAAGTAAGACTAACCGGTCTATAATTACCAGGGTCATTTCTATTCCCTTTCTTAAACAGAGGAACAACATTCGCCACTCTCCAGTCCTCTGGCACCATCCCCGTGGACACTGAGGACCCAAAGATCAAAGCCAAAGGCTCTGCAATCTCATCCCGTGCCTCCCAAAGAATCCTAGGATACATTTCATCAGGCCCAGGGGACTTATTGACCTTCAGTTTATTCAAAACTGCCAGTACATCCTCCCTCCGAACATCTATTTTCTCCAGCCTATTAGCCTGTAACACCTTCTCTTCCTCAAAAACATGGCCCCTCTCCTTGGTGAACACTGAAGAAAAGTATTCATTCATCACCTCGCCTATCTCTACTGACTCCATACACAAGTTCCCACTCCTGTCCTTGACCGGCCCTAACCTCACCCTGGTCATTCTTTTATTCCTCACATAAGAGTAAAAAGCCTCGGGGTTTTCCTTGATCCGACCCACCAAGGACTTCTCGTGTCCCCTCCTAGCTCTCCTAAGCCCCTTTTTCAGCTCATTCCTTGCTAACTTGTAACCCTCAATCGAGCCATCTGAACCTTGTTTCCTCATCCCTACATAAGCTTCCCTCTTCCTTTTCACAAGACATTCCACTTCTTTCGTGAACCATGGTTCCCTCACTCGGCCATTTCCTCCCTGCCTGACAGGGACATACCTATCAAGGACATCCAGTATTTGTTCCTTGAAAAAGTTCCACTTTTCATTAGTTCCTTTCCCTGACAGTTTCTGTTCCCATCTTATGCCCCCTAATTCTTGCCTAATCGCATCATAATTACCTCTCCCCCAATTGTAAACCTTGCCCTGCCGTACGGCCCTATCCCTCTCCATTGCAATAACAAAAGACACTGAATTGTGGTCACTATCTCCAAAGTGCTCTCCCACAACCAAATCTAACACTTGGCCCGGTTCATTTCCCAGTACCAAATCCAATGTGGCCTCACCTCTTGTCGGCCTATCCACATATTGTGTCAGGAAATCCTCCTGCACACACTGCACAAAAACTGCCCCATCCAAACTATTAACCTACAAAGGTTCCAATCAATATTTGGAAAGTTAAAGTCCCCCATGACAACTACCCTGTCACCCCCACACCTATCCATAATCTGCTTAGCAATTTCTTCCTCCACATCTCTATTACTATTTGGGGGCCTATAGTAAACTCCTAACAACGTGACCGCTCCTTTCCTATTTCTAACTTCAACCCAGATTAACTCAGTGTGCAGATCCCCCTCAAAGTGCCTTTCCACAGCCGTTAAACTATCCTTGATTAACAATGCCACTCCTCCACCTCTTTTACCAGCTTCCCTACACTTACTGAAACATCTATACCCCAGAACGTCCAACAACCATTCCTGTCCTTGTTCCACCCACGTCTCCGTAATGGCCACAACATCGTAGTCCCAAGTACCAATCCACGCCCCAAGTTCATTTACCTTGTTCCGGATGCTCCTTAAATTGAAGTAGACACACTTCAACCCACCTTCCTGTCTACCGGTACCCACCCTTGACCTTGATACCTTCCCCAATACCTCACCACCCTCAACACTGACTTCTGGACTACAACTCCTTTTCCCGCCCCCCTGAAGAGCCGTATCAAATTTCCCTCCCAGGATATTGGTGCCCCTCTGGTTCAGGTGCACCCCGTCCTGTTTGTACAGGTCCCACGTTCCCCAGAATGTGTTCCAATTATCCACGTATCTGAAACCCTCCCTCCTACACCATCCCTGCAACCACATGTTTAACTGCACTCTCTCCCTGTTCCTCAACTCGCTATCACGTGGCACCGGTAACGTACCAGAGATGACCACATGTTTTGTCTTGGCTCTCAGCTTCCAGCCCAGCTCCCGAAATTCCTGTTTTAAATCCCCGTCCCTTCTCTTACCTATGTCGTTGGTACCAATGTGTACCACGACTTGTGACTGTTTCCCCTCCCCCTTAAGAATCCGGAAGACACGGTCCGAGACGTCACGGACCCTGGCATCCGGTAGGCAACATACCATCCTCGAGTCTCTTTTGCTGCCACAGAACCTCCTATCTATCCCTCTAACTAACGAGTCCCCAATAACTATTAATTCAATTTAAATGCATGCAAATGCATTTAAATCGCTGTTGCGCCCATTTTGGGCGCGGATCGAATCGCCGCCATTCCCAGGTTTCGGTAAAGTGGTGATCTGCGCGGATGCGGGTGCGGATCGCGATAACGGCCTCACACCCGACTTTACCACGTTTCTGCGCCCGAGGCAATGGTAAAATTGGGCCCAATATGACCAATAACATCATATCCGGATGATAGAAGAGAAACTGCAGCCGGGATTTTATGATGTTGCTCGGGTGGGCAAGGCATTAAAACTCCGGCCTGCATCTCTCTTTAAGTTGGAAATAACAAGTTCTTGGTGACAAAACACTTCAAATTTCAGCTCCATTCCTGAACAGTACAATATGTTTTTTTCTGTAACAGTCACTGGAAGCAAAGCTGTGCCAGGATCTGTTTAAGCTTTTGAAAAGATAGATTTGAAGAATAGTTAATTGCGTTTTGCCGTGTTTCATTCCATATTGATTTCTCCCTTGGAACAATTATTTCTCTGTTTTACGATCCCCACAACATCACTGATAATCTGTTTCTAATAATGTCATAGCCAGTTAACAGCATCTGCAAATTGCCAAATCTGATATCACATGTTGCACAGATTCTGGCACCTCTACCGTTTACATGTCAATAATTCTCACTAATGTGCTGGCATTCAAAAATTGTAATTGTGTAAGTATAACACAGAAACATTGCACAAGAGAAAATAGTGATTATTATTTAAGATCCTCTTAACTGAGACTCTCTGATATGCAATTACCTCCATGATAACGCATACTGCTGATTCACAAAGTGTGACTACACAAACTGGCACTACGGTAAGTTTCATTCAATACTTAAAAATGCAGGGTAGAAGGCCAGCATGGTGACACAGTGGTTAGCACTACTGCTTCACAGCACCAGGGATCCAGGTTTGATTCCTGGCTTGGGTGACCGTCTGTGTGGAGTTTGCACATTCTCCCCGTGTCTGCGTGCGTTTCTTCTCAGTGCTCCGGTTTCCTCCCACAGTCCAAAAGACGTGCTGGTTAGGTGTACTGGCCATGGTAAATTCTTCCTCAGTGTACCCGAAGAGGCACTGGAGTGGGGCGAATAGGGGATTTTCGCAGTAACTTCATTGCAATATTAATGTAAGCCGACTTGTGACATTAATAAATAAATTTAAACTTAAGTTTAATTTTCACCCCTCTGATGAAGGTTGACGAACATCTAAAATCTTAAGGATCAACAAGGTCATCTATGTGCAAATCCACAAGAGGTGGATGAGATACAAAATGAATATTTTTCATCAGTATTTACTGTTGAGAAAGACATGAATGTTAGGGAACTTGGGGAAATAAATAGTGATGTCTTGAGGAATGTACATATTACAGAGAAGGAGGTGCTGGAAGTCTAAAAGCACACATCAAGGTAGATAAATCCCTGGGACCTGATGAAGTATATCCCAGGACATTGTGGGAATCTAGAGAGGAAATTATGGGTCCCCTAGCAGAGATATTTGAATCATCGATAGTCACAGGTGAGGTGCCTGAAGATTGAGGGTGGCAAATGTTGTGCCTTTGTGTAAGAAAGGCTGCAGGGAAAAGCCTGGATATTACAGGCCGGTGAGCTTAACGTCTGTAGTGGGTAAATTGTTAGAAGGTATTCTGAGAGACAGGATCTACAAGCATTTAGAGAGGCAAGAACGGATTAGAGACAGTTAGCATGGCTTTGTGAGTTGAAAATCATGTCTCACAAATTTGACTGAGTTTTGTGAAGGGGTAACCAAGAAGGTAGATGAGGGCAGTGAAGTTGATGTTGTCTACATGGACTTTAGCAAGGCCTTTGACAAGGTACTGCATGTTAGGTTGTTGCATCAGGTTAAATCTGACGGGATCCAGGGTGAGGTAGCCAATTGGATACAAAATTGGCTTCTTGACAGAAGACAGAAGTTGGTTGTAGATGGTTGTTTTTCAAACTGGAGACCTGTGACCAGTGGCGTGCCATAGGGATCGGTGCTGGGCCCACTGTTATTTGTCATTTATATTAATGATTTGGATGAGAATATAGGGGGCATGGTTAGTAAGTTTGCAGATGACACCAAGATTGGTGGCATAGTGGACAGTGAAAAATGTTATCTAGGATTGCAATTGGATCTTGGTCGATCGAACCAGGGCAGGACTTACTCAGCTAATGGTAGAGCATTGGGGAGAGTTACAGAACAAAGAGATCTAGGAGTACATGTTCATAGCTCCTTGAAAGTGGAGTCACAGGTGGACAGCGTGGTGAAGAAGGCATTCTGCATGCTTGGTTTCATTGGTCAAAACGTTGAATACAGGAGTTAGGACGTCTTGTTGAAGTTGTATAAGACATTAGTAAGGCCACACTTTGAATACTATGTACAGTTCTGGTCACCCTATTATAGAAAGGATATTATTAAACTAGAAAGAGTGCAGAAAAGATTTACTAGGATGCTACCGGGATTTGATGGTTTGAGTGATAAGGAGAGGCTGAATAGACTGGGACTTTTTTCTCTGGAGCGTAGGAGGCTTAGGGGTGATCTTATAGAGGTCTATAAAATAATGAGGGGCACAGATCAGCTAGATAGTCAATATCTTTTCCCAAAGATAGAGAAGTCTATAACTAGAGGGCATAGGTTTAAGGTGAGAGGGGAGAGATACAAAAGTCCAGAGGGGCAATTTTTTCACACAGAGGGTGGTGAGTGTCTGGAACAAGCTGCCAGAGATAGTAGTCGAGGCGGGTACAATTATGTCTTTTTAAAAGCATTTATATAGTTACATGGGTACGATGGGTATAGAGGGATATGGGCCAAATGCGGGCAATTGGGATTAGTTTAGGGGTTTAAAAAAAAAAGGGCAGCATGGACAAGCTGGGCTGAAGGGCCTGTTTCCATGCTGTAAACCTCTGTGACTCTATGACTCTAATGCTCTGGGGACCCAGGTTAGATTCCCACCACGGCAGATGGTGAAATTTGAATTCAAAAGAAATCTGAAATCATTGTTGATTGTTGTAAAAACCCATCTGGTTCACTAATGTCCTTCAGGGAAGGAAATCTGCCATCCTTGTCTGGTCAGGACTACATGTGACTCCAGACCCACAGCAATGTGGTGGACTCTTAACTGCCTTCAGGGATGGGCAATAAATGCTGGCCCAGTCAACGACGCCCACATCCCATGAATAAAAAAAAATTACGTACACATAGCGTGGGAATAACCTGCCAGGTTTACATCTCAAAAATAGACAGGGAAATCAGGATCTGTAGATTTATAATGCATATTAACAGCAAAGGATAGTAACAGGAAAGGGTCCCCAAATCTTAACAGCCCTCTGAAAATGGCAGAGCAGTTCAAGAGCAATTATTTGGTGGGTACTAAATGCTGGACCAGCCAGCTATGCCCTCATCCCAGGAGTTAATTTTAAAAATTGTGTGTGAGTTTAAACTGTGTGCGCTGTCTCTTTCTTCTTTTCCCAGTGACTGGAGGCATTAATGTTCTGGCCACTGAGTCATATTCGATCAATTAACACCACAAGACCATTTTCCATTAAAATCCAGGCATGGTTCATTTACAATAAACCAAACAGGTCTGTCTTCCTACAGCAGGTCTTATACAATGAGAGCAATAGCAAGCAGCAGAGACAACACACACACACTGTCAAATAACAATTCAATTAAACAGGCGACTCGTCCATCATAGCCGACTGTATGTGTTGTGATTAAAATGTCTGCTGTTATCATTGATACCATCCATCAGTTATGAGAGCCAAAATTCAGGATAGAAATGGCACAAATTAGAAGTGAAATATATATTCCATCAGCAAATACTTGACAAAGTTGGCAGAGAGAAATAAATGGCAAAAAATGACCCAGTGCGCAGGTAACAAGGAGAGCCCCATTATTAAGTTGTAAGGTTGAAGATGCTTTCCATTTTCAGGAGCTGTTGCTATCTAATCCACTTGTCTCAAGTCCTGATGTTATAGATTTGTAACTTAAATTGATCCTTTCTCACCTTGCTTCCTGCCACTCTGTGGGCTTGGCTGAGACTTGGTTTCTTCTCCCTCCCAGTCGAAGCAGTTTGGTCTCCGTGTATTCACCTCACACCCAGCACAATCGGGAATCTGAGGCCCCGGTTTACCTTTCTAGATAGCAGGTTGGACCAGCCACCTCCTCTATCCTCCCTTTCCCACCATCCCAGGATTGCCATTCCAGCTTATTGCCCGTGTCATTTTCAATCTCAATGTGTGCGATTGCATAGACTCCAAGCTGGAGGCAGGAGCGATGCTCAGTGATCCCACTGTTTGCCGCAAAGAAAACACTTCATTTAATTCAGTTTCACAGCATCACTGTGCAGCGTCCATGGCTAGAATTTTACCGCCACGCCCAGCCTGGAACTGGGGTAGGCACGGCTCGCAGAATGGCATTCTCCGTTGGCCTCGGGTGGGATCTTATGCGTCTCAGGCAGGCAAGGCGGCAAGCAATTCGTGAAGTGAAACAAGCTGTTTCCTTTCTTCGTATTAAGCACTGCTCAATGAATTCAAACAAATCAAACTGTGTGCAAACCATGGATTAAGGTGTAATAGTTGATTTATGTTTTAATATTTCCAGTTCAATGAATGTGTTTTTGTTCTACAGAATAGATATGTGTAAAATCTTGTGTGATTTTTTTGTTGACTGAATGTGTTGAATGCTGGGCTATAGAAACATAGAAAAAAGTGCAGGAGTAGGCCATTCGGCCCTTCGAGCCTGCACCACCATTCAACTCCCGCCTTGGCCCTGTGACCTCAAAACGTATCTGGTCTTGGACCCTCGGGACTTAAGCGCTGGGGACTGCTTACTGGCCCAGTCATGTCCACTGTGGTGCCTAGGTGCTGAAAGGTGAATTAGCCAATCAGTTGGACCTATAGCAATCGAAGAGGATTCGGGGGAAGGGGGGAGTGTTCCTCTCTAGTGAGAGATGGAAGTCCCAACTCCAGCCAATGAACACTTGTTAGAGCATTAACTGATCGTGGGGCAGGCAGTGTCGACGGGGATGTGTTCTCCAGTGGCTCCGCGAAGGGTCGGAAGGGAAACCTTGCTATCCCAAAAATCCTGGTTAAAATAAATTTGATTTAGTGCTCACTGCCCTTCTGCTTCCAGCATTCATAGAATCATAGAATTCCTACAGTGCAGAAAGAGGCCATCCGGCCCATCGAGCCTGCACTGACAACAATCCCGACCAGACCCTATCCCATAACCCCATGTATTTACACTGCTGATCTCCCTGAGACTAAGGGGAAATTGAGCACGGCCGATCTACCTAACCTGCACATCTTCGGACTGTGTGTGGAAACCGGAGCACCCGGAGGAATCCCACGCAGATACGGGGAGAACGTGCAGACTCCACACAGGCAGTGACCCAAGCTGGGAATTGAACCTGGGTCCCTGACACTGTGAGGCAGCAGTGCTAACCACCGTGCCACCGTGTCACCCTTTCCAATGGTGGACTACTCCCAGTATTAATCATTCTAAATCTTCCCAGGAAATGAGAACTAGAAAGAAATAATGGACTGTTGTACTGGCTCAAAGTGCCGAATAAGGAGATAGCCGAAACAGAGAACCAGGGGCTGCATGTCATGGTTAAGCAATTACATTAACAACAGTGGCACCAATAATTTATATATCTTTATTTATATAGTACTTTTAATGTAATAAAATCCCCAAGAGTTTCACAGAAGCGTTATAACACAAAATATGACGATGATCGAGTAAATGAGATACTGGCCCAGATCCTCCAGTTAGCGACAGGTTTTAAACTGTCCGCATACCGTTCGATCCTGGTTCCAGCCTCAGTTTGAATCCAGCACATGAGCACAATCAGTGGAACCCAGAGTCCAGGATTGGAGCATGGTCCACAGATATTAGATTGTCATTACTACCTGCTCCCATTTTAATTTCTGAAATTATGTTCAAATTTCGATTTTGCAAACTCCCTTTTCTCCCTCCAATACTGAGCAAGTTAACCAGGCACAGAATCCAGCAATGTGAAATAATCCTGCAGCATCCTAAAATCTGAACAACCCAGGTCACATTGTGTCTCAACCTGCAACGTTTCTGCTCTAAGGCAGGGATGCTGCATGATGCTGCAAGTTAATAATGAAATTCTACAATGAAAACAATAGCAACATCCTGTGATCTTCAGAAGGGGCATTTATTGCTGTTTTACTAAGTAGATTAATTGAACCTTGCAATAGCCTGTGGCCAGGTTCCCATGAACTGATGTAATGCTGTACAGAGGAGTACAGCTTATCTCACTGTAATAGCCCATCTGGTGAACATTGATCTCAGCTCCTTGTGGGAGCTGACAGGCAGAGGTGGGGGAGGAAAGGGATTTCAAAGGATGAGTGAAGTGCGCAATGTACCATTGGCAAGGTCTTTAAGAAAGTCACTTGACAAGCTTTGCAAGTGTTGCAGTGGGGAAGGAGAAATCGGAGGATGTGTAAGGGATGTCTTATTTTTAATTGCCTCTTATAAAATGCACCAGTAGCAACAAAAGGCAAATGCTTACTGCTCAATCTACAAAGATCTGGCAACGAGCTTTCATTAACATAAAATATTGGCATGAATTTTGATGCTTTACATTTGTGTTAAATGGGGTGGAATCGAGTCCTAAAATGTTATGGAAAAAATAACACACAGTTGTTACCATCCCTGTGGCCACATCTATCTTTTCAGAGCCCTCCACAAGCTTACTGCTCGGTTTGAAATGAGCTCCAGTTTTGTAACCGTTAATGGGAGGCTGGAGAGGATCGGAACGATCGAGTCCAGATTCAACAAAACATGCAAGATGGTTTCAGCGACTGCTACTTCCCCTTTGGAATATCACCATCGAGACCCCGTCACAGCCAATCTGCAGCACAAACACTTCGCCGATGTTTTCTCCAGACTTGACAATTCCAATCCTCTCCCATCTTTCACCCTCCACAAACCTAAACTCACATAAATATCCGCTGACTGCAGCCTAACTCTTGTCAAGTTCCATTCACCCATCACCCCTCAGCTCAATGATCTGCATTGATCTCACCTCAGGAACATCTCTATTTTAAAATTCTCCTCCTGCTGTTCAAATCCCTCTTAAGATCTCAGCCCTTCCTATCTCAGTAATGTTCTCTGGCCTGCTGGGAACTCTAATTTCTCCCAACTCTGGACTGTTGTTAATTCCTCACTTTCTTTCACTGCCATCGGTGACCATGCCATTAGTTATATAGGCCTAAACTCTGAAATTCTCTCCCTATATCTCCAGCTCTCTCTCACCTTTTAATCTGTTCCTTAAAATCTACTTCGCTGGCCAAACTCCTGATCATGTTTTATAAGCTGCCATTTTTTGCCTTGTTGTCAACCTTTTGACAGATTATGTACCTGCGACATAACTTAAAGGTCCTCAGAAGCAATAATGTCCGGATTACTCCCAGCTCCCTGTGCAAATGAGTACAGAAATAAGAGGATGTACTAGATGAATGTGTGGCTGGAAAGGTGGTGTCGGAGGGAGGGCTTTAATGTCCTGGCACATTATGCCCACTTCTGGGGAAGATGGGACCTGTACGGGCTGGGTGGATTACACTTGAGTCAAGACTGAGTTCTTTGTAGAATATTTTTCTGTTGCTTTTGCCAAGGATTTAAATGAACTTGGCAGAAGTGTGGATAAAAGAGATAAAATCAGAGAGCAATACCGATGTGCACAAAATACTGGGATAGATAGCACTAGAATATGTCATAGTCAGCTAGTAGATGGATCAAGTTAGGGAGAAAGTCATAAAATCTAAATCAGGGTTACTGCACATGTCTGTGATCACACAAAGTATGGCAAGTGAGATTGGTGAGTTGTAGGTGCAGGTTGCAATGTGGAAATACAATGTTGTGATGGTAACAGAGACCTGGCTTAAAGAAGGGCAGGACTGAGTGTTAAATATTCTTGAACACCTCATATTCAGCAAAGATTAGAAAGGAAGCAAAGGGGTGGGGTGGTATTGATTAAGAAGAGCATTGGAACACTGCAGTGCTGGAGAAAGAGGGTATCCCAGAGGGGTCAAGGACAGAATCTATTTGGCAAGAGTTGAGGAACAAAAAGGGTGCAATTATATGGCTCGATGTGATCTACAGTCAGCAACTAGTGGGAAAGATGTCGAAGAAGAAATTTGTAAAATTACAGAGAGATGCAAAAATTACAAAGTAATTATGATGAGTGACTTTAATCTGAATATAGACGAGGATAGTAGTAGTGTAAAGGAAAGAGAGAGGCAAGAGTTCCAACAGAGTGTGATCAGGAATACTGTTTTCATTCAAATAAGAAGGGAGGAACTAGTAGACCTGGGGCAGGTTAGACTGACGAGCCTCTTTCCATTAGAATTTAGAGAAGATGTAAGTTTTTAAAAAATCTTTCATGGGACATGGGCATCACCTGCTGGGACAACATTGATTGCTCCTTGTTGGGATACCGGATCAGAAATGCTGAAGTATATTATGAAGCCAGACTAGACCCTAATGTTTTTTTTATTTTTTCATTACTGTGAGGATATGATGTTTCACTCCAGGTGTGATTCTATTGAAACACCGGGGAGCTTTCATCAAAACAAACTTTATTTAACAACACAGTTTAATTATAACAAATGAATTAGCTTAACATTTAACAATTGAACAATACTTAAACAAGATAAGATACAATTCTTAGCTGCTAACCTATTGCTATGAATTGCAATTCAAGAAATATTCCTCTTATAGACTTAGGCCACCCCCTTTAAAATTAGTCAGTAAAACACAGGCTTACTTTCTTGTCTCAGGTTAACAGTCCTCGAGCTCTCAGAGAGGCATTTTCAGAGAGAGAGAGAGGGAGTTTCCTTCTGGCAGTCTAGGCAGCGAACTGCTTGTATCTTAAAAATGAAACGGAAACAGTATTTCCTCCCTGCAAGCTTAGCTCCTCCCATTCAGCACATGACCCTATCCCTGTCAATCAACCCAATCAAAACTTTACTTTGAAACAACAGGGGAAACATAAGTAAACACAAATCCACCCAGGAACTTTTCCTGTTCTCCCAGTTGCCAATTTAAAACATGTCTTAGGCAAATCAGCACCTTGCAAATCAGATCTGAATTCTACACATTCCCCTTACAAAAAACATGACATACTTATATTTCTTAAAGTCACAGTAATCCCATCATGTCCACCCTTAATTGCCCAATTGCCCTTGAGCGGGCAGTTAAGAGTCAACTATATTGCTGTGGATCTGCAGTCACATGTAGGCCAGACCAGGTAAGGATGCCAGATAGTTTTTTACAACAATCAACACTGGTTTATGGTCATCATTAGGCTTTAATTCCAGATTTTTATTGAATTTAAATTTCACCATCTGCCATGGTGGGATTCAAACCTGGGTCCCCAGAGCAGTACCCTGGGTCTCTGGATTAGGCCATTGCCTTCCTCTACAACTTAAATGCAGGATATAAGATTTTGAATGACAATGTGGACGTGGAAAAGGTGTTTCCTTTTGTGGATTAATCTAGAACTCGGGGGCACAGTTTTAAACTTCGGGGCAAAAACAGAAAACAGAACAGCATCTGTAGGGAGAGAATAGAGCCAATGTTTCGAGTCTAGATGACCCTTTGAAGAGTTTTTTAAACTGTCCCCTTCTCACTCAACCTATGCCCCCGAGTAATTGACCCTTCGACCTTGGGAAAAAGCCTCTGACTATCCACTCTATCCAAGCCTGTCATAATCTTGCAAACATCTATCAGGTCTCCTCTCATCCTCCGACGCTCCAATGAAAACAATCCAAGTTTGTTCAACCTTTCTTCACAGTCCATATCCTCCAACCAGGCAACATTCTGGTAAATCTCTTCTGCACCCTTTCCAATACATCAACATTCTTCCGGTAGTGTTGCGACCAGAATTGTCCACAATACTCCAAATGCAGCCTAACCAAAGTCTTATACAGCTGCAACATGATTTTCCAATTCCTATAATCAACGCCCCGATGAAGGCTAGCATGCCATACACCTTCTTAACCACCTTGTCCAGCTGAGTTGCCACCTTCAGGGAACTGTGGATCTGCACGCCTAGATCCCTCTGTATGCCAATATTTCTAAGGGCTCAACCATTTACTGAATACTTTCCTTCTGCAATAGACCTTCCAAATCATTTCACCTCACATTTGTCCAGGTTAAATTCCATTTGCCATCTTTTGGCCCAGGTCTCCAGCCGATTTATATCCTGCTGTATCCTCTGACAATCCTCCTCACTATCCACTACTCTCCCAATTTTTGTATCATCTGCAAATTTACTAATCAGACCACTGACAATTTCCTGCAAATCATTTTTATATATTACAAGCAACAGAGGTTCCAGCACTGATCCTTGTGATACACCACTTTTCACAGACCTCCAGTTAGAAAAATACCCTTCCACTGCTACTCTCTGCTTTCTATGCCCAAGCCAGTTTTGTATCCATCTTACCAGCTCACCTCGGATCCCATATGACCTCAACCTCTGTATCAGAAGAATGACTTATTCAGCAAGTAGCTGTGGGAAAGGGTGACAGACTGAATGCTGTATCTCACATCCAGATATAGAGAACTATCATGTTCTTCTTCAAATGGACCCCTGAGGCTTTTACATCCACCAAGAGGGTAGAGATTTCAGTTTAATGTCTGATTCAAAGAATGGTATGACATTTCCTGAGTACTGCACTGCATTATATGCTCAAGACTCAAGGGAAACTTACGCCCGCCTCCTTCTGATTCAGAAAAACGCACAAAGCGTGACACCAGAAAAAAAAAGCAAACTCTCGAAGGCTTTTCCACCATTACCGTTAAATAATAGACTGCAGGTAAAAACATACCTTCAATTTCTGGGCACTATACTTTAAGTAAAATGTGAAAGCATTAGCAAGAGTGCAGAAGAGATTCATGAGAATGGTTCCAGGGCTGCAGAACTTCAGTAACAACGATCGCCATTTGTGGAAGGATTGAGAACAAGCTAGCATAGGTTTACGGCAATTGGCAAAAGAGGCAATGGAGACACGGGGATTTTTTTTTTAAAGCAGCAGGTGTATAGGGTCTGGAATATGCTACCTGGGAGTGTGGTGGAGGCAGATTTCATTGAGAGATTCAGAGTGTATTGCATTATTATCTCAAAAGGAAGAATGTGCCGTGTAGCATAAGGGACTGGCACATGGAGTGTTAACATGAAATTGAGCACAGCACCGCCCGCATAGTGGTGTAAGAGAAAACATGACCCACACCTTGGGGTCATTCTAGTGTTGGACAGAATCATGGACTAGAATTTTACTGTCCCACCCAGCACGGGAATCGGAGCGGGCGAGGAGTGGACCATTGAAAGGTCCATTTACCTCAAGAGGATCTTTATGGTTTTGGGACAAGTGAGGCCGTAAAACCCGCCCATTGACTCTGAACAGGGATGGCTCCGAGCCTGTTGTCGCTAATAAAAATATACCTGCTTAAGGCTACACAGACTTTGTTAAGAAATACTGAATGTTATCCAGTGTCCTACAATATGACGGCAGTGAATTAAAAAAGAACCTCATAAAAAATACAAAGAAGCTAAAATCTCACAAGATTAATGACAGATTTGAAGACGCATTCTGACTTGAAGAAAAGCTCGAGAAACAGATGGGCATGAAATTGGCAGGAAAAAGCTCCAAAAAACAGACTTGGAAGCTGAAGACAGAAATTTAAAATTCTTCACTGCAGCAGAATACTCGCTCATAGTTTATTTATTAATATCACAAGTAGGCTTACATTAACACTTCAATGAAGTTACTGTGAAAATCCCCCAGTCGCCACACTCCGGCATCTATTCGGCCAATGGCTAATGCACCTAGCCAGCACATCTTTCAGACTGTGGGAGGAAACCGGAGCACCCGAAGGAAACCCATGTAGACACGGGGAGAATGTGCAGACTCCACACAGACAGTGACCCAAGCCAGGAATCGAATCCAGGCCCTGGCACTGAGGGTCATCAGTGCTAACCACTGTGCCACTGTGCCACCCCTAATTAGGAGTCCAGCTTCAATTCCCAGAGTGCAGAGTCAGCAAACCTAGCAGGGTTTGGCAAAAGCATTTAAATTGCAGCATAATGCAAGTCCTGAGAGACTTACAAAGAGTTCAGTTGTCAGAAATTGTCACCAAAAAAAATAGATTCCCAAGTCAATGCCTGAACTTGTGGCATTTGAGTCATTCTGAAAAGGGAAAACAGGATTAATTCAGAAGAATCCTAACTGAAGGATTCAATGCTCTTGCGATCCTGAAGCAGATCGCCGATAGAGAAGAGTCTGCAACTCTTCAATCCAAGCAGCTAATGTTTAAAATTATTTCCAAGGATAAGTGTGAGTGTCTTTGCTGTGGGAGCACTGCCCAAACCAGCAAGGGTGGGGAAGCTTTTAGTCTTCAAATCAACGGCACCATCTTGAATGTCAGCAATTTCTGAAAACTGAACCTACACTTCAACATTTTTTAACCATGGATCAGAAATCCACTCTTCCAGTTCAACTGGGACTTATTCAAGCTTATTCTGAGCTTAGTCACAAAATTTGGGACTTATGAGAAAGATTCCTGAGATATATGATTGCTTCGGGATTAAAAGACAGAAGCTGAACAAGTTAACACACTGTTTTACTCGCTAGGCCCAATAGCGGACAACATTATTGCTTGACAAGGAATCAACAAATTATTTGCTAAATTTGAAGAAACAACAGAATCCTTGAAAGGTATAATTTAATAAGCATGCCCCAGCGGCCAGGAGAACTGACCAACTCATTCATTAATGACCTGTGTCAGAGCTGAATACTGCGAATACAGAGACCGAATATCTGAACTTATCAAGTACAGAATAGTTGTTGGAGTTATTGCAATAAAGGAGGATCTTACCCGTGAGAAAGCTATCCAGATTGTCGGGCGGTCTGAACTCCATGTGCAGCAAAGTCCATTTGATCAGGAAAAAGTAAACTGTGGTAGAAGGGAAACCCCACAGTCCAGCACTGAAACAGGGACACTCTCGGCCAATGGAAGGAATACCCTCGCTGACCAATCGAGTGACCATGCCAGTGGGTGGAACAAAGCACCCCCACAGGCAAGATCAATGTCCTGCAATTTCAGCCCAATGCTTTCAATGTAACAGAACTGGACACTGGCAAACTGTGCAAGACCATCAGACCTAAATGCACAGAAGGTCCAAGGATGATTCAACGAGTCAATACTGCTCATCATGAGGGCACATGACCCTGTTTCTGAGGTGAGGGACTTTCATTTTGGAATGCAGATATCCTGGTTAACAGCCATCTCATTGGATAGGGGAGCCAGTGTTGCAGTCCTATTGGACAAAGAACCGTGGCTAAGAAACCTCTAGCTTCAAACAACAGACACACCACTCTGTGGGCCCAGAGGAATCTGACATCCAATCAAAGGCATGGTTCTGGAACCATGATGGTATGGTGGAAAATTCAAGCTGATGTACATCATTCACAACAAGCCTTTCTCTGTCTTTAGCAGAGATGCCTGTATAGCCCTGAATCTCCTCAAAACAGCAGAAGATGTCAAGACAACTACAGTCATCAATTACACACAAATCAGTAAGATTATTCTGTCTGGGGTTTCAACTCTGAACCCTCTTCTCTCTTTGCGTGGTGAACCATAGTTGGTTACCACTATGAGTGCTGAGCCATGGAGGGTCAGCACTATGGGGTTTGTAGATATGTTACTGTAATTACTGTTGGTGTTAGGCTTGGGCTGTTCTACCTGTTGATATTGTTCGGTGGTACACTCCAGTTGGCTCCGCCTACCAGGGGAAGTATAAAGGTCACTGCACTGCCTGGAGACCCTTTAGTCTGGGATTGTATTGTATATAGTGTGCTCCATTCTTGTCAGTAATAAAAGCCTTTATTTCCCGGGTACATTCTAGCCTCCCGAGTGATTTAATCGCGCATCAATTTTATTACTGACAAAATTTTGAAAACCATGGAGCAAATGTTGAAACCCGATCGGCTTACACTAGATCCACGTGCGGCAGGAGCGTCGAACACTTTCGACCATTGGTTAAAGTGTTTTCAAGACTACATCGATGCCTCAACAGCCATTCAAAACGACGCCGATAGACTGCGGGTCCTCCATGCGAGGGTAAGCGACACCGTATACTTAGCAATCCGCGATGCCCAAGACTACAAAGGGGCCATCGAACTACTTAAGAAGCGGCACAACAAACCGCCAAACGAGATCCATGCTCAACACCTTCTAGCCACTCGACAGCGGCAGCCCGGCGAAACGACAGAACAGTACCTGCGTGAACTTCAGCAGCTAGCCAGAGCCTGCAACTGCAAGTCAGTGTCGGCGGCCCAGTATACGAGCGACTTGATCCGCGATGCGTTCGTGGCGGGAATCGGCTCGTCGTACATTCGCCTCCGGCTGCTAGAGCAAGGTAATCTAGACCTCGCTAAGACAGTAGAATTGGCTGACGCTATGGAGACGGCCTCCAGAAGCCTAGAAACGTACCCCACCGACCACGGGGGAACATCGTGGCAAGTACAGCCACTGACTCTACTTTATTCAGCGGCTCCGAAAAGCTGCGCGATTGTGTTCCCAACCTCGGACCTGACGATGGCGGCAGCTCCAGGAGGCCCGCGGTGTTACTTCTGTGGATTGGCGAAACACCCTCGGCAGTGATGTCCAGCTAGAGCGGTATTGTGCTCCGCATGCGGAAGGAAAGGGCATTATGCCAAAGTCTGCAGGACCAAACCACCCTCCAAACATAGCAGTGCGGCGTGTGATTCTCCTGAGCCTGTCTCCTTGTCTCCAGCTTCTTCGAGGTCTTCCACCACGTGCGATTCCAGAGCGCCGCCATTCCTGACGATGGAGACGCAAGACACGTGCGACCTGCAGGGGCCGCCACTTTTAGTGCCACCGACCACGTGCGATCCATGGGCGCAGCCATTTTGGTCGGCACCGACCGCGGACGACCAGCAGGGGTCATCATCATCAACCATCTCAGCTGCCTGCAGCGGCACCCAAGACCCAACGGTGGCGTCAATCATCCTGGACCAGGCCAAGCCTCACAGACTCGACAAGTCCATGATGGACATAGAGGTAAATGGATGCCAAATTCATTGTTTGTTTGACAGCGAGAGCACGGAGAGCTTCATTCACCCTGACACCGTGAAACGGTGCGGTCTACGAGTACGGACTGTCAGACAGACAATTTCGATGGCGTCGAGGTCCCGGTCCGTTACCGTGCTAGGGAGCTGCGTGGTCAACCTCACGGTGCGGGGCACAGTTTACGAGAACTTCAGGCTCCTTGTGTTACCGCACCTTTGCGCTCCGATGCTCCTGGGACTAGACTTTATGGTCCACCTGAGGAGAGTAACCCTGCAGTACGATGGGCCACTCCCTCCACTTTCAGTGGGAGCACAGCAGCCTCCAAATTGCCCAGCGCGCTCCACGTGTAGCCTCTTGACACTCAGAATCACCCCACCATCCTTATTCGAGAATCTAGTGCCAGGCTGCAAGCCCATCGCAACCAAGAGCAGGCGTTACAGCGCTGAGGATCGGATCTTTATTCGATCTGAAGTTCAGCGGCTCCTCAGGGAAGGGATCATCCAACCTAGCTCTAGTCCATGGAGAGCACAAGTAGTGGTGGTTAAAACTGGACACAAACCCCGGATGGTCATAGACTATAGTCAGACCATTAATAGACACACGCAGCTGGATGCGTATCCTCTCCCGCGCATATCTGACATGGTCAACCAGATTGCGCAGTACCGGGTGTTCTCCACCATTGACTTGAAGACAGCTTACCACCAGCTCCCCATTCGCCCAGAGGACCGAAAATACACGGCCTTTGAGGCGGATGGTCGTCTTTATCACTTTTTAAGGGTTCCCTTTGGCGCCACGAATGGGGTCTCGGTCTTCCAGCGTGCAATGGACCGAATGGTGGACCAAAACGGGCTGCGGGCTACCTTCCCGTACCTGGATAACGTCACTATCTGCGGCCATGACCAGCAGGACCACGATGCCAACCTCCTTAGATTTTTACGCACTGCGTCTCGCCTGAATCTAACCTACAACAGGGGGGAGAAGCGCCGTTTAGCAATTCTCGGATACGTGGTGGAAAACAGGGTCCTTGGCCCTGATCCAGACCGTATGCGTCCCCTCCTGGAACTTCCCCTGCCCACTAGCATCAAAGCACTGAGAAGATGCTTAGGCTTTTTCTCATACTATGCACAGTGGGTTCCCAATTATGCGGACAAAGCCCGTCCGCTCATCAAGTCTACCTCCTTTCCCCTAGCAACAGAGGCTCGCTTAGCCTTTGAAGGGATAAAAGCCAACATCGCGAAAGCCACGATGCACGCTGTCGATGAGTCCATCCCCTTTCAGGTGGAGAGCGATGCATCTGATTTCGCCCTGGCCGCCACACTTAACCAGGCGGGCAGGCCCGTCGCCTTTTTCTCTCGCACCCTCCAAGGCCCCGAAATTCAACACTCTGCGGTGAAAAAGGAGGCCCAGGCCATTGTGGAGGCCGTTCGGCATTGGTGCCATTACTTGGCGGGAAAACAATTCACCCTGCTCACGGACCAGCGGTCCGTGGCGTTCATGTTCAACAACACGTTACGGGGTAAGATCAAAAATGATAAAATCTTGAGGTGGAGAATCGAACTCTCCACCTACAATTATGATATCATGTACCGTCCAGGGAAGCTCAATGAGCCCTCAGACGCCCTGTCGCGTGGAACATGTGCAAGTGTGCAGGAGAATCGATTACAGGCCCTCCACAATGATCTCTGCCATCCGGGGGTCACTCGGCTCTTCCATTTCGTAAAGGCCCGGAATCTACCCTACTCAATGGAGGATGTCAGGTCCATAACCTGAAGCTGCCAGGTATGTGCTGAATGCAAACCGCACTTCTACCGACCTGACAGGGCACACCTCATTAAAGCCACTCGCCCTTTTGAAAGACTGAGTGTGGACTTTAAGGGCCCCCTTCCTTCGACAGATAGGAACGTGTACTTCCTCAATGTGATTGACGAGTACTCACGATTCCCTTTTGTCATTCCCTGTTCTGATACGACCACTGCCACGGTCATTAAAGCATTATGGGATCTTTTCACCCTGTTCGGTTACCCCAGCTATATCCACAGAGATAGGGGCTCGTCATTCATGAGTGACGACTTGAGGCAATACCTGCTCTCAAAAGGGATTGCCTCAAGTAGAACTACGAGTTACAACCCTAGGGGTAACGGACAGGTTGAACGAGAAAATGCTACAGTCTGGAAGGCTGTCTTACTGGCGTTGAGGTCTAAAAGTCTTCCAGTCTCCCGTTGGCAAGAGGTACTCTCTGATGCGCTCCATTCTATCCGCTCACTCCTGTGTACGGCAACCAATGCTACTCCACATGAGAGGATGTTTTCCTTCCCTCGGAAGTCTTCCTCTGGGACCTCATTACCGTCTTGGTTGACGCACTCAGGACCTGTCCTCCTGCGGCGGCATGTTAGGACCCGCAAGTCCGACCCTTTGGTTGAACAGGTCCATCTCCTCCACGCCAACCCTCAATATGCCTATGTGGCATATCCTGACGGCGAGAGGACACGGTCTCTATTAGAGATCTGGCGCCAGCAGGGGACTTGGACACCCCAGTCGCTCCCACACCCCTAGCTAGGGACCCCCCGACCCTTATCTCCCCTCCTGACACGGCGCGGGCAGTATCGGGACCACCACTTAATCCTCTTACTCCCGTGTACAGCTTGCCTGAGTCCAGGAGATTGTCACCACCTCGAGGCGTGCTCGAGTCCAGCAGATTGTCGCCACCTCGTGGTCCACCTGTCCGTGAGGAACTGGAGGAGTCACTGGACAGCGCCTTGGAGAGAAGGTCACCACGGTCACCAGAACCGGCGTTACCGCCAGTGTTGAGGAGGTCGCAGAGACGGTGCGGTCCTCCAATACGACTGAACTTGTGATTATATGAACAGTTGTTCTGTGTTTTTTTTTGCCCCACCGGCCTTTGTTTTTAAAGGAGGGGTGAATGTGGTGAACCATAGTTGGCTACCACTATGAGTGCTGAGCCATGGATGATCAGCACTATGGGGTTTGTAGATATGTTACTGTAATTACTGTTGGTGTTAGGCTTGGGCTGTTCTACCTGTTGATATTGTTCTGTGGTACACTCCAGTTGGCTCCGCCTACCTGGGGAAGTATAAAGGTCACTGCACTGCCTAGAGACCCTTTAGTCTGGGATTGTATTGTATATAGTCTGCTCCATTCTTGTCAGTAATAAAAGCCTTTATTTCCCGGGTACAATCTAGCCTCCCGAGTGATTTAATCGCGCATCACTTTGCAGAACAGCTTTGTACATTTTTATGGAAAGCCCTCATTGGTCAGACCAACCAAGCACTCAGAGTGTTACCACAGCGCCCCCAATGGAGGAGAGAAAAAGAGCAGCCAACAACCAGAAGAGCCTCAACCTCTGGCTCCAAAGACTGTTGAAGAGGTCAACACTGCGACCACAGAGCAAATGCTGTAACTCGCAGCCAGCATGGCATCGCCACAGTCAGTGCAGAAAGCAAGGAGCAGCTGCCTATTGCCGACAGCACACAGCTAAACGCCAAGGTGAGTTTACTGGAAAACCACTTCCTCATAACAGGAATGGTCATCTTCTGTCACGGGGGACATCGCAATGACACACACAATGAAAGGAGAAGCGGAAAACTGGAGTCAAGCACAATGTTCATCTACCCACAATAAACAAAGTGAAGCAACATCCACCTATCACGACAACTGCTGAATCCACAAAGAGCGATTCAATAGTAAGGAATGGAAATAGAGAGTAAGAAGATGCCCAGATCCCAGAACAACCTCTAAATCATCAGAGTTTACCTGCAATGAGACAGCTTACCATTTCTGCACCAGCAGTGTGAGTGGAATATGGAAGGGTTATAAGGCTCCAGAACACTGAGCCTATGAACTCAGTGACTTGTGTAAATACATGGGGTAAATGAGAGTAACTTGCAATGCATTATATAATGGCTTGGGGAAGGTGCAGTATAAGATTTAGCACATATAGGACTAACCTGGGATTCTGCGCAGTACCACCCACACAGTGATGCAAGAGAACATGTGACCCACACATAAGGGTTGTTCTAGTGTTAGACAGAGCTGTGTGTACGAGCAAGCATGGAAACAACTCCAAGCCTGAACCCTTCACTGTACACATATATATTTATATAGTTCTTGTAGTTAATAAATAGATACAACTTGCCCAGTTAAAACTACAAAGACTTAATTAAGACCCAGTGAATGTTATCCACAGCCTACAACATGCAGGGCTATGGCAAGAAGGTGGGAGAATGGCACTAATTTAATGGTTCCTTCAGCCCAGACAAAATGAGCTGAATTGCCTTTATCTGTACTGTAACCATTCTGTGTTCCTGGTGAGAAAAAGGAAAATTGGACCTTCAATGTATCTCATTTAATATGCAGAATTTTAGCACTTTAATGAGACTTTTCCTAAATTCTTAATACTCACCAAACAGATGATACTTTTATAAATGCGGGACTGAATTAGAAAATGGGCCCCGTGATGTTCGACCAAAGTGCTGATGTATGTGATCAAGAAACAGCTAAATGACAGGACTAGAAGCCCATCTCCCTGGCCTCCTTCTCTCGACTTGCACCTGGAGCTCAGAGTTCCCTCCCAAGATGTGTGCTGTCCTCCTGCAGAAACACAAAGAGGAGTCAAGTGGTCCTGATGCCATTTTGATCTCTGTCTGCCTGACTGGCACTAGCTTCTGTCCAAAATCAGAAAATGCTGGAAAATCTCAGCAGGTCTGGCAGCATCTGTGGAGGGAGAATAGAGACAACATTTTGAATCGGGATGATCCTTTGCCAGAGCTGGCTAATTTCTGTTCACCAGTCACAGATGCTACAAACAGAAAAATGGTCATTTAAAAAGATCCCACTGTCATCAGTTAACGTTGGATAGTCAGAAGCTATTTCCCAGGGTGGAAGAGTCAATTACTAGCGGGCACAGGTTTAAGGCGCGAGGGACAAGGTTTAAAGGAGATGTACGAGGCAGATTTTTTACACAGAGAGTAGTGGGTGCCTGGAACTCGTTGCCGGGGGAGGTAGTGGAAGCGGATACGGTAGTGACTTTTAAGGGACGTCTTGACAAGTACATGAATAGGATGGGAATAGAGGGTTATGGTCCCTGGAAGGGTAGGAGGCTTTAGTTAAGTCGGACAGCATGGTCGGTGCAGGCTTGGAGGGCCGAAGGGCCTGTTCCTGTGCTGTAATTTTCTTTGTTCTTTCTTAGAAGGAACTTTTAGGGACACTTTTCTCCACCTCAACGAATATGAAAGATTAACTAGTTGGGGCTCCACTCATGCTGGCTACCACTCCACATATACGCCCTACATTAATACACCTCCCATTTAAGTTGCTGCCGCACCATCTGTATGGTCACCTCCTAAATGAGGAGTGGACTGTCTGGAGAATGCTTTGCTCTGAAAGTCCAGAGATGCATTATGATGAGGAGGAATCAATCAGCTTCCACCTTGACCCGCTTGGGTTGGCTCCGCACATGTCCCAGTCACTGGAGAGCCACTTAACAGGCTCATACAATATCACTGAAGATTTGGAAATATTTACTGTTGCACTCAAAGTGTCTTCCTTCTCTCCCTTCACACTTGATTCTTCCACAAAATTGAATGGCACTCGTTAAGCTGTATAACCTCCTCAAACAGACTTGGGATCACTGTGTGTAATTAACCCACACTCATTAAAGCATTGAAGATTCATGCTATCCACTGTTTGACATGGCTGCTACTTGCAGCCTGCACTACCCGTGCCACATGAGTGCTCCTTAAAGACCTCTTAAAGGGGATTTGCATTTCGGCTGCAAGGAATGGTAGCAGTCCCTTGTGAACTGAATCAGTGTTTGTGATACATTGAAAGGTGGCTGAACATGTGAGAGAGTCAAGTGTGAACAATCGAACCCGTCACCAGCAGAAACAAGGCAGCAAATAGCCTGTTAGTGTTTCATGATCCCTTTAAGTAACGCTGGTGGTGGGGTAAGGAGGCATTCATTTTCTCTGCTATTGGATTCAGCCTTGAATGGGGTGGAGTTGCAAAAAGACAGAGGCAGCTTCAGATCTCACTGCTCTGAGTGCTGGAGGCTATCATTAAGTGTGTGTGTGTGCATGTGTGTGTGTGTGTGTGTGTGTGTGTGAACCCTATACCAATAGGATGCAGTTCCTATCAGAATTATGCATACATCTTAGACTCCCATTTTCAATTCCGACTCAGTTGTCTTGCCAATTTAGCCCACAATATGTTTTTAGGTTTCTAAAGAAAATTGAATTTATTTTTATTTGCTCATGGGATGTGGAGATCGCTGGCGAGACCAGCATACAGTGCAAAATAGGCCATTCGGTCCATCGAGTCTGCACCAACTCTTCAAAAGGACACATTACCTAGGCCCACTCCCCATCCCCCCCATAAGCCCATGTATTTACCATGGCCAATCCACTTAATCTGCATATTTCTGGACACTGAGGGAGAATTTACCATGGCCAATCCACCTAACCCACATATCTTTGGAGTGTGGGGGGAAACTGGAGCACCCGGAGGAAACCCGCACAGACACGGGGAGAAGGTGCAAACTTCACACAGACAGTGACCCAAGGCCAGAATAGAACCCGGGTCCCTGGTGCTGTGAGACAGTAGCACTAACCACCATGCCATCGTGACACTATTGTTAGGTTTTGAAATTTAACCAGTCTAATTGGCATCCCTGATGATGTGATTAAGCCATAAGTCTGCCTCTAGAGAGAGACATCTTATGATTTGTTTCAGTAAAGCTTCTCACAGAAACAGATAGTGCAGAAGACTGCTGTCCTGATGCTAGAAACATGCTGCATAGAAGTGTGTAAAAATAGATTTTTGAATCCTTGCAGAAGGAGCAGAGAAGACAATGAACCTCCCATCCCCTCCCCGCCCCCTCCTCTGGGTATGGAAGATAGAACAAACAAAGAACAAAGAACAATACAGCACAGGAACAGGCCGTTCGGCCCTCCAAGCCCACGCCGCTCACTGGTCCAAACTAGACCATTCTTTTGTATCCCTCCATTCCCACTCCGTTCATGTGGCTATCTAGATAAGTCTTAAACGTTCCCAGTGTGTCCGCCTCCACCACCTTGCCCGGCAGCGCATTCCAGGCCTGCACCACCCTCTGTGTAAAATACGCCCTTCTGATAGCCGTGTTAAACCTTCCCCCCTTCACCTTGAACCTATGACCCCTCGTGAACGTCACCACCGACCTGGGAAAAAGCTTTCCACCGTTCACCCTATCTATGCCTTTCATAATTTTATACACCTCTATTAGGTCACCCCTCATCCTCCGTCTTTCCAGTGAGAACAACCCCAGTTTACCCAATCTCTCCTCATAACTAAGCCCTTCCATACCAGGCAACATCCTGGTAAACCTCCTCTGCACTCTCGCTAAAGTCTCCACGTCCTTCTGGTAGTCTGGCGACCAGAACTGGGCGCAAAATATATGTAATTCACTGCCACAGAAAGTAGTTGAGGCCAAAACGTAGCCTGATTTCAAGAAGAAATTAGATATAGCTCTTGGGACTAAAGGGATCAAGGGATATGGGGCGGAAGGCAGGATCAGGATATTGAATTTGATGATCAGCCATGATCAAAATGAATGGCAGAACAGGCTCGAAGGGCCGAATGGCCTCCTCCTGCTTCTAGTTTCTGTGTTTCTATTTTTCAATACCGAATCTGTAAAAAACACTTCTGAAAAGAACAAAAGGAAAACAGGTAAAGGTTGTAATGCTGCAAGTTAGGCAGTTCAGAAAGGCACACACAGACGGACAAATCTTCAAAACAAAGTTGCTAAAAAAGGACAAAGGAAAAGCACACTCGAGTGCAAGTGACATTATGGGCTGGAGAGGAAAAGAGGTTAAGTAAATTACTGAGTGAATAGTAATGGCTGGAGTAAAGTTTTCAATCTCAAACTGGCAGTTTTTCCACTTACAGGGGTAAAACTTTGAGATTGCAACAGACTTAGTGAACAAGCCTGAACCGATAAGATCTTAACACCGATAGGAGAGACTGCTACAAAGTGTAACCCACCCTAAATCTAACAAATGAGCAAAGTCAACAAATGGCAGCGATTTTGAAAACTTTGAATGCATATTTTGAAACTTGAGTGAATGTTGCTCAGGAATGTTATATATTCAACACTAGAGGTCAGAGTGAAAATAAGACCATTAAACGGTACATCATGGCAGGAGTGCATCTAGCACAATCATATGAATTTGGACAGCTAAAGGATGAGCTGGTTAAAGATAGATTAGATGTAGGCATGACAGACCCCTCAGTGATAGCAAGTCTACCACAAGATACATAATTTGGTTCTGCCTTCACAAAACAGGACACAAATCAGATGCCAGAAATGTTGGAAAATGCAAGATTTAGTGAGAGGGAAGAACTGAGGGAGATCAATATTTGAAGAGAAGTAGTGCTGGGAAAATTGATGATATTGAAGGTGGATAAATCCCCAGGGCCTGATAATCTACATCCCAGAGTACTTAAGGAAGTGGCTCCGGAAATAATGGATGCATTGGTGGTCATCTTCCAGGATTCTATAGACTCTGGAACAGTCCCTGCAGGTTGGAGGGTAGCAAATGTCACCCCAATATTCAAAAAGAGAGGTGAAGAGAAAACAGGGAATTATAGACCAGTAAGCTTAATATCGGTAGAGGGGAAAATTCTTGAATCCATTATCAAGGACTTTATAGCAGAGCATTTAGAAAGCAGTGGCAGGATCAGACAGAGTCAGCATGGATTTATGAAGGGGAAATCATGCTTGACAAATCTGTTGGAACTCTTTGAAGATGTAACTAGGAGAGTTGACAAGGGAGAACCAGTAGATGTGGTATATTTGGACTTTCAGAAAGCATTTGCACAAGAGATTATCGTGCAAGATTAAAGCTCATGGGATTGGGGAAAGTGTATTGAGATGGATAGAAAACTGGTTGGCAGAGAGGAATCAAAGAGTAGGATGCTTTTCAAATTGGCAGGCAGTAACTAGTGGGGTGCCACAGGGATCAGTGATGCCTCGGGGATGCAGAGATCCTTCAGAATGATCTGGACAGATTGGGTGAGTGAGCAAATCAGTGGCAGATGCAGTATAATTTGGAAGCAAAAACAAGGCGGCAGATTACTATCTGAATGGCTGTAAATTGGGACAGGGGAGTGTGCAGCGGGACCTGGGTGTCCTTGTGCACCAGTCACTGAAGGTAAGCATGCAGGTGCAGCAGGCGGTAAAGAAGGCAAATGGCATGTTGGCCTTCATTGCGAAAGGTTTCGAGTACAGGAGCAGGGATGTGTTGTTGCAATTATACAGGGCCTTGGTGAGGCCACACCTAGAGTATTGTGTGCAGTTTTGGTCTCCTTTTCTGAGGAAGGATGTTCTTGCTCTCGAGGGAGTGCAGCGAAGGTTTACCAGGCTGATTCCGGGGATGGCGGGACTGATGTATGAGGACAGATTGACGAGGTTAGGATTGTTTTCGCTGGAGTTCAGACGAATGAGGGGGGATCTCATGGAGACTTATAAAATTCTAACAGGACTAGACAGGGTAGATGCAGGGAGGATGTGCCCGATGATGGGGAAGTCCAGAACCAGGGGTCACAGTCTGAGGATTCAGGGTAGACCGCTTACAAAGAACAAAAAACAAAGAAAATTGCAGCATAGGAACAGGCCCTTTGGCCCTCCAAGCCTGCACCGACCATGCTGCCTGACTTAACTAAAATCCTCTACCCTTCCGGGGACCATATCCCTCGATTCCCATCTCATTCATGTACTTGTCAAGATGCCCCTTAACAGTCACTACCGTATCCGCTTCCACTACCTCCCCCAGCAAAGAGTTCCAGGCACCCACCTCTCTCTGTGTAAAAAATCTGCCTTGTACATCTTTTTTAAACCTTGCCCCTCGCACCTTAAACCTGTGCCCCCTAGTAATTGACTCTTCCACCCTGAAAAAGCTTCTGACTATCCACTCTGTCCATGGCTCTCATAATCTTGTAGACTTCTATCAGGTCTCCCCTCAATCTCCATCGTTCCAGTGATAACAAATCAAGTTTCTCCAACCTCTCCTCATAGCTAATGCCCTCCATACCAGACAACATCCTGATTAATCTTTTCTGTTCCCTCTCCAAAGCCTCCACTACTTCTGGTAGTGTGGCAACCAGAATTGAACACTATATTCCAAGTGTAGCCTAACTAAGGTTCTATAAAGCTGCAACATGACTTGCCAATTTTTAAACTCAATACCCCGGCCGATGAAGGCAAGCATGCCATATGCCTTCTTGACTACCTTCTCCACCTGCATTGCCACTTTCAGTGACCTGTGTACCTGTACACCCAGATCCCTTTGCCCATCAATACTCTTAAGGGTTCTGCCATTTACTGTATATTTCCTATCTGTATTAGACCTTCCAAAATGCATTACCTCACATTTGTCCAGATTAAACTCCATCTGCCATCTCTCCGCCGAAGTCACCAACTGATTAAGAGGAAGTAACACTGATTAAGAGGAAGAGAGAGTTGTATGAAATGTACAGGCAGCAAGGAACACATCAGATGCTCGAGGAGTATAAAAAGTGCAAGAAGCTACTTAAGAGGGAAATCAGGAGGGCTAAAAGACGACATGAGGTTGCTTTGGCAGACAGAGTGAAGTAAAATCCAAAGAGCTTCTATAGGTATGTTAGGAGCAAAAGGATAGTGAGGGATAAAATTGGTCCTCTTGAAGACCAGAGTGGTAGACTGTGTATGGAACCAAAAGAGATGGGGGAGATACTAAATGGTTTTTTTGCATCCGTATTTACTGAGGAAACGGGCATGGAGTCTACGGAAATAGGGCAAACTGGTAGGGAGGCCATGGAACCTTTACAGATTAAAGGGGAGGAGGTGCTCGCTGTCTTGAGGCAAATCAGAGTGGATAAATCCCCAGGACCGGACAGGGTATTCCCACGGACCTTGAGGGAAGCTAGTGTTGAACTTGCAGGGGCCCTGGCAGACATATTTAAAATGTCAGTATTCACGGGGGAGGTGCCGGATGATTGGAGGGTGGCTCATGTTGTTCCGTTGTTTAAAAAAGGTTCCAAAAGAAATCCGGGAAATTATCGGCCAGTAAGTTTGACGTCGGTGGTGGGCAAGTTATTGGAAGGTGTGATAAGGGATAGGATCTACAAATATTTGGATAGACAGGGACTTATTAGGGAGAGTCAACATGGCTTTGTGCGTGGTAGGTCATGTTTGACCAATCTATTAGAGTTTTTCGAGGAGGTTACCAGGAAAGTGGATGAAGGGAAGGCGGTGGATGTTGTCTCCCTGGATTTCAGCAAGGCCTTTGACAAGGTCCCTCATGGGAGGTTAGTTAGGAAGGTTCAGTCGCTAGGTATACATGGGGAGGTAGTAAATTGGATAAGACACTGGCTCAATGGAAGAAGCCAGAGAGTGGTTGTGGAGGATTGCTTCTCTGAGTGGAGGCCTGTGACTGGTGGTGTGCCGCAGGGATCGGTGCTGGGTCCATTGTTGTTTGTCATCTATGTCAATGATCTGGATGATAATGTGGTCAATTGGATCAGCAAGTTTGCTGATGATACAAAGATTGGAGGTGTAGTGGACAGTGAGGAAGGTTTTCAAAGCTTGCAGAGGGATTTGGACCAACTAGAAAAATGGGCTGAAAAATGGCAAATGGAATTTAACGCAGACAAGTGTGAGATATTGCACTTTGGAAGGACAAACCAAAGAAGAACGTACAGGGTAAATGGTAGGACTCTGAAGAGTGCAGTTGAACAGAGGGATCTGGGAATATAGGTACAGAATTCCCTAAAAGTGACGTCACAGGTGGATAGGGTCGTAAAGAGTGCCTTTGGTACATTGGCCTTTATAAATCGGAGTATCGAGTATAAAAGTTGGAGTGTTATGGTAAGGTTATATAAGGCATTGGTGAGGCCGAATTTGGAGTATTGTGTACAGTTTTGGTCACCTAGTTACAGGAAGGATGTAAATAAGATTGAAAGAGTGCAGAGAAGGTTCACAAGGATGTTGCCGGGACTTGAGAAGCTGAGTTACAGAGAGAGATTGAATAGGTTGGGACTTTATTCCCTGGAGCGTAGAAGATTGAGGGGAGATTTGATAGAGGTGTATAAGATTTTGATGGGTATAGATAGAGTGAATGCAAGCAGGCTTTTTCCGCTGAGGCTAGGGGAGAAAAAAACCAGAGGGCATGGGTTAAGGGTGAAAGGAGAAAAGTTTAAAGGGAATATTAGGGGGGGCTTCTTCACGCAGAGAGTGGTGGGAGTGTGGAATGAGCTGCCGGATAAAGTGGTAAATGCGGGGTCACTTTTAACATTTAAGAAAAACTTGGACGGGTTCATGGATGAGAGGGGTGTGGAGGGATATGGTCCAAGTGCAGGTCAGTGGGACTAGGCATAAAATGGTTCGGCACAGACAAGAAGGGCCAAAAGGCCTGTTTCTGAGCTGTAATTTTCTATGGTTCTATGGTTCTATGATCTATATCCTGCTGTATCCTCTGATGGTCCTCATCGCTATCCGCAAATCCACCAACCTTTATGTTGTCCGCAAATGACTAATAAATCCAGTTGCATTTTCCTCCAAATCATTTATATATATTACAAACAGCAAAGGTCCCAGCACAGATCCCTAGGAACACCACTTGTCACAGCCCTCCATTCAGAAACACACCCTTCCACTGCTACCCTCTGTCTTCTTTGACCGAGTCAGTTTTGTATCCACCTTGCCAGCTCACCTCTGATCCCATGCGACTTCATCTTTTCCACCAGCCTGCCATGAGGGACTTTGTCAAAGGCCTTACTGAAGTCCATGTGGACAAAATCCACTGCCCTACCCTCATCAATCATCTTCGTCGCTTCCTCGAAAAACTCGATCAAGTTCGTAAGACACGACCTCCCCTTCACAAAACCATGTTGCCTCTCACTAATACGTCCACTTATTTCCAAGTGGGAATAAATCTTGTCTTGAAGAATCCTCTCCAATAATTCACGTACCACTGATGTAAGGCTCACCGGCCTGTAATTACCTGGATTATTCTTGCTCCCCTTCTTAAACAAAGGAACAACATTGGCTATTCTCCAATCCTCTGGATCTCCCCTGTAACCAGTGAGGATACAAAGATTTCTCTCAAGGCACCAGCAATTTCCTCCCTTGCCTCTCTCAGAATTTTGGGGTATATCCCATCAGGCCCTAGAAATCATAGAAATCATAGAAACCCTACAGTGCAGAAGGAGGCCATTCGGCCCATCGAGTCTGCACCGACCACAATCCCACCCAGGCCCTACCCCCACATATTTTACCCACTAATCTCTCTAACCTACACATCCCAGGACTCAAAGGGGCATTTTTTTTTTTAACCTGGCCAATCAACCTAACCCGCACATCTTTGGACTGTGGGAAGAAACCGGAGCACCCGGAGGAAACCCACGCAGACACGAGGAGAATGTGCAAACTCCACACAGACAGTGACCCAAGCCGGGAATCGAACCCGGGGTCCTGGAGCTGTGAAGCAGCAGTGCTAACCACTGTGCTACCATGCCGCCCTGGAGACTTGTCTACCTTAATGTTTCTCAAGAGCCCCAATACCTCCTCCTTTTTGCTCTCAACATTTAGGACGGAGGTGAGGAGACATTTCTTCACCCAAAGAGTGGTGAACCTGAGGAATGCATTACCACAGGAAGTAGTTGATGCCAAAACATTGAATGTATTCAAGAGGTGGCTGGGTATAGTAGTTGGGGTGAATGGGATCAAAGGTTATTCACAATATATATTAATGATTTGGATAAAGGAACAAAATGTAACATCTCAAAGTTTGCAGATGATACCAAGTTGGAGGATGAACTGCGACGAGGATGCAGAGATCCTTCAGAATGATCTGGACAGGTTGGGTGAGTGGCCAAATCAATGGAATGTGCAGTATAATTTGGAAGCAAAAACAAGAATAGGATTAGGCTATTGAGTTGGATGATCAGCCATGATCGTAATGAATGGCGGAGCAGACTCGAAGGGCCAAATGGCCTCCTCCTGCTCCTATCTTCTATGTTTCTGTGTAAGATGAGAAACTGATATGATAGACATGTATCAAAATGCGGAAGTTGTGAAATGTCAACTAAGGCATTAGTCTGGTACAGCAAACCGGGAGATGTATTACGCTCAGAGACAGCCAAACTGAAAGAGCGGAACAATTGCAGACAAAGAACATGACACAAATACAGCAGAGCACAGCACACATGGGACAAGAAGAATTGCGCAGCATGGAGTGAGCAGTGTTTGAACTGCAAGAACTAAAATCATTTTGCAGACAAGTATTTTACCAGAAAATAAAACCACACAAACAGCCACTGGAGATATTTCAGCAGATGAGTCTGATGAAGAACAACACACGATACAATAGGTTCGCTTTAGTCAAATCAATAGGTGACAAATGGTTTGTGATGGTCACCATGATGACCGCAGAGGGAAAGTATCAAGCAATCAAGAAATGTCAGCTGGACACTGGTCTATCATGCCACACAATGATCTGTGTGAAGTGGCTCAACATTACAGTCTGAAACCGAAGCCCCTGAAAATAAGTTTGAAACTATAAACCAGCAGGATACTCATAGCCAGAGAGCAAATACAGCAGCAAGGAGCAAGATCACAGGATGGGATGCATTAGCCACTCATTTCAGCTGAAGCAAGTCTAAAGCTTGGACCAGTAACACTGAATGTGCTGACAGCGATTCACAGCATGGCACAGCACACAAAACTATAGACAACAGGATAGATCCTGAATGAAGACAAACGTGGTTACTGGGTTGGGATGTTTACTGGCAGAATATCATCTAGATGAGACTGTGAGACCAAATCAGAATCTACCGAGAAGAGTTCCGGCCGCCCTCAAGTCCAGCCTGAGAATTAAGATAGAAGCACTGGAAAAGAACAGTGTAATCTAGAAAGTGACAGCTCCTACGGACTGGATTCGCAGCATGGTCACAGTGAAGCAACCTGGAGAGCTGGGAGTATGCTTCGACCCAAAGGATATGAATAAATTGATGCAGAGATCTCACTGCCCCGTGCCAACCATTGAAAAAATGGTGTTGTAACTTTCCAAGGCAAAAATATTCATTACCCCTTGATGCAAATGGCATTTACTGGAGTGAATCTGGATGAGAAGAGCAGTTTACTAACAACATTCTGGGTGCCGTTTGGGAGATTCAGATGGCCGTGTGTGAGGTTGGGCATTTCCACGGCTCACGAGGAAGATCGACACAGACAGCATGTGATAGTCAGTGATCTTCCCGGTGGAACCTAGAGTGGATGATCTCTTTGTCCATGGATATAGAGACACAATGAAAGAAGCCATAGTCGACCGGGATCAAAGTTTAATACGATTGCTTTGAGAGCTCGTCTGAAGATTCTAAAGCGAAACAAGAAAACATTGTAATTGAAGATGCTTAAATTCAAATATGTACAAAGAACAAAGAACAAAGAACAATACAGCACAGGAACAGGCCCTTCGGCCCTCCAAGCCCGCGCCGCTCCCCGGTCCAGGATTGAATCCTGAATCCAGGATCCCCGCCCAATTTTCCAGCCTATCTACATACCAATATCCTATCCACCGAGCTGTCCCTCACAGCTACGATGCTTTGTTCATTACAACCTATTAACTCACCCCCACCCCCCCATTCCAGACCATGTGATCTCCAGGGAGAGGCGAAAACCCAGAGTGAAAAACCCCAGGGCCAATATGGGGAAAAGAAATCTGGGAAATTCCTCTCCGACCACCTGAGGCGATCGAAACGAGTCCAGGAGATCACAATGGCCCTGATCGGGAAATGCTTCCCAACCCTAGTCATTTCCACTTCCACGAACACCATATGAATTCCCTGCCCCCGAGACAGGTTCCCAACTATCCGCAGTCTCGCTCTGTACTGGCACCAGCAAGATGATCATAGAATGAAGCCTTGAAACGAGAAACAAGGAACAATTAGCCCGCGCCGCTCCCTGGTCCAAACTAGACCACTCTTTTGTATCCCTCCATTCCCACTCCGTTCATATAGCTGTCTAGAGAAGTCTTAAACGTTCCCAGTGTGTCCGCCTCCACCACCTTGCCCGGCAACACATTCCAGGCCCCCACGACCCTCTGTGTGAAATATGTCCTTCTGATATCTGTGTTAAACCTCCCCCCCTTCACCTTGAACCTATGACCCCTCGTGAACGTCACCACCGACCCGGGGAAAAGCTTCCCACCGTTCACCCTATCTATGCCTTTCATAATTTTATACACCTCTATTAAGTCTCCCCTCATCCTCCGTCTTTCCAAGGAGAACAACGCCAGTTTCCCCAATCTCTCCTCATAACCAAGCCCCTCCATACCAGGCAACATCCTGGTAAACCTCCTCTGTACTCTCTCCAAAGCCTCCACGTCCTTCTGGTAGTGTGGCGACCAGAACTGGACGCAGTATTCCAAATGCTGCATGCTGTAGGACATGCATTGATAGAAAAAGGTCTTTGTCTGGATCCTGACAAGGTAAGAGCTGTAGGAATGATGCAGAGTGAAAGCAGTGCTCCAATTTGTTGGATTTGTGAACAATTTAGCAACATTTCTGCCAGTTTGTCAGCAGAGTGCGACTCATTACACAACCTCACTGCCATAGAAGTGCAATGGCATTGGGGCACAGAACATATAGATTGAGCAGAGACTTGGACACGGAAATGGCAGATGGAGTTTAATCTAGACAAATGCGAGGTGATGCATTTTGAAATAGCAGAACCCTTAAGGACATTAACGTACAGAGGGATCTGGGCGTGCAGGTCCACAGTTCCCTAAAAGTGGCAACACAGATGGCCAAGATGATTACGAAGGCATGCTTGCCTTCATCAGCCGGGGCACTGAGTACAGGAGTTGGGAAATCATGTTGCAGCTATATAAAACCCTGGTTAGGCCACATTTGGAGTATTGCGTGCAGTTCCAGTCACCACACTACCAGAAGGATGTGGAAGCTTTGGAGAGAGTGCAAAGAGGGTTCACCAGGATGTTGCCTGGTCTCGAGGGTGTTGGCTATGAGGAGAGGTTGAATAAACTAGGATTGTTTTGACTAGAAAGATGGAGGCTGAGGGGAGACCTAATAGAGGTATCCAAAATTATGAGAGGCATAGACAGAGTGGATAGTCAGAGGCTTTTTCCAAGGGTGGAAGTGTCAATTACAAGGGGGCACAGGATCAAGGTGACAGGAAAAGTTGAAGGGAGATGCATGGGAGAGGTTTTTCACACAGAGAGTGGTGGGTGCCTGGAATGCGCAGCCAGAGGAGGTGGTGGAAGCAGGCACATTAGCAACATTTAAGAGGCATCTAGATGGATACGTGAATAGGGAGGGAATAGAGAGATATGGACCGAGTAAGGGCAGAAGGGATTTTTTTTTAGTAGCGCATCATGATCAGCACAGGGCTAAAGGGCCTGTTCCTGTGCTATACTTTTCTTTGTTCTTTGTTCTAACAAGAACTAGCGATGACAATGCCAGTGGTGATGTGCTGTGATGCCAATGATGAAGTCAATTTGCAGTGTGACGCCAGCGAGATGAATCTGGGAGCATCTCTGATACAGCAAGCACTTTTAGCATTTGCATCCAGGACACTAATGCAAATAGAATGACGCTACGTGCAGATTGAGAATGAGTGCCTGGCTATTGTTTTTGCTTCTGAACGTTTTCAGCAGCATCTGGTTGGCAGAGACAAAGTAACAGTGAGGTCTGACCACAAGCCACTTCAAAGTGCTTTTCTCAAACCATTATTACTGGCTCCAAAGCATTTGCAAAGAATGCTCCCTCACTTACAAAGACACCATCTAGGCATGACACCCCAAAGCAAGGAAGCACTTGTACATTGCAGACATGCTATCGAGAGCAGCACTCCCCATGAAGAAAGTTGAGGATTTTAGAACAAAATGTGAAGTCTTCCAGATTGATTGTGAAACAGCAGCTTGACACGATCTGGAAATCATTAACCCAGCAAAGACACTGAATCTGACAGACAAGCACTTAGCTCACAGCAAGCAAACTACCCAACACCATTCAACTCGACAAGCGCTACAAAAATTAACAATGAAAAGGCGGTTTGAGAGCAACAAAGACATACTTGTGGCCATTAGAACATATTGGTAACGCCAAGATGAACTAACAGCACAAGATGGTATCTTGTACAAAGGAAATCGAGTCATCATCTCTAAGGAAATGAGGAGAGATGTTGAAGCTCATCCTTACAAACCATTCAGGATTTGAATCAACCCTGAGAAAGGCAAAAGGCTCCACTGGCTAACAATGAGTAATTTAATGAAAGGCCACATTAGCCAGTGTGGTGCATGTAATGAATACCAATCTAAACAAGCTAAAGAGCCATTGATAATGTCTGACATCCCAGACAGAACATGGATGAAGCTGGGAATTAGCAGGAACCAATTTTCTTGTCATCCTAGATTACTATTTGGACTGCTGGCTGTGAGGTTAGCTGACTTCAATGGAGACAAGAGAAATGACAGGATGTCTGAAAGCCTACTTTAGTTGGTACAGCATTCCAGACATTGTGATGAGTAACAATGACCCTCAGTTCACAGGTGAAGGACTGAGCTGATACACAATTTTGGGAAACTCAGCATTGTATATCTTCGCCTCACTATTCCCAGTTGAATGGAAAGGAGAAGGTGGCAGTGAAAGTCCCACAGATGTATACAAGACAATCCTTGAATGAGGAAAGGCACTGATTGAAGGCATGGAAAGTAGTTCTGTTCAGACACTGATGTCAAGCCACACACAAAACTATTCATCCAATAGCAAAAAACTACTGAAAGCTACAGAAGCAGTGATAGGTGTGAGTGAAAAGGTCAAGGTAAAACAACAGAATGCCAAATTTCAGTTTGACAAGACTCCCAAACCATCACCAGCGCTGAGCATTGGACAGCCAATCAGAGTGCAGACCATCAACAGTCTCAACAGGGTCAGCCCATGTGGAAATTTGGCCCATGTGGAGAAAAATTGTCACCTTGATCAGAGGCAGTGGAAGTGAATGACCAAGTATACTGAGACAATCGCAAGCATGTCCACACAACTCGTGAAGCAGTTCCTTCACAGCAGTTTGGGCAGTCAGGGAGAAGGGATCTCAGAGCGGCACTGAGTACAGAACCACCATCGATTCCAGAGGCCCACGTGTCCCAGTAACCACAATGGAACAAAAGCAGCCACCAAGGGCCACAGGAACAATACTCTCCAGATAAGGAACATCACCCAAACAAATGTCAATTTGCATGAATTCCATAAGAGACCTGCATTACTTAAAGACTATGGGTGGGAATTTCTGTTTCCGTCCACGCCAAGCTGGAAATTCTCTGCCCAAGTTCGGCGACAGCGGCAATTCCTGCAGTGGACGGGACTGAAAAATTTACTCCTTTGTGCAACATGTGCAATGACTGACATGCAGCACTGACAGTGTTAATGCATCAGAATTGTGGGTGTACTGTGGGAAATGTGGGTAACACACAGTCATGTGGGATCATATAATCAAATGGGTCTTCTGTTGTCTGGAAAAGGGGATGTTCGTTTTTTTTTTAGATGAAAAGGGTCGTGTTGGGTTTTGAAATGAAACCAGTCTTTCCGTAGTCATGTGACTATGCCATGAGGCTGCCTCTGGGGGCAGAAATCTTAAGATCAGTTGAATAAAGCCTCTCATAAAAACAGACACTGGAGAAGACTGCTGCCCTTATAATTGAAACATCTTTTGTTCATTCTCAATTGCCCTTGAAAAGGTAATGGTGAGTCACCTTCTTGAACCACCATCTTAAACCCTAATCACACTGTGGTTGTACTTACACCTCATGGACTGCAACAGTTCAAGAAGGCAGCACACTATCGCTTTCTCAAGGGAATTAAGGATGGACAATAAATGTTGGTCGAGCCAGCAAAGCCCACATCCTCTGAATTAATTTAAAAATTGTCTATGCATTGTCGGTACACCCACAGTGCTGATTGGGAGGGACTTCCAGGATTTTAATTCATTGACAGTGGAGGAATGGCGATATTGTTCCAAGTCAGGATGGTGAGTGACTTGAAGGGACACTTGCAGGTGATGGTGTTGCCAGGCATCTGCTGCCCTTGTCCTTTTGGTGGTCAGGGTTGTGGACTTGGAAGGTATTATTGAATGAGCCATTGTGAGTCGCTGCAGTGCATCTTGTAGATGGTACACATAGCTGTCACTGTGTGTCCATGGTGGGGGGAGTGAATGTTTGTGGGTGTGGTGCCAATCAAGCAGGCTGCTTTGTCCTGGATGGTGTTGAACTTCTTGAGATTGTTGGAGCTGCACCCATCCAGGCAAGTGGAGAGTATTCCATCACACTCCTGACTTGTGCCTTGTAGATAGTGGACAGGCTTTGGGGAGTTACTTACACCAAAATTCCCAGCCACTGACTTGCTCTTGGAGCCACTGTATTTATTGGATCTCAAAGTAAAATAAACCTTTGAATTAAGTAAAGACTCTGACTCTGTAAGCAATCAGAATATATTTTATTGCAATGCACTGGTAAGGACATTGATTGGTTTGCAGTGACCTGAAATAAATTAACTTAAATTAACTTAAGGTCCCTCATGGCAGAGTGGTGCAGAAGGTGAAGTCACATGGGATCTTTGATCGATCCAAAACTGGCTCGGTCAAAGAAGACGGAGGGTCGCAGTGGAAGGGTGTGTTTCTGAATGGAAGGCTGTGACAAGTGGCGTTCCTCAGGGATCAGTGCTGGGACCTTTGCTGTTTGTAATATATATAAATGATTTGGAGGAAAATGTAACTGGTTTGATTAGTAAGTTTGCGGACGACACAAAGGTTGGTGGATTTGCGGATAGCGATGAGGACCATCAGAGGATTCAGCAGGATATAGATCAGTTGGAGACTTGGGAGGAGAGATGGCAGGTGGAGTTTAATCCGGACAAATGTGAGGTAATGCATTTAGGAAGGTCAAATACAGATAGGAAATATACAGTAAATGGCAGAACCCTTAAGAGTATTGATAGGCTGAGGGATCTGGGTGTACAGGTACACAGGTCACTGAAAGTGGCAATGCAGGTGGAGAAGGTAGTCAAGAAGGCATACGGCTTGCTTGCCTTCATCGGCCGGGGCACTGAGTTTAAAAATTGGCAAGTCATGTTGCAGCTTTATAGAACCTTAGTTAGGCCGCACTTGGAATATAGTGTTCAATTCTGGTCGCTACACTACCAGAAGGATGTCGAGGCTTTGGAAAGAGTACAGAAAAGATTAACCAGGATGTTGCCTGGTATGGAGGGCATTAGCTATGAGGAGAGGTTAGAGAAACTTGATTTGTTCTCACTGGAGCGACGGAGGGTGAGGGGAGACCTGATAGAAGTCTATAAGATTATGAGAGGCATGGACAGAGTGGATAATCAGAAGCTTTTTCCCAGGAAGGAAGAGTCAATTAGAGGGGGCACAAGTTTAAGATGCGAGGGGCAAGGTTTAAAGGAGATGTACGAGGCAGATTTTTTACACAGAGAGTAGTGGGTGCCTGGAACTCGTTGCCGGGGAAAGTAGTGGAAGCGGATACATAAGAACTAGGAGCAGGAGCAATTCAATACCATCATGGCTGATCTTTTCGTGGACTCAGCTCCACTTACCCGCCCGCTCACCATAACCCTTAATTCCTTTACTGATTAAAAATTTATTTATCCTTGCCTTAAAAACATTCAATGAGGTAGCCTCAACTGCTTCACTGCCCAGTGATTCACAACCCTTTGTGTAAAGAAGTTCCTCCTCACCTCAGTCCTAAATCTGCTTCCCCTTATTTTGAGGCTATGCCCCCTCGTTCTAATTTCACCCAGCAGTGGAAACAACTTCCCTGCTTCTATCTTATCTATTCCCTCCATAATCTTGCATGTTTCTATAAGATCTCCTCATTCTTCTGAATATGGTAGTGACTTTTAAGAGGCGTCTTGACAAATACATGAATAAGAACATAAGAACATAAGAAATAGGAGCAGGAGTAGGCCATCTGGCCCTTCGAGCCTGCCCCGCCATTCAACAAGATCATGGCTGACCTGAAGCGAATCAGTTCCACTTACCCGCCTGCTCCCCATATCCCCTAATTCCCTTATCGATCAGAAAACTATCTAGCCGTGATTTAAACATATTCAACGAGGAAGCCTCCACCACTTCAATGGGCAGAGAATTCCAGAGATTCACTACCCTCTGAGAGAAGAAGTTCCCCCTCAACTCTGTTCTGAATCGGCCCCCCCTTATTTTGAGGCCCATGCCCTCTAGTTCTGGTTTCCCTTCTAAGTGGAAAGAATCTCTCCACCTCTACCCTATCCAGCCCCTTCATTATCTTATATGTCTCTATAAGATCACCCCTCATCCTTCTAAACTCCAACGAGTACAGACCCAATCTGTTTAATCTCTCCTCATAAGCTACACCCCTCATCTCCGGTATCAACCTGGTGAACCTTCTCTGCACTCTCTACAAGGCCAATATATCCTTTCGCAAATAAGGGGACCAAAACTGCACACAGTACTCCAGTTGCGGCCTCACCAGTGCCTTGTACAGTTGCAGCAAGACCTCCCTGCTTTTATATTCTATCCCCCTTGCGATAAAGGCCAACATTCCATTCGCCTTCTTGATCACCTGCTGCACCTGCAGACTGAGATTTTGCGATTTGTGCACAAGGACCCCCAGGTCCCTCTGCACATTCGCACAATGTAATTTTTCTCCATTTAAATAATATTCCAATTTACTATTATTTCTTCCAAAGTGGATAACCTCACATTTGCTAACGTTATATTCCATCTGCCAGATCCTCGCCCACTCGCTCAGCCTATCCAAATCTCTCTGCAGACTTTCCGCGTCCTCCATGCAATTCGCTTTCCCACTCACCTTCGTGTCATCAGCAAACTTGAATACCCTACATTCAGTCCCCTCCTCCAGAACATCTATGTAAATGGTAAACAATTGAGGCCCCAGCGCCGATCCCTGCGGCACGCCACTGGTCACCAACCGCCAACCAGAAAAGCACCCATTTATCCCAACTCTCTGCTTCCTGTTAGATAGCCAATCCCCAATCCATGCCAACACCTTACCCCTAACTCCATGTACCCCAATCTTCTGCAGCAACCTTTTGTGAGGCACCTTATCGAACGCCTTCTGGAAATCTAAAAACACCACATCCACTGGTTCCCCTCTGTCAACCGCACTAGTGACATCTTCATAAAAGTCCAGTAGATTCGTCAAACACGACTTTCCCTTCATGAATCCATGCTGCGTCTGCTTGATCGAACCATTCTTATTCAGGTGCTCTGTTATTTCCTCTTTAATAATGGACTCCAGCATCTTCCCAACTACGGACGTTAAGCTAACCGGCCTGTAGTTACCCGCCTTTTGTCTACTTCCTTTTTTAAACAGCGGCGTAACAGTAGCTGTTTTCCAGTCAGCCGGCACTACCCCAGAGTCCAGCGAATTTTGATAAATTACTACTAACGCATCTGCTATTACCTCAGCCATTTCTTTCAGTACCCTGGGATGCATTCCATCCGGGCCCGGGGACTTGTCTACCTTCAGTCCTATTAGTCTACCAAGCACCACCTCCTTAGTAACAGTAATTGTATTAAGGACCTCCCCTCCCACCAACTCTCGATCTCTAATATTCGGCAAACTATTTGTGTCTTCCACCGTGAAGACCGACACAAAGAACTTATTTAAAGTCTCAGCCATTTCCTCGTTTTCCACTATTAAATCCCCCCTCTCATCTTCCAAGGGTCCAACATTCACTCGAGGCACTCTATTCCTTTTTATATACTTGTAAAAACTTTTACTATCATTTTTTATATTTTGAGCTAGTTTAGTTTCATAATCTATCTTTCTTTCTTAATCACTTTCTTAGTCGTTCTTTGTTTTTCTTTAAAGCTTTCCCAATCCACTAATTCTCCACTATTTTTGGCCACTCTGTACGCATCTGATTTTATTTTAATATTCTCCTTTATTTCCTTCGTTATCCACGTCCGGTTATCCTTTTTCTTACAGTCCATCTTTATCACCGGAATATATTTTTGCTGAGTACTTAAAAAAATCTCCTTAAAAATCTTCCACTGTTCCTCAGCTGTCCTACCTACCAGTCTGCTCGCCCAGTCTACATGAGCCAATTCCACCCTTATCCTATCGTACTCCCCTCTGTTCAAGCAGAGGACACTGGTTTGGGATCCTACTTTCTCACCCTCCATCTGTATCAGAAATTCCACCATATTATGATCACTCATCCCAAGAGGATCCTTCACAAGAAGATCCTTAATCCTACCTGTCTCATTGCACAGAACCAGATCCAAGATAGCTCGCTCTCTCGTAGGTTCTGTAACATACTGTTCAATGAAACAATCCCAACAGCATTCCAAGAACTCTTCCTCAAGCCCTCCACGTCCAATTTGAGTCAACCAATCAATATGTAGGTTAAAATCCCCCATGATTATTGCCGTTCCACTTTTGCACGCATCCATTATTTGCTTGTTTATAGGCCTCCCCACCTCTAAGTTATTATTTGGGGGCCTATAGACCACGCCTACCAGTGTCTTTCTCCCCCTACTATTCCTTATCTCCACCCACAACGATTCCACGTTTTGCTCCTTCGAGCCTATGTCGTCTCTCACTACCATCCTGATATTATCCTTTATTAACAAAGCTACCCCACCTCCTTTTTCTACCTGTCTATCCTTCCTAAATGCCTGATAACCCTGTATATTCAGTTCCCAGTCCCGGTCATCCTGCAACCACGTTTCTGTGATGGACACTAGATCATATTCATTTGTATGGATTTGTGCCATCAACTCATTTACTTTGTTTCGAATGCTTCATGCATTCAGGCAAAGTGTCTTTATGCCAGCCTTTATCTGGACCCGGTTTGTTGAAGCACTACTAACATCTCCCAAGCCCTCTCCTCCTTTAGCTAGTTGTTTATTCACTATACTCCTGGCATTAGAGTAGACACCTCTCAATCCTATGGTCTGACCTCTCCCCTTCTCTGTTCCCAGTCCACCTGCCCTCTTGCACTGCCTATAACCCTTCTCTGTTTGCGAGCTACCTTCCTCACTCTCAGTCACGTCGCTTTGATCCCCTCCCCTCAACCTATCTAGTTTAAACTCTCCCCAGTAGCCTTAGCCAACCTTCCTGCCAGGATATTGGTCCCCCTGGGATTCAAGTGCCACCTGTTTTTAGTATACAGGTCACACCTGCCCCTAAAGAGGTCCCAATGGTCCAGGAACCTGAATCCCTGCCCCCTGCAGCATTCCCTCAGCCACACATTCATCCTCCACCTCACTCCATTCCTTTCCTCACATTCCCGTGGCACAGGCAGCAATCCCGAGATTACTACTTTGCTTTCCTCCTTCTCAGCTGTCTCCCTAATTCCCTGTACTCTTTTTTCATGTTCCCTTCCCCCTTCTTACCCACATCAGCGGTACCAATATGTACCGCTACCTCCGGCTCCTCTCCCTCCCACCTCAGGATTTCTGGGACTCGCCCAGCGACATCCTGGATCCCAGCCCCAGGGAGGCAGACCACCATGCGAGACTCCTGCCTGCCTCCGCAAAATCGCGTGTCCGTCCCCCTGACTTTCGAGTCCCCGATTAATACCACCTTCCTCCTCCTTTCCTTAGCCCTCTGAGTTACAGGGCCGGACTCCACTCCGGAGACACGGCCACTGCTGCTTCCCCCAGATGGGCTGTCCCCCCCAACAGTAGTCAGACAGGAGTACTTGTTATGTTGGGGCACTTCCACCGGGGTGCTCTCAATCACCCGTGTTTTACCCTTCCTGGCTGTCACCCACTTGGCCTCCTCCCGTGGCCCTGGTGTGACCACCTGATGATAGCTCTTGTCTATCACCTCCTCATTCTCCCTCACGCGCCTAAGATCGTCAAGCTGCAGTTCCAGCTCCCTAACACGGGCCCTCAGGAACCGCAGCTCGACACACCCCTCACAGATGTGGATGTCCGGGAGGCCAGGTGCCTCCAGGACCTCCCACATACTGCATTGCGAGCACCACACTGGCTTTACACTCATATTTCACCCTTTCTTCCAAGGTACACAGAGAAAAGTAAATTAGAAATAAATTTTAAAAATAAGAAACTCACCCCTGCTCGCCCTTTCTGCCTAAGCCCGATGAGCCAAAGCCCCTCAGTTCTCACTCAGCTCCCTCTCACTCTGCTGCCCGCTCCCAACGCTGCCCGTTAGATAGTGGGGACTGCCTTTTGAACCTCCCATGCACTAAAAAAAACTCAAAAGACCCTTCCCAGTAAACCCCGCGGCCACTGCCGGTTTCGCGCCAAAATTTAAAAATAATTAAATAAATAACTAACACCCGCGAAAAAGTACTTTAAATTCAATCTTACCCCAAAAATCCTGTCACCAGTCACACCAGTCAATAGGATGGGAATAGAGGGATATGGTCCCCGGAAGGGTAGGGGGTTTTAGTTAAGTCGGGCAGCATGGTCAGTGCAGCTTGGAGGGCCGAAGGGCCTGTTCCTGTGCTGTAATTTTCTTTGTTCTTTGTTCTCTTTGTTTGTTGAGTTGCAAACAAATGTCGAGGGGAGTGACCTGGTACAGTGCATCTTTCCAACTCACTGTGAGCCACAGGAAACTTGACAACAGTATTTACACCTCATTGAAACCCTCAAAATACAGCCACTGTAAAGAATATTAAATGCTACTGACAGGAGTCAGGGCAACCCTGGTTAATCCGGACGTTCCTCGATATCCTGGAAGAGTGCTGATATGTGAAAATTAAATAAAATACGTTGCTAAAACAAAGTAAAGTGCCAGAGATATATCTTGGAAGTAACCGCTCATGTGCAGACAATGAATTTTGTAACATTAGCTGTGCTCATGAGCTGAAGGTGAATTTTCAGTCATGGGGCTGGTAAACTTGCCAACATAATGAGCAGTAATTGGTGAATATTCTACGCTTCATTGAAGATTGTAGTATTATGACTAGATTTTTAAAAATCACCTAATGTAAGTGAAGAGGAAGAAATGTTTCCCATTATTATTTCATACACACATCAGGTAAGAGTTTCCCTATGGTGGCATGTATCACAAATACATTTATGCAGCAGTTATGTTACAGATACTAATCTGACAGAGATATCTTCCAGCTGCAGTATGTAGCTCCCACAGACGCTTATTGTGCTGTAGATTTAATTTCAGTCTGCTCGCCAATGATTCACAGCAACAAAGATTGGAAGAGTAGGTGTCAGCATCCGTTTTGTCCTAATATTAGAAATGAATCATTAAAAACTTTAACAGTTCCCTTGGAGGGGGTTTCGTGGACTGTCAGTGGAATATTATAGTTGTGAACTGGACTCTAAGCAGCACATAACAGTCTCCTGAACTGGGTGGATTCAGAGTTCCTGGATCAGTTGTATTATAACCATTACAATTGATGCAGACCAGGAACTACTTTGCATCAACACAAACGGAAAAATATACCTGCATCCCTGAGCAGACTAAATGAGGAGCTCTGCACCACACCTATTACAGCTGAATTTTAATCCATGCATAATTGGCTGACAAGGGCAGCTTTTTCTTGGATTATTTCATAGAATCCCTACAGTGCAGAAGAGGCCATTCGTCCCATCGAGTCTGCACCAACTCTTTGACAGAGAACCTTACCCAGGCCCGCCCCTTGCAACCCCATGTTTTTATCATGGTCAGTCTTCCTAACCTATACATATTGTTACAGCAACAAAGCACGGTAGCACAGTGGTTAGCACTGCTGCTTCACAGCTCCAGGGACCTGGGTTCAATTCCTGGCTTGGGTCACTGTCTGTGTGGAGTTTGCACATTCTCCTCGTGTCTGCGTGGGTTTCCTCCGGGTGCTCCGGTTTCCTCCCACAGTCCAAAGATGTGCGGGTTAGGTTGATTGGTCATGCTAAAATTGCCCCTTAGTGTCCTGAGATGTGTAGGTTGGAGGGATTAACGGGTAAATATGTAGGGATATGGGGGTAGGGCCTGGGTGGGATTGTGGTCGGTGCAGACTCGATGGGCTGAACGGCCTCCTCCTGCACTGTAGGGTTTCTATGATTTCTATGATATTGGGACGCTAAGATGCAATTTATCATGGCCAATCCACCTAACCTGCACATCTTTGGAGTGTGGAAGGAAACTAGACACCTGGAAGAAACACATGCAGACATAGGGAGAATGTGAAGAATCTGCACAAACAGTGACTCAAGCCAGGAATTGAACCTGAGCCTTTGGCGCTGTGAGGCAGCAGTGTTAACCACTGCCACCGTGTCACAGTTTCCAGAAGCTGACGATTGCAAATAAGTAATTTGACAATCGAAAGCCTATTCATTCAACATGAACAATGGCAATAGCATATATTTAACAAAAAAAGTTAAATGTTTCATGATTAATCTTTACACATGTTTGAGAGATTGAAATCATATTTTGTAATGTTAATAATGTGTTTGCACAAAATTCTTTTCAGCATTACTTTTGCAAAGTACCAAGATAGAGGAAATAAACATGTTACACAAATGCTTTAAAAGCAAACGTTATTAATATCACGCAGTATGACATCAACCTGTAATGAAGTAATTTTCCTCATAATAAAATGCACAATAATACTTGCTTTGCTCGATAATGAACAAACTCCTTAATGAAATCAGGAGAACCCATATCTGTAACATGTACAATTGGCGTGAATGTGATTTTATTAGTTGGTTATTAATTATTGCGAAAAATCAGCATTCACCAGTATTTTAGAAAACAAAATATTGCACCCTCACCTGTCGATTAAAGATGACTAAGGTTCATTTTATCTTGGGCTGATAGATTGAAATAGGTCCTTTTTGATTTGATTTATTATTGTCACATGCATTAGCATACAGTGAAAAGTATTGTTTCTTGCGCGCTGTACAGACAGACAGTTCTCTGGGATTGGTTCCTGTTTTGTACATTTCTCAGTGATTTCAGTGGAAATAAAGGTTGTGAGATTTGCAAATTCCACAACGTTTATATAAAAGCAAAATATCGCGGATGCTGGAAATCTGAAATAAAAACAGAAAATGCTAGATAAACTCAGCAGGTTTGGCAGAATCTGTGGCGAGAGAAATAGAGTTAACATTTTGAATCCACGTCAGATCAGCCATGATCTTATTGAATGGCGGGGCAGGCTCGAGGGGCTAGATGGCCTACTCCTGCTCCTATTTCTTATGTTCTTATGTTCTTATGAATCTGTGTGACTCTTCCTCAGACTGAAACACTGGGTGGAAGTTTCCCATTTTGAGGTGAGGTTTCACTTTCTTTAGTGCAAATCACATTTGTTTTGAAGAAATCACAGGCTGTCAATCAGACTTAGAGTCTTTGTCAACATTGTGGTTAGGACCATTGGGGTACTTGGGGTGCATTCAAGCATGAAGGGAAATAAAAATGAACACAGATGTCAATGGAGGCCACTCTCAGAGTGCTGAATTTAAAACTGAAAGATCAAGGCTCTCCAGTGGAATTGAGAGGGTTTCGACGGTCTCAGCTTGCTCGGAAGCTTCGGAACCTTCAAATCAAAGTGATTTTTATTAATGACTTAGAGGAGGGGGCTGAAGGGTGGATCAGTAAATTTGCTGATGACACCAAGATTGGTGGAGTAGTGGATGAGGTGGAGGGCTGTTGTAGGCTGCAAAGAGACATAGATAGGATGCAAAGCTGGGCTGAAAAATGGCAAATGGAGTTTAACCCTGATAAATGTGAGGTGATTCATTTTGGTAGGACAAATTTAAATGTGGATTACAGGGTCAAAGGTAGGGTTCTGAAGACTGTGGAGGAACAGAGAGATCTTGGGGTCCATATCCACAGATCTCTAAAGGTTGCCACTCAAGTGGATAGAGCTGTGAAGAAGGCATATAGTGTGTTAGCTTTTATTAACAGGGGGTTGGAGTTTAAGAGCCGTGGGGTTATGCTGCAACTGTACAGGGCCTTGGTGAGACCGCATTTGGAATATTGCGTGCAGTTCTGGTCACCTCACTATAAGAAGGATGTGGAAGCGCTGGAAAGAGTGCAGAGGAGATTTACCAGGATGCTGCCTGGTTTGGAGTGTCGGTCTTACGAGGAAAGGTTGAGGGAGCTGGGGCTGTTCTCTCTGGAGCGGAGGAGATTGAGGGGAGACTTAATAGAGGTTTATAAAATGATGAAGGGGATAGATCGAGTGAACGTTCAAAGACTATTTCCTCGGGTGGATGGAGCTATTACAAGGGGGCATAACTATAGGGTTCATGGTGGGAGATATAGGAAGGATATCAGAGGTAGGTTCTTCACGCAGAGAGTGGTTGGGGTGTGGAATGGACTGCCTGCAGTGATAGTGGAGTCAGACACTTTAGGAACATTTAAGCGGTTATTGGATAGGCACATGGAGCACACCAGGATGATAGGGAGTGGGATAGCTTGATCTTGGTTTCAGATGAAGGTCGGCACAACATCGTGGGCCGAAGGGCCTGTTCTGTGCTGTACTGTTCTATGTTCTATGTTCTAAAGTTGTGTGTAATGCTGTGAGGAATAGAAGCTGACCCTGCCCCCCACCCACTTGACATCTCCTTTCTGTCAGAGGACTTCAAAGGGGTCTGCTCTCATCTGCAGCTTCTGACAGAGAGAAAGGAAAATCTTTGCTGCTGAACCGAATGGGATGTTGCACTGATTGAAAATCCTGGCCATGTTAAAATTGCACAGCTGATAGACAGGAATGAAGTTGTTGATTACAGGGCTGCCTGAAATTACCGTGCCAGGGGTGATGTCCAGGTCTGCCAGGGCTAGAAGGGGCAGTCCAGCCACAACACCCCCATCCTAGTGGAGAGTGGTGAGGTCAACTCTTGCCCCCAGCCCGAGCCCACCCAACTCCCAGGAGACTTGAGGGGGTCTTCCTCTGCAGCCTGGCAGCAGGAGAGGAAAAAATGGCCACTGGACCAACTTCCTTTATCTCCCCCCCTCCCCCCCACCAAAGGCCCAAGGCACCAGGCTAGAGTATCAGCGCTGGGATGTAAGAGGGCGGTGCATCATCGGCACTGCCAACTGCCAAGGCACGTTGCCTGAAGGGGGGCTGTGTAGGGAGGGGGGCTGAAGTGGGGGTTTGGGTTGGGTCACCCTTATGCCCGCCTGGTGTGTGGGTGTGTGAACCATGATTTCAGTGGAAGGAGGGGAGGATGCCCCACTTCTCTGAGGGGTTTGTGCCTCCCCTGGATCCTCGTGTTCCAGCATGCCATGTCCCCACTTGTGGGTAGCAACTGTAAAGCCCTCTGAGTTGCGTTCCTGCTGGCAGGCCTGGTTAGTGGCGTGGGGACTGGTGAATGGCAGAGGGACTGGTTAATGGCGTGGGGACTGGTGAATGTCAGGGGTACTGCTGAATTGCAGGGGGACTGGTTAATGGTGGAGGGACTGGTGAATGGGTCTTCAAACCCACTCATGTCCTTCAAATTAGTGGGTTTGCATAATTACTGGGTTGCCAGCCACTGTAGGTAGGACCCCAATCGATGCTCACAGGACGGGTTGGGTGAATCCCAATTGTCTTGATGCGGTCGGAAATCTGGAATTTTGGCTGATGCCCCATTCACTGGAGCATCGGGATTCCCTTGGGCCATCTGAGGAGGTCGGAGATTTGCTACTGTTAACTCTGTTCATCTCCACAGATGCTGCCAGACCTGCTGAGTTTATGCATCATTTTCTGATGCAGTATGTTCCATTGTAAACTATACTGCGCAAGTTAAACATCGACATAATTGTGTGTCTGAATGAGGATTTTGGATGGAAATTTTGTATTTGAATCAGGCAGGTTGTACAACAAAAACTAACAGGAAGTGGGTTATTGTATTGTCATCCTGTGCATTGTGGGTCAGGCAGGCTTTAACAGAAAATGTTAAATGCTTTGTCACTTTGTCATGAAATTAAAAAAATGAATCCGTCATAATTAGCTTGTTTACATCAAACTTGGCAAAATTAATTTTATTGAAAGATTGACCAGTTAGAGATTTATTCTCTGTCTGTTAATTACAGAGCTCGCTATTCGATTAATTAGATTTGCATTCGCTTGCTGCTATGTTGCGACAGGAGAAATCATTCAGTTTCATTATTGAGCCATTAAACGCATTATTCTGTCCCCACAGAAGCTACATGCTGAGAATTTGCATTGCTTGGCTTATCACAAAGATTTACAAGCATCTGACCTTTTCAAGTGTGACTAACATTGGATCCCTGAATGCACATGTACATGTTCATTTCAAACCCAATGTTGCACTCTGCAGAAATGATTATACATGTCACAGTGAAATAGCTTTCCCAATATCACTTTTATTACAAAAATGATCTGTGTCTTTCGGAAATCTTGCTCTGAATTATCCTCTTGGCACCACTTCTGTGTTAAAATATTATTCCAACATTGTTAACCCTTTGGAAATGTTATATATCAATATTCGCAGATGTGTTTATCCTGCAGCCAATGGCTTCAGATCAATGATGACAGAATAAATGCCATCCTGCTAGTATATGATTTATGTTGGAAATTAGAATGTAACTTCAGTCCATCTAAGCATTTACCCTCCACAGGGATAAGTATCTCAAATCACCTTTAGTGCGGCATGCTAGTACAGTGGTTAGCACTGCTGCCTCACAGCGCCAGGGACCTGGGTTCGATTCCCAGTTTGGGTCACTGTCTGTGTGGAGTTTGCACATTCTCCCCGTGTCTGCGTGGGTTTCCTCCGGGTGCTCAGGTTTCCTCCCACAGTCCAAAAATGTGCAGGTTAGGTTGATTGGTTATGCTAATTTGCTCCTTAATGTTACGGGGATGTCAGGGAGATTAGGAGGGTAAATATGTGGGGATATGGAGATAGGGTCTGGGTGGGATTGTGGTCGGTGCAGACTCGATGGGCCAAATGGCCTCCTTCTGCACTGTAGGGATTCTATGTTTCTTCAATGGTTTACGTTTCCTACCCTGCTATCTATTCTATACTATTTATATTTTTAAAATTAATTTACGGGGTGTGGGTGTCGCTGGCTAGGCCACCGTTTATTGTCCATCCCTAGTTGCCCTTCAGATGGTGGTGGTGAGCTCTCTTCGTGGACCTCTGCAGTTCCTGAGGTGTAAGTAGACCCACAATGCTGTTAGGGAGGGAATTCCAGGATAATGACCCTGTGACAGTGAAGGAACGGCTGGTATATTTCCAAGGCAGGATGGTGAGAGGGGGCGCTCAGGTGGTGGTGTTCCCAGGTAACTGCAGTCCTTGGGCTTTAATCAGAATGTCCGGTGACTCAATGTATCCACCATCAACTCTGGCAGCACCACCATCGACTCAATCTCCAGAAGCCCCAAGGGAATTAAGTCCTTACAACACATTTAATTGTTGCACTTCCCTTTGTGAGTGGTAATCATGCCCGCAAGAACTGCCAGCCAATCAGAGGCCAGCAAATTTCCAATACCGGCAGCACCACTGGGAGTGGTGGCTGCTGCCGGTAATGCACTTGGACCGACACCAGGGATTACCTTTCGATCCCTGCAGAAAGGTAAGTGAGGGTGGGATGAGGGTCAGAGGGAGGGAGTCACTGGCAGGCGGGGGTAGGGGGTTTGGAGGAAAGGGCAGGGGGGACAGTTGGCTCTCAGCAGCCCTGTCCTCCACCTCTTTCCGATGGCTGGATACCTTGTTAAGGCACTCAGCGCATTTGAACAAGTGACATCTGTTGGGGACCAGATGAAATGCCAAGGTTATTCTGAAGTTAATCTCCAGACTCAAGCTTTTTTTGATTTTGGTAATAGGTGAGCATAAGCTGTTTCACTCCAGCTGTGATCAATTGGCCTACTGGGAAACTTTTATTAAAACAAACTTTATTTAATAACACAGTAAAAATCTAACAAAAAGAATTAGCATAACTTTGTCTGTTCAAATACTTAAACATGACAAAGTATAATTCTTAACTGCTATCTAGAACAAAGAACAAAGAAAATTACAGCACAGGAACAGGCCCTTCAGCCCTCCAGGCCTGCACCCACCATGCTGCCCAACTGATCTAAAAAACCCCTACCCTTCCGGGGACCATATCTCTCTATTCCCATCCTATTCATGTATTTGGCAAGACGCCCCTTTAAAGTTACTACTGTTTCCGCTTCCACTACCTTCCCCAGCAACGCGTTCCAGGGCACCCACTACTCTCTGTGTAAAAAATCTGCCTCGTACATCTCCTTTAAACCTTTCCCCTTGCACCTTAAACCTGTGCCCCCTAGTAATTGACTCTTCCACCCTGGGAAAAAGCTTCTGACAATCCACTTTGTCCACGCCTCTCATAATCTTGTAGACTTCTATCAGGTCTCCCCTCAACGTAAGTCGCTCCAGTGAGAACAAACCAAGTTTCTCCAACCTCCCCTCATAGCTAATGCCCTCCATACCAGGCAACATCCTGGTAAATCTTTTCTGTACCCTCTCCAAAGCCTCCACATCCTTCTGGTAATGTGTCGACCAGAATTGAACACTATATTCCAAGTGTGGCCTAACTAAGGTTCTATAAAGCTGCAACATAACTTGCCAATTTTTAAACTCAATGCCCCGGCCGAAGAAGGCAAGCATGCCGTATGCCTTCTTGACTACCTTCTCCATTTGCATTGCCACTTTCAGTGACCTGTGTACCTGTACACCCAGATCCCTCTGCCTATCAATACTCTTAAGGGTTCTGCCATTTACTGTATATTTCCTATCTGTATTAGACCTTCCTAAATGCATTACCTCACATTTGTCCGCATTATACTCCATCTGCCATCTCTCTGCCCAAGTCTCCAACTGATCTATACCCTGTTGCATTCTCTGATGGTCCTCATCGCTATCCGCAAATCCACCAACCTTTGTGTCGTCCGCAAACTTACTAATCAAACCAGTTACATTTTCCTCCAAATCATTTATATATATTACAAACAGCAAAGATCCCAGCACTGACCCCTGAGGAACGCCACTTGTCACAGCCCTCCATTCAGAAACGCATCCTTCCACTGCTACCCTCTGTCTTCTTTGACCAAGCCAGTTTTGTATCCACCTTGCCAGCTCTTTGTGGTTCCAATTTAAGCAATATCCCCACAGTTATAAATCCCTCTTCAGAATCAGTTGGCACAAAAACAGATATGCTCATATGGATGCTATATTTCCTGCCTTTTAACCCCTCTGGACAGATTCAGAAGACACCTGTCTTCTGATTCTGATGCAGCAGCCCCCGGAGAATGATGTGGAGGTGCCAGCATTGGACTGGGGTGGGCACAGTTGAAGTCTCACAACACCAGGTTAAAGTCCAACAACAGCTTTCATCAGGTGAGTAGAGATGAAGGAGCAGCGCTCCCAAAGCTCGTGATTCCATATAAACTTGTTGGACTTTAACCTGGTGTTGTGAGACTTCTTACTGTCCAGAGAAAGAACTTATTTCCTGGAAGATCCCAGTCTGCAAATCCTAAGAAAGAAAGAACGACAGAGAGCTATTTGTTCTCTCTCAATGTACCAAGCAGCGACTGACTTGATTTCTCTGTGTAAACCTAGTCCCACCTAATCAGATGATATTTCCTGTCAATAAACCTAATCAAGCCTACTCTGAAAAATCCCAAGGGAAAACACTAAAATATCAGAACTGCATTAGTCCAGATTAAAACAAACACTTTAGCAATTATGAACAATTATGCTGCTGCAGTAACAACAGGGGCTGCCAGTTGCAGACAAAGCAGCACTGATACATAGAACTGCCTGCTAAAAAAAAGTCCTGCATTAGAAACATGACACAAATACATTTCTTAAAGGCACAGTATCATCACACATCCCACTCCCACCCACTGCCCATCATCCCCCCTCCTCCATGGTTGCAAGTAAACATGACAGGGTTTGGTTGGTGGTCTCCCTGTTTGGGGACTTCCCCACTGGTTGAATGTCAGTAGGATTCAAAGAGGGTTCTAATGGTACCCAGGTGGGAGGTCCCCCTGCAAACCTTCCCACTCCAGACATTACTGAGGGAGTCTGGAGAGATGGCAGTGTGTTCACTCTTCCCTGTACTACCTGAGCAAATGGACTTCCCACCTCAGCGCTCCTTCCAAGCCCGCGTTAAATTCCATCATTGTTTCTGTTTCAACTATCAACGCTGAAAGTGAATTCCTCACAAAACTCTGTCCAAAGATCTCTCTATCCGCCATTCAAAATCACTTAAAATTAATCTTCATCTCTCGCACTTCATTCCAGGCGCCTCAAATACTGCACATTCTGCACAGTCTACTTGTCCTGTCCAATCCTCACATTATCTTAAATGCATCTATCTTATTGTTCTGAAAAGAGACTCTGATTTTCAAGTCTTTCTTCACATTTATCGTTCTTCCAATCATTCACGTGAACCTGCACTGGCTACTCAGAATCCTTCCTGCAATATATCTCCACTTCATTCTGAAGTCTTGTTAACATTTTATGAAGTCTCATCATTAACTCTCGCAATAAAAATGAGAATTCCATTAGGTTTTTTAATGGGTTTTTTTTCAATCTGAGGTGTAGTCTTTAATGTTCTATGAGCCTACATCCAGAAATCACTTGTCTCACGGATGCTGGGTGAATGTTTCCGGTGCTGGGAGGTTGGAACCCGGAGTCAAGGGCTCAGAATAAGAGGTCAACCATTTAGGACAGAGATGTGGCGAAATGTATTTGCTGGAAGGGGAGAACTCTGGATGCTGAGCCATTGCGTGTGGTCACAACAATAGATTTCAGGGATATTGGGTAATGGGGAAAGTGGAGTTGAGATAAGAAAATCAGCCATGATCTTATTGAATAGTGGAACAGACTCAAAGACCACACAGCCTACTCCTGATCTTATGTTCTTTGATTCTTTCCAACACTGGGCCCAACAACTCCCATTCAAAGTATAATTACTGTTATGTATTTACTGAAATGCATTACCTCACACTTACTGTCACTAAATTCCTTTAGTTACTTTTACGTTTTGCCACATTTTATCAATATCCCTTGTCAGCTTTGTTCAGTCTCTCAGTAATTAGCTATACCTCCAATTTTGGTACGGACAATTCTCTACATGAAGCCTCTCAGGGCTCTGTCTAAATGATTAATAACAATAGTGAACAGATGTAGCTCCAGAACTGAATCCTGTGAGACTCCATGACCAACTGACAACCACTCTCAAAGCTGCCCTTAACTCTTATCCTCCATTTTCAACCTTCCAAAAGTTTGATTGGAGTTGGCGATCCTTCTCCCAAGTAAATAGCTTTAATCTTCTCTAATGATGTGTTCAGTGTCCCTTGCAAAAGGATGTGGTCCTGTCCATGTCCACAACCAACCGATCTGCCACTTCTTTGGAGCAGGTAACCCCTCCACATCAACTCCTACCATTGGTCAAATACCTCAGCAGTGGGACTGTGTCGAACACCGATTCATGTGGTTCCTCACAATTTTAACAGTCCCCTATTCCCTGCAACCCCCCTCCACCCCCCTCCCCCACCTGCCCATAGCCACCTCCCAGCCAACATCCTGGAGGCCAGTAATATCCTGGCCCTGGTTATTATTTATTTTTAAGCAATAGTGCCAGCATGGCTCTTGTTGTAGGCAGCTGTGCTCATGTTCCTGATAAGAGGTACACGTTATACCCAGTGGTTAGCATGTAATCTGATAATCTGACTGGATGAAATTTAGCTCGAATCGGGGCAGGACTTACTCAGTTACTGGTAGAGCGTTGGGGAGAATCATAAAACCAAGAGATCTTGGGATACATGTTCATAGCTCCTTGAAAGTGGAGTCACAGGTGGACAGAGTGGTGAAGAAGCTATTCGGCATGCTTAGTTTCATTGGTCAGAACATTGAATACAGGAGTTGGGACATCTTGTTGAAGTTGTACAAGACATTGGTAAGGCCACACTTGGAATACTGTGTACAGTTCTGGTCACCCTATTATAGAAAGGACATTATTAAACTAGAAAGAGTGCATAAAAGATTTACTAGGATGCTACCGGGACTTGATTGTTTGAGTTATAACAAGAGGCTGGATAGACTAGGACTTCTTTCCCTGGAGAATCGGAGGCTTAGTGTGACCTTTTAGAGGTTTATAAAGTAATGAGGAACATAGATTAGCCAGATAGTAAATACCTTTTCCCAAAGGTAGGGGAGTCTAGAACTAGAGGGCATAGATTTAAGGTGAGAGGGGAGAGATACTAAAGTGTCCAGAGGGGCAATTCTTTCTCACAAGGGTGGTGAGTGTCTGGAACAAGCTCCCAGAGGAGTAGGAGAGACGGGTACAATTTTGTCTTTTAAAAAGTATTTAGACAGTTACATGGGTAAGATAGAGGGATATGGGCCAAATGCAGGCAATTGGGACTTGCTTAGTGGTTAAAATTGAGCAGCATGGACAAGTTGGGCCAAAGGACCTGTTTCCATGCTGCAAACCTCTATGACTATATGACTCAGAGTAGATAGTTGCATGATGTACGAGGCAAAGCTGTTGCCAGGATATTACAGACCTTCCTGGTGCACTGCCTGTAGCTGCAAACCAGCTGGGCATTGAAAGAATGGAATCCCTTTCGATTGATAAAGATCGCAGACTGGCTATGGGAAGCCCACAAACTAACATGGATACAGACTGTCCCTGGAGTCGAACAGTTTATATGGCAAAGAAAAACAACACAACACCAGTAGTGTCTCATCAACTGTTCAAATTATATTGTCAAAATTAGGTAACAGGCCAAAGGAAACCGGCAGAATTTGACCAGCAGCTTAAACTGCCTTGGGGAGGTGATGGCCTCCTAATATTCTGGGGACCCGGGTTCAAATTCCACCACAGCAGATGGTGGAATTTGAATTCAATTGATAAATAAATCTGGAATTAAGAATCTACTGATGACGATGAAACCATTGCTGATTGTCAGAAAAACCCATCTGGTTCATTAATGTCCTTTAGGGAAGGAAATCTGCCGTCCTTACCCGGTCTGGCCTACATGTGACTCCAGAACCACAGCAATGTGGTTGACTCTCAAATGTCCTCTGAAATGGCCTAGTAAGCCACTCAATCGCTACAAAGTCTCAACTAAGAAATGAAACTGGACAGACCACCTGGCATCGACCGAGGCACCAGAAAAGGTGAAACAAACAGCCCTGTCGACCCTGCAAATCCTCCTTCCTTACATCAACTGCAGCATCCCAAAAAGGCAGCTCACCACCACCTTCTCAAGGGCAACTAGGGATGGGCAATAAATGCTGGCCAGCCAGCGACGCCCATGTCCCAAGGATGAATAAATAAAAACCAACCCTTAATGAACAGATGATCTTTTAAACAGCATGGGCGAACGGTGCCTGTGTGTGAGTTGTGTGAGTTTACTGTGACAATATCAAAACAGGATCCCACCAAAAGTATGGGACCTTAATTTAGATCTGTTTTATTCCTTTAGATAGTCCTAGTTTGTGACCTGAAAGGAAATAGCAAGTGATACATAATGAGTGCCTGCTTCCTCGCTACTATACTGAACGGTGACGTGTCAGGAAGTGGGCTCAGCACTTCATCAACTTTCCAGACCCTTTATTCTTTATATCTGTAACTCACGTTTCCATCATCATGAATCTTTCATTGGCAAACTCAATACAACTGCTTTTTCGCTTTAAAAGGGTTTCAAAGACTAACCCTGTTTTGAACTTGATCACAGAACAAATCGCTGGGGGGTCGATGGGAGTGAGTAAAAACCATTCTGGAAACTCACTTGCTGAAACAGCAGGGTGTGCGAATGTTTGACAGCAAGGTCAATAACAGGATGCATTTCAGATAACCTTACATTCCTCTTATGGTATATTTTATATACTGGTAATTGTATTAATTATCAACTTAAAATCAAAGCTGTTAAATATTGTCATAAATCTTTTATAATTAGAGAAAATGGTTGCAAGCCAAGAATTATGAGTTTGCTGAGAGGTTTTTGTTAATGACCGAATCTGCTGACCCCATCGATGCCGTTAAATGAATAACTCATTAGTAGGAAAGCATGAATATGTCACTGCAGCAAAGTCAAGCTTCTGTCATCTCCCTCCAAAAATACTTCATTTAGAATATTGACCTAGATCATCCAGCCTCGGAAACCAAATATATGACCCAAGATGCGTTTTGGGATTCCTTCACAATCCCACTCTGCTGATTGCTGGGGTTTTCCTGGGAGGTTTGAATTTCTGATCGGTGATTCCTCTGAAAGTCTCTTCAACTCTCAGCTAGAGTCAGTGGGGGCGATCTTACCAAAAAAATTCAAAGTGCCAAACAAACGTGAAAACAGAAAAGAACACAGTTTTTCTGGGTGACTTAAAAATCGAATCTTACCTCACTTTGAAGCAGGATCTGTTTCCTGCCAGCAAGGGGAGGGGGCGGGTCCTAATCAAACCAAAAGCCATCAGATTGCAGCAGAGGGCGCCATTGCACATTCTCAGATCTCTCTGTGCCGAAAGGTAGGATGAGAAAGGGCACCTGGGTGTCCTTGGGATGTCCTTGGGCTGGCATGGACAAGATGGATTAAATGGCCTCCTTCTGTGCTTCTTTCGAGGGCCGGCAGGATCCCTGATGCCCTGCAAAATGAGGCATCGGCAAAAAAATTGGGATTCCCGCCCAACATGAAGGTAATCCGGATTCACCCAACCAGCCCCGCCAGCCCAGAGTGGATGACAACTTGATTATTACCCCAAATCCTTCATTTCAGTGTCTTCAGTGGGATGGAACCCTGAAGCAGTGACCTCCTGAGATTCACCCAGCCTCCCCAATGGGAACTGGCACCAGAGGGACTTTGGTGCTGGTAATGACCAGGGTAGACCGGCGTGCTGGACCCTATGGACTGCGGGGGGGGGGGGGGGGGGGGGGGGATCAAGGAGTTAGGGCCAGTGGCCATTTGCCCCTGTACCACTGCCAGGTTGTATAGGAAGGCTCCCTAAGGGTTCTTGGGGTTGGTGGGCTCAGGCTAGGGGCAAGAGGTTGACCTCAGCACTCTCGCCTAGGATCTGCACCAACTCTCCGACATACGTTACCCAGGCCCTATCCCCATATCTCCACATATTTACCAAGGTCATTTCTCTAACTAACACATATTGGGAGACAAAGGGACACTTTATCATGGCTAATCCATTTAACCTGCACGTCTTTGGGCTGTGGGAGGAAACCGGAGCACCCAGAGGAAACCCACGCAGACACGGGGAGAATGTGCAAACTCCACACAGAGATCTGGGTCCCTGGCACTGTGAGGCAGCTGTACTAACCACTGTGCCACCGTGCTGCATTCATTAATATCCTGCAGGCAGGGAAGTCTGCTGTCCTTCCCTAGTCTGGTGTACATGTGACTCCAGATCCCCAGCAATGTGATTCTTAACTATCCTCTTGCAATGGCCCAGAAAGCCAGTCAGTTCAAGGACAGTTAGTGTTGGGTAATAAATGCTGTCCTTGCCAGCGACACCCATGTCCCATGAATGAATAATAAAAAATGCAGGAATGAATATAGAAAAAAATCTTTAACAATCTTTCAAACATCACTCCTTAATCTTGGTATATTGTGGGATAGAATAGAAGCCTATTCCATGCAACCTGCCCTCACACATTATCCCTCTTAGCCCAAGCATTATTCCGATGAATCGTTATGCTGCAAACTGAAGGCCAATTTATCTTTCCAAAGGTACAATGTCTCGAACTGAATGCTGTATTCCCGATGAGGTCTACCCAGAGCGGTGCACTGCTGTACAATTAATTCCATCCCTTTGTATTCCTGTCTCTTTGTGATAAATTCCAGCATTACATTATTCTTTTCATTTGGTTTTTTACTCTGCTTTGTCTTTCCTAAGTCCAAAATGAATGACCTCACACCTACCCAGATTAAACTCCATCTCCCACCGCTTTGCCCAGTTATATCAGCGTTCCATTTCAGGTTTCTGTTATTCACTGTCCACCTCATTTAGTGACATCAATAAATGTCAATATACAATTCTTGAATCCTTCATTTGTAAATATAATGAAAAGCTGCAACCCCAGTGCGATCCCTGAGGGAAAATCACTCGTCCTATCTAACCTTCTTCCTTCTTTGCATAATTAATATACATTATCCTGGTTCTCCCCAACTAACTGAATGGAAATCATTTGTTTCTCTTCATATTGTGAACATTTTAAAATTAAAGAGTTGTCTGATAAGCAACATGTTGTTACCCAGCTCCTATAAATCAAACTGCAAACATATGGCAATTCCTGAATCGGTTGCCTTGTTAAGCTTCTTTTGCATAGTCACTAATATCTGAAGCTCTGGCAGGGTAAATAGGGAAGATGATTTTGAAAGCAGAACTGACACCCAGCTTTAGAAATTGAGCATTGAATCTGAAAACCAGGAATGCGTGCTAAACTTTTACAAATCTCTGGTCAGGCCACAGCTGAAACATTGGTCCTCGGCATTCAATGGCAACACCATCACAGACTTATTAAGAAGGTTAATCCACATGGGATACAGGGTGATCTGATAAGGTGGATTCATAATTGGCTTAGCGGTAGGAGACAGAGGGTGGTGGCAGACGGCTGCTTTAGTGACTGGAAGCCAGTGACCAGTGGCATACCACAGGGATCCGTGCTGAGCCCCCTATTGTTCATCATTTATATAAATGGCATAGATGACTATGTGGGGGGGTAGGATCAGTACGTTTGCTGATGACACAAACATTGGCCAGGTGGTTAACAGTGAGGTTGAGTGTCTTGGGTTACAGGAAGATATAAACAAGCAGATATGTGGCAGATGGAATTTAACCCTGAAAAGTGTGAGGTGATACATTTTGGAAGGAGTAATTTGACAAGGAAGGATGCTAAGAAAGGTCTGGCTCGGTCACATTTCCACTCCATCCGACGAAGGAGCAGCGCTCCGAAGGCTAATGGTATTTGCTACCAAATAAACCTGTTGGACTTTAACCTGGTGCTGTTAAAACTCTTACTGTGTTCACCCCAGTCCAAAGCCGGCATCTCCACATCGGTCAAAGACGACAGAGGGTAGCAGTGGAAGGGTGCGTTTCTGAATGGAAGGCTGTGACAAGTGGTGTTCCTCAGGGATCTGTGCTGGGACCTTTACTGTTTGTAATATATATAAATGATTTGGAGGAAAATGTAACTGGTTTGATTAGTAAGTTTGCAGACGACACAGAGGCTGGTGGATTTGCGGATAGCGATGAGGACCATCAGAGGATACAACAGGATATAGATCAGTTGGAGACTTGGGCGGAGAGATGGCAGATGGAGTTTAATCCGGACAAATGTGAGGTAATGCATTTTGGAAGGTCGAAAACAGATAGGAAGTATACAGTAAATGGCAGAACCCTTAAGAGTATTGATAGGCAGAGGGATCTGGGTGTACAGGTACACAGGTCACTGAAAGTGGCAATGCAGGTAGAGAAGATAGTCAAGAAGGCATACAGCATGCTTGCCTTCATCGGCCAGGGCATTGAGTTTAAAAATTGGCAAGTCATGTTGCAGCTTTATAGAACCTTAGTTAGGCCGCACTTGGAATATAGTGTTCAATTCTGGTCGCCACACTACCAGAAGGATGTGGAGGCTTTGGAGAGGGTACAGAAAAGATTTACCAGGATGTTGCCAGGTATGGAGGGCATCAGCTATGAGGAGAGGTTGGAGAAACTTGGTTTGTTCTCACTGGAATGACGGAGGTTGAAGGGCGACCTGATAGAAGTCTACAAGATTATGAGCGGCATGGACAGAGTGGATAGTCAGAAGCTTTTTCCCAGGGTGGAAAAGTCAATTACTAGGGGGCACAGGTTTAAGGTGTGAGGGGGAAGGTTTAAAGGAGATGTATGAGGCAGACCTTTTACACAGAGAGTAGTGGGTGCCTGGAACTCGTTACCGGGGGAGGTAGTGGAAGCAGATACGGTAGTGACTTTTAAGGGGCGTCTTGACAAATACATGAATAGGATGGGAATAGAGAGATATGGTCCCCGGAAGGATAAGGAGTTTTAGTTCAGTCGGGCAGCATGGTCGGTGCAGGCTTGGAGGGCTGAAAGGCCTGTTCCTGTGCTGGAATTTTCTTTGTTCTTTGTTCTTTGTTCTTTGACACTGGGAAACATCGAAGAACAAAGGGACCTTGGCGTGTTTGCCCATCGGTCTTTGAAGCTGGAAAGGCAGATTAACTGTGTGGTGAAAAAGGCATATGGCACACTCACCTTCATCAATCACGGTATAGATTACAAAAGCAGTGAGTTCATGATGGAGTTGTATAGAACTTTGGTGAGGCCACAGCTGGAGTACTGTGTGCAGTTATAGGAAGGACATGAACGCACTGGAGGGGGTACAGAGGAGATTCACCAGGATGCTGCCTGGGATGGAGCATTTAAGTTATGAAAAGAAGTTGGATCGGCTTGGATTGTTTTCTCTGGAGCAGAGAAGTCTGATAGGGGACCTGATCACGGTGTACAAGATTATGAGAGACATGGACAGGGTGGATAGGGAGCAGCTGTTCCCCTTAGTTGAAGGGTCAGTTACGAGGGGACACAAGTTAAAAGTGAGGGGTGGGAGGTTTAGGGGGGCTTTGAGGAAAGACATTTTTACCCAGACGGTGGGGACAGTCTGGAATGCGCTGCCTGGGAGGGTGGTGGAGGTGGGATGCCTCACATCCTTTAAAACGTATCTGGATGAGTACTTGGCAAATCATAACATTCAGGGCTATGGGCCAAGTGCTGGCAAGTGGGATTAGGTGGGCAGGTCAGGGCCTTTCATGCGTCAGTGTGGACTCAATGGGCTCAATACATATCTGTTCCTCAATCTCCCGCTGGCTGTTGGGAGGCCTATAGTAAACCCCCAACATTGTGACTACACCTTTCCTATTCCTGAGCTTTACCCATATTGCCTCGCTGTATGACCCTCCGAGGTGTCCTCCCGGAGTACAGCTGTGATATTCTCCTTAACCAGTAGTGCAACTCCCCCACCCCTTTTACATTCCCCTCTATCACGCCTGAAACATCTGTATCCTGAAATGTTAAGCTGCCAATCCTGTCCTTCCCTTAACCAAGTCTCTGTAATGGCAACAACATCATAATTCCGAGTACTAATCCAAGCTCTAAGTTCATCTGCCTTACCTGTTACACTTCTCGCGTTGAAATAAATGCACTTCAGTCCACCAGACCCTCTTTGATTAGCAACCCCACCCTGCCTGCTGTTTCTCTGAATCTTACTGGCCCTACTCTCTGGTTCCCTTTCAGCTCAGTCACCTTTGCTTTGGTTCCCAACCCCCTGCCAAACTAGGTTAAATCCTCCCGTGTGACTCTAGCAAACCTCCCGGCCAGAATATTTGTGCCCTTCCAGTTTAGATGCAACCAGTCCTTCTTGTACAGGTCCCACCTGCCCCGGAAGAGACCCCAATGGTCCAGATATCTGAAACCCTCCCTCCTACACCAGCTGTTCAGCCACGTGGAGAGCTGCACTATCTGCCTATTCCTAGCCTCACTAGCACGTGGCACAGGGAGTAATCCTGAGATTACAACCCTAGCTGTCCTGCTTCTTAACTTTCTACCCACCTTGCTAAACTGCTGCTGCAGGACCTCATCACTCTTCCTGCCTATGTCGTTAGTACCAATATGTACCATGACCTCTGGCTGGTCACCCTCTCCCTTCAGAAAGCTTTCTGTCTGTTCAGAGACATCCTGGACCCTGGCACCAGGGAGGCAACATCCCATCCTGGAGTCTCTTTCACGTCCACAGAAGCACCTATCTGCACCCCTAACTATAGAGTCCCCGATAGCTATTGCTCTAGTCCTCTTTGTCCCTCCCTGCTTAACAACAGAGCCAGCTGTGGTGCCATTGCTTTGGCTGCTGCTGCTGGTATCCCTTGATAGTCCATCTTCCCCAACAGTATCCAAAACGGTATACTTGTTAGGGAGGAGGATGACCACAGGGGATTCCTGCACTGACTGCCTGCCCCTTCTGGCGGTCACCCATCTATCTGCCTGCACCTTCGGTGTGACCATGTCTCTAAAGCTCCTATCTATGACGCTTTCCGCCTCCTTCATGCTCCTAAGTGCATCCAGCTGCTGCTCCAACCTATCCATGCGGTCTGTAAGGAGCTGCAATTGGGTGCACTTCCTGCAGACAGTCACCTGAGACGCTGGAAGCATCACGGATCTCCCACATCTCACAAGTGCAGCACTTAACCCCACTGACCGACAATTCGAGCACCAATTGAATTATTTGAAAAAATGTGTAAAACTCTTATCTTCACTTTTACCTTCTCACAGTGGCCTTTTGTTTTGGTTGGAGGAGTATATCCTTATATGCCAGTGTATCCTTTCTCAAGTAAGGAGACCAAAACTGTACACAGTACTCCAGGTGTGGCCTCACCAGCACCTTATACAGCTGCAACATAACCTTGCTGTTTTTAAACTCCATCCCTCTCGCAATAAAGGACAAAATTCCATTTGCCTTCTTAATTACCTGCTGCACCTGCAAACCGACTTTTTGTGATTCATGCACAAGGACACCCAGGTCCCTCTGCATAGCAGCATGCTGCAATTTTTTACCATTTAAATAATATTTTTACCATTTAAATAATACCATTTAAGTGATGCTTTATGCTTGGTTTAATCATAATTGACGTATCAAGCAGAATTGATTTGATGGAACGTTAGGTACTTTCAGTTGTGCGATATTCTGAATTAGTGTCACCCTCTGTGGGATTTTGAACCCAGTCGAACATTACTGTCTGAGCTAGAAAAAAGCGCTGTGAGCTTTGTAAATAATTGACTTCTTATAGGGATGAGTTAATTATTGGTGCAACCGTTAAGGTATTAATTCTTCCCGTGAGGTGTCTGCAGTAGATTATCCTTTCTGAGTAAGTTTATAATTTAATTTTGATGGAGTAATTTGATTTTCTGTAGCCATCTGAAGAAGGCTTTTCCACCAAAGGGCTACAATTCAGCTGATTGCATTTCTAGTCAATGATGCTTCTTCAGGACAATATAATTGAGATGCTGAGGCTGTATCCGAATATCAGTTTGCAGAAGCACTATTCTTTCAGTTAAAATTAACAAAGAGTTGATTACTTCTGATTATAAATACTGACTTTTAAAAATGAAATCTGCCGATCCTTCCAATCAAACACTGTGACAACAAAGCAGTGAAAAATAACAAAGTGATCATTTAATCATTATTGCTGTCTGAGTGTCAGTGTTAAAGATCTGGTAAGAACAGATAGTAAAGACAGAGTTACAATGGCTGGAATCTTATCACCGTTCGCGCCGGTGGGATTTTCCCATCCCATTGCAATGAACAGAGATTTGGCTGGGTGCCAAATTATCCGACTTCGCTGCAGCGGGAGCCTGGCGTGAACGGCGGGGAAAGGAAAGGTGGGTTCACAACATCATCATTGTACTGGCTCGAGTTAAACCATGTGTATCTCCACAGCATCTACCCGTCAACCAGATTGAAAAGAAATGTGTGATCACTCCAAAATCACAACAGATGATTCTTTACCAAGAAAGTGTCCGGTTTGTAAGTTGAAAGCAGAGAGATTGCTGCCGACACATTGAGTATCAGCACTGAAATACTACAGGGAATGATTAATGTTTTAGCTCCTTATGGAGCACAAAGCTAATCTTTGCCTGATAGTCACCGCTATAGAATATTTTACTGTGGCCAAGGTGCTATACAAATATAAGTTGTCATTTTATGGTATAACTTATCTTCTATAGTATATAGTCATTTGGATTTTGTCTTTTCCCTGGATTTTTAACCAGAACTATCACACAAGGGGTGGGATTTTCCAGCCCCAAGACTGGAAATTCCCACGCAAGGTCAATGCAACTTTCAATGGTTTCTGATCACCAGAGTTTCTGTCCCACTCACGACACTTCTCATGGAATTCTTGGTTCACTTAATGTCATGACACGAAAATAGGTGGGATAGTAAGTTCACAGAATCATAGAATGCCTACAGTGCAGAAGGAGGCCATTCAGCCCATTGAGCCCACACCGAATACAATCCCACCCAGCCCCTATGTAGTCCCATGTCTTCACGCTGCTAGTCCCCCTGACACTAAGGGGCAATTTACCACAGCCAATCAACCTAACCTTCACATCTTTGGACTTTGGAACTTGTAAATAATAAACTGAGCAGCATGGACAAGTTGGGCTGAAGGGCCTGTTTCCATGCTGTAAACATCTAAATAAAAAAATTACAAATGGATATGGATAGATAAGGTGAATGGGACAAATTTGGCAGATGGAGTTTAACGTGGATAACTGTGAGGTTATCCAGTTTGGTAGAAAAATACAAAGGCAAATTATTATCAAAATGGAGAGAAACTTTGTCGTGCTTTGGTGCAGCGGGACCTGGGAATCTCCGTGCATGAATCGCAGAAAACTAGTCTGGCATTACAGCAGGTAATAAGGAAGGCAAATGGAATCTTGGCATTTATTGCTCAAGGAATAGAATAGAAAAGTAGTGAAGTGTTGCTGCTACTGTACAAAGCACTAGTGAGACCCCACTTAGAATATTGTGTACAGCTTAGGGCCCCTTATGTGAGGAAGGAAGTAGTTGCATTGGAGGCAGTTCAGAGGAGGTTCACGAGGTTGATTCCAGAAGTGAGGAGTTTGTCTCACGAAGAAAGATTGGGCAGTTCAGGCCGATACTCCCTGAAGTTTAGAAGAATGAGAAGAGATCTCATTGGGGTGTACAAGATGATAAGCGGGATTGACAAAGTAGACATGGGGAGGATGTTTCATTTTTTTAGGATAATCTAGAATGAGAGGTTATAGTTTTAGGATAAGGGCAGCAGATTTAAAACAGAGGTGAGGAGAAGTTGCTTCTTTCAAAGGGTGGTGAATCTGTGGAATTCACTACCCCCGAATCCAGTGGATGCTGGGATATTGAGTACATTTAAGGAGGAGATAGACAAATTTTTAATTAGTAATGGGTTTGAAGTGTTAAGGTGGAGTTGAGGCTGAGATGAGATCAGCCATGATCATATTGAATAGATGAGCAAGCTCGAGGGGCTGAATGGCCGATTCCTGCTCCCCTAATTCTTATGATTCTTATGAGAGTATGGTATTGAGAGAGAGGACCAGCTCAAAGGGCCAAGTGACCTGGACCTACTCCTATTTTCTCTGCTTATCTGTAACCACCAAGATCCCTTCCTCCTTCTTGTTCCTCATTGTTCGTCGGAACAAGCTGAGAGGAGGATCGATTTGTGGCGGGAGAGTGAAGGTAAGCGACTGGCTAATTTTTAGTTTTTCGCAGGGTTTCTTTTGTTGTTAAAAAGTTACTTTGAAAGTTAAGCGGAAGTGGGCCGTGGGGTGAGCTGGGAAGGGTTTTTTTAGCGCGTAAAGTTTAAAAGCAGGCCGCACTATCCAGCGGGTAGCTTCGTGAGCGGGCAGCAGAGTGAGCAGGGAGCAGAGTGAAAGCTGAAGGGCTTTGGCTCAACGGGCTTAGGAGGAAACGGGCAGAGGCAGGGTAGGTTCTGTTCTTCGTTTTTCCAGTAATTTAAAGAAAGGGGTAATTATGAGTGGGAGGCCAGTTTGTTGCTGTTGGTGTCGGATGTGGGAGTTCATGGAGTTGCCTAGCCTCCCGGAAGTCCATATCTGCGCCAGGTGCGCCGAACTGCAGCTCCTGAGAGACCGCGTTAGGGAACTGGAGCTACGCCTCGATGACCTTAGTCTCGTCAGGGAAAATGAGAGGTTAATAGAGATAAGTTACAGGCAGGTCGTCACACCAGGGCCACAGGAGGAAGACACGTGGGTCACGATTAGGAAGGGTAAAGGTCACGTACCAGAGAGTACCCCGGTGGTTGTCCCCCTTAACATTAAGGGATGGGTGACAGACAGGAGAGAGGAGGGGAGAGAGCAGTCAGTGATGGGATCTCCTGTGGTTGTCCCCCTCCAGAATACGTATGCCGTTTTGGATACTGTGGGGGGGGGGATGACCCTCCAGGGGTAAGCCACGGTGACCGGGTCACTGGCACGGTGTCGGGCTCTGTGACTCAGAAAGGAAAGAGGGGAACTGTGAGAGCAATAGTAGTGGGGGATGCAACAGTTAGAGGCACAGACAGGCGGTTCTGTGGGCGCGAACGAGACTCCAGGATGGTAGTCTGCCTCCCTGGTGCCGGGGTCCTGGATGTCTCTGAGCGGGTAGGAAGCATCCTAAAAGGGGCGGGTAACCAGACAGACGTCATTGTCCACATTGGTGCAAATGATGTCGGCAGAAAGAGCAGGGAGGTCCTGCGAGAGCAATTCAGGGAGTTGGGTAGTAGGCTGAAAAGCAGGGCCTCTAGGGTAGCGATCTCTGGACTACTCCCAGTGCCACGTGCTAGTGAGGCTAGGAACAGGGAGATTGTACAGCTGAACGCGTGGCTAAAGGACTGGTGCAGGAGAGAGGGTTTCAAATTCATGGATCACTGGGAAGTCTTCAAGAGAGGATGGCACCTGTACAAGAAGGACGGGTTACACCTAAACTGGAGGGGCACGAATATCCTAGCTGGGAGTTTTGCTAGTGCGGTTCGGGTGGGTTTAAACTAATGTGGCAGTGGTGTGTGGATCAGAACAATAGGCCAATAAGCATAGAGGCTGGGGACGAGGTTGGGGCCAAGACAAGGCTATCTAAGAGGAAGAGCATTCTGGGGGAGGATGACCTCAGTGGGCCTGCAGGTCTGGAGTGCATCTGCTTCAATGCAAGGAGCGTCACGGGCAAGACAGACGAGCTTAGAGCCTTGATGCTTGCGTGGAACTTGGATGTGGTTGCAGTGACGGAGACTTGGTTAAAAGAAGGACAGGACTGGCAGCTGAATATTCCGGGGTATAAGTGTTTTAGGCGAGATAGAGGAGGGGCTAGGAGAGGTGGGGGAGTAGCAATGCTGGTTAGGGAGCATATTACAGCGGTACAGAGGGTGGGCAATTTGGAAGGGTCAGGTAACGAGTCACTGTGGGTGGAGCTCAGAAACAGGAAGGGCGCAGTCACTATGCTGGGGGTGTACTACAGGTCTCCCAACAGCCCACGGGAAGTTGAGGAACGGATATGTAAGGAGATTCTGGACAGGTGCAGAAAAAATAGGATTGTTGTAGTGGGAGACTTTAATTTCCCTCACATAGACTGGAAATAGAACAAAGAACAAAGAACAGTACAGCACAGGAAACAGGCCCTTCGGCCCTCCAAGCCTGTGCCGCTCCTTGGTCCAACGAGACCAATCGTTTGTATCCCTCCATTCCCAGGCTGCTCATGTGACTATCCAGGTAAGTCTTAAATGATGCCAGCGTGCCCGCCTCCACCACCCTACTTGGCAGCGCATTCCAGGCCCCCACCACCCTCTGTGTAAAAAACATCCCTCTGATATCTGAGTTATACTTCGCCCCTCTCACCTTGAGCCCGTGACCCCTCGTGAACGTCACTTCTGATCTGGGAAAAAGCTGACGTATGGGCTGGGGGCCTGGACGGGGAAGAATTTATAAAATGCGTACAGGAAGGTTCTTTGGAACAATATGTTGACAGTCCAACTAGAGAGGGGGCTATACTGGACCTAGTACTGGGAATGAGCCCAGTCAGGTCATCAAAGTTTCAGTGGGGGAACATGTGGCAAATAGTGACCACAATTCTGTAAACTTTAGGATAGTCATGGAAAAAGATGAGTGTTGTCCTATGGGTAAGGTGCTGAATTGGGGGAAGGCTAACTACAGCCGTATTAGGTAGGATTTGGTGGCTGTTGATTGGGAGAGGCTGTTCGAGGGTAAATCCACATCTGGCATGTGGGAGTCTTTTAAGGAGCAGTTGATAGGACTGCAGGACAGGCATGTGCCTGCAAAGAGGAAGGATAGGAAAGGTAGGATTCGAGAGCCGTGGATAACCAGTGAAATTGTGGGCTAATCAAAAAGAAAAAAGAGGCATACATGAGGTCCAGGCAGCTAAAAACAGATGGAGCACTGGAGGAATACAGAGAAAGTAGAAAATAACTCAAACAGGGACTTAGAAGGGCAAAAAGGGTCATGAAATGTCCTTGGCTGACAGGATTAAGGAGAATCCTAAGGCATTTTATACATACGTCAGGAACAAGAGGGTTGCTAGGGAAAGAATCGGACCTCTCAGGGACAAAGGAGGGGAATTATGCTTAGAACCAAAGGAAGTAGGTGAGATCCTAAATGAATACATTGCATCAGTATTCACAAAGGAGAGGGACATGTTGACTGGTATCATCTCAGAGAGATGTGTTGACCCATTAGAAAAAAATCTCAATTACAAGGGAGGAAGTGTTAGGTTTTTTAGGAAACATTAAGACAGACAAATCCCCAGGGCCGGATGGCATCTATCCTAGACTCCTCATGGAGGCAAGAGATGAAATTGCTGGGCCTCTAACAGAAATCTTTGTCTCTTCGCTGATCACAGGTGAGGTCCCAGAGGATTGGAGGGTAGCAAATGTGGTCCCGTTATTTAAGAAGGGTAGCAAGGATAACCCGGGTAATTATAGGCCGGTGAGCTTGACGTCCGTGATAGGGAAATTGTTGGAGAAGATTCTTTGAGATAGAATATATGCGCATTTAGAACTGAATAATCTCATTAGCGATAGACAGCATGGTTTTGTACGAGGGAGGTCATGCCTCACAAATTTGGTTGAGTTTTTTGAGGAGGTGACAAAAACGATTGACGAGGGAAGGGCCGTGGATGTCGTCTATATGGATTTTAGTTAAGCGTTTGACAAGGTCCCTCATGGCAGGCTGGTGCAAAAGGTTAAATCTCACAGGATAAAAGGTGAGCTAGCTAGATGTTTGGAGAACTGACTTTGCCATAGAAGACAGAGGGTAACAGTGGAGGGGTCTTTTTCCGGTTGGAGGTCTGTGACTAGTGGTGTTCCGCAGGGCTCTGTACTGGGACCTCTGTTGTTTGTGATATATATAAATGATTTGGAGGAAGATGTAGCTGGTGTGATCAGTAAGTTTGCAGACGACACAAAGATTGCTGGAGTTGCGGTTAGTGATGAACATTGTCAGAGAATACAGCAGGATATAGATAGGCTGGAACATTGGGCGGAGAAACGGCAGATGGAATTTAATCCAGATAAATGCGAAGTGATGCATTTCGGTAGATCTAATGTAAGGGGGAGCTATACAATAAATGGCAGAAACATCAGGAGTATAGACACACAGCGGGACCTGGGTGTACAAGTCCACAAATCCTTAAAGGTGTCAGCACAGGTGGAGAGGGTGGTGAAGAAGGCATATGGCATGCTTGCCTTTATTGGACGGGGTATAGAATATAAAAGTTGGCATATGATGTTGCAGCTGTATAGAACGTTGGTTAGGCCACATTTGGAATACTGCGTCCAGTTCTGGTCGCCACACTACCTGAAGGACGTGGAGGCTTTGGAGAGAGTACAGAGAAAGTTTACCAGGATGTTGCCTGGGATGGAGGGTCTTAGCTATGAGGAAAGGTTGGGTAAACTGGGGTTGTTCTCCCTGGAAAGACGGAGGATGAGGGGCAACCTAATAGAGGTGTATAAAATTATGAAGGGCATAGATAGGGTGAACAGTGAAAAGCTTTTTCCCAGGTCGGAGGTGACGAAAACAAGGGGTCACGGGTTCAAGGTGAGGGGGGCAAGGTTCAACACAGATGTCAGGGGGACGTATTTTACACAGAGGGTGGTGGGGGCCTGGAATGCACTCCCAAGCAAGATGATTGAGGCGGACACGCTGGGATCGTTTAAGACTTATCTAGATAGCCACATGAACAGACTGGAAATAGAGGGATACAAACGAATGGTCTAGTTGGGCACATGAGCGGCGCAGGCTTGGAGGGCTGAAGGGCCTGTTCCTGTGCTGTATTGTTCTTTGTTCTTTGTTCTTTGTTCTGCTTTGGACTGTGTCCTGCCTGAAGATGCCATGCTCTCCATTCTGGCTATCCTTCTGACGAAGTTAAAGCTTCTGCTCACAGCCAGCAAGCAAATTGTACCTGTAGAAAGTGATCAGTTTCTGTGACTCTGTATTTTCTATTTTATCTAAAAGCCTATACTCTGCACTCCGCCAGCAGTAACAGCACGCACAGCCCCTTTACTTTGAATTTCCACTCTGAGCAAACTTCCTGCACTCCTTTTACACCCACTCTTTCTGACCACGTATGATTGAATTTTTATGTCTGTGTAGCTTCAGTCAGCAGTCTCTGTGCAGAGTTAATGTTCTTTGCACAGACTTGCAATGATCAATAACAATTACAAAAGGATAATGTTGTCTTGATGATGTGGAGTAATGGCTGGAGTGCTCTACGATGTTGAAGCTGTCGGGGACGATAATGTTCGACAGACTTCATGGACAATGGAACTTTCCAGAAGTTCCCAGGTATCATTGTGCTCCTTCAGAGATCCTGTGATGAAAAACCCATTGTTTTGACTCTTTAGTTTGAGAGGTTCTTCTTTGCCATTTCCTTCCCTTCTTTTTAAATCTTGTTATCACTATTGCAACTTCATACCAGGATCGAAACTAATAGAATCGCTGTAAGTTTGCTGCAGTTAATGCGCGTGGAAGCTTCCAATCCCTCTGACAGCGTACCCCTGCCATGGGTTTCCCAGTGGTGAGGGGTCTGTTGACAATGGCGGGACCATAAGACCCCCCTCTCCAGCGAGCGGCACACCGCCTCCCACCACCGCGAAACACACAGCGGAGAGGCAGAAAAATCCCACCCAATGTTTTGGTCCGAAAGTGTGTTGAAAACATTAAAACTTAATTTAAACCATGAAGTTTCACATAGCTTTTCTGGCCTGGTCTTGATTGGGAAAAATCGAACCCAACATTTTGAGATCCTTTGATTCTTCCTCAGAAATAAAGAAATGGGGGAAATGTAATGGTCTTAAACTGATGGAGAGGAGATGGAGTAGGAGAAAGGTAAGTGATAGATGTGAGTGAGGAGAGATTGCACCAAAATGTCCAGGGCACAAGAGAAAAGAGGGGCCAACGGCAGTGCTTCCAATGGCAGGAAGGTAAGATAGCAGAATGTGTTAACAAAGATCAGTGCTCAATGAAAGGAGAGCTAGAGAACAAGTGACAGATTCCCAGTGGGGTGTGTGGAGCTTTGGGACAAATACACTTTTTTGGATGAAAATGGAGGTCGAAGTGGAGGAGAAAGTTCACAGTGTAAGGTTGTTGAACTCAATGTTGAGTCTTGAGGGTTGTAAAGTGCCTAATCAGGAGATGAAGTGTGGACCCATCAGTTTGTGTTGGGCTTCACTGGAACATTGCAGCAACAGTAAGAAGTTTAACAACACCAGGTTAAAGTCCAACAGGTTTATTTGGTAGCAAAAGCCACACGTGTGGCTTTTGCTACCAAATAAACCTGTTGGACTTTAACCTGGTGTTGTTAAACTTCTTACTGTGTTTACCCCAGTCCAACGCCGGTATCTCCACATCATGACATTGCAGCAAGACAGACAGATGGGCATGAGAGCAAGATGCTGAGTTAAAATGGTAGCGACAAGAAAGTCGGGGTCACGCTTGCAGGCTGAGTGAAGGTGATTCACAAAGCAGTCACCCAGTCTGTGTTTAATCTCCCCAGTGGAGAAGGGAGACCACATTGGGAGTAGTGAGTACAGTAGACCAGATTGAAGGGAGAGGCAAGGGAAATGTTGCTTCACTTGAAAGGAGTGTTTGAGGCTTTGGACAGTGAGAAGGGAGGAGGTAAAGCAGTGAAGTGTCATAGAGTCATAGTGTCATAGAGATTTACAGCATGGAAACAGGCCCTTCGGCCCAACTTGGTCACGCCGCCCTCTTTTTTGAAACACCTAAGCTAATCCCAATTGCCCGCATTTGGCCCATATCCCTCTATACCCATCGTACCCATGTAACTATCTAAATGCTTTTTAAAAGACAAAATTGTACCCGCCTCTACTACTACCTCTGGCAACTTGTTCCAGACACTCACCACCCTCTGTGTGAAAAAATTGCCCCTCTGGTCACCTTTGTATCTCTCCCCTCTCACCTTAAACCTATGCCCTCTAGTTTTAGACTCCCCTACCTTTGGGAAAAGATATTGACTGATCTGTGCCCCTCATTATTTTATAGGCCTCTATAAGGTCACCCCAAAGCCTCCTACGCTCCAGAGAAAAAAGTCCCAGTCTATTCAGCCTCTCCTTATAACTCAATCCATCAAATCCCGGTAGCATCCTAGTAAATATTTTCTGCACTCTTTCTAGTTTAATAATATCCTTTCTAAAATAGGGTGACCAGAATTGCACACAGTATTCCAAGTGTGGCCTTACCAATGTCTTGTACAACTTCAACAAGACGTCCCAACTCCTGTATTCAATGTTCTGACCGATGAAACCAAGCATGCCGAATGCATTCTTCACCACTCTGTCCACCTGTGACTCCACTTTCAAGGAGCTATAAACATGTAACCTGAGATCGCTTTGTTCTGTAACTCTCCTCAACGCCCTACCATTAACTGAGTAAGTCCTGCCCTGGTTCAATCTACCAAAATGCATCACCTCGCATTTATCTAAATTAAACTCCATCTGCCATTCATCAGCCCACTGGCCCAATTGATCAAGATCCCGTTGCAATTGGAGATAACTTTCTTCACTGTCCACTATGCCACCAATCTTGGTGTCATCTGCAAACTTACTAACCATGCCCCCGATATTCTCATCCAAATCATTAATATAAATGACAAATAACAGTGGACCTAGCACTGATCCCTGAGGCACACCGCTGGTCACAGGCCTCCAGTTTGAAAAACAACTCTCTACAACCACCCTCTGGCTTCTGTCAAGAAGCCAATTTTGTATCCATTTAGATACCTCACCCTGGAAGTGGGGTGTCACAGAGGAAGTGGTCCCTGCAGGATACTGACAATGGGGAGCTGGCTCATTGTGGCACCGCGCTGGAGTTGGTGGAAATGGGGAAAGATGATCCTTTGAATGCAGAGACTGGTGGGTGAAAAGTGAGGACAAAAAGGCTCTTATCCTGGTTCTGGGAGGGAGGGGAAGGGGTGAGAGCAGAGGTGCGGGAAATGGGTCAGACATGGTTGAGTTCCCTGTCAACCACAGCTGGGGGAGGGGACCTTGATTGAAGAAAAAGGCAGCTTTGTCTGAAGCACTGTTTTCAAAGGTGATGTCCAAAGATGTGCGGGTTAGGTTGATTGGCCATGCTAAAAATTGCCTTTAGTGTCCTGGGATGCATAGGTTAGAGGGATTAGTGGGTAAATATATGGGGGTAGGGCCTGGGTGGGATTGTGGTCGGTGCAGACTCGATGGGCCGAATGGCCTCTTTCTGTACTGTAGGGTTTCTATGACTTCTATGATGTGATATCATTGGAACAGATGCAATGTAGGTGGTGAAACGAGGAAAATGAGATGGAGTCCTTACAGGAAGCGAGGTGTGAGGAACTGTAGTCTCAGTAGCTGTGGGGATCGGTGAATATTGGTGGTCAGTCTATCCGCAGAAATGAAAGGACATTGGCATGAGGCCTGTCTCAATAACGTTCCTCACCCTGATGTGTATGAAAATAAAATGTTGATGCAGAAGACAAAAATGTGTTTTCCATCAGCACCACACTTCCTGTCATCCGAGTGTCAGATTTCGGAGTGTATTTACAGGATATCAGCAGAAATTCTCAGCGCTCACCTGCAGCTGAGATTCTCCAGTCCCGCTGCAGTGAACGTTAATTTGGCTGAGTGCTAACTTCTCTGTTCTCACTGGCAGCGACAGTGAGGGGCATGAACATCTGGAGAAACAACAATGTCCACAAGAAGCCACTGATTTCAAGAAGAAATTAGATATAACTCTTGGGGCTAAAGGGACCAAAGGGGAAAGTGGGATCGGGATATTGAATTTGATGATCAGCCGGGCTCATAATGAATGGTAGAGCAGGCTCGAAAGACCAAATGGCCTCCTCCTGCTTCTAATTTTTATGTTTCTATGTAAAGCAGGAATATTTGCAATACAGAGCCAGACATAGAGCCCGGAACAGCTTCTTCCCTGCTGCTGTCAGACTTTTAAATGGATCTACCATCTATTAAGTTGATCTTTCACTACACCCTAGCTATGACTGTGACACTACATTCTGCACTCTCACCTTTCCTTCTCCCCTATTTAATCTATGAATGGTATGCTATGTCTGTATAGCACGCAAGAAACAATACTTTTCACTGTATAACAATACATATGACAATAATAAATCAAATCAAATCAAAATATAGCCCCCATGATTTTACATTGGAGGGGCAATTGATTCTGCCCTACCCCCTGAGGAATTATTTAGGGTTCACCAATGAGCAGGGAGGAATGTAGTTATATCATTCATACGTATACTAGAATCATAGAATCAGAATCATAGAAACCCTACAGTACAGAAAGAGGCCATTCGGCCCATCGAGTCTGCACCGACCACAAACCCACCCAGGCCCTACCCCCATATCCCTGCATATTTTACCTGCTAATCCCTCTAATCTACGCATCCCAGGACACTAAGGGGCAATTTTAGCATGGCCAATCAACCTAACCCGCACATCTTTGGACTGTGGGAGGAAACCGGAGCACCCGAAGGAAACCCACGCAGACACGAGGAGAATGTGCAAACTCCACACAGACAGTGACCCAAGCAGGGAATTGAACCCAGGTCCCTGGAGCTGTGAAGCAGCAATGCTAACCCACTGTACTACCGTGCCACCCAACTAGCTTCAACCAGTAATAGAATCAGAGCCTATCTGTTCTTCGATAGATTTGAACATGAGTATAGATTTACTCCTGATCTTCTGGCTGTGGGACGAGAACACACTGCAAGGTTTCTGATCACCTGTCTCTGAAATAGCCGAACTCATCAATTTCTGGGGTCAACCTTATTAATCGTTCAAGGAAAGCATCTGGTCTGGATTGGTTCTGATGTTGCCTAATGTGGTCTGGGGAGAATTTTGCACAGCTGTAGTTTTAAACGTGTTATAACGGACTTTAAAATCCAGTTTTCTATTTCTCCTGGGCAGACGGGCAGTCTCGAATACCAAATCTAATTTTTTGGACAGTTTACTGGTTGTGTTGGTTTAGGGGGGTCTATGCAAACAGACTTAATCCTCAGTTTGTGTTTGAGTTTATTGATTTTTAGAAGTTGTCGTTGTGGCAAATGTCAGCTGCCTTGCTGGAAACTCTAGCTCATCTCCTCCACTAACAACTTTCAGCTCATTTCAAGTTACCCTTTCCACCACCACTGAGTGTTTTTCACCTGAGACCTCCCCGTGAATCACATGTCACCCCACCAGCATCTTTCCTTCCTGTGTGGCAAACATTCTACTTCAACACCTCTACTTTCTCAGAAGACTAAGGAAATTTGACATGTCAGCTACGACTGTCACCAACCTTTACAGATGCACCATAGAAAGCATTCTTTCTGGTTGTATCACAGCTTGGTATGACTCCTGCTCTGCCCAAGATCGTAAGAAACAACAAAAGGTCGTGAATGTAGCCCAATCTATCACACAAACAAGCCTCCCATCCATTGACTCTGTCTACACTTCCTGCTGCCTCGGGCAAAGCAGCCAGCATAATTAAGGCCCCCACGCACCCCGGACATTCTCTCTTCCACCTTCTTCCTTCGGGAAAAAGATACAAAAGTCTGAAGTCACGTACCAACCTACTCAAGAACATCTTCTTTCCTGCTGCTGTCAGACTTTTGAATGGACCTACCTTGCATTAAGTTGATCTTTCTCTACACTGTAGATATGACTGTAACATCACATTCTGCACTCTCTCGTTTCCTTCTCTATGAACGTTATGCTTTGTCTGTATAGCGCGCAGGAAACAATACTTTTCACTGTATGTTAATACATGTGACAATAGTAAATCAAATCAACATCACACCTTCATTGGTCACTCTGGCGATATCAGGCACAACAAGGAGTAACCAAAACACTTCATGAAGGTTACTCCATCTTTCTGGTTCACACCAGAAACATCTTGCAACAGAGTTGTTCTGTGTACTAAAATACCCAGTTACAAAGTTAGCAAAGAAAATGATAATAATAAATAACTAGGAGGAAATGAATCATACTATTTAACTATTTAATTTGAACCTCAAAAACATTAGACCATAAGACCATAAGACATAGGAGCGGAAGTAAGGCCATTCGGCCCATTGAGTCCACTCCACCATTCAATCATGGTTGATTTCAACTCCATTTACCCGCTCTCTCCCCATAGCCCTTAATTCCTCGAGAAATCAAGAATTTATCAATTTCTGTCTTGAAGACGCTCAACGTCTCGGCCTCCACAGCCCTCTGTGGCAATGAATTCCACAGACCCATTATCTCCACTGAGGTAAGAACAGGTGTATGACATGATATATTGTAATTATGAAGTGGTTTCTCAAAATGAATGCTGTGTAATTGCATATTTAAATGGATTCAGCAAACAATAAACTCATTACTAAAATCCTGGACTCAATCGTAGGTAAAATTAACATGTTTTTGAGAAGCGTCTGATTGGCATAAATTGAAACTCACGGCAACTTAAACACACTTAGCATCCCCAGACTAAAATCTATCTAAATGCATCAAACTTTTAACTAAATGTTTTTATTTCGCCTGGTGGATTACATTTTCCCCATTAAAATATTTAGCAGCTTTTCCTTCATGAATATGCAGGAAACAGTGGCCCAGCGTGATTCGATTAAAATAGTCTCGCAGAAACCAATGAGGCCATTTAAAATTAAAATTATGCTTCTTAATCCCTCTTGAAAATGCTGTTGGGCTGGATTCATCAAAATGGCAGACATTAATAAAATTAAAATACATTAGTGTGGAATATTTTGCGATGGAGGCTGTAATTCCTTTGAATATCAAATTAGTGTTTCATGTATTCGCTGTGTTGCCTCCCAGGTTGGGAAATTACATCCAGTAATGGTTTGATTGAATCAGCGTTCTTCAGATTTTCTATTCAATCTCAGAAAGCAAAACAAAACTTTTAAACTCGTGCGACGTTGCATTTTATAATTTGTGACCTAACTGTCTCGGTACACACGGAATATGTTTTGGAAAACAGTGTACTCACAATGTTGAATCGGCAGGTACGTTGTTACACACTCCTTAGTGGATTCCGACTTCCATGGCCACCGTCCTGCTGTCTATGTCAACCAACACCTTTTGCAGCTTTATAGAACCTGAGTTTGGCCGCACTTGGAATATAGTGTTCAATTCTGGTCGCCACACTACCAGAATGATGTGGAGGTTTTGGAGAGGGTACAGAAAAGATTTACCAGGATGTTGCCTGGTATGGAGGACATTAGCTCTGAGGAGAGATTGGAGAAACTTGGTTTGTTCTCACTGGAACGACGGAGGTTGAGGGGTGACCTGATAGAAGTCTACAAGATTATGAGCGGCATGGACAGAGTGGATAGTCAGAAGCTTTTTCCCAGGGTGGAAGAGTCAAATTACTAGGGGGCACAAGTTTAAGGTGCGAGGGGCAAGGTTTAAAGGAGATGTACAAGGCACATTTTTTACACAGAAAGTAGTGGGTGCCTGGAATTCGTTGCCGGGGGAGGTAGTGGAAGCGGATACGGTCATGACTTTTAAGGAGCATCTTGACAAATGCATTAATAGGGTGGGAACAGAGGGATATGGTTCCCGGAAGGGTTTTAGTTAAGTCGGGCAGCATGGTCGGTGCAGGCTTGGAGGGCTGAAGCGTGTTCCTGTGCTGTAATTTTCTTTGTTCTTTGTTCTTTGTTCTCTCTGTTGGGATTATATTCATTCGAGTTTAGATGAATGAGAGGAGATCTCATAAAACTTACAACATTCTAATAGGTTGAGACAGGGTACACTCAGGAAGTATGTTCCCGATGGTGGGGGAATCCAGAACTAGGGGTTATAGTCTGAGGATAAAGGGTAAACCTTTTAGAACTGAGGTGAGGAGAAATGTCTTCACCCAGAGGGTGGTGAATGTGTAGAATTCACTCCCACAGAAAGTAATTGAGGCCAAAACGTTGTCTGATTTCAAGAAGAAATTAGATATAGGTCTTGGGGCTAAAGGGATCGAGGGATATGGGAGGAAGGCGGGGGATCAGGATATTGAATTTGATGGTCAGCCATGATCAAAATGAATGGTGGAGCAGGCTCGAAGGGCCGAATGACCTCCTCCTGCTTCTGTTTCTATGTTTCTATCCTATGTGAGCCACCCTCCCAATCAGTGATCGTCTCCCTTTTTGAGCCTTACACTGATGTTAACCTTACTCAGTATAGTTACCGGAATCTTGTGTGAAGTCAGGGAGATGTGTTTACTGCAAGTGTGTGCTGGGTGAATTTATAACATTAGCGCTGGTGAGATAACTTTGTGTGAGGGGACCTGCAGGTGAAGGGGCAGCTGCATTTGTGTCCCCCTCAGTGATCGTGCCAAAACACAAGAGCTGATGAGATGGCATCTTCAACCATGTGCTCATTTCACTGTCCATTCTAGTTTCACATTCCGGTGACCGTGATGGCATCAAGTCCTGTCCCGCAGCGTTTGTGCCTGTTGTGTCCACGTTCACTTTGCAAAGCACACACAACCATAATTCACCACTGACCAGCCACAGATCATGGCCTGGTGAACCATGAGGGTTGAAAGTTCAAGGGTTCCACAGGTGTAAGGTCAGTTGCTGCCATTGGCAGTTTCCCATCCCCCACACTCCTACCTCCCTCTACCCTACACTGTTTTCTCTTCATGCTGGTGATATTAGCTGGCAGATCAGCCAGTATTACCTCATTGAGTGTTAATGACGGCATTCAGAAGGTAATGAAAAGCTTCATTTGTTCTAGGACTGTTTGATGACTATTCTGATGCCTTCATATGCATTGGGGAATCAAATATTCCCCACAGGGTGAGGGAAGAAGGCTGAGAAACACTTTCATGATGTGTTATTTTTTTCTCAGCAAATAATGCCACAGGATATTAACTGAGAACATTTAAAAATTCCAAATGCAATATAGAACATAAACACTTTGGGCAGAAATTTACCGCTACTTTATGCCTGTTTAGCGGTAGGAAAATGCCATAAGATTGGGCGTGAAAGGCGCTGCTGATTCGCAACCAACGCTATTTTACACTACTCGGATTTCCGGCGCAGTCAACCTCTCATCGGAAATGGATGAGAGGCTGATTAATTTATTTAAACTTATGGATGTGTTCATTTCAATGCGTTTCGGAAGTCCGGCGCTCAATCGTCCAGGTTCGCTTGCCTTCATGGCCTCGCTGGGAGAGGTTCTCTCCGGCGAGGAAAACACCTGCTCCCCATGAATAGAGAGCAGTCGTGTTTGCCTCACCAGTGGAACTGGAGACCATTGAGGCCTCCCAGGGAGGCCGAGTGCAAAGCGGGAGTGCCCCTTGGGTCAAACATGTCAGTTTCCGGACAACACTGCAGGAGTTCCTCAGGGTAGTGTCCGAGGCCCAACCATCTTCAGCTGCTTCATCAATGTCCTTCCCTCCATCATAAGATCAGAAGGGGGGAGGTTCACTGATGATTGTACAATGTTCAGCACCATTCGCGACTCCTCAGATACTGAAGCAGTCCATGTTCAAATACAGCAGGACCTGGACAATATCCAGGCTTGGGCTGACAAGTGGCAAGTAACATTCAATCCTCCACCACCGACGAACATTGGCAGCCTTGTGTACCATCTAAGAGATGCACTGCATGAACTCACCAAGGCTTCTGAAGCAGCACCTTCCAAGCCCACAACCACTACATTCCAGAAGGACAAGAGCAGCAGATACATGGGAACACCACCACCTGGAGGTGCCCCTCCAAGTCCCTCACCATGCTGACTTGGAAGTATATGGACCATTTCTTCACTGTTGCCTGGTCAAAATCCTGGAATTCCTTCCCAAATAGCACTGTGGGTGTACCTAATCGTGCACTGCAGTGGTTCAACAAGGAAACTCATCAGCACCTTCTCAAAGGCAATTAGAGATGGGTAATAAACACTGGCCTAGCCAGCAATTACCACATCCCAGACTGAAATGTTTAAAACATTATTTGATTTTGGGTCTGCAGTGGTTGTTAGCAGCAGTGGCTATGGGGCCCAGTTTCACAGTCTCGGTGCTAATAGCGCACAAAATAAATACACAATCCAATACGTAAACACGCACATGTCAGGGAATAAGCTTTTATCAATGGAACCTTAAATAAAATTGAGCCCAAGTTAATTCCTCGCAAAGTGATATCTTAACAATGTGTAACCAGCTCCCTCTCGTTATCCAGAATAAAATCAGAAGCTGACATTCTTCCATTTCACAGTTGAATTTTACATTTTCCTCTGCTCACCAGTGTTGGTAATAATGGGTGTCACTAACGTATGACTTGAGTACACGAAGGAGAAATCTGATTTCTATCCACATCGAATTTCACACTGGCTCTTTTAGGCAGGATGAAACACAGATTGCTGTATCTCAGCCAGAGAAAGAACTCCTTTATCTACATTTCACCAATGATATTTTTGTGGCTTCAATAGCAGTCAGTCTGAGTGAGAGATAATTTGGTTACGCTGCCTGCCCACTCTGTATGGAGTCTCATCGGATGAAAACCTCATGTTGGAATTGGACTGCCAAATGGTAACAACTATTTTCCAGCATTCACTTGTGTCTCCAGAGTCTGCGCAGTGACACTGAGGTGTTGAGAGATCATCCCAGAGATTTGACATGACCATGTTACCGAAATGCTTTCTTTTAGCAGTAGGCCATTCAGAGAAAGTTGAATTAATTTCTCCGGTAAATGATTTATTGAAGAAATTGAAACAGAAGAATTGGACCTTTTCAAAAACAGTGCAGTGGAAGTTGGTCACGATTGCAAACACTTTCTGCCAGATTGCGCGGGGAAAAGCGGCTAATCTATAGGAACATGCCCAGCCCCCAAACATTTCCAACAGATGACTACTCGCCCTTGGACAATTTTCAGACACCTGGGGCAGCCACTGCAGACAGACATTCGATTCCTTACCTATGTTCATGAGAGACACTAGGGAAAATTAGGCTGCTGTGTGAGGAGCCAGACGTCTGCTGTTCAGCTTTCACTGATATCGGTGCGACCAAGTAAATGGTTGCCACCATAGGTATGGTCAGTAAAAGTGTATATTATATGTGTATATACACGGAGCAGCGCGGTGGCACAGTGGTTAGCACTGCTGCCTCAGTGTCAGGGACCCAGGTTCAATTCCAGCCTCAGGTGACTGTCTGTGTGGAGTCCGCACATTCTCCCCGTGTCTGTGTGGGTTTCCTCTAGGTGCTCCAGTTTCCTCCCACAGTTCAAAGATGTGCAGGTTAGATAGATTGGCCATGATCAATGCACGGGGTTCTGGGGATAGGGCAGGAAATTGGGCCTAGCTTGGTGAAGGGCCAATGGGCTGAATGGCCTTTTCTGCACTTTAGTGATTCCATGATTCAATTATACTTTTGCAAAATTATGAATGTGGAGCTAGATGAAGAAGGAAAGCTCCTCTGGGCCCCCACACATTTGGCCTTCACCTTGGAGCACCTTACCCTCCCACTCTTTCCTCCTGGGACTTACCTGAGGCCCTTGCCAGTTTGGTAATCAAAATTCAATCACCCCAAAGGAAGAACTGTCTATGGAGGCGTGACAAGCAACAGTCCATCAGCAGACTCAGCGTGCATTCTGCCCCAAGGCCTAATTTCAGGACAGCCTCAAGTCTGCTTGGAGAGGAACACGCAGAAATTACACTCGCCACCTCTCTCTTTGTTAGTTTTACGGATTCACAGCAGTTCGAATTGTAAATAATTTTGAAATTACATCCAGCGATTCCAGCAGCAGCTGGTGGGATCTTGCTGCCTTCCTGGATCTCTTGGGGTTACATCTTGAAGTGAAGGCGAGAACTTTTTAAAAGATGATCTGTTTGCAAATCAGTGCTTTCTACTCGTGACATGTTGCTCACACATAGTTACTCCTGGCAGCGGCAACCAATAAAATCCAATCGAAGGTGCAATGGCTATCCATTTTTCTGCTTTGCAGAACCTCAGAATAAGTCCCTCCAGGAGAATATATTTCCACTGTCAACGACTGCAGTCCTAAATCTATCCCAAAGAGTATTTGTTACAGAAATAGAAATCCCATCTGCAAAATCCCAGCACGTCTGAGAATTGTGAACCTAAATGAGTAATATTTCCTGCCACACAGATGAGGAATTGTGTTAACCACATGTGAGAAATCAGCATTGCAGACCAGATTCTAGACCTGTGTCACTGTGGATACACTGCTTTTCACAGCAGCAAAGGCTATTTTACTGACGGGATTAAAAGGTTAGGCATGTTATCTCCAGATATATTCAAATAAAATGTGATCATCTCGACATCTGAGATTATTGCCTTTGATCACTGCCCTTTGAGTAATGAAAACCTCAGGATGAGTTTATTCACAGTGACTTACTAAAATAAAGTTTATCAAGATTCCAGCAAGTACCTTAAATTTATAGTGATCTGTTGCTCATCTGTTTTACAGAAGAGAATGATGAGGATGTGGAAGAGAGGGGATGAAGACATCTGAATAAGGATTCATAACTGCTGTGAAGATTTTGCCGATTGATACCAGGATGTTGCCTGGTATGGAGGGCATTAACTATGAGGAAAAGTTGGAGAAACTTGGTTTGTTCTCACTGGAACAATGGAGGTTTAGGGGGCGACCTGATAGAAAGTCTACAAGATTATGAGGGGCATGGACAGACTGGACAGTCAGAAGGTTTTTTCCCAGGGTGGAAGAGTCAATTACTAGGGGGCACAGGTTTAAGGTGCGAAGGGCAAGGATTGAAGGAGATGTATGAGGCAAGTTTTTTACACAGAGGGTGGTGGGTGCCTGGAACTTGCTGCCGGGGGAGGTGGTAGAAGCAGATATGATAGTGAGTTTTAAAGGTCATCTGGACAAATACATGAATAGGATGGGAATAGAGGGCTATGGTCCCTGGAATGGTAGGGGGTTTTAGTTAAGTCGGGCAGCATGGTCGGTGCAGGCTTGGAGGGCCGATGGGCCTGTTCCTGTGCTGTAATTTTCTTTGTTTGTTCTTTGATACACATACCTAATGTTGACAGACCCAGGAGCTGGTGTGTGGATTTCACACAGTGGCTGTGTGTGTGAGAAGACTGTGCTTTGCTCTGGATTCAGGGGTAGGTCTGTATCTCGCTGCAGATTTGCCTCCATTTCCTATGTGAGACCTCACCTTGTCAGTGGCTGTCGACATTGATGGCAACTCTTTTTTGTTCCCAGTTTATCGGTTCATTTTGGACAGCATCAGCCAATCTCAATCACATTAGTCGGGGGTGGCACAGTGGCACAGTGGTTAGCACTGCTGCCTCACAGCATCAGGGACACAGGTTCAATTCCCGGCCTTGGGTTACTGTCTGTGTGGAGTCTGCACGTTGCTCCGGTTTCCTTCCACAGTCCAAAGATGTGCTGGTTAGGTGCATTGGCTGTGCTAAATTCTCCCTTAGTGTGCCCGAACAGGCGCCGGAGTGTGGCGACTAGGGGATTTTCATAGTAACTTCATTGCAGTGTTAATGCAAGCTTACTTGTGACACTAATAAGTACATTTAAAAAAAAACTTTAATCAAATGGCCTAGCATGGGCGTATCATATCTTGTTCAGGCAAACATCATTATTTCTCGCCTATTGAGTGGTAGGACTCTCCTGATTCAGAATGTCAATGTGACATTAAAGATTCTGTTCAAACACGCCCTCAACTAAATCAGCAGAAAACATCATCATTCCCTTCATATTTCATGGAGGTCCGAGCAATCTCCTGCAGTAACTCCTCTCTGGCAGCAAAGCTACCAAATTGCAGCAGAAATCCACTGTTTCTTTCAAGATGCAGCCCCCGGTTCTTTAAGATTAATGCAAAATACTGCGGATGCTGGAATCTGAAACAAAAACAGAAATTGCTAGAAATTCTCAGCAGGTTTGACAGCACCTTTGTTTTTGTAAGAGGGAAGTCGTGCCTTACAAATTTGGTGGAGTTTTTTGAGGAAGTGACAAAAACGGTTGATGAAGGAAGGGCCGTGGATGTCGTCTATATGGATTTCAGTAAGGCATTTGACAAAGTCCCACGTGGCACGTTGGTTAAGAAGGTTAAGGCTCATGGGATACAAGGAGAAGTGGCTAGATGGGTGGAGTACTGACTTGGCCACAGGAGACAGAGGGTAGTGGTCGAAGGGTCTTTATCCGGCTGGAGGTCTGTGACCAGTGGTGTTCCGCAGGGCTCTGTACTGGGACCTCTGCTATTTGTGATATATATAAATGATTTGGAAGAAGGTGTAACTGGTGTTATTAGCAAGTTTGCGGATGACACGAAGATGGCTGGACTTGCGGATAGCGAAGAGCATTGTCGGGCAATACAGCAGGATATAGATAGGCTGGAAAATTGGGCGGAGAGGTGGCAGATGGAGTTTAATCCGGATAAATGCGAAGTGATGCATTTTGGAAGAAATAATGTAGGGAGGAGTTATACAATAAATGGCAGAGTCATCAGGAGTATAGAAACACAGAGGGACCTAGGTGTGCAAGTCCACAAATCCTTGAAGGTGGCAACACAGGTGGAGAAGGTGGTGAAGAAGGCATATGATATGCTTGCCTTTATAGGACGGGGTATAGAGTATAAAAGCTGGAGTCTGATGATGCAGCTGTATAGAATGCTGGTTAGGCCACATTTGGAGTACTGCTGGTCGGACATCTGGTCGCCGCACTACCAGAAGGACGTGGAGGCGTTAGAGTGCAGAGAAGGTTTACCAGGATGTTGCCTGGTATGGAGGGTCTTAGCTATGAGGAGAGATTGGGTAAACTGGGGTTGTTCTCCCTGGAAAGACGGAGAATGAGGAGAGATCTAATAGAGGTGTACAAGATTATGATGGGGATAGATAGGGTGAACGGTGGGAAGCTTTTTCCCAGATCAGAAATGACGTTCACGAGGGGTCACGGGCTCAAGGTGAGAGGGGCGAAGTATAACTCAGATATTAGAGGGATGTTTTTTACACAGAGGGTGGTGGGGGCCTGGAATGCACTGCCAAGTAGGGTGGTAGAGGCAGGCACGCTGACATCGTTTAAGACTTACCTGGATAGTCACATGAGCAGCCTGGGAATGGAGGGATACAAACGATTGGTCTAGTTGGACCAAGGAGCGGCACAGGCTTGGAGGGCCGAAGGGCCTGTTTCCTGTGCTGTACTGTTCTTTGTTCTTTGTTCACCTGTGGGGAGAGAATGGAGCTCTGACAAAGGGTCATCCTGACTCCAACCGTGGGATTTTCCAGCCACGCTCACCCCAAGACCGGAAAATCCTGCCCAAGGTCAACGCACCTTTGCATGGTCCGTGTCCCGCCTGCCACGATTCCCGAGGTGGTCGTGACGGGTTCTCTCTCCACAGATGCTCTCAGATCTGCTGAGACTTTCCAGCATTTTCTGTTTTTATCCCTGGTTTTTTGGTGGCTGATGTCACTGGGGGATACGGTCCGAGGCACTTTCCACTCACTTTACTCAACAGGGACTCAGAATAGAGAGAAAACTGTGTCAAGATTAGTGGAAAGCCAGAGGGTTGGGCAAGTTTTAAAACCAACAAAAGATGACCAAATAAAAGAGAAGATAAGCTATGAAGGTAAACGAGCAAGTAATGTAAAATAAAGAGCAAGAACTTCTTTAACAATATGAAAAGGAAGAGAGAGGCCAAACTGAACACAGATCTCTTGGAGAATGAGACTGGAGAAACGATAGTGGAGAAAAAGGAAATGCCATGGGAGTTAGACAAATATTTTTCATCAGTCTTAGCGCTGGATAACGTTAATAACATTTCAAATCTGTCATCATCTCATTGAATGGCAAAGCAGACTAGATGGGCCGAATGGCCTACCTCTGCTCCCAAATCTTATGGTTTTATGGACTCAGTATCCAAGAGGGTTGAGGTGTGTCAGCCTCCAGATAGTTAAATGTTAATCTCAAGGAAGTGTATTTGAATCCAGAAAGTTAAGAATCTTTTGCTCTTGTTAGGTTTTTAGTGACTCGTTCCCTCCACAGGAGACAATAGGAAGGCCTTGCTGGGGTCAAAGGACATCAGGAGCCCCTGTTTCATGTTTATTGGCATAGGGGCTGATAGGGATCATAGAATCATAGAATCATAGAAACCCTACAGTACAGAAAGAGGCCATTCGGCCCATCGAGTCTGCACCGACCACAATCCCACCCAGGCCCTACCCCCATATCCCTACATATTTACCCATTAATCCCTCTAACCTATGCATCTCAGGACACTAAGGGCAATTTTGAGCATGGCCAATCAACCTAACCCGCACATCTTTGGACTGTGGGAGGAAACCGGAGCACCCGGAGAAAACCCACGCAGACACGAGGAGAATGTGCAAACTCTACACAGACAGTGACCCAAGCCGGGAATCGAACCTAGGTCCCTGGAGCTGTGAAGCAGCAGTGCTAACTACTGTGCTACCGGGGGGGTGAAGATACTTCCCTAATAGCGCTTGTGGCATTCCTATAAACCTGAGAGGGTCATTCCTGGAGGGCCACAGTAGATGAATCACATATTCTCAGGGATTGATAGAAAGCAACAGGGCATCAGGGAATGAAACTATGTGCCAATGCATGGCAGTTTATGAATATTTTCAGTTTTATTTTGTTTATCTTGTGAATATTAACTGTCACACTTATTTTGTGATTTACACCTTGAAAATTTGGCAGTGAGTCATGTTTCTAACATTGATTCAGGTTGTCCATGGACATTCCAACCTTGACTCCTCAATTTTCCCTCTGAGTTCCGATAAAGAAAATCTTCCCTTCCCTCTCTGTGTCAAATTTCAAGGTCCATGCGAGAGCAGAAACATCAAGTAGTTTATGGCATAAATTGTTACAAATTAGCAGAGGGGCAATTTCCTTGGGTTTAGCGCCCAAATGTCACCTGAAAACCGTGTGCTTGGTAGAAAATCAGATGCAATGTTTCTGTTCTCAGTTTAAACAGCACTGCTGAAGAATTTCCAAATGCTTTCTTGGGTGATGAAGCCTGATTGCTCTGAAATAATTTGCAGCAATATGAAATGCTTGAAAATTAATGTTCAAAGCTGATTATTTCCAACACCGATACCTCTGCAAAGAACTGTATGCAGTTTGTCAAGAATAAACACTCTTATTAAATCTGTGATCTTTCTCCTATTTTCTCTTTATCTGGATACATAAGAACTTCATTCTTATATCAAGGCTGTTAAATATCACAACTCTCTTGGAGGAAGCACTGAGGGTGGCAAGGGCGCAGAATGTATTCAGGGTGGGGTCTTCAATGTCCATCACCAACAGTAGCTTGGTAACACAATCACAGACCGAGCCAGCCGGGTCCTAAAGGACATCACTGCTAGACTGGGACTGCAGCAGGTGGTGAGGGAAACAGCAAGAGGGAAAACCATATTTGACCTCATCCTCACTAATCTGCCTGCCGCAGATGCTTCTGTCCATGACAGTATCGGTAAGAGTGACCATTGCACAGTCCTTGTGGAGACAAAGTCACATCTTCACATTGGGGGTACCCTCCATCGTGTTGTGTGGCACTGTCACCGTGCTAAATGGGACAGACTTCAAAAAGATCCAGCAACTCCAGACTGAGCATTCTGAGGCGCTGTGAGCCATCAGCAGCAGCAGAATTGTACTCAGCCACAATCTGTAACCTCTTGGTCTCGCATACCCCCCACGATGGCATCTTAACAAATACACGAATAGGATGGGAATAGAGGGATATGGTCCCCGGAAGGGTAGGGGGTTTTAGGTAAGTCGGGCAGCATGGTCGGTGCAGGCTTGGAGGGCCTAAGGACCTGTTCCTGTGCTGGAATTTTCTTTTTTCCTTGTTCTTTGTTCTTTTGTGGTACCCCTAACCAAGCTCTCCCAGTACAGTTACAACACGGGCATCTACCCAGCAATGTAGAAAATTGCCCAGGTATGTCCTGTACACAAAAAGCAGGATAAATCCAACCCAGCCAATTACCACCCAGTCCACTCTCGATCATCAGTAAAGTGATGGAAGGGGTTATCAACAGTGCTATCAAGCAGCACCTGCTCAGCAATAACCTGCTCACAGACACTCAGTTGTGGGTTCCGTCAGGCTCACTCAATTCCTGACCTCATTACAGCCTTGATTCAAACATGGACAAAAGAGCTGAATTCCAGAGGTGAGGTGAGAGTGACAGCCCTTCACATCAATGCAGCATTCGGCTAAGTCTTGCATCAAGGGACTCTAGCAAAACTGAAGCCAATGAGAATCAGGGGGAAACCCTTCCACTGGTTGGAGTCATACCTGGCACAAAGGAAGATGGTTGTGGGGGGTCAGTCATCAAAGCTCCTGGACATCACTGCGGGAGTTCCTCAGGGTGGTGTCCTAGGCCCAACCATCTCCAGCTGCTTCATCGATTATCTTCCTTCCATCGAAAGGTCAGAAATGGGGATATTCGCCGATGATTGCACAATGTTCAATATTATTTGTGACTCCTCAGATACTGAAGCAGTCCGTGTCTAAATGCAGCAAGACCTGGACAAAATCCAGACTTGGGCTGACAAGTGGTGAGTAACATTCATGCCACACAAATGCCAGGCAATGACCATCACCAACAAGAGAGAATCTAATCATTACCCTTTGACATTCAATGACATCACCATCACTGAATCCCCCCACTATCAACATTCTGAGAGTTACCGTTAACCAGGAACCTAACTGGACTAGCCACGCAAAACTGTGGCCACAAGAGTAGGTTAGAGACTAGGAATCCTCTGGCTAGTAACTCACCTCCTGACGCCCCAGAGTCTGTCCACACATCAGGAGTGTGATGGAATATTCTCTTCTTGCCTGGATGAGTGCAGCTCCAAAAACACTTAAGATGTTCGACACCATCCAAATCAGAGCAGTTTGATTGTTATCCCTTCCACAAACATTCAAACCCTCCACCACTGACGCACTGTGGCAGCCGTGTGTACCATCTCCAAGATGCACTGCAGGAACTCACCAAAGTTCTTTAGGCAAAAGGACAATCCCACAACAATTACCATCTGGAAGGGCAAGATCAACAGATACCTGGGGACACCACCACCAGAAAGTTTCCCTCCAAGATGCTCACCATCCTGATTTGGAACAATATCAGCCGTTCCTTCACTGTGGCTGGGTCAAAATCCTGGAACTCCCTCCCAACAGCACTGTGGGAGTACTTACACCTCAGGGACTGCAGCCGTTCAAGAAGGCAGCTCACCACCACCTTCAGAAGGGCAATAAATGCTAGCCTAGTCAGCGACACCCACATCCCCACTTCTCTCGCAAACAGCTCCGCCAAAACTAGATTACCTCAGTGTCCTTTTTTAAAAAATAATTATTGTACTGGCCAATCCCCGGTTTCCAGCATACGTCAACTTTGAATGAAGCTGTAATATATAAGAAAGGGAAATGGGACAAGCAGGCATCATGGTGGCACAGTGGTTAGCATTTCTGCCTCACAGTGCCAGGGACCCAGGTTCGATTCCCAGCTTGGGTTACCGTCTGTGTGGAGTCTGCATGTTCTCCCCGTGTCTGCGTGGGTTTCCCACCGGATGCTCTGGTTTCCTCCCACAGTCCAAAGATGTGCTGATTAGGTGGAATGGCCGTGATAAATGTGTGCATTAGTGTTCCAAGGTGTGTAGATTAGGGGGGGACAAGTGGGTTAAATACATTGGGTTACGGAATGGGCCAGGGTAAGATGCTCTGTCGGAGTGCCTGTGCAGAATTGATGGGCTGAATGGCCTCCTTCTGCTCTGTAGTGATTCTGTGATTCACTCAGGTGGTTAAATTCATTGTGGTGGATTTACTGCCAACTTGTGCTGCATTCCTGGCAGCTGCTATTTTAATTCTGGAGTTTTGTTTAGTCAGAGATAGGCAGAGCTTTGTGAAACAATGGAAATGGAGGTTTATTTGATCTCATTAAGAATCTGATGTGATTTTGACTCAAAATTACAGATGTGTCACGCAGCTGTCAACCTGTCCGTAAAACCTGAACAGGATTGGTGCCTCAGAGTGTCTGAAAGCACCATTGAAAGGAGCAGTGAAGGGCAGGTAATTGAATGGTAGGATTTGTGGACCGTTCTGCTGTTTGGATTGTCAAGAGAGTTTCCAGATTGCTTCTTGCTGACTTTTGTTTGCCTCACTGGCTTGCTCTCAGTAAGCTCTGTCTGCTTATCACAGGAGCTGTTATTACAGGTGTCCGGGTGCCAGATCAAAAACCCTGAGGTGGATTATGAAGCCAGGCAAAACCCCTGCATTTTTTCCATTTTGGCATTAGGGTGAGAACAAAGAACAAAGAACAGTACAGCACAGGAAACAGGCCCTTCGGCCCTCCAAGCCTGTGCCGCTCATTGGTCCAATTAGACCATTCATTTATATCCCTCCATTCCCAGACTGCTCATGTGACTATCCAGGTAAGTCTTAAACGATGTCAGCGTGCCTGCCTCCACCACCCTACTTGGCAGCGCAATCCAGGCCTCCACCACCCTCTGTGTAAAAAAGGTCCCTCTGATATCTGAGTTATACCTCGCCCCTCTCACCTTGAGCCCGTGACCCCTCGTGATCGTCACCTCCGACCCCACTGTTCATTCTATCCATACCCCTCACAATTTTGTACACCTCTATTAGGTCTCCCCTCATTCTCCGTCTTTCCAGGGAGAACAAGCCCAGTTTACCCAATCTCTCCTCATAGCTAAGACCCTCCATACCAGGCAACATCCAGGTAAACCTTCTCTGCACTCTCTCTAAAGCCTCCACGTCCTTCTGGTAGTGCGGCGACCAGAACTGGACGCAGTACTCCAAATGTGGCCTAACCAGCGTTCTATACAGCTGCAACATCAGACTCCAGCTTTTATATTCTATGCCCCATCTGTAAAGGCAAGCATACCATATGCCTTCTTCACCACCTTCTCCACCTGTGCTGCCACCTTCAAGGATTTGTGGACTTGCACACCTAGGTCCCTCTGTGTTTCTATACTCCTGATGACTCTGCCATTTATTGTATAACTCCTCCCTACATTAGTTCTTCCAAAATGCATCACTTCGCATTTATCTGGATTAAATTCCATCTGCCATTTCTCCGTCCAATTTTCCAGCCTATCTATATCCTGCTGTATTGTCCAACAATGTTCATCACTATCCGCAAGTCCAGCCATCTTCGTGTCATCTGCAAACTTGCTGATAACACCAGCTACACCTTCTTCCAAATCATTTATATATATATATCACAAATAGCAGATGTCCCAGTACAGAGTCCTGCGGAACACCAGTGGTCACAGACCTCCAGCTGGAAAAAGACCCTTCAACTGCTACTCTCTGTCTCCTGTGGCCAAGCCAGTTTTCTACCCATCTAGCCACCTCTCCTTGTATCCCATGAGCCTTAACCTTCTTAACCAACCTGCCATGAGGGACTTTGTCAAATGCCTTACTGAAATCCATATAGACGACATCCACGGCCCTTCCTTCGTCAACCGTTTTTGTCACTTCCTCAAAAAACTCCACCAAATTTGTAAGGCACGACCTCCCTCTTACAAAACCATGCTGTCTGTCACTCATGAGATTGTTCCGTTCTAAATGCACATATATCCTGTCTCTAAGAATCCTTTCCAACAACTTCCCTACCACGGACGACAAGCTCACTGGCCAATAATTACCCGGGTTATCCCTGCTACCCTTCTTAAATAACGGTACCACATTCGCTATCCTCCAATCCTCAGGGACTTCACCTGTGTCCAATGAAGAGACAAAGATTTCCGTCAGAGGCCCAGCAATTACATCTCTTGTCTTCCTGAGCAGTCTAGGATAGATGCCATCAGGCCCTGGGGATTTGTCAGTTTTAATGTTACCTAAAAAATCTAACACTTCCTCCCTTATAGTGGAGATTCTCTCTAACAGTTCAACACCTCCCTCTGAGACACTCACTGTCAACAAATCTCTCTCCTTTGTGAATACCGAAGCAAAGTATTCATTTCGGATCTCCCCTATTCCCTTGGGTTCTGAGCATAATTCGCCTCCTTTGTCCCTGAGAGCATAAGATGTTTCACTCCAGGTGTGACTTGATTGTCACATTAGGATGAAACTTTATTTTTAACAATATAGTTTAACTATAACAAATCAATTGGCTTAACATTGAACAATTGAACAATGCTTAAACATGATAAAATACAATTCTTAACTGCTAACCGATGAGTTCCATCAAGCAATATTTTGCTTATAGACTTAAACCTGTCTTCATAATTAGTTAACAAAACACAGGCATACCTGCTTATGATTGAGGTTAACAGCCTTGAGCTTTCAGAAATTCTCAGTTAACAGAGAGATTGCTTTATTCTAGCAAGTCCAGGCAGCAACTTCTTTTTTTAAAAATGAAAATGAAACTGGCTTTCCTGCAGGCTTAGCTCCTCCCATTAACGACATGACCCTGTCCCTGTCAATCAATCCACTCAAAAACTCACAGGACTCTGCGTACCTCGTCTAAAATCCCTGGAGAACTTGCATAGACAAAAAGTAACAAATTCAAAGCTAAAATCTGTTACTCTCCTGCCCTCAGCATTGGAGCTGTTTGGTTTCCCAGACTAATCGACTCCTGTAACATAAGAACATAAGAACATAAGAAATAGGAGCAGGAGTAGGCCATCTAGCCCCTCGAGCCTGCCCCGCCATTCAATAAGATCATGGCTGATCTGACGTGGATCAGTACCACTTACCCGCCTGATCCCCATAACCCTTAATTCCCTTACCGATCAGGAATCCATCCATCCGCGCTTTAAACATATTCAGCGAGGTAGCCTCCACCACCTCAGTGGGCAGAGAATTCCAGAGATTCACCACCCTCTGGGAGAAGAAGTTCCTCCTCAACTCTGTCTTAAACCGACCCCCCTTTATTTACACTGCCTCTTAAAGCACCTCATCTTAAAGATAAAATATTCAAATTAGCACAGTATCATCACACAAGCTTGACTTGGATGGAGTTAAGAGCAACAGTCCCAACATCCAGTCCAAAGATGTGCGGGTTAGGTTGATTAGCCATGCTAAATTGACCCTAGTGTCAGGGGGATTAGCTAGGGTAAATAAGGTTTATGGGAATAGGGCCTGGGTGGGATTGTGGTTGGTACCATCAGCTACGATCTTATTGAATAGAATAGAAACCCTACAGTGCAGAAATTATTGAATGGCGGAGCAGGCTCAAGGGGCCAGATGGCTCCTGGTTCTTATGATGTTATTATGTACAGACTCAATGGGCTGAATGGCCTCCTTCTGTACTGTAGGGATTCAATGGTCTCAGCCTTCGATGTGAGACCCCCTATTTTTACACTGTGCCCCCTGGTTCTAGTTTCCCATATAAGAGGAAGCAGCCTCTCAGTATCCACCCTGTCGAGTCCCCTCAGGATCTTATATGTTCCAATAAGATCACCTCTCATTCTTCTAAACTCCAATGAGTATAGGCCCAACCTGTTCAAAAGACAACCACTTATTCCCAGGAATCAGCCCAGCGAACCTTCTCTGAACTGCTTTCAGTCCAGCTTTATTCCTCCTTCAATGAAGAGGCCAGCTCTGTACACATTGGCCTGGTGCTCTCTTGAGCAGCAGCTGAACCTGTTAGAAAGCATGAAGCGAGACAGACACCATTCGCAACACATCAGCCTCTAAGGGCCAAAAGGAAGTTTCTCAGAGCTATCTAAAAAGCAATTTATTATCTTATCAGAAGAGTGTCCTCAGCAAATTCACAAACGCGAGTTATGATTCATTTAGCTCCCCCTTTGGGGAAGAGTGACAGAAAATTCAGATTTCATTCCCTGCAGGGCACTTTACAATGACAATTTCTTGATGAATAAAAGCACCTCTGCCCTTCTCTTACTTTCACATTAGTCTTTTTGCCGGGATTCTGCCTCCCGGTGGATTTCCAGCTGTAAATATTCCAGGTGAAAAATAGCCCAGCCTGAAGGCTGACATCAGTGAAGTAGTATGGTCACCATGAGGTCATTGAGCTGAGTGGGGGGAGGGTGCGGTGGGGGGGGGGGAGGGTGGGGGCAGTTGGAGGGGCTTTGTCAGGGGGTGGTGAGGGGTAGTTTGGGGTGGGTGCAGGGTTAGAGGGAGGGGGTTGGGATCAGTCCCCACTAGGAAAGGTCTAAACATCCCATGGGTGACCTCATGGATTCCCAAAGAAAGTGCAAAAAAAATTAACAACCAACATTTCTGGGGCAATTCTGGGCACAATCCATTCCGTCACTGTTTAGGCTTGATGGGAGACACACTGCCTCAGCCTGGCCCACCAGCCAAATTAAAATCACAGTCAGCACAGAATGATGTTATACACTGATAATAAAAATAACCTGTAGTTGGTTGGCAGGTATTCCTGCCACCTGCTCAGTTGAACACCTCAAATTTATGGGTGTTAAGTTTCCTGTGATTCTACAGCAGGTTAGAAGCTTCCCGACCACCCGCCCATATCCAATCTCACCACCCCCTCCCCTCCCCCGCCACCCACAGCACACCCCTGCCCCCCATAACCTATCCTGACTGGGTAACGTTAAAATCATTCCCATTTTTGAAAAAGGGTGGCACGGTGGCACAGTGGTTAGCACTGTTACCTCACAGTGCTAGGGACCCAGGTTCGATTCCTGGCTTGGGTCACTGTCTGTGTGGAGTTTGCACATTCTCCCCATATCGGCATGGGTTTCCTCCGGGTGCTCCGGTTTTTCATAGAATCCCAACAGTGCAGAAGAAGGCCATTCAGCCCATTGAATCTGCACCGACCACAATCCCACCCAGGCCCTATTCCCTTAACCCCACATATTTACCTTGCTAATCCCCTGACACTAGGGTCAATTTAGCATGGCCAATCAACCGAACCCACACAGCTTTGGACTATGGGAGGAAATCGGAGAACTTGAAGGAAAGCTGGAGGTTTCCTCCCGCAGTCCAAAGATGTGCGGGTTAGGTGGATTGGCCATGCTAAATTGCCCCTTAGTGTCAGGTGGACTGGCTGGAGTATATGCACTGGGTTATGGGGATAGGGCCTGGGTGGGATTGTGGTCAGTGCAGACTCGATGGGCCAAATGGCCTCCTCCTGTACTGTAGGTATTCTATGATTCTATGAATCCATGTAACTTGTGAGAGCTGTATGTCAGAACAGTTCACCTGGATATAAATTGTTCCATTGGTAAGACGCAGCATGGGTTCATGAAGGGAAAGTCATGTTTGACTAATTTGGTGGAATTCTTTGAGAACATTACATGTGCAGTGGACAATGGGGAACCTGTGGATGTGGTGTATCTGGATTTCCAGAGGGCATTTGACAAGGTGCCGCACCAAAGACTGCTACATAAGATAAAGGTGCACAGTGTTACTGGTAATGTATTAGCATGGATAGAGGATTGGTTAATGAACAGAAAGCAGAGAGTGGGGGTAAATGGGTGTTTTTCTGGTTGGTGATCAGTGACTTGTGGTGTGCCTCAGGGATCAGTGTTGGGACCGCAATTGTTTGCGATTTACATAGATGATTTGGAGTTGGGGACCAAGTGTAATGTGTAAAAATCCGCAGATGACACGAAGATGGGTAGCAGAGCAAAGTGTGCAGAGGATGCTGAAAGTCTGCAAAGGGATATAGATAATCTAAGTGAGTGGGCGAGGGTCTGGCAGATGGAGTACAATGTTGGTAAATATGAGGTCATCCATTTTGGTAGGAATAACAGCAAAATGGACTATTATTTAAATGGTAAAAAATTGCAGCATGCTGCTGTGCAGAGGGACCTGGGTATCCTTGTGCAAGAATCACAAGGAGTTGGTTTGCAGGTGCAGCAGGTAATTAAGAAGGCAAATGGAATTTGATCCTTCATTGCTAGAGGGATGGAGTTTAAAAACAGTGAGGTTATGTTTCAGCTGTATAAGGTGCTGGTGAGGCCACACCTGGAGTACTGTGTACAGTTTTGGTCTGCTTACTTGAGAAAGGATATACTGGCACTGGAGGGGGTGCAGAGGAGATTCACTAGGTTGATTCCAGACTTGAGAGAGTTGGCTTATGAGGAGAGACTGAGCAGTCTGGGGCTATACTCATTGGAATTCAGAAGAATGAGGGGAGATCTTACAGAAACATATAAGATTATGAAGGGAATAGATAAGATGGAAGCAGGGAAGTTGTTTACACTGGCAGGTGAAACGAGAACTAGGGGGCATAGCCTCAAAATAAGGGGGAGCAGATTTAGGACTGAGTTGAGGAGGAACTTCTTCACACAAAGGGTTGTGAATCTGTGGAATTCCCTGCCCAGTGAAGCAGTTGAGGCTACCTCATTGAATGTTTTTAAGGCAAGGATAGATAAATTTTTGAACAGTAAAGGAATTAAGTGTTATGGTGAGCGGGCGGCTAAGTGGAGCTGAGTCCACGAAAAGATCAGCCATGGTCTTATTGAATGGCGGAGCAGGCTCGAGAAGCCAGATGGCCTACTCCTGCTCCTAGTTCTTATGTTCTTATGAAACTGAAATATGCAGAGTGGCAGACTGAGGTACAGGACATCTTTCTGAATTTTTGTGATGTTGGTAAAATCCACAGCAAATGAGAAACTCGAAGGGAGAGGATAGCCATACTGCAATATTACAGTTTTGAAGATAATTGCATATTTCAAAACAATGTGAAGGATTAAAATCCGATCTGTAGAGAACACTTGGCTGTGTTTCTGGAGAAAAACACATCAGGTTTCAGTCAGAATAAGACACTTCTGGAAAATTCCGCCCAATCTGTGCTGAAGCCACATCTGCCAACATTGGTTTTGCCAGCAGCCTGAGAGAGGAGTAGCCTGGGTAAGATTCCCCCTGGAGTAGCAGAATACTGGAATTATTACTGGATATTCCTGGAATTTTCTGTAGGTTAAAAATCTATGAGAACTGTTGCCATCAAAAGAGGGTTTAGCTTAGAGTTTGTTTAAGACGGAATCTTTGAAGGGTCATGTGATTGAAGAATTATGGGAGAAGGTAGGAAAATGGGGATGAGGACCAAATCAGCCATGATCGTATGGCGGGGCAGACTTGATGGACCGAATGGCCTAATTCTGCTCCTATAGCTTCTGAATTTATGAACTTTTGGGAAATGTTTGTAGAAGTTCTGTTAACTGTGTAAAAGTCTTCTTGTGCATGAAGTGTTATTTTCTTTCTTCTTTATTTTAATAAATGTTTAACATTTAAAATCATCACAAATGGTCCATGAGTTACTTACCTTGACTTCAGATACTTCCTCATGATATACAAATTGCAAACCATTGTGGCAACTTGTTTTGAGTTTGCCTTGAAATCTGGCTCCTACTACCTGCCGTACAATAACACTGGATTGATAAATTTAGGTTGAATTATTTCTAAAATGGAGCAATAACATATTTAAATTGCTCACCTCAACTTTTCAGAGGACAAGACACAACCAAAGAACTGCACCCAAATAATGTTTCTTTCTCCCAGAGGGTCGTGGGGATCCGGAATGCACTGCCTGGAGGCATAGAATATGACCAAATGTTGACAAAGTAGATGTTGAGGGGATGCTTCCTCTTGCGGGGTATTCGGGAACAAGAGGTCATAGTTTTAGGATAACGGGCAGCAGATTTAAAACAGAGATGAAGAGAATCAACTTCTCTCAAAGGGTCATGAATCTGTGAAATTCACTACCTCAGGGTGTGGCGGATGGCGGGGCATTGAGTAAATTTAAGGAGGAGATAGACAGATTTTTAATTAGTAATGGGTTTGAAGGGTTATGGTGAACGGGCAGGAAAGTGGAGTTGAGGCTGAGATGAGATCAGCCATGATCATATTGAATGGCGGAACAGGCTCAAGGGGCTGAATGGCCTCCTCCTGCTTCTAGTTCTTATGATTCTTATGTAGTAGAGGCGTGAAGCTCACAACCTTTAAAAAGTCGGTGAATGAGCACTTGAAACGATATAACATTCAAAGCGATGGGCCAAATGCTAGAAAGTGGGATTGATGTAGATTTAGTGAGGTTTAGTTGGTGCAGACTCGATGGGCCAAAGTTTTTCACACAGAGAGTGGTGGAAGCAGGCACATTAGCAACATTTAAGAGGCATCTGGATGGGTCCATGAATAGGGAGGGAATAGAGGGATATACGGATTGAGTGAGGAGAAGGTTTTATTTTAGTTTAGTTAGGGCATTATGATCAGCACGGGTCTGAAGGGCCGTAGGGCCTGTTTCTTTTCTTTGTTCTTTGTCCTTTAACAAACATATTTTAATCATGGTTTTCTGCAGTTTGTAAGCTGGCCTGTTCTTTTTTGTTGGCCCCGTGAGGTCTGTCGTGATATCTTTTATTGCTGCTGAAACCATATCATGGGCCTTTTGTTTATTTTTAATCTGGGCCTAATGAAGTGTCCTGGAGTTTTTTTTTACTCTTTTGAATTGTTGGGGGAAAGTTGATTGACCGGTCAAGGTTAGGTGGCGCTTTGGAGAGAATCCAGAGCTCTTTAATTTCAGTTTGGGCAGAGGCTATTGGACTCCAGGTGGAATACAGCGTTTGCGTCTCTCTCCCTGGTAGTGAAAATTCTGCTGGCTGTTGGCTAGTTAGAAGCTGTTTGGACTACAGACTGGAAACAGTCTTTCTTGACTCTCTGGAGTGAAACTTTTGTTGTTGGCAGTTTACTAGTTAAGAACTAGAGGCAAGGAGTGGCACTATATCTACCTTGAGATGTGCTGGGAGCTCCAGGACAGGGAAATCAGAGTTTCAATTTTCCATCCAAAGGACTAATTCACAGCAGGTGTCGCAAAGCTGCAAGATCCAGTATCATGTGAATGTACTTATTTTCTGTGCTAAACTGAAATTGGCGTGTGTGTTTATAGGAATGTGTGTGTTGGAATAGGACATTTAGCTGTTAAGGTGTATACAATATCATGATTGTCTTTTTTCTTGTTTGTAATTGGGACACGTTATTGTTAATTGTCTTATGATTTAAAAGTAAAGTTAAAGTTTATTTATTAGTCATAAATAGGCTTACATTAACACTGCAATGAAGTTACTGTGAAAATATTATATGTTAACTGTATTCTTAAATGAACTTTGTTTCATAAAAGCTCCCTACAGGGTCATTTGAATCATACCTGGAGTGAATCATCTTATATTTACCCATGCCAAAATCAATTCACAAAACTTATGGTCTCGGCTGACTTCAAAGAACAAAGAGCAAAGAAAATTACAGCACAGGAACAGGCTCTTCGGCCCTCCAAGCCTGCACTGACCATGCTGCCCGACTGAACTAAAACCCCCTACCCTTCCGGGGACCATATCCCTCTATTCCCATCTCATTCATGTATTTGTCAAGGTGCCCTTTAAAAGTCCCATCACATCCGCTTCCACTACCTCTCCCGGCGGTGAGTTCCAGGCACCCACCACCCTCTGTGTAAAAAACTTGCCTCGTACATCTGAAGTACACCCGATCCAAAGTACACCTGAACACCTTGGAGTTTCTGACCTGGATTGTAACATTCATGAACAAAATCCAAAAGTTGTCACATTGGAAATAGCTTCCAGATGCCACCCTTTTCACATCTGTATCTAACTCACCACCTGACTCCAGGTTGTTGAGATAGGAAGGTGAAGACTGACCACTGGTCACCTGGAGTTCTGAACATAAAGCAAAGACTGTATCAACATTTTCTGACTGTATGTGATACTGTTTAAGCAGATAGGCCTGACTTTCTGTTGCCTTTCAACAGTAATATATATTAAAAGAATGTTGACCCGGCGAGGCAAGCTTGGGGCCAATCTTAAATCCTGTGCTTTTTATCAATTGAGCTGTCATCCCTGCTAAAGAGGCCATTTGCTACTGAGACCATAATTAATGTTTGGAATCTGAATTAACTGGATGTTTTTCTTCAGTAACACCGTTTCACATTGTTCTCACAGGAGCGGTACCAGAATTATTCATGTTCCACACAAATGGGCATACACCGATGATTGACAATGATGGAATTAATACCATCAGACCCTGAAGGCAATAGCCTTCGACTCTAACACTGTGTAAGTCTAATGGTTCTTTTGCTAATTATCTAAATATTAATGCAGAATTTCTAAAATGTGCTGATACGTTATTGTAGTCAGTGACTAACTTAAAAAAAAACAACTTGACCCAGCCTTTTCTCTTTTGCAGACAGTAATGCTGGAGAATGTGGTCTGATGGAAGCTGTTACGACTGGTTCCTATGTGACCACCCCAGATGCATCACCCTCCGTCCCCTCTGTGGGAATTACCTCAGCATGAGTCCCAAGTTATTTATGATTCCCAATGGGATACCCTCGGAATTGCCATGCCCCCACTCTTTCCTTCTCTCTGTGTCACACAATCTGACACACCAGCACCATTGTTCACTGATGAGGTCTGCAGCTGCTTTTGTTAAAAATGCCAGTTCCCTGTGTATTCCTGGAAGGGGAAAATCCCAAAGAGGTCTGGGATACAATTTACAGGATGGCTCCTGCCACAATGAGAATCAGTTTCCATTATCTCCACAGGAGATGACAATTGAGGCTGTATTGCTTCTTCTTTTAAAATACCTGTGCTTGGGAAAGGGCATGACATTTTGTTACCTCTCTCTCTCTCAAGACTGAGTATAATCCACAGAGGAAATTTTTAGACAGTCATTGACTTACACTCTCAGAGCTTACATTCCCAGGCAAATTTGGCTTGTATGTTTTTTTTATATCAATTTTATTGAGAAGTTCAACACGTCCATACATAATTTGAGGTTTTGTCCATTGTTATGACAAAGCTCATTGACTAAGAACACTGGACGGAATTTTAAATTAAAATAAAGGGGTGTCGGGTTGGCTAAGGGGAGTTAAAGTTAGAAAACTGTTTCCTGTCCATTTCCATAGAGTCACAGAGTCATAGAGATCTACAGCATGGAAGCAGGCCCTTCGGCCCAACTTGTTCATGCCATCCATTTTTTTAAACCCCAAAGCTGGTCCCAATTGCCCGCATTTGGCCCATATCCCTCGATAGCCATCTTACCCATGTAACTGTCTAAACGCTTTTTAAAAGACAAAATTGTACCTGCCTCTACTACTACCTCTGGCAGCTTGTTCCAGACACTCACCACCCTCTGTGTGAAAAAATTGCCCCTCTGGACCCTTTTGTATCTCCACCCCTCTCACCTTATACCTATGCCCTCTAGTTTTAGACTCCCCTACCTTTGGGAAAAGATATTGACTATCTAGCTGATCTGTGTCCCTCATTATTTTATAGACCTCTATAAGATCACCCCTCAGCCTCCTACGCTCCAGAGAAAAAAGTCCCAGTCTCTCCAGCCTCTCCTTATAACTCAATCCATCAAGTCCCGGTTAGCATCCTAGTAAATCTTTTCTGCACTCTTTCCAGTTTAATAATATCCTTTCTATAATAGGGTGACCAGAACTGTACACAGTATTCCAAGTGTCGCCTTACCAATGTCTTGTACAACTTCAACAAGACATTCCAACCTTCAGTTTTAACTGAATGCAGAGAGCAGGCCAGTGATCGAGGAGGTGGTCGTAAATTAAAATATGATAATGAGGCTTTGAGCCTCATTCACATGAATCCTTTGTCCTCTTGCAGCTGCTGGCTGGGTTTGTTAAGCCTGGAGCAGCTGACATCATCTTTAAGGTGATGACTTGATGGATTGAGGAGGTGAATGCCTTCACATATATCTTGTGGATTCAGTTATCTGCCTAAGGAGACTCTGAGATCAGGGTTCCCCCAGCGACCTTCCCCTTGAGGCCTCCAAACTTCCCCCCACATCCGTCCCATCCTCTGTCCCAGGACAAGATCTTGTTCCACCATAAATCAGGTTCTGATTTCTCTCTGTGCCCTCATCGTGAGGCCTCCCCACTGGTGAGACCACATCTGGAGCACCATGAGAAGTTTTGGTCCTCTTATTTAAGCAAAGGTACTTGATTGGAGAAAGTTCAGAGAAGGTTCACAAGGATGATCCCTGGTATGGAGGGATTGTCTAATGAGGAAAGGTTAAACAGGTTGGAACTCTACTGATTGGAATTTAGAAGAATGAGAAAGGATCTCATTGAAACATATCAGATTCTCATGGAGTTTGACAGGGTAAAGGCTGAGAGGATGTTTCCCCTCATGAAAGAGCCTGGGACCAGAAAGCACGGTCTCAGAATGAAGGGGCAACAATTTAAGAATGAGATGAGAAGGAATTTCTTCTCTCAGAGGGTTGTGAGTCTTTTGACCTCCTTGCCACAGAGAGCTGTGGGGGCAGAGTCCTTGTGTATATTTAAGGCTGAGATAGATTGTTGATCTACAAGGGAATTAAGGGTTACAGGGAAAGGGCAGGAAAGTGGATATGAGGAATGTTGGATCAGCCATGATCCTATTGAATGACAGAGCAAGCTTGAGGGGCCAAACAGCCTAGTCCTGTCCCTATTTCTTATGGTCTTAGGGTCTTGTCAGACCCCTCAAGACCCAAACTCCTCTGCAGAATTGGCGGTTCTCCCCTCTCTCCCCATGGATACCGACTGATCGGCTGAATCTTTTTTCTCTTCGATATTGCTATTGTAAATATGCCTCCATCTACCCAATCAATCACACCCCTTTAACTGAGGTCCATCTGGTTCGCACTTCTCTGTCAGTAACATGCATTCATATTGAAATGGTGAAAATGATTCAATAAATGACTCTAAATAAAATATCCCCCAGCAAAGCATTCCAGGTGTGACATTTGGTGAGCATTTTCCAGGATTTTCTGTTCCCCCATGATAGTTTTCCTGGAGGCAGTTTGCGATTGGCCGGTGGTTTTGGTGCGGCCGAAGGCAATGATATTTCCCATGGTTCACCGGTTGCAACGCAGGGAAACCCATTGGGCAATGACGCTCTGCCTCCCTCCACTGGTTGGGGTTGGGTAGGGGGGTGGGGTACTTTGTGAGCCAAAGCGTTTACCTCGCAGTCGCCTCGCCTGAAAAAGACCCTCCCCCAAGAACTGATGAAATGGAGTGGACTTGGAAAGCGGCCCTCAATGGCTCAACTGGGTTCCAGATGGCAGATACGTCCATTTCTCAGCACTGGTAAATGGCAGAGTGGTGAGAAAACGATGAGCTCGCAACCCAGCACTTTCCTGCACCATCTTACCAGCATTCCAATCTCTAGAAGGGTGGCTAACATCCAGCTATTACCTCAGACAGAATATTAACAATGGATGTCAATGGACCATTCTATGTGTACATACATAAGAACATAAGAAATAGGAGCAGGAGTAGGCCATCTAGCCCCTCGAGCCTGCCCCGCCATTCAATAAGATCATGGCTGATCTGACGTGGATCAGTACCACTTACCCGCCTGATCCCCATAACCCTTAATTCCCTTACCGATCAGGAATCCATCCATCCGCGCTTTAAACATATTCAGCGAGGTAGCCTCCACCACCTCAGTGGGCAGAGAATTCCAGAGATTCACCACCCTCTGGGAGAAGAAGTTCCTCCTCAACTCTGTCTTAAACCGACCCCCCTTTATTTTGAGGCTGTGTCCTCTAGTTTTAACTTCCTTACTAAGTGGAAAGAATCTCTCCGCCTCCACCCTATCCAGCCCCCGCATTATCTTATAAGTCTCCATAAGATCCCCCCTCATCCTTCTAAACTCCAACGAGTACAAACCCAATCTCCTCAGCCTCTCCTCATAATCCAAACCCCTCATCTCCGGTATCAACCTGGTGAACCTTCTCTGCACTCCCTCCAATGCCAATATATCCTTCCTCATATAAGGGGACCAATACTGCACACAGTATTCCAGCTGCGGCCTCACCAATGCCCTGTACAGGTGCATCAAGACATCCCTGCTTTTATATTCTATCCCCCTCGCAATATAGGCCAACATCCCATTTGCCTTCTTGATCACCTGTTGTACCTGCAGACTGGGCTTTTGCGTCTCATGCACAAGGACCCCCAGGTCCCTTTGCACGGTAGCATGTTTTAATTTGTTTCCATTGAGATAGTAATCCCATTTGTTATTATTTCCTCCAAAGTGTATAACCTCGCATTTCTCAACGTTATACTCCATTTGCCATATCCTCGCCCACTCACTCAGCCTGTCCAAATCTCTCTGCAGATCTTCTCCGTCCTCCACACGATTCACTTTTCCACTTATCTTTGTGTCGTCTGCAAACTTCGTTACCCTACACTCCGTCCCCTCCTCCAGATCATCTATATAAATGGTAAATAGTTGCGGCCCGAGTACCGATCCCTGCGGCACGCCACTAGTTACCTTCCTCCAACCGGAAAAACACCCATTTATTCCGACTCTTTGCTTCCTGTCGGATAGCCAGTCCCCAATCCACTTTAACACACTACCCCCAACTCCGTGTGCCCTAATCTTCTTCAGTAGCCTTTTATGGGGCACCTTATCAAACGCCTTTTGGAAATCCAAAAACACCGCATCCACCGGTTCTCCTCCATCAACCGCCCTAGTCACATCTTCATAAAAATCCAACATGTTCGTCAAGCACGACTTTCCCCTCATGAATCCATGCTGCGTCTGATTGATCGAACCATTTCTATCCAGATGCCCTGCTATCTCCTCTTTAATAATGGATTCCAGCATTTTCCCTACTACAGACGTTAAGCTGACCGGCCTATAGTTACCCGCCTTTTGTCTCCTTCCTTTTTTAAACAGCGGCGTAACATTAGCCGTTTTCCAATCAACCGGCACTACCCCAGAATGCAACGAGTTTTGATAAATAATCACTAACGCATCCACTATTACCTCTGACATTTCTTTCAATACCCTGGGATGCATTCCATCCGGACCCGGGGACTTGTCCACCTTCAGTCCCATTAGTCTACCCAGCACTGCCTCTCTGGTTACATTAATTGTATTAAGTATTTCTCCTGCTGCCAACCCTCTATCGTTAATATTTGGCAAACTATTTGTGTCCTCCACCGTGAAGACCGACACAAAAAACTTATTTAAAGACTCAGCCATATCCTCATTTCCCACTATTAACTCCCCCCTCTCGTCCTCCAAGGGTCCAACATTCACTCTAGCCACTCTATTCCTTTTTATATATTTATAAAAACTTTTACTATCATTTTTTATATTAATTGCTAGCCTAGCTTCATAGTCTATCCTTCCTTTCTTTATCGCTTTCTTAGTCTCTCTTTGTTGTTTCTTAAATTTTTCCCAATCACTTGTTTCTCCACTATTTTTGGCCACTCTGTACGCAGCTGTTTTTATTTTAATACTCTCCTTTATTTCCTTCGTTATCCACGGCTGGTTCTCCCTTTTCTTACAATCCTTGTTTTTTGCTGGAATATATTTTTGCTGAGAACTGAAAAGGATCTCCTTAAAAATCCTCCACTGTTCCTCAGCTATCCTACCTGCCAGCCTGCTCTCCCAGTCTACCTTAGCCAATTCATCCCTCATCCTATCATATTTCCCTCTGTTCAAACAGAGGACACTGATTTGGGACCAAACTTTCTCCTCTTCCATCTGAATCAGAAATTCGACCATATACGCTTGCATTGTAAGCAGTAGACTAGAAATCTTAGATTGACAAAAACTACATGTAAGAGTTATATATAAACTGAAACTATAGATTACACTCTCCATTTTCCCAAATACAGAATTGCCAGCAATTCTCGACAGCTTTGACCCAATGTACAAGCTGAGCCAATGGCTGTTCAGAATGCAGTGGTCTTGGTGAGGACATTGGGCAAATGACACAATTTCTCTACCTGTCACCAACCCAATGTCCACCTAAAATAACAGCCACGGCCCATTCTGTGTTTATTAAGTGCTGGAATGTACCTTTTCGTGGGTATATACTGTGATGCTACTGTGTTCTTTGGATGTATTTTATGTTTAAGGGGGGCTGCTTTAAGAGACAGAGTTTTGTTACAAGAGTTGATTTGTCTGTGATAACTTCCAACCTGAGAGTTGAGGCTGGGTGTTAACGAGTCCTTAAATGGTCGATAATTGGCCACTTATGGGGCCTCAACTGGAAGAAGGCTGGATGGGTCAGGCTGGACCTCACTCATCGCAGTGTAAAATTGCGGAAAGGTCAGGGCCGGAGAGAGATGGTGAGAAGGCCCATTTAACAGCCATCCCCACCTGAAAGCCAGGCAGAGGGAACGTAAAATTCTGCCCTTGGTTTTACAATCCGCTCCATTGTTCTTCCCCCAACTTTACAGCCCACCCGATCTTTATAACCCATCTTAATTCTATGGCCCTCTCAATTTTACACTCGGCCCAGTTATATACTGTATCAGCTTTGATTCAATTCACAAGGAATCCGAACCTGGTCAGTTCCTGTCCATTGAGTTGGGTTTAAATTCTCACCAATGTGATCCTCAAATCTCTGTCATTGCACTGGACACAAAAGTTAATTGGGAAATTAGGAATCAAAATACTGATGATATATTTGGCATTACGGACATTGTAATCTTTCATGGATCAAGTATTTTATATTTTTAACGGAATTTATTCAGGATATGATGTTCAAAAGCTTCATCATTTTCATGAATTGCCCATGGGGGATTTGGAAAGCTTGCTATGTGAAAATAGAATAATGATTGGCCGAGGGTCACTCTTGAGCTGCTGTGGGAATATTTACTCATTTACATCTTTCCAGCCAGTTATCTGTAAAACCAAGAATCACCCTGCTGACTGAAACAGTTACCTGAGGTACCCACTACCATCGATACCAGGATGATATCTGGTATACTCCCTGCTGGCACATGTAACAAAGTTGAAGTGAAGAATGCCACAGCTGCGGGCTGCATATTACAACCTCACTGAGGCAGGCTGGCAGGAGAAGATCCTTCAAAATTGAACACTGTGCCAGGGGAATCATGCCTGCTGCCTCCCACCTCCCCATGCCCCCGGTACAAATTTATCAGCCCACCCAGCCACCCCAGAGCCATTGAGGCTTTCAAGTGGCCTCTAGTTGGGATTTAACCAGCAGCTGGAGAGGTGGGGGTGATAAGGGAAAGGCTGGGGAATAGCTCAGCACACCACTAAATCCAGTCCTGTGATTCTATTTCCTACCGCAGTGGGGTGGACATTCTGCATTAGGTTCAAGCATTCCTTGATTTATTTATGTCGGGGGAGGGGGTGGGGGGTGGGGAGGGTGGGGGGGGGGGGGGTGGGGGGGGCGGTCCAAGCCCTCCAATGACACAATCTTTCAGGAGGGGCCCTTCTAATTGGCTGCCTTCTCGCTCACTGTTTAATAAGGACGGGACGCTGAAGAACCAATCAGAGAAGCCACAATGATATCAATAGCAGCCCCACTGGGGCAGGTGGGTGTTGCTGAGGGAGGCAAATGAGCACGAGAGCGCCTCCATGTGGAGACACACCTGGTTGACTGCGTTGAAGTAATTCAATAATGCCCATTAAAAGGCCTCTTCATGTCACCACAGAGATTTAACCAGTGGCAGGCAAGGCCATGCCAAGTGCCCAGCCCCAGGCCAGCCCCTTTCCCTATACTGGCATGGGTGGCGGGGGGCCGGGGTGGAGGGGAGGGTTTCCTCAATGGGCTTTAACTGCCGAGTCTCAAATTTCCAGTTTCTGTCATTGGATTGAGACACATGTGCTATCACTGTCGCTTTTATTACTGAGACTGTTATATCCATTTAGGTGTCAAAAAGGCTTTGGTTAAAGCGAACCAGAAAACCAGATTATAACTAATTGTTCAGGGTGTGGAGAAAAGACAAGGAAAGCTCTAACCAGCACAATTTGCAACATGTGTGAGGTTTACTTATTGACGTGTCACAATAAAAGACTCACAAACCTTTATCTCCCCAACAGGGAAATCCAATCTTCATAAAAAAACTGTTTCTGGCAGAACGAGCCAGTCACTGTCTTGATGTCGTTACCGATAGTGCACGAATCACATGCCAGAGAATTCGGAAACATCACTCCTGTCGGTTTGCAGTGTCTCAGGAATTCCTGCGACTGCAGCAACAAATTCAAAGTACAAAGGAATGTCATCATTACACAGGCTGGATTTTCTTTAGAAAGATTGGGCGGGTAAGTGGAGCTGAGTCCACAAAAAGATCAGCCATGATCTTATTGAATGGCGGAGCAGGCTCGAGGGGCTGAATGGCGGACTCCTGCTCCTAGTTCTTCGTTCTTATCCCTTTGAGGCCCTCTGACTGTAAGCCTCCAGAACCTTCTAGTTCCACCAGACCTGCTCACTCAGCCCCGTTTTTTAACACTAACTTGTTTTTAGATTGCTGAGCTTTCCTGAAAACCTCAAATGCTTCAGAACAAGGATCAAAGAGCAGTACAGCACAGGAACAGGCCCTTCGGCCCTCCAAGTATGTGCCGACACAAATGCCTCTCTAAACTAATATTCTCTTGCCTCCATGTGTGGTCCATATCCAACTATTCCCTGCCTATTCATGTACCTTTAACTAGCCTTTGATTGACAGGTTGGATCAATTACACACCAGGCAGGAGGGTTTCATTTCCTGTTTCCTAACTGCAATGTTTATAAACATTGTGGTTAGGAACAAAACCAAGAACCTGAGATGCATTCAACCATGAAGGGAAAGAAAAACTAACAAAGTTCCTGCCTGCTGTGTAAATGTGGAGTGAGGAGGTTCCTGAGGCTTACTGGATGTTATCAACACTGAACTGTTTGATCTGCTCTGGAGCTGCCAATCAGGGCAGATCACAGTGGCCAGGCTCCCCCTGCTGCTCATTCAGGCTACAAAGGGGAATCCGCCTCAAGAAACTGACACCTCCTGTCAGCCAGAAGATTTCAAAGAGGTCTTCTTACACCTGTGGCTTCTGAAAGAGAGAAAGGGCAATTCTTTCTGTGGAATGGCGTACTACTGTTACTTTGAAGGCTTCCAGGTTTCCAGGGGGTGTGGATATTACGATGACCAGGCCACCTCAAAGGTTTCACAGTACACAGACAAGAATGAAGATTTTGGACAGAAAGCTGCCTGAGATCACCATGCTAAGAATGACCTCCACTTTTCCCACCACTTGGCGGTGGGGGCGGGTGGGGGGCGGGGGGGGGGGGCAATGGGGGGGAACAGTCTAAGCATGAGACCCACATTTTGGGGAGAATCCTGAGATCAACCCCTTCCCCTGCCTGAGCCCACCCGATGCCCAAGTCCTTGGAGGATCCTCCCTCTGCATGTTGACAGTGGCCAAGGGGACATGGGCACAGCACTTACCTCTGACTGCCTCAGAGTCCAAAGCGCCAGGTTCATGCTTGTCCATGCCTCACCCACTGGACTTCACACTGGTGGGCCAGGATGGCAGCGCATTGAGAGGTCACAGCATCCGGCCTCCAACCCGGGAATAACATGATGATCATATTTGCTGCATATCAATTAGGTTCCCACTCTGGACAGGAACCTAGTTGGGGTTGGCAGGGCAGGCCAGTAAAATCACAGTGGGTTTTGATTCCTGTTATAGCCATGTTGCCTGATTCAATGGGCCAGCTGCGATCCAGCCCCCAGCTAGTGGGAGCAGCAAATCGACCCAATATAGGGGAAAATTATGGCCGTGAAAGCGAGTTTCGGTGAACACCTTGTCAAACACCAGGAAGGAAATGGAAAGCAGTGATGGTGCAGAGTGTGAGAGAGGCAAACGGAAATCCTGTCGGCGAGAAGAGCAGTAATTCTTCAGGGTAGGCATTCCTGGAAGTGTTAGGTTTGTTAGAGAATATAAAGACTGACAAATCCCCAGGGCCTGATGGAATCTATCCAAGGCTGCTCAGGGAGACATGAGATGAAATCGCTGGGCCTCAGACGCAAATCTTTGTCTCGTCACTGGACACAGGTGAGGTCCCAAAGGATTAGAAGATAGCTAATGTGGTCCCGTTATTTAAGAAGGGTAGGAAGGATAACCCGGGTAATTATAGGCCGGTGAGCTTGACGTCCGTGGTGGGGAAGTTGTTGGAGAAGATTCTTAGAGATAGGATGTATGCGCATTTAGAAAGGAATAAACTCATTAACGATAGTCAGCATGGTTTTGTGAGAGGGAGGTCATGCCTCACTAACCTGGTGGAGTTTTTTGAAGAAGTGACTAGAATTGTTGATGAGAGAAGGGCCGTGGATGTCGTCTATACGGACTTTAGTAAAGCGTTTGACAAAGTCCCTCATGGTAGGCTGGTGAAAAAGGTTGGATCTCGTGGGATAAAGGGGGAGGTGGCTAGATGGGTGGAGAACTGGCTTGGTCACAGAAGCCAGAGGGCGGTAGTGGAAGGGTCTTTTTCCGGCTGGAGGCCTGTGACTAGTGGTGTTCCGCAGGGCTCTGTATTGGGACCTCTGCTGTTTGTGATTTATATAAACGATCTGGAAGAAGGTGTAACTGGGGTGATCAGTAAGTTTGAGGACGACACAAAATTGGCAGGACTTGCAGATAGTGAGGAGCATTGTCAGAAGCTACAGAAGGATATAGATAGGCTGGTAATTTGGGCAAAGAAATGGCAGATGGAGTTCAATCCTGATGAATGCGAAGTGATGCATTTTGGTAGAAATAATGTAGGGAGGAGCTATACGATAAATGGCAGAACCATAAAGGGTGTAGATACGCAGAGGGACCTGGGTGTGCAAGTTCACAGATCCTTGAAGGTGACATCACAGGTGGAGAAGGTGGTGAAGAAGGCATATGGCATGCTTGCCTTTATAGGACGGGGCATAGAGTATAAAAGTTGGGGTCTGATGTTACAGATGTATAGAACGTTGGTTCGGCCGCATTTGGAATACTGCGTCCAGTTCTGGTCGCCACACTACCAGAAGGACGTGGAGGCTTTGGAGAGAGTACAGAGGAGGTTTACCAGGATGTTGCCTGGTATGAAGGGGCTTAGTTATGAGGAGAGATTTGGTAAACTGGGGTTGTTCTCCCTGGAAAGACGGAGGATGAGGGGAGACTTAATAGAGGTGTATAAAATTATGAAAGGCATAGATAGGGTGAACGGTGGGAAGCTTTTCCCCAGGTCGGTGGTGACGTTCACGAGGGGTCATAGGTTCAAGGTGAAGGGGGGGAGGTTTAACACAGATATCAGAAGGACATATTTTACACAGAGGGTGGTGGGGGCCTGGAATGCGCTGCCAGGCAAGGTGGTGGAGGCGGACACACTGGGAACGTTTAAGACTTATCTAGATAGCCATATGAACTGAGTGGGAATGGAGGGCTACAAAAGAATGGTCTAGTTTGGACCAGGGAGCGGCACGGGCTTGGAGGGCCGAAGGGCCTGTTCCTGTGCTGTATTGTTCTTTGTTCTTTGTTGTTCTGGAAGTGAAGTGGCAGTGAGTTAAACACTGAGATAAAAGCAAATTACTGCAGATGCTGGAATCTGAAACCAAAACAGAAAATGCTGGAAAATCTCAGCAGGTCTGATGGCACCTGCGGAGAGAGAATAGAGCCAACGTTTCGAGTTTAGATGATCCTCCTGATGAAGGCCATCTAGATTCCAGCATCCGCAGTATTTTGTTTTTACCTTGGGTCCATTAAGAGATCAGAATGAGTGAATGGCAGAACAGAGGTACAGATGGTTCAGGCAGTTGGCCTGAAGTGGGGGGGAGTTGGGCAGGGGTGGTGAGGGAGGCAAGAAGGCGTGCGGGACTGGAGATGTGGAAAAATGGGAGAGAGAAAGAAGGATGATAAAAAAGGATGAGTGAACTGAAAAGAAGAAACAGAGTGAAATAAAATGAATGGAAATGGGGTAAAGGTGGAGAAGAGGGTTCACGGTCTGAAGTTGTTGAACTCAATGTTTAGTTCTGCCCACCCTCATAGCATCAATCCTTTTTCTTTGCTCTTCGCTCTGACGAAGGGTCATCTAGACTCGAATCGTTGGCTCTATTCTCTCTCCGCGGATGCTGTCAGACCTGCTGAGATTTTCCAGCATTTTCTGTTTTTGTTTCAGATTCCAGCATCTGCAGCATTTTGCTTTTATACTGAATTCTTGCTGATTTTCCCGATTCTACACCTTTGAGCCATCATTTGGAGTGACAATGTGAAACCAAAACAGAAAATGCCAGAAGCATTTAGAGGATCATGCAGCATCTGGGGGCTTTGACCCTTGGTCAAGCTGTGCTAAAGCTCAGAATGATGCACAAATAAAGAGATCAAATGAAGGAAAGAAGGAAAAAAAAAGTAAAGTTTATTTATTAGTGTAACAAGTCAGTTTACATTAACACTGGAATGAGGTTACTGTGAAAATCCCCGAGTCGCTACACTCCGGTGCCAGTTCGGGTACACTGATGGAGAATTTATCATGGCCAATGCACCTAACCAGCACATCTTTTGGAGTGTGGGAGGAAACCAGAGCACCCGGAGGAAACCCACGCAGACACGGGGACAACATCCACACAAACAGTGACCCAAGGCTGGAATCGAACCCGGGTCCCTGGCGCTGTGAGACTGTAAAGACATACCTGTAAAGACTGGCATTCCAACCATTATTTTGTAAATTGAGTTTGTGTCTTTATATGCCCTGTTTGTGAACACAAGTCCTCACTCATCTGAAGAAGGAGCTTGAGGCTCCGAAAGCTAGTGCTGCCAAATAAACCTGTTGGACTTTAACCTGGTGTTGTGAGACTTCTTGCTGTGAGGCAGCAGTGCTAACGACTGTGCCATCCTTAAAAGTATGGTTGTCAATAAATTGTGTCACGTAAATGTAATTGATACTCCAAAGCATATTCGAAATTGGTCCATTAAATGCCCATTTCTGAGCATAACCCTGGCTTCTAAGATCCCAGTGTGGTTCACCAATCAGATGTAGGAACCCTGTGGCTGGAATATTACCACGCCGCCCGCTGCGGGAATTGGAGCGAGTGAGGGGCAGACAATGGGAAGGTCTGTTGACCTTGGCCGGGATTTTACAGTTTCGGAATGAGCGAGGCCATAAAATCCCGCCCCATATTTCAGCTCTGAAACAAGAATATTCTATAGATATTGATGTATATTCAGGATAGGAAATCTATCCAGGAAATACATGAACATTCAATACCTAAACGTCAATTTTAATTTTCGATCCTTTCCAAAATCTAATTCCCATTATACTCAAAGTTATTGCATCTGAAACAGTACAAATTCTGAAGTAGGCTGATAGGAATCTGTCAGTTAAAACCCTTCATGCTGTCGATCACAGTTATGGGAATGAAGCAGTGACTACCCCTGGGTAACAATGACTGACAGGAGGTGGCTCATAAACATTCTGACTCTCGTCCATAAGACGAGTAATAATCAAACTACATTTTATGGACCCCAACCATTGCGTTAAAACACAGCTCCACTGTACTTTCTGAAGATAATATTTCAAAGAAAGATGTGTGCATTTTAGACAAGGATGTTTCGGATAATCCCAAGAGTAGATGACAATAAAGCGAGAACCTGAAATGAGTAATAATTGCTCCCAAATCATTTTCCGACTTTCTCTATAATTGTGCATTTATTTCCCTGTATATTAGCTTTATTTATTTGACTCTCCTTGCATTTATGTCCCGAGCATATTCTTCAATGAGAACACATTGAATGTATTTAGAATAATCATTTCATCCAAGGGTTTAATGCGACAGTTATAATTTAGTTTCCTTTTTCTGATCACCTCCAATGACTTAGCTGTGCTTGTGAACCATTTCCAGGGTTCTCTGCAATGACCTCCTGCTGTGCATCTCCTGAAGATTCTGATTGGAGACAGGTCCATATGGATAATTCTCAGACTGCTCTGTGCTTTGTGGTCTGCCTGACCTACCCCCTCTCACTGTACCCGACCCCTCTCCCACAGCCAGCAATAATCTGCAATGCTATGGTGCTGGGATCACAGCACGCTGGAGTCCACTTGTACTAATAGAGTGGGAAGCTGCTTTGGTTGGTTTTGTCAAACCCAGTTAATTAATCATTTTTAGCGAAAGAATTTACAGTGGCTGACTGTACATTACACATGAAAGGAGCAGGTGAGCAAACGGAGCGCTGTATAAAACCCTGGTCAGATTTGGAAATAGTTGTGAGAGAAGTTTATTTATTAGTGTCACAAGTAGGCTCACATTAACACTGCAATGAAGTTACTGTGAAAATCCCCCAGTGGCCACACTCCGTCGCCTGTTCGGGTACACTGAGGGAGAATTTAGCATGGCCAATGCACCTAACCTGCACGTCTTTCGGGCTGTGGGAGAAAACCAGAGCACTCGGAGGAAACCCACGCAGACACGGGGAGAACGTGCAAACTCCACACAGTGACCCAAGGCAGGAATCGAACCTGGGTCCCTGTGAGGCAGAAGTGCGAACCACTGTGCGCCGTGCTAAATAGAGGCATTGAGTATAAACGCAGGGAGGTGATGCTTTCCGAACTACTAATTACCAACATATCCACCTCTGCCTTGAAAACATTCGAAGACTCAGTTTCCACCAGCTTTTCAGGAAGAGAATTCCAGGTACTCACCATCCACAGAGAGGAAATATTTCACTTATTTCCATTTTAAGTGAGCAACTCCTTATTTTTAAACAGTGACCCCTGGTTCTAGATTCTCCCACAAAAGAAAACATCCTCTCCATGTCCACCCTGTCAATACCCTTGAGGATCTTGTATGTTTCAATTAGTTCACTCTTACTCTTCTAAACTCCAACAGACACAAGCCCAGCCTGTCCAACCTTTCCTCAGAAGGTAACCCACACATTCCAGGTCTGGTAAACTTTCTTTGAATTGCTTTCAACACATTTACACCTTTCCGTAAATAAGGTGAGCAACTCTGTGCACAATACTCCAGATGTGGTCTCACCTGTACAACTGAAGCTTAACTTCCCAACATTTTTATTCAATTCCCCTCACAATAAATTAGAACATTCTATTCGCTTTCCTAATTAGAATCCCTACAGTGCAGAAGGAGACCATTTCAGATGGTAGATGCACGGGGTTACAGGAGTAGGGTAGGGGGGTGCGGGCCTGGATGAGATGCTCTTTCAGAGAGTCGGTGCATCTGGCAGCCTTCAGGGAGCTGCCTCCTCTAGTTTTAAGCAACACCCACTCCCTCATCCAGGGTCCTCAATGGACCTGGTGTCTAATGTGTCCCAGCCCCGCCCGCACTGAGACCCAACAGGCAGATGCATTACGCACTGAAATGGCCAATAAACAGCTCATTAACAATGTGGATTTCACCTCCACTCTTGCCCATGCTGTCTGTAAGTATTCGCATTCCAACCATTATTCATGTAAATTGAGTTTGTGTCTTTATATGCCCTGTTTGTGAACAGAATTCCCACTCACCAGAAGAAGGGGCTTGGAGCTCCGAAAGCTTGTGTGGCTTTTGCTACCAAATAAACCTGATGGACTTTAACCTGGTGTTGTTAAACTTCTTACTGTGTTTACCCCAGTCCAACGCCGACATCTCCACGTCGTTGGGCACACCCAGAGGGTAAAATTCAGGCCATGGGCTTTGTAAGTGTTGGGATTGGAGCTGTCGTGTGCAATGTCTGTAAGCAGCATGGAGTCATAGAGTCAGAGTCATAAAGATTTACAGGCATAGAAACAGGCCCTTCGGCCCAACTTGTCCATGCCACCCTTTTTTTTTAAACCCCTAAGCTAATCCCAATTGCCTGCATTTGGCCCATATCCCTCTATACCCATCATACCCATGTAACTGCCTAAATGCTTTTTAAAAGACAAAATTGTACCCGCCTCTACTACTACCTCTGGCAACTTGTTCCAGACATTCACCACCCTCTCTGTGAAAAAATTGCCCCTCTGGACACTTTTGTATCTCTCCCCTCTCACTTTAAATATATGCCCTCTAGTTTTAGACTCCCCTACCTTTGGGAAAAGATATTGACTATCTAGCTGATCTGTGTCCCTCATTATTTTATAGACCTCTATAAGATCACCCCTCAGCCTCCTACGCTCCAGAGAAAAAAGTCCCAGTCTATCCAGCCTCTCCTTATAACTCAAACCATCAAGTCCCGGTAGCATCCTAGTAAATCTTTTCTCCACTCTTTCTAGTTTAATAATATCCTTTCTATTATAAGGTGACGAGAACTGTACACAGTATTCCAAGTGTGGCCTTACCAATGTCTTGTACAACTTCAACAAGATGTCCCAACTCCTGTATTCAATGTCCTGACCGATGAAACCAAGCATGCTGAATGCCTTCTTCACCACTCTGTCCACCTGTGACTCCACTTTCAAGGAGCTATGAACACGTACCCCAAAATCTCTTTGTTCTGTAACTCTCCCCAATGCTCTAACATTAACTGAATAAGTCCTGCCCTGGTTCGATCTATCAAAATGCATCACCTCACATTTATCTAAATTAAACTCCATCTGCCATTCGTCAGCCCACTGGCCCAATTGATCAAGATCCCATTGCAATCTGAGATGCCTTCTTCACTGTCCACTATGCCAACAATCTTGGCATCATCTGCAAACTTACTAACCATGCCTCCTATATTCTCATCCAAATCATGAATATAAATGACAAATAACAGTGGACCCAGCACTGATCCCTGAGGCACACCGCTGGTCACAGGCCTCTGATTATTCAAGGAGTCTTGAACAATCACAAAACGTTCCAAAGAGGAGGCCAGGCTGTAAGTTACAACAGAACATTAGAGAAGAAAAAAAGAAGATTCCTCCATGGATCCATTCCAATGATTCTTGTCATCAAATCAAGTAGTTCTCTTCAAAAGAATCAAAGAAATACTCAATTCCAATTTTTAACACAACTTGCTAACAGATTAGAAATTATCATAATCCCCCTATCCTTTGTAGTAAATTTGTAGTAAATTTACTCGGAGCAAAGATGGTCAATAACAAATATGACTTCATTTCCTTTCTGGCCCATCAGAGGTGATTTACAGATAATTGAGGTGCCATAATCACCAAAAACTGCAACATCAGGGAAGGTAAGTAGCAGAATTTGCAATCTTCAGCACAGAATTCGGGAGGAAACATATTTTCCGCATTAACAGTGGATTGCTACATGCATTGGAACAATGGATTCCCCAAAAGAACCATTGGGGAGTGTTATCTACGATCCTTACTGTCATATCATTCGTTCACCATTGTATTGATCCTGGCTGCCTTCCATAAGCTCCATTATTCAGGTAATAGTGTGTTAATAGACAACCTCCGTAACTAGTGATTAGAAATGGATCAGGAAAACGTAAAAATATTTTAGGATTTTCAAAGATGCTTTGAAAACGAGGGATAAAGGGTTAATAAACTCCCTGGACCCCAAATCCCAATGCCCAGCCAACAGATTTACATGGATGATTCGGTTAAGTTTTTGGTCAATAGTAACCCCCAGGATGTTGATGGAGCAGGATTTAACAATGATAATGCAATTAAATGTTAAAGGGGAGATGGTTAGATGCTCTCTTGTTGGAGATGGCCGTTGCCTGGCATTTGTATATTGTGAATGTTACCTCAAATGAAGGATTATAAAAATATATATATATAAATTCATCGGGAATTCTGAAGAAACTCCTTTACCCAGAGAGTGATCCAGAGAGTGGAGATGTGGATCTTATTGGGATGATTGGTCTCAATGCATTTAAAGAGAAATGGGATAAGCACAGGGGGGAGGAGTTTCAGTTTAGTCACAAGTAGGCTTACATTAACACTGCAATTAAGTTACTGTGAAAATCCCCTAGTCGCAACACTCCGGCGCCTGTTCAGGTACACTTAGGGAGAATTTAGCATGGCCAATGCACCTAATCAGCACGTCTTTCAGACTGTGGGAGGAAACCCAAGCACCCGGAGGAAACCTATGCAGACACGGAGAGAACGTGCAGACTCCACACAGGCAGTGGCCCAAGCCGGGAATCGAACCCGGATCCCTGGCACTGTGAGGCAGAAGTGCGAACCACTGTGCCACCATGCCATCCTGGAGCGCGGGGATAAAAGGATATGTTGATGGCATTAGATAATGAAAATAGGAAGATGCATAGACCTGTTGGGCCAATTTTTCTGCATCTGTGCTGCAAATGTTTTGTCGTATTTTGGAAAAAGGTTAGCTTTTTTAACCCCTCTTTAATGATTCTGACCTGCAGTTTTTACTTTCCTGCAGTCACATCATTTGATAGATCATTTCCCAGTTCTCTAACCCTGCTCTAGCTCAGTAAAAAAGTCAAATAATTTTCAATATACTCCAATGTTTGCTTAATTATATTATGCTTAATTAAATAAAGTTCCAAGTGTCTATATGACTTCACAAGCTTTTCAAACAAAATCTAATTTAGTTAAGTGAATACTCTTGTTTAATCAAAATAACCTTTTAAATTGATAACACAAAGAGGAAAGGGCAGAGGTTAGAAGTTCTCATCGGGGCGATTTTAAATTGTATCACCAGACAGAAATAGGGTGCTCGCAAATTGGCAGCCTAAAACTGGATGAGATGTAATGTGCCCTTGTTCACTATCTCCCTTTTCAAATCCAACAATAAAAATTAAAGTTACCTCATAATGCAAAGGTAATATACTTACATCCAATAAATAATGTCAGACAGTGCACAGCCACCACAATTACTCTTTCCACAATGACAAAGTATAGAAGAAGCAGTATTTTAGTGTCCAGAGAATCGTTGTCAACAGAGTGTTATACAATTGGTGTGCAAACATGCACAGCAGCTTTGGAAAATTAAAATCTCATTTCTCCATAGCTTAATTTGTCGAAATTCTTGTCAGGGTGTTGGATAATATATCAGCAAACATCAGGAATGGGACAAAAACACAAGAAGCTGGAAAATCGCAGCCGGTCTGGCAGCATCTGTCGAGAGAGAATCGAGATAATGGGTGGAATTTTACTGGCACGCCCGCCTGAGGTTGTAGGATCTCGCCCGAGGTTAATGGAGAATGCCGTTCTCTGAGCCTCGCCCACCCCCGGAATCGGGCTGGGCGTGCCAGTAAAATTCCGGCCAATGTTTCAAATCCAGATGACCCTTCATCAGAGCGAACTCCGGTCATTGAGACTTAAAACATTGGCTCTATTCTCTCTCCACAGACGCTGTCAGACCTGCTGAGATTTAACAGCATTTTCTGTTTTAGTTTCAGATTCCAGCATCCTCAATATTTTTACTTAATCGGGAATGGGATCCTTGTTACATCAGGTTCAGTTAAGAAGAAGTAGGTGAAGGTGGTTTTGTTGAAAGTAGTTGCAGTGGAGAGATAGCTGTCGATGCTTTCTAGAAATGAGGTACAATGAGAATGTTTCAACGGTGAATCCAGTAATCTGATCCATTGCTGCTTCCAACTACGGGTGACATTCCTCCCCCTCCATCCATTTCTGCTTATGCTTCATAATATTAATTCAGGAAATGTTTGACAGGCTGCACTCAATATCCAAGTTCCGCACACACGAGGACGGCCTCAACCGGGATATTGGGTTCATGTCACACTATTTGTAACTCCCACAGTTGCCTGGACCTGCAGAGTTTCACTGGCTGTCTTGTCTGGAGACAATACACATCTTTTTAGCCTGTCTTGATGCTCTCTCCACTCGCATTGTTTCGTTTCTTAAAGACTTGATTAGTTGTAAGTATTCGCATTCCAACCATTATTCATGTAAATTGAGTCTGTGTCTTTATATGCTCTGTTTGTGAACAGAATTCCCACTCACCTGAAGAAGGGGCTTAGAGCTCCGAAAGCTTGTGTGGCTTTTGCTACCAAATAAACCTGTTGGACTTTAACCTGGTGTTGTTAAACTTCTTACTCAATATCACACACAGGGAATGCTGCAATATATCACACAGGGAATGCTGCAATATATCACACAGGGAATGCTGCAATATATCACACAGGGAATGCTGCAATATATCACACAGGGAATGCTGCAATATATCACACAGGGAATGCTGCAAAATATCACACAGGGAATGCTGCAAAATATCACACAGGGAATGCTGCAAAATATCACACAGGGAATGCTGCAAAATAAAACACAGGGAATAAACACAGGGAATGCTGCAAAATAAAACACAGGGAATGCTGCAAAATAAAACCCAGGGAATGCTGCAAAATATCACACAGGGAATGCTGCAAAATATCACACAGGGAATGCTGCAAAATATCACACAGGGAATGCTGCAAAATATCACACAGGGAATGCTGCAAAATATCACACAGGGAATGCTGCAAAATATCACACAGGGAATGCTGCAAAATATCACACAGGGAATAAACACAGGGAATGCTGCAATATCGCACACAGGGAATGCTGCAATATATCACACAGGGAATGCCGCAATATATCACACAGGGAATGCTGCAATATATCACACAGGGAATGCTGCAATATATCACACAGGGAATGCTGCAATATATCACACAGGGAATGCTGCAATATATCACACAGGGAATGCTGCAATATCGCACACAGGGAATGCCGCAATATATCACACAGGGAATGCTGCAATATATCACACAGGGAATGCCGCAATATATCACACAGGGAATGCTGCGTTGTTGGAAGTCCTGGCATTTAGATGGGACATGAACCTAAAACACAGATCGCAGATTTTAAAAAATAAATGAGTGTTTTCCCGATAGACTGGTCACCATTCACAGAACAAAGAACAAAGAAAATTACAGCACAGGAACGGGCCCTTCGGCCCTCCATGCTGCACTGACCATGCTGCCCGACTTAACTAAAACCCCCTACCCTTCCAGGGACGATATCCCTCTGTTCCCATCCTATTCATGTACTTGTCAAGACACCCTTTAAAGGTCACTACGGTATCCGCTTCCACTACTTCCCCCGGCATCGAGTTCCAGGCACCCACTACTCTCTGTGTAAAAAATCTGCCTCGTATACCTCCTTTAAACCTTGCCCCTCGCACCTTAAACCTGTGCCCCCCTAGTAATTGACTCTTCCACCCTGGGAAATAGCTTCTGACAATCCACTCTGTCCATGCCTCTCATAATCTTGTAGACTTCTATCAGGTCACCCCTAAACCTCCGTCATTCCGGTGGGAATAAAGCAAGTTTTTCCAATCTCTCCTCATAGCTAATGCCCTCCATACCAGGCACCATCCTGGTAAACCTTTTCTGTACCCTCTCCAAAGCCTCCACATCTTTCTGGTAGTGTGGCGACCAGAATTGAACACTATGGGGCCGATTTTACCAAATCGGCTCTAAGTGCCGGGTGCGGTCGTAAATCAGACCCGCGGCCGGCAGCCGCGCTCCAGCGCCCCCATACGGCTTTTTTCGGCATGGGTCCAGTGGGCGGGGCCTCGTACATTTGCATCTGTCGGAGCACTGACCTGCGCATGCGCAATTCGAAGCCGCCAGCACTCAGCGCGCCCGAGCGCGAAAGTCAAAGGGAGCGCTGACAACACTGCAGTCTGCACTGCCTTTGACTTTCCCTGGTGCGGTGGGGGAGGGAGTAGAGGGGGGTGGGATGTGACATCTCTTCCCTGAGGGGGGGGGGGGGGTGGGGGGGGGGGGGCGGGCGGGTGGGTGGGGGGGGGGGGGATCTGACATCTCTTCCCTGAGAGGGGGTGGGGGGGATGTGACGTCTCCACCGCCCCCCCCCCCCCAGGGGCAGAGACGTTACAACCCCCCCCCTACCCCGCTCCCCCCCCCGCCCCCCCCCCGGTCAGGGCAGAGACATCACATCCCGCCGCCCCCCCCCCCCTCAGGGAAGAGATGCCACATTCCCCCCCCCCCCAGGGAAGAGATGTCATATCCCCCCCCTCCAGTGAAGAGACGCCATCCTACCCATCAGGACCCCCGGAGCAAGGCCAGGATCCAGGATCGCAAGTTGCTTTTGACGGACACAGGCGATCAAGGTAGGTCGGGGGCCCCGGGGGGTCCGATCCCGGGGGGTGGGGGGGGGGGGGAGGCTGCTGGCGGGGCCTGCATCCCAGGGTGGTCCGATCGGTGGGGGGGGGCGGTGGGCTGCCGGGGTGGTTCCCGGGGGCGGTCCGCGAAGGGTGGTCGGGGGTGATTCGGTGGTTCAGTTGCTGAGTTGAAGACCGATCAGACTTGGATTCAGCAACACGGTAAATGCGCGGGCGCCAATCGGATCGTAGCCTCGTAAAGTGGGAATCCTTGGGTAATTTGGGCGCGGGCTTCATTATGTCGATTTAGATGCATGCAAATGCATTTAAATCGGCCAGCTGGCCGATTCAGGCGCGTGCCGGATCGGATCCCAGATCGGCTGTTGGTAAAGGCGCGATTGGCCTTGGGTTGGGTCTGGACCGCGTTTTAGGCCCGACGCCCAACTTTACCCAGATTTCGCGCCAAAAATCGGGCCCTGTATTCCAAGTGCGGCCTAACTAAAGTTCTATAAGGCTGCAACATGACTTGCCAATTTTTAAACTCAATGCCCCGGCCGATGAAGGCAAGTATGCCATATGCCTTCTTGACTACCTTCTCCACCTGCACTGCCACTTTCAGTGACCTGTGTACCTGTACACCCAGATCCCTTTGCTTATCAATACTCTTCAGGGTTCTGCCATTTACTGTATATTTCCTAACTGTATTAGACCTCCCAAAATGCATTACCTCACATTTGTCCAGATTAAACTCCATCTGTCACCTCTCCGCCCAAGTCTCCAACTGATCTATATCCTGCTGTATCCTCCGATGGTCCTCATCGCTATCCGCAAATCCACCAACCTTCGTGTCGTCCGCAAACATACTAATCAATCCAGTTAAATTTTTCTCCAAATCATTTATGTATAGTACAAACAGCAAAGGTCCCAGCACTGATCCCTGAGGAACACTACTTCTCACAGCAAGTGACAAGTGGCCTCTTACACCTCTTAAAAACCCTACTTAATGGGTAATTTATTTAAGAACTTCCTTGTTGCTGACGTACAAATACTTCAAAGGTTACTAATCATAGAATCCCCCACAGTGCAGAAGAGGCCATTCAGCCCATCGAGTCTGCACCAACTCTGTGACTGAGTATCTTACCCAGGCCCTCTCCCTTGCCCTATCCCCATAACCCAGCTCATTTACCAAGGCCAATCCACCTAACCTACTCATCCTCGGAGACTAAGGGGCAATTTAGTACACTCAATCAACCTAACCTACATATCTTTGGACTGTGAGAAGCAACTGGAGCACCCGGAGGAAACCCACACAGATACTGGGAGAACGTGCAAACTCCACACAGTCACCCAAGGCCGGAATTGAACCCGGGTCCCTGGTGCTGTGAGGCAGCAGTGCTAACCACTGTGCCACCGTGTCGCCCGAATTAGATCTGTAGATTTCTGGGACATGCCTAGACACATGCAAGATTCCATAAAAAGATGACTAAACATATGCAAGCTCTTTCTCTTTTCTGTATTGGAGCACAGTCCCTCTCAACTATCAAGGTATCTGACATATTTCAGAATGTCAATGATATGGGGGCCTGGAATGCGCTGCCAGGCAAGATGGTGGAGGCGGACACACTGGGAACGTTTAAGACTTATCTAGAAAGCCATATGAACGGAGTGGGAATGGAGGGATACAAAAGAATGGTCTAGTTTGGACCAGGGAGCGGCACGGGCTTGGAGGGCTGAAGGGCCTGTTCCTGTGCTGTATTGCTCTTTGTTTTTTGTTCTTTTGTTTGTTAAGCTCTTTTATAATTCGCACAGTGACATGTTTCTCAGCGAGACACAGTGAGTGTTTGTGATTGAAGAGTGCCCTCATGGCTGCTGGGTGGGCATTCAGCTTCCACGCAGATAACCACAGGTAAGACTCAGGTTATTTGAAGTATTCATGGTAATTCCTGAAGGTGCTCCGCTGCCCACAGTTCCACATCTTAAACATCAATGATTCCCTGGATGCCAGAGATTTCTAAAACATGGAGAAAAAAATTGTCAGCCTCTCGCTGTGACTGCAAGCTGTCCCCTGGGAAGATTCATCCAAACAAACATCATCACCTATTCCACACAACTGTGCTCTGCTGACCGACATCTGTGATTGAGATCCCTTGTGGCAATCCGGATGAAGCCTGAGGAATAGAGATTAAATTGACATCGGTCAGTATATCAGGCTGGAGTTCCACTCAGCTGCAGCCTCTCTTGTGAAGGAGGCACGGGGGTAGTGTTTTGTTTGTGTCCATTTTTGGGCCAGATGCATCTTTGCAGAGAGGTCATTGAACAAGCACAAGGTGCCTGATTAATGTCTACATGGGGCCTAATATCTGTATTAGGCAGCTGTCTAATACTGGACCTGATGAATTTAGACTTAGATTTAGTGAGGAGAATGCTGGCCCAGAATGAGTACATGCTCTTTCTGCGAAATCAAATAGAATTGCACAAACCTTACACCCAAATAGGCAAAGCAAATCCCCGTCTCAACCTCACGGTGTCTCAGACAAACCCCAGCTGTTCGGTGTCCATTCTGGTTGTGGTTGATGGGTATGAGCTGGAAGTTAATGGTCAGTGTGAAAGTGCAAATTCAGGTAGGTTGCACCTGGTTTGCATCCAATGCTTCTCCAACACCTTTAATCGAAGATTCCCCATTGGAGCACTCTGATTTCAACCTGATTTGACCAAAAATAAAATGTTGCAAAAAAGTCACTTATAACAAAGTGCTGACAATAAGGAAATTCTACCAAAACTGTACGCAAAATGTCGATTCAAAAAGGGAGCAGGAAAGTTAGGTACACCTCAGGTTTACTGCCACAGAATCTAGCTTCCCCAGACACCCATTTCACGTGATGCACTGTAATGTGTGAATGCAGCACAGTGGCCTGGATTTGACACAGTAAGAGTTTTAACAACACCAGGTTAAAGTCCAACAGGTTTATTTGGTAGCAAATGCCATTAGCTTTCGGAGCGCTGCTCCTTCGTCAGATGGAGTGGATATCTGCTCTCAAACAGGGCATATGGAGACACAAAATCAAGTTACAGAATACTGATTAGAATGCGAATCTCTAGAGCCAACCAGGTCTTAAAGATACAGACAATGTGAGTGGAGGGACCACAATACCCCGATACCACAAGAGAAAACAGTACCACTGCGGGGAAGTCCATTGCCAACTTGTCGGACTACACACTTCAACCAGATGAAATCGAAGTTCTCAGCCGAGGGCTCAATTTTTGCCCCACCACCAAAATAGACCCCATCAGTCTCGCAGCAGACACAGAGGAATTCATCAGGCGAATGAGGCTGCGGGAGTTCTTCCACAAACCCCAAGAGGCCAACAGCGAACACAATGAGACATCCAATGAACCGGAACAGCCGACAGAGAGATCCGCAGTGCATCCGAAGAGGAAAGAGTCGAATTGGACTCCTCCGGAAGGCCACTGCCCTCGACTTGACATGTATGCCCAAGCGAGGTGCGTCAACACCAAATTCATCAGCCGCACTCACAAGACAGCCCCAAACATCACCCAAGCACAACGCAACGTCATCTATGCTCTCAAGACCAACCGCAACATTGTCATCAAACCAGCAGACAAAGGAGGGGCCATCGTCATACTGAACAGAACGGACTACTGCAAAGAAGTGGACCGACAACTGAACAACGAGGAACACTACAGACAGTTACCCGCAGATCCGACCATAGAACACACCCGTTAACTCAACACTCTGATCAAGACCTTTGATCTGGACCTTCAGAGCACCCTCCGTGCTCTCATCCCACGTACTCCCCACGTTGGAGATCTCTACTGCCTTCCGAAGATACACAAGGCAAACACACCCGGCCGTCCTATCGTTTCGGGCAATGGGACCCTGTGCGAGAACCTCTCCAGCTATGTCGAGGGCATCTTGAAACCCATTGTACAAAGAACCCCCAGCTTTTGTCGCGACACTTCGGACTTCCGACAGAAACTCAACACACATGGAGCAGTTGAACCAGGAGCACTCCTCGTCACAATAGATGTCTCGGCGCTCTACACCAGCATCCCCCACAATGATGGCATTGCTGCAACGCGCTCAGTACTCACCGCCGACAAGTGCCAGTTTCCAGATGCAATTTTACAACTCATCCGCTTCATCCTGGACCACAATGTCTTCACCTTCAACAACCAGTTCTTCATCCAGACACACGGAACAGCCATGGGGACCAAATTCGCACCTCAATATGCCAACATCTTCATGCACAGGTTCGACCAAGACTTCTTCACCGCACAGGACCTTCAACCGATGCTATACATTAGATACATCGATGACATTTTCTTCCTTTGGACTCATGGTGAACAATCACTGAAACAACTATATGCTGACATCAACAAGTTCCATCCCACCATTAGACTCACCATGGACTGCACCCCGGAATCGGTTGCATTCTTGGACACACGCATCTCCATCAAGGACGGTCACCTCAGCACCTCACTGTACCGCAAGCCCACGGATAACCTCATGATGCTCCACTTCTCCAGCTTCCACCCTAAACACATTAAAGGAGCCATCCCCTACAGACAAGCCCTCCATAAACACAGATCTGCTCGGATGAGCTGGATCGCAACAGACACCTCCAGACGCTGAAAGATGCCCTCATAAGAACAGGATATGGCACTCAACTCATCGATTGACAGTTCCGACGCGTCACAGCGAAAAACCGCACCGACCTCCTCAGAAGACAAACACGGGACACGGTGGACAGAGTACCCTTCGTCGTCCAGTACTTCCCCGGAGCGGAAAAGCAATGGCATCTCCTCCGGAGCCTTCAACATGTCATTGATGAAGGCGAACATCTCGCCAAGGCCATCCCCACACCCCCATTTCTTGCCTTCAAACAACCGCACAACCTCAAACAGACTATTGTCCGCAGCAAACTACCCAGCCTTCGGGAGAACAGTGACCACGGCACCACACAACCCTGCCACAGCAATCTCTGCAAGATGTGCCGGATCATCAACATGGATGGCATCATCTCACGTGAGAACACCATCTACCAGGTACACGGTACCTACACTTGCAACTCGGCCATCGTTGTCTACCTGATACGCTGCAGGAAAGGATGTCCTGAGGCATGGTACATTGGGGAAACCATGCAGGCGCTACGAAAATGGATGAATGAACACCGCTCGACAATCACGAGGCAAGACTGTTCTCGTCCTGTTGGGGAGCACTTCAGCGGTCACGGGCATTCAGTCTCTGATCTTCGGGTAAGCATTCTCCAAGGCGGCCTTCACGACACACGACAGCGCAGAGTCGCTGAGCAGAAACTGATAGCCAAGTTCCGCACACATGAGGATGGCCTAAACCGGGATTTTGGGTTCATGTCACACTATCAGTAACCCCCACAGCTTGCCTCCTGGACTTGCAGAATCTCACTGGCTGTCCTGTCTGGAGACAATACACATCCCTTTAACCTGTGCTTAATGCTCCCTCCACTCACATTGTCTGTATCTTTAAGACCTGGTTGGCTGTAGAGATTTGCATTCTAATCAGTATTCTGTAACTTGATTTTGTGTCTCTGTGCCCTGTTTGAGAGCAGATATCCACTCCATCTGATGAAGGAGCAGCGCTCCGAAAGCTAATGACATTTGCTACCAAATAAACCTGTTGGACTTTAACCTGGTGTTGTTAACACTCTTACTGTATTTACCCCAGTCCAACGCTGGCATCTCCACATCTGGATTTGACAGTCAGAGGGATGGTGAGGCTCACCCTTATAAGGGAATCAATGTAACAGCAACCCCCAGAATCCGCCATGCACGGTTAAAGGCACTAACCGGGAAATACTGTCAGCTTTGCACTGTTCATACACAAGCTTCGTAAATCCAATATCTGGCCCATAAACTCAGCATTCAAATATTTTGAAGGCTGTGTGGTTGTGGTTTGGGCCTATTAGATTCTTAGTACACAATTGAAGTCAACACAAGTGGCAAATAGCTCCCCCTGGGGCTCTCCCAAATGTATTAAACCTAAATCTCTGCAATATCTGCAAGGCTCCCCCCAGCCACTCACCATCCTGAATAGGAAATACATCCTGGTCCTTCACAGTCGCTGGGTCAAAATCCTGGAATTGCCTCCCTTATGGCATTGTGGGTCAACCCACAGAACATGGACTGCAGCGATTCAAGAAGGCAGCTCACCACCACCTTCTCAAGGGCAACTAGGGATGGGCAATAAATGCTGGTCAAGCCAGTGACGCCCATGTCCCACGAATGAATAAAAACAAAGACCAATTGGTTTGGATGGAAGTGTGACTTTACCAATTCAACAGCCTCACTGAATGACTTGGAGTTGGGCAAGTTTAGGGATGTGAGATTGTGAATCAGATTGTCAGCCTGGATCCCGCACAGACTCAAGAGGATTGTCTTTCTCATCCCTTCCTCCTCTATTCTGTTGGCCTGAAAGTAACAGCCCAAATGCTCTGTGTATTGTGTCCACTCCTCGATGGAGGCATCGAAAAGATCTATCTGTCCAAATGTGGGCTTTTTGTCATTGCTCTTCTTTGTCTTAACTTCATTCAACTTTTCCAGGAAGTGTATACTCACAGTTTGAGGCTCACTTTTACCCTTGTCGCCAGTGTAATAATTTTTGTTCACCAGTTAAGGGAAAAACAATAACATGTTTATCTACAGGTGAAGGCTACACAGAGGCTTGCAGCCTCATGGCTGAAGCCAGCTCCCGCGAAGGTTCTCAGGGTCATGTGACCATTCCTGTGCAGGTTGGTCAACAGGGACATTACCACAATATTGAAGGCAAGAGAACTCAGATTACATCAGGGCTTTGTATATTTCCATGGGTTTAGTAAGATTTCCATGGGTTTGGTAAGATTTCCATGGGTTTGGTAAGCTATCACACTCACTTTTTGGCTTCCCCCACCTTTACCACATTTCTCCTCTTGTCTTGGTGCCAGAATTGCTTCCCTTCTCTGGGTGCAGAGGAAGTAAAGAGGAAGCAGAAGCCTCAGTAACAGGACGGGCAGCCGCTGGGGTCTGTTAGAGCACCATAGGTGATGAGGGCAGCCAGGGGGGTAAAAAGACGCCAACAGCTCTCCTTGACCTTGTTCACCCTCTCATCTGTAAAGTGACAAGAAGTGACAAGAACGTGCAAAAAGCCCTCCCCTAGTAGCATCAACACAGCTGCTGAAAGACTGCTATTGCCTCAACGCAAACCTCTCAAATGTCTGCACCTGGTGACTTTTGAACATTTGAGCTGGAATGGTTCTGAATTTGACTTTTGCTGTAAAAGGCTCTGAGCCTTGAGGGTCTGTCTTGCACCATCATGGCATGAATAGCATTATGCAGGGCTGGTTAACAATAGCTCGAGCACTTGGTTACGTGCCACTGGTGGGGAGGATGAAGGCTGTCATCATGAGAAGAGTCAACAGGTTTGTGCACCAGGACCTCACTAACAGGTCGAGGCAGGGTAGATGCAGGAGGGATGTTCCTGATGGTGGAGGTGCCCAGAACCAGGGGTCCCAGTCTGAGGCTACAGGGTAGACCATCTAGGACAGCGCTGAGGGGCAATCTCTTCACCCAGAGAGTGGTGAGTCTGTGGAATTCACAACCACAGAAGTAGTTGAGGCCAAAATGTGTTTTCAACAAGCAGTTAGACATAACACTTGAGGGTGAAGGAGATCAAAGGATATGGTGGGAAGGTGAGATCAGGTTATTTTGAGTTGGATGATCAGCCATAATCATAATGAATGGAAGAGCAGGCTTGAAGGGCTGAATGGCCTCTTGCTCCTATTTTCTATATTTCTCCCCTGGGGTGGTGACTCAGTAACTCTGGCTGTGTGAGACCGGTAAACCTCTTTGAACGAATATATACAGCTATGATAGGAGCACTCTGAGCTGAATGGCACCAAGCTGGACTCACATGGTAACAAACACAGTTCTCATGACTGATTCTCCATTGCAGCATTGAAAAACCGAGTGGCCTCTGCTTGTTCTGCAGTGGAAGTTGAGACAGCAGCTGACTCATCACGTTGGGTCCACAAGTACGGTCATGGAGTTGGTCATGTGATGAATCTGTGCTATTGATATATTTTTTAATCTTTCTGTAGAATGTTTAAAATTCAGCTTTATTCTGCAGCTAGTCGATATGTGTGAAAAACATTCAGCCTTGAGAATATGCAAGTTTTATCAGTGGAGTTTCTAATGGAGCGAACATTCAGAACACTTAATCAAATTTGATGAATAGGGTTTATTCACTGTCCAGATAAGATAGGTGCGTGCCCAGACATGGGGTGTTAATCTGGTTTGGCAGTGGCCTGTATGGGAATGGACATTTTGAACTTTGGGGCTGGCATCTGGTTACTAAGGGATACAGGAAGCTGGGTTAACCAAGACAGAGTTAGCATCCGAATCCTGAAGACTAATGAAATGCCATTATGAGAGGGTCAGATGCGATTGGCTAAGGTATTTGACAGGTATAATTGTTGATTTGTGTGTATTGAAGATGATTGATTTAAAGCTAATGAAAGGGAGGAGTAATAAGAAAACCTATATCTAACATCGACCTGGTATCTAATATCTAACCTAAGGTCTGAAAGACGTGCTGGTTAGGTGCCCGAACAGGCGTCGGAGTGTGGGGACTAGGGGAATTTCACAGTAACTTCATTGCAATGTTAATGTCAGCCTTACTTGTGACTAATAATTAAACTTTAAACTTTATAATTGATCTGTTTTGAACTGTATACATTAGAATTCATTGGATGGGTCTCGCTGCTCGATCTCAGAACTGCCCTGACCCTTTGATGATTTCTCCCAGCAACTGCTGGTCAAAATGGTGGTTACACCTTTAAACTGAGACACTGGCTTCGTGAGGCTTGTATTGCCTGAGATTTCTGACGGTACCGGCCACCTCGGAAACCCCACCAACCGGTGGGTTGGGTTGAGGAAAGTGGGGATTTGGGAGCTAAGCCCGATATCCATGGTCACACCTCATGCCACACATTGGCACCCAGTGGTCAGGGGATGGCATTGGAAGATTAATTCACTGACCTGGACGACCCATGTGAGGTCATTGAACTTTCACTCGATCTGCAGCCCAGTTGACGGGGCCAGCATTCCCAAATTTACCTCTGTGGCTACCTGCCTCTGTTTTCCTTGGAGCATGTACCCTGGAGGACCTGCAGGTCCAGTGTAGGAGATCTTTCCTACTTTCCAGTTCCTAAGGACTAAGGCCTCAGACACTGTGCCAGAGAATCCGAGGGCCCTCTCTCTAGCCCGTTGCTCCATGAATAGTTCTATTTTCTTGCTGAAAGACTTCCACAAATGAATCCATCAGCTGCTGCAACCGTTTACAGGGGCATGCTGTCTTTATAAAGCTTATGCAGGCAGGCGTGAATTTGTGTTAGCCACGTGGGCTCCCTGGTGGACATGTAGCCAGTCAGGTGGTGCTGGGCTGCACAACACAATCATGGGGTTGAGCAGGCAGAATGAATTGTGCACACTGCACTGTGATCCCCACCCTGGCTAATGGGCCTTATCGAATATCCAGCTCCTGGAGCTTTAAGATGATGATGTTCCTCGCTTAGTGGAACACAAACACTCAGATAGACCTTGGCTGATCCCACAGAGTGGGTGATAAAAACTTACTGCCAATCACACAGCATGTCAAAACACCTTTAATTTCCTAAAAAAATAAATTCCCCGAAAATGGACAAGATGTAGGTCAAGAATAAACTTAATTAAAGAGAGGAAGCTCCAAATATTCAAAGCACGTCTTCAGCAGGCATATTTAATCCTGTCAGCGCTGATTATATCTCTGGCAACCCCACTAGGCAGCAGTGCTTAGCACAGGTTGTTAAGATGTCTTTGAATTTTGTTTTTATCGGTTCCAGGAATTATAAATATGGTAACGTTTGCCTAACTTAATTGAATTACATTAATTTTGTGTGCCCATTATTCATGAATATATGACATAAAAATGATTGATCTGTGTGTTTAGATATGCATGTATGTCATGTGTTTGGTAAGGTAGAGGTTGTCCGTGCTGGGAAAAGGTAGCTGTCTTCAGAAGAATCTGCTTTTCGACCCCTCGCCATCTTTGTCCAGAGGTGAGAATGGCTGCAGCTGTAACGCTGTTTGTGAAGTGAATGCTAGAGATTAATTCTGGTTTCAGCAGTCAGTCTCTGCCAGATCTCATACCTACCTCACTCTCATTGCTGTGCCTGCAGCTGCACATTCTGCAGGACCTGGATAAGACCCAGGCGCCAGTAACACAGCAAGAATCAGATACACTCAGACCAAAACAATCTACTTGACCTGGACTAACCATGGAAACTGCCTGTATGGTAGCCCCTGGATTGATAAGTGAATTGAATTTTCTCCATTAACTGGCATCAGTCCACCATATTAGCAAAGATCAGATATGGTCCTCAGCCCAGTCAGATAGCAGAAATTAGACAAGGCACATTGGTACCGAATGGTTTTCTGCAAGGCAGTGGGTGATGCTACAAAAGAACCGCAACGCAAATGCAAAGAGTAACTTTTTATTAACAACAATGACTGCATCGAAAGTCAAGCAACACAAACGGGAGGTGAGGGTGGGGCATATTTTCAAGAGCAAAATGTTCAATGGTGTCAATTTGGACCAATGAGATTCAATCCCAAATTTCCCAGTGTGACTAAAGAAGTTGTCTGGATTCTAAAATGTTCAAGCAGCTGAAAATTCTGTCACAACACCTCACAAATCCCAACAGAAAACCTTGAACAGAAGAGAAACCGCCAGAATGAGAGTGAAAGGAATAAATAATCATCGCGAGGAATGAACTTCAACTGGTTCACCTGTATAACCATTCAAAATCAGCACAGAAAAAAAACAATGTTTGGTTTGCAAGAATATAATGTGGGGATGTCGGTGTTGGACTGGGCTGGAAAAGATGAGGGGTCACACGACACCAGGTTACAGTCGTCTGACCTCTCATCTTGCAAGAATATAGTCACCTTTTTCAACAAAATTCTCCAGGTAATAAGTAAGGTTTAACATGTTCCCATTTTATCCTAAAATTCATGTCATTCATTTCCAGATCACTTCAGTTTTTTTTTCTAATTTCCATCCAATTTCTCACTTAAGGTGGGTTGGAGAATGAGTTTATCACTTGGTGAATTTGGGCCTATCAATATCCACATTAATACAACAAGGGCAGGACACTTTTAAAATATGGTGATTAGTGATTTTCATCGTTGTGATGTGTGCCCTGGACAATGGTGATGGAGGCCATTGCAATATGGTAAACTTGGCAATTCTGACTCGTAATGAGTCCCTGAACACTGCCTGCCGTCCTGAATGTTTTGGCAGTCATTCAGCGCTGCAATGACATTGAACCTCTCGGCTACAATGCCCTCAAATCAATAAACATGCAGAAAAAAATTCAATTGTAGCCTTAGGCATATCATGTAACTGATACATTGTATCATTGTCCTGGTACATATCATGTATCAGGACAACGTTCCGAGCAGACAGGGAAGAGTTGGTAGGTTAAAGGAACCGTGGTGCACGAAAGCTGTGCGGAACCTAGTCGAGAAGAAAAGGAAAGCGTACAAAAGGTTCAGAGAGCTTGGCGAAGATAGGGATCTAGATGAGTATACGGCTTGTAGGAAGGGAATCATAGAATCATAGAACCCTACAGTGCAGAAAGAGGCCATTCGGCCCATTGAGTCTGCACCGACCACAATCCCACCCAGGCCCTACCCCCATATTCCTACATATTTTACCTGCTAATCCCTCTAATCTATGCATCTCAGGACACTAAGGGGCAATTTTAGCATGGCCAATCAACCTAACCCGAACATCTTTGGACTGTGGGAGGAAACCAGAGCACCCGGAGGAAACCCACGTAGAGACGAGGAGAATGTGCAAACTCCACACAGACAGTGACCCAAGCCGGGAATCGAACCCAGGTCCCTGGAGCTGTGAAGCAGCAGTGCTAACCACTGTGCTACCATGCCGCCCCTAAAGAAGGACTAAAGAAGGAAATTAGGAGAGCCAGAAGGGGTCACGAGAAGGCCTTGGCAGGTAGGATTAAGGAAAACCCGAAGGCGTTCTATAAATATGTGAAGAGTAAAAGGATGAGACGTGAAGGAATAGGACCTATAAAAGGTGAAGGCGGGAAAATCAGTACGGAACCAGTAGAAATCGCAGAGGTGCTTAATGAGTATTTTGCCTCGGTTTTCACAGAGGAGAAGGACCTGGGTGGATGTACTGCGGGCTTGCGGTGGACTGAAAAGATTGAGTATGTGGACTTTAACAAAGAGGTTGTGCTGGAATCTTTGAATGGCATCAAGATAGATAAGTCGCCGGGTCCGGATGGGATGTACCCCAGGTTACTGTGGGAGGCGAGGGAAGAGATTGCAGAGCACTGGCGATGATCTTTGCATCGTCGATGGAGACGGGAGAGGTGCCGGAGGATTGGAGGATTGCGGATGTGGTTTCTATTTTCAAGAAGGGGAATAGGGATAGCCCAGGAAATTACCGACCGGTGAGTCTAACCTCAGTGGTTGGTAAACTGATGGAGAAGATCCTGAGGGACAAGATTTATGAGCATTTAGAGAGGTTTAGTATGCTCAAGAATACTCAGCATGGCTTTGTCAAAGGCAGATCGTGCCTTACGAGCCTGGTGGAGTTCTTCGAAAATGTGACTAAACACATTGACGAAGGGAAAGCAGTAGATGTGGTTTATATGAATTTTAGCAAGGCGTTCGATAAGATCCCCCATGCTAGGCTTCTAGAAAAAGTGAGAGAGCATGGGATCCAAGGGGCTGCTGCCCTGTGGATCCAGAACTGGCTTGGGGAGCACTTAAGCAGTCACGAGCATTCAGCCTTGGATCTTCAGGTAAGCGTTCTCCAAGGCGGCCTTCACGACACACGACAGCGCAGAGTCGCTGAGCAGAAACTGATAGCCAAGTTCCGCACACATGAGGACGGCCTAAACCGGGATGTTGGATTTATGTCACATTATCAGTAACCCCCACAGCTTTCCCACTGATCTTGCAGAATCTCACTAGCTGTTCTGTCTGGAGACAATACACATCTCTTTAACCTGTGTTGAATGCTCCCTCCACCCACATTGTCTGTACTTTTAAGAGCTGGCTGGCTGTAAAGATTTGCATTCTAATTAGTATTCTGTAACTTGATTTCTGTGTCTGTGCACTGTTGGAGAACAGATATCCACTCCATCTGACGAAGGAGCTGTGCTCCGAAAGCTTATGGTATTTGCTACCAAATGAACCTGTTGGACTTTAACCTGGTGTTGTGAGACTTCTTACTGTGCTTGCCCAAAGGAGGCAGAGAGTGGGTATAGATGGGTCTTTTTCTAAATGGAGGTCGGTCACCAGTGGTGTGCCCCAGGGATCTATTCTGGGACCCTTGCTGTTTGTCATTTTCATAAATGACCTGGATGAGGAAGTGGAGGGATGGGTTGGTAATTTTGCCGACGACACGAAGGTTGGTGGGGTTGTGGATAGTCTGGAGGGATGTCAGAAGTTACAGAGGGACATAGATAGGATGCAAGACTGGGCGGAGAAGTGGCAGATGGACTTCAACCCAGATAAATGTGTAGTGGTCCATTTTGGCAAGTCAAATGGGATGAAGGAGCACAGTATAAAGGGAAAGACTCTTAGTACTGTAGAGGATCAGAAGGACCTTGGGATCCGGGTCCATAGGACTCTAAAATCGGCCCCGCAGGTGGAGGAGGTGGTTAAGAAGACATATGGTGTGCTGGCCTTTATCAATCGAGGGATTGAGTTCAGGAGTCCGGGGATAATGATGCAGCTATATAAGACCCTCGTCAGACCCCACTTGGAGTACTGTGCTCAGTTCTGGTCGCCTCATTACAGGAAGGATGTGGAAAAGATTGAAAGGGTGCAGAGGCGATTTACAAGGATGTTGCCTGGATTGAGTGGCATGCCTTATGAGGATAGGCTGAGGGAGCTCGGTCTTTTCTCCTTGGAGAGACGTAGGATGAGAGAAGACCTAATAGACGTATGTAAGGTGTTGGGAGGCATAGATCGGGTGGACTCTCAGAGGCATTTTCCCAGGGTGGAAATGGCTGCTACGAGAGGACACAGGTTTAAGATGCTGGGGGGTAGGTACAGGGGAAATGTTAGGGGTAAGTTTTTCACACAGAGGGTGGTGGGCGAGTGGAATCGGCTGCCGTCAGTGGTGGTGGAGGCAAACTCAATAGGGTCTTTTAAGAGACTCCTGGACGAGTACATGGGACTTAATAGGATGGAGGGTTATAGGTGGGCCTAAAAGGTAGGGATATGTTCGGCACAACTTGTGGGGCCGAAGGGCCTGTTTTGTGCTGTAGTTTTCTATGTTTCTATGTCAACCATTGGAATGGATGGCACAGTGGTTAACACTGCTGCCTCACAGCACCAGGGACCCAGGTTCAATTCCAGCCTCGGTTCACTGTCTGTGTGGAGTTTGCACTTCCTTTCCTCCCACAGTCCAAAGATGTGTGGGTTCGGTTGATTGGCCATGCTAAATTGACCTTAGTGTCAGGGGGATTAGCAGGGTAAATGTATGGGGTTATGTGAGTAGGGCCTGGGTGGGATTGTGATCTGTACAGACTCGATAGGCCAAAGGACCTCCTTCTGTACTATAGGGACTCTATGATTCTATAATAACATCACTGTTCACTTATTTGCAGTAAATTTTAAAGGTGCGTTTTATGTATCATTAAAGATTTAGTTCAACTCAACTTGCGAATAAACCTGCCTCAATGTCAGGTGGAGTGAAGCTATATTAATGAACTGGCTCAAAAATGGGCGCAGGATGTAGGTTGATAAGATCAAACTATTTCAATCCACTTCACAAGACAGCACAGTTTACACAGGTAAATGCATCTCAGATGTGGTAATATGAAAATGAAAACATTTTAAAGGGAGCACTGTTCACAAGTCTTGAGAAAGAGTTGATGCAAACTCATTCATCAAACTGTTCATCAGAAAACTGCAAGTTCAATTGATTTTGAATTGTCCTTTCAACAAGTCCAAAGCCTGATGGTACGTTGACATGGGACATCTACCTCGAGAGGCTACTGAGCATGAGGTGTTTGAGGTTACCCTGAACACCTTCTCACCCTGCGGCTGATGAGCAGGGCAAGCCGGTAAAATCGCAAGAGAGCCACGAAATCGATTTCTCACCTTTCGCGATCTTACCAACTCCGGATATCCGACGAGATCAGCCTCACTCCTGGAAAGGGTGCAATATTTTCAATATTTAAACGCTGTGGTAAATAGCAATTAGAATCATAGAATCCTCACAGTGCAGAAGGAGGCCATTTGGCCCATCAAGCCTGCACCGACCACAATCCAATCCAGGTCCTATTCCCGCAACCCTATTTACGCTTCCAGTCCCCCTGACACGAAGGGGCAATTTATCATGGCCAAACAACCTAGCCTGCACTTCTTTGGACTGTGGGAGGAAACCAGAGCACCCGGAGGAAACCCACGCAGACACAGGGAGAACGTCCAAACTCCACATAGACAGTGATCCAAGCCGGGAATCGAACCTGGGTCCCTGGTGCGGTGAGGCAGCAGTGCTAACCACTGTGCTACCGTGCCACCCTTAAATGTTGCAAGTGAGCCCAGGATACAATCATCTGGGTTCACTTACCTCTGTGGCTTCGTCGATGAAGGTTCTCCCCAGCGTGGATCACATATGGTCCCCAGCAATGGCTGCAGCTGGGGGAGACAGTGACAGGTCTCTGTGTTCTGTGATCTGCACATGTTGCAGTCAGCTGGCCTTTGGGAAAGTTAGGCCACGCCCACTGCCCCACTGGCGGAAACCACGTTTGGCTTGATGTTTTTGACAAAATCAAGTAAGATTCGATTTTTCAATCACCCAAAAAAAGCACAAATTTTTCCCGTTTTCACCCTTGTTCAGCATTTTAAATTTTTTTGGTAAGATTGCCCCCAATTTTACAATCTCCTTAAATCCAATAACGCTTCAAAAGAAAGCAATCCCCACGATGCCAACAGAAAGAACACCATTTTTTAAAACTTTTACTGGAAGACACTAACGCAGTCAACATCACTCAAACATTAATGAACAAGTGGATGATATTTAAAATAAAAGGGAAAATTGTTCTTAAAATAAAGTTTATTTATTAGTCACAAATAAGGCTTAAATTAACACGACAATGAAGTTACTGTGAAATTCCCCTAGTCGCCACACTCCAGCACCTGTTCAGGTCAATGCACTTAACAGCACATCTCTCAGAACATGGGAGGAAACTGGAGCACCCAAAGGAAACCCACGCAAACACGGGGAGAATGTGCAAACTCCACACAGACAGTGACCCAAGCCGGGAATCAAACCCGGGTCCCTGGTGCTGTGAAGCAGCAGTGCTAACCACTGTGCTACCGTGCCGCCCAATAGCTGATTCAACAAACATATGCATCACATCGTTGCAAGTGTTAACATTACTTTCAACATAAAGATGTGACCATGCGCAACCTCGCAGTCTTTCCAACTCGGTCTCCGCTATGTAGGATAACTCATTTCCCATCCAACCATTTTGGCCCTTGAGTCCCATTCACCAACAGTCACATTCTATCCAAAGTCCCTTGATATGGTTACAGCAAGGAGCACATTGATGAACCTTGTCTCACTCAGGTCACGGCAGTACTGACAACAGAGAATCTCTGGAGAATCCTTTCTCCGATCCCGTTAAATGATCTTGTATCACTTCAACAACAGCAAAGGCCTTGTCCAAACCACAATCCTTCACTGTTGCTGTCTCCAGTGTTGTGTCCTTTCAATCTTTATAACACACATTGTAACAATTGCTCTCTTCTCTTGTTTAAACACCGGAGTCTACTTGAAGGCTGCCAGAAAGAAAACTGTTCCACCCGGAGAAAACCTAGTTTGTTTTCTCTCTGCGTGAATTCCCATTGTTCTGAACGGTCACACAGAATAAAAACAGGCTGAAACCCAAACCCGCTCCAATTAGCTTTCTATTTACCCTTTGTTCTCTGCTGTTTGTCCCACGGCAGACCCAGGTCATATAAGTGTTTCCTGGAAGACTATTATGCCATGATCAGGAAACCAGTGAACCCTCTTTCAAAATATTCCCCAGCATGCTTTGTTCTCCAGGAGGACATCATACTTTGTTCCAACGCATGGCTCATCACAACAAGGTAAGGCCAGTGCATTGAAATCTGATTTGTTTAGTGTGCGGTATAATTTAAACAAGTAACCAATCAGCAGTTATTTTAGTTTCATGGTTTAGCTGCACATCAAAACCCTCACTGACCTATAAGAGAAGCAACGGACAAAAAGTGCTAGTGGGAGTTATGTTCAGGCCACGAAACAGTAATAATGAGGTTGGGGATGGCATCCAGCAGGAAATTAGAGATGCGTGCGGTAAGGGTACAGCGGTTATGGGTGACTTCAATCTGCATATTGATTGGGCTCACCAAACTGGTAGCAATGCGATGGAAGAGGATTTCCTGGAATGTATAAGGGATGATTTTCTCAACCAATATGTCGAGGAACCAACTAGAGAACAGGCCATCCTAGACTGGGTATTGTGTAATGAGAGAGGATTAATTAGCAATCTTGTGGTGTGAGATTCTTTGGGGAAGTGTGACCATAATATGGTAGAATTCTTCATTAAGATGGAGAGCGACACAGTTAAGTCTGAGACTAGGGTCCTAAACTTGAGGAAAGCTTTGGTTGTGTAAGACATGCATTAGCAAGGATAAGCTGGCAAAGGATACTTGAGGGGTTGACAGTGGATAGTCAATGGCAGACATTTAAAGAACACACGGATGAACCTCAACAACTGTACATCCCTGTCTGGTGTAAGAGTAAAACGAGGAAGGTGGCTCATCCATGGCTAACAAGGGAAATCAGGGACAGTGTTAAAGCCAAAGAGGAGGCATATAAATTGGCCAAAAACGCAACAAATGCTACGATCAGGAAACTAATGAACCCTCTTCCAAAATATTCCCCAGCATGCTTTATTCTCCAGGAGGACATCACACAGAAGGAAACACAGCCTTTATTCCAATGAATGGGTCATCACAACAAGGTAAGGCCAGTGCAGGACTGGGAGAAATTCAAAATTCAACAGAGGCGGACAAAGGGTTTAATTTGGAACTGGAAAATAGAATATGAGAGTAAGCTTGCAGAAAACATGAAAAAAACTGACTGTAAAAGCTTCTGTAGATATGTGAAAGGAAAAAGACTGGTGAAGACAATTGTAGGTCCCGTACAGTTAAAATCAGGTGAATTCATAATGGGCAACAAAGAGATGGCAGACCAGCTGAACAAATACTTTGGACCTATCTTCACTAAGGAGGATGCAACTAACCCTTCAGAAATACTAGGGGACAGAGGGTGGCATGATGGCACAGTGGTTAGCGCTGCTGCCTCACAGTGCCAGGGACCTGGGTTCAATTCCCAGCTTGGGTCACTTTCTGTGCAGAGTTTGCACATTCTCCTGTGTCTGTGTGGGTTTCCTCCAGGTGCTCTGGTTCCCTCCCACAGTTCAAAGATGTGCGGGTTAGGTGGATTGGCCATGCTAAATTGCCCCTTAGTGTCAGGGGCTCGCTATTGTAAATACATGGGATTATGGGGATAGGGCCTGGGTGGAATTGTAGTTAGTGCAGACTCGATGGGCCAAATGGCCTCCTTTTCCACTGCAAAATTATATGATTCGGGCATGAAGGAGGAACCAAAAGAAATCCTTGTTAGTCAAGAAATTGTATTGAGGTAATTTCTGGGATTAAAACCCAATAAGTCCCCAGGCCTGGTGCTCTGCATCCCAGAGTACTTAAGGAAGTGGCCTTAGAAATAGTGGATGCATTGGTGATCATTTTCCATCATTCTATAGACTTTGGAAGAGTTCCAATGCATTGGAGGGTAGCTAATGTCACCCCACTTTTTTAAAAAGGAGAGAGAAAACCAGGAATTATAGACCAGTTAGCCTGATATCGGTGGTGGGGAAAATGCTGGAGTCAATTATTAAGGATGTAATTTGGAAAACGGTGACAGGATCGGTCCAAGTCAGCATGGATTCACTAAAGGGAAATCATGCTTGACAAATCATCTGGAATTTTTTGAGGATGTGACCAGTAGAGTGGACAAGGGTGAACCAGTGGATGTTGTGTATCTGGACTTTCAAAAGGCTTCTGACAAGGTCCCACACAAGAGATTAGTGAGCAAAATGAAAGCTTATGGTATTGGGGGTAATGTATTGACATGGGTAGAGAACTGGTTGGCAGACAGGAAGCAGAGAGTGGGAATAAATGGGTCCTTTTCAGAGTGGCAGGCAGTGACTAGTGGGGTACCGCAGGGTTCAGTGCTGGGACCCCAGCGATTCATGATATACGTTAATGATTTGGACGAAGGAATTAAATGCAATATCTCCAAATCTGCAGATGACACTAAGCTAGGTGGCAGTGTGTGCTGTGAGGAGGATGCTAAGAGGCTGCAGGGTGACTTGGACAGGCTGGCTGAGTGGGCAAATACTTGGCAAATGCAATATAATGTGGATGAATGTGAGGTTATCCACTTTGGTGGCAAAAACAGGAAGGAATATTATTATCTGAATGGTGGCAGTTTAGGAAAAGGGGAAGTGCAACGTGACCTGGGTGTCATGGTGGAACAGTCGCTGAAGGTTGGCATGCAGGTACAGCAGGCGGTGAGGAAAGCTAATGGCATGCCGGCCTTCATAGCGAGAGGATTTGAGTATAGAAATAAAGATGTCTTGCTGCAGTTATACAGGGCCTTGGTGAGGCCACAACTTGAGTATTGTGTGCAGTTTTGATCTCCTAGTCTGAGGAAGGGCATTCTTGCTGTTGAGGGAGTCCAGCGAAGGTTCACCAGACTGATTCCTGGAATGACAGGACTGACATGTGAAGAGAGACTGGATCGACTGGGCTTGTACTCACTGGGATTTAGAAGAATGAGAGGGGATCGCATCGAAATATATAAAATCCTGATGGGACTGGACAGGTTCGATGCAGGAAGAATGTTCCCAATGTTGGGGAAGTCCAGAACTAAGGGGTCACAGTCTAAGAATAAGGGGTAAACCATTCAGGAATGAGATGAGGAAGAATTTCTTCACTCAGAGAGTTGTGAACCTGTGGAATTCTCTCCCACAGAAAGCTGTTGGGGCCAGTTCGTTAGATATGTTCAAGAGGGCGCTGGACGTGGCCCTTGTGGCGAAAGGGACCAAGGGGTATGGAGAGAAAGCGGGAGTGTGATACTGAAAGTGCATGATCAGCCATGATCATATCATATCATAAGTGCAGACTCAAAGGGCGGAATGGCCTGCTCCTGCACTTATTTTCAATATTTCTGAAGCATCTCAATCTGTGCACCAGAGTTACAGACATAGTCATAGAGGTTTACAGCATGGAATCAGGCCCTTTGGTTCAACTTGTCCGTGCTGCCCAGTTTTTACCACTAGCTGGTCCCAATTGCCCACATTTGGCCCATATCCCTCTATACCCATCTTACCCCATGTCTAAATGCTTTTTAAAAGACAAAATTGTACCCGCCTCTGCTACTTCCTCTGGCAGCTTGTTCCAGACACCTCACCACACTCTGAGTGAAAAAATTGCCCCTCTGGACCCTTTTGTATCGCTCCCCTCTCACCTTAAACCTATACCCTCTAGTTTCAGACTCCCCTACCTTTGGGAAAAGATACTGACTATCTAGCTGATCTGTGCCCCTCATTATTGTATAGACCTCTATAAGGTCACCCCTCAGCCTCCTACGCTCCAGAGAAAAAAGTCCCAGTCTACCCAACCTCTCCTTTCACTCAAACCATCAAGTCCTGGTAGCATCCTAATAAATCTTTTCTGCACTCTTTCTAGTTTAATAATATCCTTTCTATAATAGGGTGACCAGAACTGCACACAGTTTTCCAACTGTGGTCTTACTAATATTTTGTACAACTTCAACAAGATGCCCCAACTCCTGTTTTCTGTGTTCTGACCAATGAAACCAAGCATGCCGAATGCCTTCTTCACCACCCTGTCCACCTGTGACTCCACTTTCAAGGAGCTATGAACCTGTACCCCTAGATCTCTTTGTTCTATAACTCTCCCCAACACCCTACCATTAACTGAGTAAGTCCTGCCCCGATTTGATCTCCTAAAATGCATCACCTCGCATTTATCTAAATTAAACTCCATCTGCCATTCGTCAGCCCACTGGCCCAATTGATCAAGATCCCATTGCAATCCTAGATAACCGTCTCCACTGTCCACTATGGCACCAATCTTGGTGTCATCTGCAAACTTACGAACCATGCCGCCTAAATTCTCATCCAAGTCATCCGACATTGAGACCCTGTAACCTCAGAATTCAGGGAAACAGGCACAGGAAGGTTTCACATGGCGATATGTGCGACTCAGCCTGAAGTATGCCCCTCTGCCGTATTGGTAAAGCCATCCAGCGCCTGCATCTTAAACAAGTGCTTTTACATATGCAAATAAGAGCTTCAATGCTTGTTGTGCACCAGCTTCACCAAATTGATTTATCCTGAATGCAACTGCCACTTCCGTTCAGTAAACATGATTTACAAGTGACCTAAAATGCTGTCCTTAAGGGAACTGCTGTCAGCCAGCATCAGAAGGTAAATCATGTAACTAAGTAATCAACATAAGCCATTTATTTCCCAGCCAGGCAAAAGTGGCAGTATAACAGCAGCAGAAATAATTCTGAAAGGGGAAAATAGCTGGAGGAATGTAAACAAAAGTAGCATGGAAAACACAAGCTTGGCTTTATTCTAAAATACATTGTTCCATCAGGAAGGACGTTACAAAAAATCATTCTTATCTTACTCAGCGTTAGCAAGTGGACTGCCCAGAATGACACCAACGCAAAGGTCAATGTGGCAAAAAGAAATAATTTCTTCCTGTGAATAGATTATAAATAAAGTTATGGAGTCACATTGACATTGAGGGCTGCCTTACTGTGGTAAAATTTCTGCTGTTCCCACCAATCTCTACCAAATCGAGCAGAGGTCAATGGGTTACTGTTACTTAGGGGCAGATAATGGTGTCGTGGCAATGTCATTGGATTACAATCCAGAGGCCCAGGCGAATGTTCGGGGACGTGTGTTCAAATCTCACCTAGTGAAATTTAAATTCAATTAAAAATTAAAAGCGAGCCTCAGTCGTGATGACTATGAAACCATCATCAATAGTTGCCAAAACCCCATCTGATTCACTAATGAGGGAAGGAAATCTGCCATCCTTACCTGGCCTGGCTGATATGTGACTCCAAATCCACAGCAATGTGGTTGACTCTCAACTGCTCTGAAATGGTCAAGTAAGTTCAGGGCAGTCAGGGATGGCCAGTGATGGATGAAAAAATACATCCCATGACAGAATTAAACATAAATAAATGTTATTAAAAATATAATGGACATAAGAAAGAGTAGCCCAGTAACTATAGCAACACAACCTCCCGAAGAACATTGAACAGAAATGCAATGGAAAAACTTAAGTGTCATTGGCCATGAATTGTGTCATTTGAGGTTCTTGATTGTTCTGTTCTTCAGTCTCAGTGTGGATTCGCAGCAGGATGAATGAGTGAATTCTCCAGAACAATCATCTCCATTACATTTTTTTTGAAAAAGAGAAGTTACGATTGATTGTGTAAAGTAAATACCAGAACATCCTGCATAAAATTAGTTATGATGCTCATACCTGATCTGTACATATGCAGAACTCTTGAGAAAGCTAATAAATGTGTCAGTAATGATATTGTGGATCTCCGGTGAAGAGAGAGCTCCCTTGCCTTGTTAAACAGCCAATTTAAATGAGTGTGTGCTCAGGGAGGGGAATGGCTGCAGCAAATGCTTTACAGACCAGGGAATTTCTGTCACAGCTAAATTGACTCTGCTTTTCTCCAAAGTTGGTGCTGTGGAGTTGAAGTGAAGCAGATGAATGAAGCAACTCTCCTGAGTAATGCGGCAATGACCTGAGAAACATACCTTGACATCGATGAATGAGTGATAGCTGCATTGGCATCAGCAGGGGTCTGAGAGAGTGACGCTGGAATAGAAGGTGAATATTGCACTCACCTTCAATAACACCAGCAAAGCAAAATAATTCAGCCTGTGACACTCCAAATTTAGTTTGCACAGATCATACCGCAATTGTTTGCTGAATCTGAATACATGAAAAGAGCGAGTGCTTGCTGTATGTGTGCATTGTGCACATTAGCTGCACTGCTTTGTATTTGCTGTGCTTCGCTGCAGTGTTATTATATATTCTATACTCGTCCTTAATGCCATAGAAAAATGTCATTTAAATAAGCTCAGAAACAATTAACCATCAGTGCCTACAAATGAATTACTAAAGTTGAAATGTATTATACACCAGTCCATTACTTTAATAATGACATAAACGCCAAATATACCAGACAAAATTAACATCCTGCTATGTTTAAAATCCTGCTCTTTTGTGAATGCAGTGATAATATACTGACAAAGTAGGTGAGGACAGGACTTGGATATTAGCAAGGGTGATTGGAAGAAAGGTGGAGTCACTGCTTGTAACTTTTGTCCTTGACAAGTGTTAGGGAAAGTGTTAGGTGAATTAAAAAGCATTAAGGTAGACAAATCTCCAGAGCCAGATGGCATCTATCCCAGATTCCTGAGGGAGATAAGAAAGGAAATTGCTGGGCCTCGAACAGAAATCTTTGTTTCCTTGTTTGACATTGTGAAGGGGAGATCGTTCCTCACTAACTTGATCGAGCTTTTCGAGAAAATGACGAAGAACCATAGAACCATAGAAAATTACAGCTCAGAAACAGGCCTTTTGGCCCTTCTTGTCTGTGCCAAACCATTTTTTGCCTAGTCCCACTGACCTGCACTTGGACCATATCCCTCCACACCCCTCTCATCCATGAACCCGTCCAAGTTTTTCTTAAATGTTAAAAGTGACCCCGCATTTACCACTTTATCCGGCAGCTCATTCCACACTCCCACCACTCTCTGCGTGAAGAAGCCCCCCCTAATATTCCCTTTAAACTTTTCTCCTTTCACCCTTAACCCATAACCTCTAGTTATTTTCTCCCCGAGCCTCAGTGGAAAAAGCTTGCTTGCATTCACTCTATCTATAACCATCAAAATCTTATACACCTCTATCAAATCTCCCCTCATTCTTCTACGCTCCAGGGAATAAAGTCCCAACCTATTCAATCTCTCTCTGTAACTCAGTTTCTCAAGTCCCGGCAACATCCTTGTGAACCTTCTCTGCACTCTTTCAACCTTATTTACATCCTTCCTGTAACTAGGTGACCAAAACTGTGAAGATGATACATGAGGGAAAGGTAGTGCATGTTGTATACATGGACTTCAGTAAAGCCTTTGACAAGATATTTTTTGAGGAGGTAACTAAGTGTGTTGATGAAGGTAGGGCAGTTGATGTCATATACATGGATTTTAGTAAGACGTTTGATAAGATCCCCCATGGTCGGCTTATGATGAAAGTAAGGAGGTGTGGGATAGAGGGAAAGTTGGCCGATTGGATAGGTAACTGGCTATCTGATCGAAGACAGAGGGTGGTGGTGGATGGAAAATTTTCGGACTGGAGGCAGGTTGCTAGCGGAGTGCCACAGGGATCAGTGCTTGGTCCTCTGCTCTTTGTGATTTTTATTAATGACTTAGAGGAGGGGGCTGAAGGGTGGATCAGTAAATTTGCTGATGACACCAAGATTGGTGGAGTAGTGGATGAGGTGGAGGGCTGTTGTAGGCTGCAAAGAGACATAGATAGGATGCAAAGCTGGGCTGAAAAATGGCAAATGGAGTTTAACCCTGATAAATGTGAGGTGATTCATTTTGGTAGGACTAATTTAAATGTGGATTACAGGGTCAAAGGTAGGGTTCTGAAGACTGTGGAAGAACAGAGAGATCTTGGGGTGCATATCCACAGATCTCTAAAGGTCGCCACTCAAGTGGATAGAGCTGTGAAGAAGGCCTATAGTGTGTTAGCTTTTATTAACAGGGGGTTGGAGTTTAAGAGCCATGGGGTTATGCTGCAACTGTACAGGAACTTGGTGAGACCACATTTGGAATATTGTGTGCAGTTCTGGTCACCTCACTATAAGAAGGATGTGGAAGCGCTGGAAAGAGTGCAGAGGAGATTTACCAGGATGCTGCCTGGTTTGGAGGGTAGGTCTTATGAGGAAAGGTTGAGGGAGCTGGGGCTGTTCTCCCTGGAGCGGAGGAGGCTGAGGGGAGACTTAATCGAGGTTTATAAAATGATGAAGGGGATAGATAGAGTGAACGTTCAAAGACTATTTCCTCGGGTGGATGGAGCTATTACAAGGGGGCATAACTATAGGGTTCATGGTGGGAGATGTAGGAAGGATATCAGAGGTAGGTTCTTTATGCAGAGAGTTGGGGTGTGGAATCGACGGCCTGCAGTGATAGTGGAGTCAGACACTTTAGGAACATTTAAGCGGTTATTGGATAGGCACATGGAGCACACCAGGATGGTAGGGAGTGGGATAGCTTGATCTTGTTTTCAGATAAAGCTCGGCACAACATCGTGGGCCGAAGGACCTGTTCTGTGCTGTACTGTTCTATGTGCTATATCTCATTGTAAGTGATATGAAAGTCACATGGGATCAGAAGAGAGCTGGTAAGATAGATACAGAACTGAGTTGGCCATAGAAGATAGAGGGCAGCAGTAGAGGGGTGCTTTTCTGAATGGAAGGCTGTGACCAGCGGTGTTCACAGGAATCAGTTCTTGGACCTTTGTTGTTCGTTGTATATATAAATGATTTGGAGGAAAATGTAGCTGGTCTGATTAGTAAGTTCGCAGATGACACAAAAATTGGTGGATTTGCGGATAGTGAAGAGGATTGTCAGAGGATACAACAAGATATAGACCCGCTGGGGACTTGGGTGGAGAAATGGCAGATGGAGTTTAATCTGGACAAGTGTGAGATAATGCATTTTGGAAGATCCAATACATGTAGGAATTGTACAGTAAATGGTAGAACCCTTAGGAGTATTGACAGGCAGAGAGATCTGGGCATACATTTCACTGAAAGTGGCAATGCAAGTGGATAAAGTAGTCAACAAGGCATACGGCATGCTTGCCTTCATTGGTTGGGGCATTGGATATAAAAATTGGCAGGTCATGCTGCAGCTGTACAGAACCTTAGTTCGGCCTCATTTAGAATATTGTGTACAATTCTGGTCACCACACTATCAGAAGGATGTGGAGTTGTTGGAGAGGCTACAGAAAAGATTTACCAGGATGTTGCCTGGTCTGGAGGGTATGAGCTATGAGGAGAGGTTGGATAAACTCGATTTGTTCTCACTGGAACGACGGAGGTAAAGGGACGACCTGATAGAGGTTTACAAGATTATGAGTGGAACAGACAGATTGGATAGTTGGATGCTCTTTCCTAGAGTAGAAAAGTCAAGTACTAGGAGACATAGGTTTAAGGTGCGTGGGGAAAGGTTTAGAAGAGATGTGCAAGGCAAGTTTCTTACACAGAGGGTGGTGAATGTCTGGAATGCGCTGCCTGGGGAGGTGGTGGGAGCAGGTACGATAGAGGGATTTAAGGGGCAATTAGATGAATACATGAATAAGATGGGAATGGAAGGATACGAACTCCGCATGTGCGTACGGTTTTAGTTTAGGCAGGCATCATGAATGGGGCAGGCTTGGAGGGCCGAAGGGCCTGTTCCTGTGCGGTACTTTTCTTTGTTCTTTGTTCTTTAATACCCTGGGTAATTATAGGCCAGTGAGCTTGATGTCAGTGATAGTGAAATTGTTGGAGAAGACTCTTAGGGACCCCTTCTATACACATTTGGAACTGAAACTCAGCTGGACTCATCACATAAACACAATGGCTACAAGAGGAGGTCACAGGCTAGGAATACTGCGACGAGTAACTCACCTCCTGACTCCCCAAAGCCTATCCACCATCTACAAGGCACAAGTCAGGAGTGCGATGGAATACTCCCCACTTGCCTGGATGAGTGCAGCTCCAACAACACTCAAGAAGCTCAACACCATCCAGGACAAAGCAGCCCGCTTGATTGGCACCACATCCACAAACATCCACTCCCTCCACCACCGATGCTCAGTAGCAGCAGTGTGTACTATCTGCAGGATGCACTGCAGCAATTCATCAAAGATCCTTAGACAGCACCTTCCAAACCCACGACCATTTCCATCTCGAAGGACAAGGGCAGCAGATACATGGGAACACCACCACCTGCAAGTTCCCCTCCAAGCTACTCACCATCCTGACTTGGAAATGTATTGCCATTCCTTCACAGTCGCTGGGTAAAAATCCTGGGATTCCCTCCCTAACAGCATTGTGGGTCAACCCACAACATATGGACTGCAGCGATTCAAGAAGACAGTTCACCACCACCTCCTCAAGGGCAACTAGGGATGGGCAATAAATGCTGGCCAGCCAGCGACACCCATGTCCCACTGATGAATAAAAAAAGAATGCTCTTATTCGCGACAGGCAGCATGGTTTTTTATGAGAGACGACATGTCCCACCAATTAGATTGAGTTTTTTGATGAGGTGACAAAAATGATTGACGAGGGAAGGGCTGTGGATGTTGTCTACATGGACTTCAGTAATGCATTTGACTAGGTCCCTCATGGCAGTCTGGTGCAAAAGGTTCAATCACACGGGATCAAGGGTGAACTAGTGAGATGGATTGAGAACTGGCTTGGCCATAGAAAACAGAGGGTAGCGGTGGAAGGGTGTTTCACTGAATGGAGGCCTGTAACTAGTGGTGTTCCACAGGGATCAGTGCTAGGACCTCTGCTGTTTGTAATATATATAAATGATTTGGAAGAAAACATAGCTGGTCTGATTAGCAAGTTTGCGGATGATACTAAGATTGCTGGAGTTGCGGATAGTGATGGAGATTGTCAGAGAATACAGCAGGATAAAGATAGGCTGGAAAATTGGGTGGAGAAATGGCAGATGGAATTTAACCCGGACAAATGTGAGGTGATGCATTTTGGTAGATCCAATTCAGATGGAAGCTATAAAGTAAATGGCAGAATAATCAGGAGCACAGACACACAGAGAGATCTGGGAGTACAGGTCCACAAATCCTTAAAAGTGGCAGCACAGGTGGAAAAGGTGGTGAAGAAAGTATACGGCACGCTTGTCTTCATTGGCCAGGACATCGAATATGCATGTTGGCAAAATATTTTACAAGTATATAAAAAGTTGGCTAGGCCACATTTGGAAGACTGTGTCCAGTTCTGGTCACCATACTACCTGAAGGATGTGAAGGCTTTGGAGGGAGTACAGAAAAGGTTTACCAGGATGTTGCCTGGTATGGAGGTTATTAGGTATGAGGAAAGGTTGAATAAACTGGGATTGTTCTCCCTGGAAAGACGGAGGCTGAAGGGCGACCTGATAGAAGTTTACAAAATTATGAGAGGTATAGGTAGAGTGAAGCTGTGGAGTCCAGTAATTCTTTGTATGGGAAGGGAATATGATGGAGGGGCAGCTTGAGGGGGCACTGGGAGGAACCACCTCCAATCCTCCTGGTCTACAGGTTTACCACCCTATGAGTGAAGAAACCTCTCCTCATCTCAGGCCTATCCCCTATCCCCCATCCTGAAACTATGACCGCTTGTTCTAGGCTACTAACCACCAGCCCCCCCCCCCCCCCCCCCCGCTCCCCCCCGCACCCCCTCAGCCAGAGGAAACAACATCTCTGCATCCAGTCTGTTCAGCCCTATCTTGGATTTTATGTGTTTCAATGAGATCCCCTCATTCCTCTAAACTCCAGTGAATACAGGCCCAGTCAACTCAGTCTCTCCTTATACGGCAATCCAGCCATCCCAGCAATCAGTCTGCTCTAACTCTATGGTAAATATATCCTTCCTTAGATACGGAGAACAGAACTGCACCTAATTCTCCAGGTGTGGTGTCACCAAGGCCCGGTACAGCTTCAGTAAGACATCCTTGCTCCTATAGGGATGTACTTAACATACATCACGATAATGGTTGCCAAAGAAGCTTTTAAACATCCACTTCATTCAAAAAAGCTGCAAATTATTTGTTATCTAGAAGCGTAGAGGCCTTTCATAAGTACAGATTTAAATAATACTTCAATTTCAATCGAATGTTGGAATAAAACGGTACTTTTACAGATTAAGGATCAGCTCACACAAGCATTTTCATGTCAAAATGTCAATTGTGCTATCTGCACATCAATCTATTGTGAAAGGTTACCTTTTCCAGATGTGGAATACAAATAATAAACATTTGAGTGCCTCATTTTATGAAAATATTCTCTTCCTTTGTTACACACACTGTTCCCTTGAGTAGTGGAGACAAGCAAAAAAAGTTTTCTCTCCATTTCCATTGTAATGAGCAGAAATAGAGGATAGAATAGTCCAACACAGAGGTCAAAGTAGCGGGCAACTCCACAGTCCATCCAAAAAGGAAGCACTTCGATTGATAAGGCAGTAGTAATCTAATTTAGGGCCTTTCTCAGTGGGAATAGCCAAGAGGTCAAGATGAACCTTTTGTTTTATTCATTCATGGGGCATGGGCATCATTGGCTGGCCAGCATTTATTGCCCATCCCTAGTTGCCCAAGGGCAGTTGAGAGTCAACAACATTGCTGTGGATCTGGAGTCGCATGTAGACCAGACCAGGTAAGGACGGCAGATTTCCTTCCCTTAAGGACATTAGTGAACCAGATGCATTTTTCCGACAATTGACAATGGTTTCATGGCATTCAGTAGATTCTTAATTCCAGATGTTTTTTATTGAATTCAAATTCCACCGACTCAAGAACAGCTTTTTCCCTGCTCCCTTTTGAATGGACCTACCTCACACTAGTTGATCTTTCTCTACATCCCAGCTGTGACTGTAACACTACATTCTGCAATCTCTCCTTTCCTTCTCTATGAATGGTATGCTTTGTCTGTATAGCACGCAAGAAACAATACTTTTCACTGTATACTAATACATGTGACAATAATAAATCAAGTAAAATAAACCATCCGCCATGGTGGGATTCAAACCTGTGTCCCCAGAGCATTAGCTGAGTTTCTGGATTAATAGTCCAGCAATAATACCGCTAGGCCATCACCTCCTCCTACACGTGACCTGAAGACATCAATGAGGATCGCATGCAATATTGGGTTTCATGCTCTAAGCAGCAACTTTAGAGAGAGTGCAACACGGATCCAGATCACGGGAATGTAAATACAAAGAAAGACGTGAAGGATTGGCGCATTTTACAAGGCAATATGGTAGGAGTGTTTATAACTACGATGGGATTGGGTAGAGTGGATAGAAAGGGTAGGTAGAGTGAGGGGGGGCATAGATGCACAGTTAACTGAATATCTTGTAGAACAGAAGACAAGAAACATCCCTGCTCATGGAGTTGAGAAATTCATGTCAGGATCAATGGTTAAAACAGAAACCGTGTCAGCATTGATGATTAGATTGGATCGGCAGATTCCGAAAAAGAGGACAAACAGATACAGAACAAGGCTGGAGGAATGGGATTAGGAGGAAACACTCTGACATAGACTTGTTTGTCTGAATGTCCTTTTTACATGTTGTAACTTTTATGCACTTTTGCAACTTGTTCATCAGCTTGGTAATATGAAAGTGAAGGCTTATAATGGAGAAGAAATAAGAACAAAAATCTAAATAAAAGGCGATCAAGAAATTTAGATATAGAAACATAGAAACATGGAAGATAGGAGCAGGAGGAGGCCATTCGGCCCTTCGAGCCTGCTCCACCGTTCATCACAATCATGGCTGATCATCCAACTCAATCGCCTAATCCCTGCTTTTTCCCCTTAACCTTTGATCCCATTCGCCCCAAGCCGCCTCTTGAATACATTTAATATTTTGGCATCAACTACTTTGGCTCAACACTCTTTGGGTGAAGAAATGTCTCCTCACCTCCGTCCTAAATGGTCTACCCTGAATCCTCAGACTGTGACTCCTGGTTCTGGACTCCCCCACCATCGGGAATATCCTCCCTGCATCTACCCTGTCTAGTCTGGTTAGAATTTTATAAATCTCTGTGAGATCCCCCCTCATTCATCTGAACTCCAGCGAAAACAATCCTAACCAAGTCAATCTTTCCTCATACATTAGTCCCGCCACCCCCGGAATCAGCCCGGTAAACCTTTGCTACACTCCCCCGCGAGCAAGAACATCCTTCCTCAGAAAAGGAGACCAAAACTGCACACAATACTCTTGGTGTGGCCTCACCAAGGCCCTCTATAATTGCAACAACACATCCCTGCTCCTGTACTCGAAACCTCTCACAATGAAGGCCAACATGCAATTTGCCTTCTTTACCGCCTGCTGCACCTGCATACTTACCTTCAGCGATTGGTGCACAAGGACACCCAGGCCCCGCTGCACACTCCCCTGTCCCAATTTATAGCCATTTCAGGTAGTAATCTGCCTTCTTGTTTTTGCTTCCCAAATGAATAACCTCACATTTATCCAAATTATACTGTACCTGCCATTGATTTGCCCTCTCACCCAACCTGTCCAGATCATTCTGAAGGATCTCTGCATCCTTGTCACAGTTTAACCTCCCACCCAACTTGGTATTATCTTCAAACTTTGAGATGTTACATTTTGGCCCTTCAAGCCTGCTCTGCCGTTCATCACAATCATGGCTGATCATCCAACTCAATAGCCTAATCTTGCTTTAGTTTTTAGGTGTCCAGATCACCAACAACCTGTCCTGGTCTCCCCATGGCGACACTATGGTTAAGAAAGCTCACCAACGCCTCTACTTTCTCAGAAGACTAATGAAATTTGGCATGTCAGCTACAATTCTCACCACCTTTTACAGATGCACCATAGAAAGCATTCTTTCTGGTTGTATCACAGCTTGGTATGGCTCCTGCTCTGCCCAAGATCACAAAAAACTACAAAAGGTCGTGAATGTAGCCTAATCCATCACGTGAACTAGCCTCTCATCCATTGACTCTGTCCACACTTGCCGCTGCCTCGGCAAAGCAACCAGCCTAATTAAGGACCCCACGCACCCCGGACATTCTCTCTTCCACCTTCTTCCTTCAGGAAAAAGATACAAAAGTCTGAGGTCATGTGCAAACCGATTCAACAACAGCTGCTTCCCTGCTGCTGTCAGACTTCTGAATGGACTTATCTTGCATTAAGTTGATCTTTCTCCACACCCGAGCTATGACTGTCACGCTACATTCTGCACTCTCTCGTTTCCTTCTCTATGAACGGTATGCTTTGTCTGTATAGCGCACAAGAAACAATACTTTTCACTGTATGTTAATACATGTGACAATAATAAATCAAATCAAATCAAAATCAAATCATCCAAATCATTAATATATATTGTGAATAGCTGGGGTCGCAGCACTGATCCCTGTGGCAGGTAAATGGTAAATGTATTCTTTGTCTGAAACCTTGAGATTGATGCAGGCAAGTTGTGAAGAGAAGTTGTTGTTAGAGAAGCTGATGCTGTTTTTATTTAATTTGGTAACTATGGCTTTTTTTTCCTTGGGTGTGGCCCTCACTGGCTAGGTTAGTAGTTATTTCCCATCCCTAATTCACCTTGATGGGATAACATTATATTTATGCACATGGAGTGACCCACAGTAAAGAACCAGATGTTTCTTTTGTATCAGCAGTGGCTCAGTTGGTCACACTCTCACCTCTGGGTCAGAATGTTGTGGGTTCAAATCCCACTCCAGGGACAAAAGTAAAAGCAAGCTGAGAAGTGACAAAAGCATGAATATCGTAACATCTGTTACATTAATTTTAACATATTGCAGCATGCATTAATTTGAAAATTGTGTCAAAATAACACTACAAATATAATAATAGCAATTTACTAACTTGAGATACAGGTGAAGTTTTGAAATGTGAGCCCCTATTTTCTTTTCGTAGGCAACTTATACTTTGAAGTACAGAGTGACATTCTCCTTTTATCCTTATCACCCATCCAATCTCCAAGAAACTACAATCCTTACAGTAAGCAGACCACAGATACTTCCAGAGTTCCCCCACCCGAATCCCGAGCTGTTTCCTCAGTCTTCAGATTTCCTTAAATCCAGAACCAGCAGTGAAGCCTGTAATGATGACTGGGCTTCCTTCTTCAGGGTGAATCTCCTGGAATCCTTAAATGGCAATAGAATACATCCCTTCAACTCGAGACCGTGTCTTTGTTGCTTCCAGCTGTAGTAGCTCACAAATCCAAGCAGCCTCTTCATTCCGTTGACCACAAAGAAACTGCTATGAGTGGGATTCTCCAGCCGGCCACATCAGTGGGATTTTCGTATCCGCTGCAGTGAACAAATATTTGGCTGAGCGCCAAATTCTCCATCTTCTCTGGCAGTAGTGTTGGAGTTTGAATGCCCAAAGAATTCCAGCCTATCTGTCTGAGAGAGTCATTGATTTGTTGGGAAGCCTATATCCTCATCTCAAAAATGACCTCCTCTTCCTTTGTCCCCATTGTGATGTGCAGCACATTAATCCTGTGTCTGGGTAGAAATGCTAATTAGCTCCCTGTGAGTTCAACTTTCTTTCATCTGAGATGTGAATGGAGAGTTTGCAGCACAGCTATTTACACCCCAGTACCTTCAGCATCTCCTTTGGGAATTTATGATACCCAGAGTCTATTGATTGGAAACCCAGAGACTTCTGCCATTGTCTCCAAGAATAAATGCCTTGTGTCTTCTTCCCAGTAAAAAAAACCTGAATCTTTCTTTGATCATTCACAATCCAATCACCCAGCTTTACTGTGAGAGCAGACTCCAGAACAGGCCACCTGACCACCTTCATTCACCCAAAATTTAAAGATACGGTCCCAGAACATAATCATCTTATAAACTGCAGAATTATAACATTCTTCCCTGAAGATGAGAGATGTTTACGTAACCTTATGATGACAGCGTCCTTGGAGGGCAGAAGTTGTGAGAAGCTTTGTGCCGTAAACATGGACAGAGTGTCATAAAATCGAATGAGTTGATAGGAGCAGCAAGATCATATTCAGACAACAGCCGTCACTCTCCCACCCCTTAGCATTCCCTTGCACAATACTGCTCTGACCCACACACCTTGCTTTTCCCCAGGTCGGTGGTGACGTTCACGAGGGGTCATAGGTTCAAAGTGAAGGGGGGGAGGTTTAACACAGATATCAGAGGGTCGTGGGGGCCTGGAATGCGCTGCCAGGCAAGGTGGTGGAGGCGGACACACTGGGAACATTTAAGACTTATCTAGATAGCCACATGAACGGAGTGGGAATGGAGGGATACAAAAGAATGGTCTAGTTTGGACCAGGGAGCGGTGCAGGCTTGGAGGGCCGAAGGGCCTGTTCCTGTGCTGTATTGTTCTTTGTTCTTTGTTGTTCTTGCCACACACACACACTTCCTTATCTCCAGCACCTCCTCAAATTTCCACTTCAACAGACACCACCCACACTCTTATACTCATTCCGCACAGTCACCCTCCTTCCATCCTGTAACATCCTAATGATGTTAGGGGTTGAAGGTTTTATTCAAAAAGAAAAAAAGGTTTGATTTGCACACGTTGATTTAAAATAACAGCAAGGTTTATTGAGCAGCTGTTCCCTATACAGAGTGGAAAATGAAACTAAACAGGAACCTGTGAAACACCCTAATTACATCACCATCAAATCATGTGACTGGTTCTTAAAGCAATCATTCAATAGCTTAAATATATAACGCATTCTTAATACTCGCTCCACTTCTCATTCTCTGCCGACTCTCATTGCAGGAGAAGAAAGCCCACAACCTGCAGGAGAGGCAGAGAAGACAAGATTGAACTGATGTCTGAGAGATTGACAGGGCAGCAGACACACTGGGCAATGGTGATGGAGAGATGGCATGACCTGGTGTCAGTATTAGATTCAGAGCTGACACTTGGCACTTGACAGTCACTCTGGTGGACTGAACTCTCATGATATGCACCATACTAAGTTTGTATCCTTTACATTATCACCACCAACTGTTCCAAAAGGTCCTTCTCAGGTCAGACAGAGATGGCGAGGGAACATCCGATGATTCAGGCATCCGTCCCAGCAGCACAGATACACACATCTTGGTGGACATTGGTGCAGTGATAGCCAGCTTGTCATGTAGTGAGGAGCACATCACTTGTCAACAGGAGCAGCTGTTAGAGGCTGGAATTCTCTGGCTGTTCATGCCTGTGGGATTCTCTGGTCCTGCTGGTGGCACACTCCCGCCCATGGGTTTCCCAACGGTTTGGGGTGGCTTCAATGGGAGATCCCGTTGACAGCGGCAGGACCAGGGAATCCTACCATTAACTATTGGCGTATTGCCTTCCGAAGGCCAGAGAATCGCGCCCAATGACAGGGATAGCAGTGGATGATCACTTTCAGAGCGTGTAAGACACTATCTCCAGAGAGAGTGCCATCATGTCTCATCCTCTGTAAGGATGTCTATCTCCATGGAACGTGTGGCCTCCTGCTTTGAGAATTAGACACAGCTGACCCCCATGGACATGCTGGCTTAGACCGATGGCCTGCAGAGTCTGACTGCCACTTTACAGATGATGGAGAACAACCTCACCCTGCGGACTCAACACCTCACTGTCATGCGGCCAAGTGCTCTCCATCCCTGGGCTAGCAGGGTGTATGTGGGACCTGAGTGGGGAAGATGGAGGCAGGACACATGGCAGTGGGGACTCTTGTCAATACACCTCCAGTTCTCAGCCCAGACAACCAGAGCCACACAAATGTCCTCTTGCCCCAGTGACTGAGTCTGGCCCTGCACAGAATGAGGTGGGAACATCTTTGGCAGGGCCCTCATGGACTCCAAAATTCAGAGGACATCTGCCTGGGGCATCTCTTGTGACAGAACAGGGGAACTGCTGACTTGGCTAAAGTCACAGAGGTAAACAATATGTGGGAGGAATAGAAAGCCTAAGGGAGGAAGGTTCGAGTTGGACAAGGGGATTCACTGGAGTTCTTGTAACAATGTTAATTTATTCAGAATGATCTGTATTTCAATGCATGGATGACTTTATGTGGATTCATCATTCGCAATGGCCACAACTGGCTCCTGCCCCTCAGATCCATTGCTTATGAGTTGCTCCCATGCTGCAGAGAGGTACAGCTGGGTGAACTCCCAACCATTAAAAAACAATTACATTTGACTCTCAAAGTTGTGGTTTCAGGATGAGTGGAGTATTCCTGTCACAACACAAGCTTTACATAGCGGCTAACCACAAGCTCACCAATTTCAACCTTCCAGAAGCTCCCCAGCTCATCAATTTCTGGAAGCAATGAGTCCGCAATCTTCTCTCATCCCTTGTATTCCTGGGAGATGCAGAGTGACAAGGGAACTCATGTGCTGCCTGTTTGAGCCAGAATCTAGGTTGAAAGACAGACTTAATTGTCTTTGTGAATATTTTAATTACTTTCCAGACAAGCCGCACTGTGCTTTCCTGCTCCTCTGCAAACCTCTCCAGGTTTTCTCGTCCATTTTCCCAGCAAGAAATCGGGCGCAAACCCAATTTTTTGCCTCTTGCTCATATTTTCCATCCCGCGATGCTACTCGAACAGCACAGCTGGGCAGAAAGTTTCTACCCATCAGATCTGGAAAGGGCTTGATAGGGTGGATGCTGAGTGGGTGTGTGCCCTTGTCTCGAGTCTGTCTGGGACACAGTTTAAACATTTGAGGTCTCCCATTTAAGACAGCTAAGGAGAACTTTATTCTCTCAGAGGATCACTGGTCGGTGGAATTACTTTTCCCAGGAATAGGTGGAAGCTGGATTATTGAATAAATTCAAAGCGGAGTTAAAGAGATTCTTGATCAGCTAGGGAGTGAAGGGTGATAGAGGACGGAGAGAAAAATGGAATTGAGACCACAATCAGGTCAGCCATGATGTTATTGAATGGGGAGCAGGTTCGAGGGGCCGAGTGGCCTACTCCTGCTCCTATTTCTTGTGTTCTTGCATTCCCTCCTAAATGGACAGCTTCAATTTTAGGATTGCGCCCATTATTTCTGCATTCTCCCACCAGCGGAAATAGTTTCCCTCTGGTCTGAATCTTACTCCAGGAGTCTGGCAGTTCTGAAGCCTCGTCAGCAGCACAGGAAGAGGTGGCACCGGCCCAGGTTTTCCTGAGAGCTGGACCAAACTAGTTTTAAAAATATAATTGAAACGCAGAGCTAATTGTTAGGTGGAGGGAGATAGTTTCTGCCTTTCCTGTCTGCAATTCCCTCTTTGGGCCTTTAGGCTGCCACAGGAAGCACCTTCACCTGGTTGGTGCCCTCCACACGCAGTGGGCAGTCACCCCACCATCTGCAAAGTGCCTCTCCAAATCTGCTCCCACCCATGGGAACATGCTCAGCTCCCTGTGACGTTACCAGTGCACCCCTTGCCTCTCATTCTGTCTCCCAGGAGCCAGTGAATTCCTGGCCTCGGTTTTTACTGGATTGAAGACTTTTCTTATCTTCGATCACATCCTCAAGCTCCAAAGCGAAGGGAAATGCAAGCAAACCTTTGTAAACTGTTCTCATAATTTCCCCTGTTATGCTCTGGATTATATTCTGGTGAATCACGAAGCCAGTCTCTCCTTTCTGAAGCTCTACACTGAATGCAGTACTCCAGGTCAGGTGTGGCATTTGATCTAAATCTAAAACTGATGTTCAAACATTGAAATATTATAGGAAGACTAGAATTATGCACACACATTTATCATAAACATTGCCAATTTCTCAGCAGCAGAGGTAATTGGTTAATTTGATTTATAGTTCAGCTAAACTCAGAGACAGAGAGAACAGCCTAACTGAGTTTTCAAACTGCTTCATTAGTAACTCCCACAAGGCAAATGTTTGCTAAGGTTCCACCATATATTGCATTCAATTCTTGTTAGTTCACTAATCCAATTGCAGTTAAATAATCCTTTTTGGTGCTAATTAACTTCAATCCTTAGTTTATTCTTTTAGAATATAGTATATCTTCACCCACATGCTTATCCCCTTGGGGAACAGTGGGGAGGCAGTGGAAAGATTCCTGGGCTGATTAAGGGAAGGTAATGTTGCCATAGTCCCAAATGACCATCGGCTGCAGTCCCCTTTGAACAGCCAACACATCCTGAACATGCCTTCCATGGGCAACACGTCCCAGGGTGGAAGTTGAACCTGGAGCGGTAGGGGAGGCTACACTAAGCCAACACTACTCCTACAGTCCTTACAGTAAAAAAAAACCCCTTCGACTCTTCACAATATTTTCACATCTTTAAATTTCAATTGTTGCTGATTTTGCTCTGGGATTATATCTTTAGGTAAACATTGAATACAGATATATACTCAGAAGGCCTGGAATTCAAATCACATGAAGTCAATCCTAAAGACTAAAGAATGCAAGGCCACACAACAATGGTAAGAAATTACCTCTTTCATTTATATCCGATTTAAACATGTAAGAATTAATTTTGTACCAAAGTGGGTAGATTGCTTTTGACAAAGTATTGTGCTTTGGTGTGGTCTGCCTTGTGCAGTTTTATTTTTCATTAAAAGTAAAGTTAAAGTGTATTTATTAGTCACAAGTAAGGCTTACGTTAACACTGCAATGAAGTTACTGTGAAAGTCCCCTAGTCGCCATAGTCCACCACTTGTTCGGGTCAATGCACCTAACCAGCATGATTTTCAGACTGTGGGAGGAAACCGGAGCAGCCCCACGCAGACACGGGGAGAATGTGCAAACTCCACGCAGACAGTGAACCAAACCAGGAATCGAACCCGGGCCCCTGACGCTGTGAGGCAGCAGCGCTACCCACTGTGCCAACGTGCCACCTATCTATTGTGTTGTGTACTAAAACTGGTTTATTGTATCGATCCTTTTTGATATGTTGCTGCATATCAGCTAGCTCAAACTCTTAGGTGTCCCCATATGGTTTAATGGGGCAAACTTTTACCAAAAATATCAGGCTCAGTCAGAAAGCCAATGTGAAGCTTTGCAGTTCCACAGAGCAATTTTCCCTCCAGATTTTGAGCCACTCTGACTAGAAAAATTGGGTGGGCGTGGGATTGGTTTACACCCTCACCCTGGCAAGGTGGAGACTCTGAAAGCTGGCAAAACTGACTGCACAGAGATCAGGTGCCATTTTGAAAGGACTCCCCCATGAGAACCAAAATAATCTTCCCCCGCCACCATGGAAGTATCAGGGGGCAAGAGACAGCAGGGCTGAGGCACACCAAGATTAGTTAGAAGTCTTTGCAATGGGGACAAGGTTAAAAGTGATGTGTCTACTTTGATAAAGTCTATATGTATTGCTAGATCGAAATTTAAACATCTGTGTACATGAGAAGCGTGATATAAATAAATATATGCAGCCTTCATGTAAACATCAGAGTCTGCATCAGAGACCTCTTTGAAGTAGCGCTCTCCCTGTATATGCTGCAATAAAGAAATCCTGAACTGTTCTGAGTCACCTATGATTAGCTTTAAGAAATCAATGATAACAAACTGGCATAGTTGGCAGGATACTGGCATCGGACCCTCGGTCTGCAAAGTTGGTGAGTATATTTACCTACCACCCATAGTTCGTGCAGCAAGCCCACCCGGGAACAGTCTCGGTGAGTATCAAAAGTATCAAATTAAACAAATATATAAAATTCTAAAAGTAATTTGTTAATGGGAAAAAGAGCTTAATAACGAAGAACTCCACCACACTGGGACTAATAGGTGGCGCTGTGAGAGGGGGTGGAGCTTTGAAGGAAGGCTATTGTTAGCAAGCTGTTCAGATCAGGCTGGACCCCTTGTTGCCAGAAAGGTGGAAATAGGATTGCAATGGTGAGCACAAACAATGGTCGGGCAGAATACGATAGTGACTTTAAGGGGCGTCTGGACAAATACATGAATAGGATGGGAATAAAGAGCTATGGTCCCCGGAAGGGCAGGGGGTTTTAGTTCAGACAGGTAGCATGGTCGGTACAGGATTGGAGGGCTGAAGGGCCTGTTCCTGTGCTGTAATTTTCTTTGTTCTTTGTTCTCGAAGTAGTACCACAGAAAATGGCTGCAAATGATAAATGAGCACAAAGAATGGTCATGAGAGACAAGCAGAGAAAACTGATTGATAAAATGAAAAATTAAGTTGGCCAAACTATATATAAAATACAGAGTTGTGTCAAGCTATTCTTTTTCTGTGAAAAAGGGTTTTGCAAACCTTAACCAGGGCCATTCAGAGCTGCTCGCAGGTTGATGAGGAAAAGTAAAGCTCCATATGTGCAGTTACAAAAGAAGAATCTGTCCTCGGTCTAACCGCAAAATGAGAAATACAATGCTGCTCTGAATTGACTTGTGTGCTGGAATTTTACTAGCGCACCCGCCCTGGAATCGGGGAGCGCGAGGCTCGCAGAACGGTATTCTCTGTTAGCCTTGGGCGGGATCTTACGAGCCTCGGGCAGGCGAGGCGGTGGAATTTCGACAGTGAAGTCTCTCTGAGTCTCATAAACAGAGTTTTGTTAATGTCATCTTTAGTCCTGATGGGCAAAAATTGTGGAATTAGTTTGGATAAGAAATCAAATTTCATTTAATTTAAAAATGCTGTGAAGTTTTGTTTAGAAGAAACTCAAACTGTTTGAGTTCCCAAACAAAGGGGAGGCCACGGTGTGGGACCAATCCAACTTGAAATTTTCAAAACCAGCTACTGAGTTGGGAAAAATAATTTCTTTCAAATTTGTGTAAGTAGCAAATATCAGAAATTGAAAATTGGTTTAACGAGGAAAAGAATAAACAAAAGAGATTGAATCTGAGAAAAAGTGAAGAAAGATAGAACATGAGGAGTTGTTAAAATTGCACCAAATTACCCAATCACATGCTGAGTTTTCTCTACCCATTCCCCACCCCTTCAGCTTCTGTAGAAAAGTGAACCCTTTCAGCAGTCAGTTGGTTTGTTGTTAAATTGCCCAAAAACTGATGTGTCTGTGATTATGTATGTGTCCAAGTTACTGAATATAAAACTTGATTATGGATTTGTGGGAAATCACCATCACCGGTTGAATGTGGAAATAACCTGGAGGAATTTGGAATAAGGATGGGAATTTTGTGTGGTCACATCACCCCCAGGTAAAGAACAAGCATTTTGCATATGGCCTCAATTCACAGCTAAAGAAACCTTTCTCAGCTTCCTTGCATCCCCGTGGCGATATCAGAAAAGGAACGTGTCAGGGGAGTGAGAGGCTCATGTTGCAGGATCTGAAGATGAGTAAATGTAATGAAGAAGGAGACAGAGAATTAACTTCATTGCTGTCAAATAAAGTCGGCTTCAGGAAGGAGATTACCTCAGAAACCAAAGAGAGGGTGGCCTCACTGTCACCAATCAATTCCCCAATGCTTTGTGCCTGTGTACCTATCCCACCACTTGTGAAATGAAACAGGAGGCAATTTCTATGTATTGGAGTAAAGTTGATGTATCTTTAGCTGAGAGTATCAATTTCTCCCGCAGCGCCCACTGATTTACAAATTTTGCATTAGGCAGCAGACTCCAGAAGGAAAATTGAACATGTATCCAGGGTCATTGCCTCTGTGTTTCATCTTTGCTTTCATTTCAATTAGTTAAATTTTTTTTAAAAGGGTGGCATAGACAAGTTGGGCCGAAGGGCCTGTTTCCATGCTGTAAACCTCTATGACTCCAATGCTATTCAGTTTTTGGCAGCTGGAAGAACTTATGATCTGAAGATATTTCTCAAATGCTAAATCTCCCATTTCAGGCACAAACAAGGATATGATAAGACCTGCGGTGCAACAAGGAGGAAGGAGAAAGCTCGGGTGATGGTGAGCACCCCGGTGGATGTGCCCCTTAATAATAAGTACTCCTGTCTGAGTACTACTGGGGTGGACAGCCCACCTGGGGGAAGCAGCGGTGGCAGTGTCTCTGGAGCTGAGCCTGGCCCAGTAGTGCAAAGGGGTAAGGAAAGGAGGGTAGTGCTAATTGGGGACTCTACGGTGAGAGGGTCAGATAGGCGTTTTTGCGGACACAGACGGGACTCTCGGATGGTGGTTTGCCTCCCTGGTGCAGGGGTCCGGGATGTCTCTGGTCGAGTCCCAGAAATCCTGAAGGGGGAGGGAGAGGAGCCCAAGGTCGTGATGCATATAGGTACTGCTGACATAGGTAGGAAGAGGGAAGGGGTCATGAAAAGAGAATATAGGGAGTTGGGTAGACAGCTGAGAAAGAGGAATGCAAAGGTAGTAATCTCGGGATTGCTGCCTGTGCCGCGGGAGAGTGAGAACAGGAATCGGTGGAGAATTAATGCGTGGCTGAGGGACTGGAGCAAGGGACAAGGATTTGGGTACTTGGATCATTGGGACCTCTTTAGGGGCAGGTGTGACCTGTTTAAAAAAGACGGGTGGCACTTGAATCCCAGGGGGACCAATATCCTGGCGGGAAGGTTGGCTAAGGCTACTGGTGAGACTTTAAACTAGAAAGGTTGGGGGGAGGGAATCGAAATGAGGGGACTGAGAGCGAGGAGGTTAGCTCGCAAATAGATAAGGAATGTAGACAGGGTAAGAGGGAGGTTAGACGAGTGAGGGAGAAGGGAAGTGCTCAGGCTGAAGGTCTGAGATGTGTCTATTTTAATGCCAGGAGTGTAGTGAATAAAGTGGATGAGCTTGGAGCGTGGATTGCTGCTTCGAATTGTGATGTGGTGGCCATTACGGAGACTTGGATGTCTCAGGGACAGGACTGGGTGCTTCAGGTGCCGGGTTTTAGATGTTTCAGGAAGGACAGGGAGGGAGGCAAGAGAGGGGGGGGAGTGGCACTGTTGATCAGGGATAGTGTCACGGCTGTAGAGAAGGTGGACGCCGTGGAGGGACTGACTACGGAATCTCTGTGGGTGGAGGTTAGGAACAGGAAGGGGTCGGTAACTTTGCTGGGTGTTTTCTATAGGCCGCCCAATAGTAACAGAGATGTTGAGGAGCAGATGGGGAAACAGATCCTGGAGAGATGTAGGAATAACAGAGTTGTCGTGATGGGAGATTTTAATTTCCCAAACATAGATTGGAATATCCCTAGGGCTAGGGGTTTGGATGGAGAGGAGTTTGTTAGGTGTGTCCAGGAGAGTTTCCTGACACAGTATGTGGATAAGCCTACTAGAGGAGAGGCTGTTCTTGATCTGGTGCTGGCTAATGAACCTGGACAGGTGGAGGATCTCTCGGTGGGTGAGCATCTTGGGGATAGCGATCATAATTCTATCTCCTTCACGATAGCATTGGAAAGAGATAGGGTCAGGCAGGCTAGGAAAGTGTTTCTCTGGAGTAAAGGGAAATACAGTGTCATCAGGGAGGAAATTAGACGGGTAAATTGGAAGGAGGCATTCTTGGGGAAAAGTACCGAAGGAAAGTGGAGGATTTTCAAGGAATGTTTGTCTGGAGCTCTGCATGACAACGTTCCGATGAGACAGGGGGGTGTTGGTAGGGTACGGGAACCGTGGTGCACGAAGGTTGTGATGAACCTGGTGAATAAGAAAAGAGAGGCGTACAGAAGGTTCAGAGAGCTAGGAGGTGTTAAGGATTTAGAGGAGTATACGGGATGTAGGAAGGAGCTTAAGAAGGAAATTAGGAGAGCGAGAAGGGGTCATGAGAAGACCTTGGCGGGTAAGATTAAGGAGAATCCCAAGGCTTTCTACAAATATGTCAAGAGTAAAAGGATGAGATGTGAAGGCATAGGACCCTTAAAAGGTGAAGGGGGAAAAGTTTGTGCGGAACCGTTAGAAATGGCGGAGCTGCTTAATGAATACTTTACCTCGGTATTCACGGTGGAAAGGGATCTGGGTGGTTGTACTGCTGGATTGCGGAGGACAGAAAGGATCGAGCATGTGGACATAAAGAAAGAGGATGTGTTGGAACTATTGAATGGCATCAAGGTTGGTAAGTCGCCGGGACCGGATGGGATGTACCCCAGGTTACTGTGGGAGGCGAGGGAGGAGATTGCGGAGCCTTTGGCGATGATCTTTGCATCGTCGATGGAGATGGGAGAGGTTCCGGAGGATTGGAGGATTGCGGATGTGGTCCCTATATTCAAGAAAGGGAACAGGGACAGCCCGGGAAATTACCGACCGGTGAGTCTAACCTCAGTGGTTGGTAAGTTGATGGAGAGGATCCTGAGAGACAGGATTTATGATCATCTAGAGAAGTTTAGTATGATCAAAAGTAGTCAGCACGGCTTTGTCAGGGGCAGGTCGTGCCTTACGAGCCTGGTTGAGTTCTTTGAAAATGTGACCAAGCACATTGACGAAGGAAGAGCGGTGGATGTGGTCTATATGGACTTCAGCAAAGCGTTCGATAAGGTCCCCCATGCAAGACTTCTTGAGAAAGTGAGAGGGCATGGGATCCAAGGGGCTGTTGCCTTGTGGATCCAGAACTGGCTTGCCTGCAGAAGGCAGAGAGTGGCTGTGGAGGGGTCTTTCTCTGCATGGAGGTCAGTGACCAGTGGAGTGCCCCAGGGATCTGTTCTGGGACCCTTGCTGTTTGTCATTTTCATAAATGACCTGGATGAGGAAGTGGAGGGATGGGTTGGTAAGTTTGCTGACGACACCAAGGTAGGTGGTGTTGTGGATAGTTTGGAGGGATGTCAGAAGTTGCAGCGAGACATAGATAGAATGCAAGACTGGGCGGAGAAGTGGCAGATGGACTTCAACCCGGATAAGTGTGTGGTGATCCATTTTGGCAGATCCAATGGAATGGAGCAGCAGTATAAAATGAAGGGTACCATTCTTAGCAGTGTAGAGGATCAGAAGGACCTTGGGGTCCGGGTCCATAGGACTCTTAAATCGGCCTCGCAGGTGGAGGATGCGGTCAAGAAGGCGTATGGCGTACTAGCCTTCATTAATCGAGGGATTGAGTTTAGGAGTCGGGAGATAATGCTGCAGCTTTATAGGACCCTGGTTAGACCCCACTTGGAGTACTGCGCGCAGTTCTGGTCACCTCATTACAGGAAAGATGTTGAAGCCATTGAAAGGGTGCAGAGGAGATTTACAAGGATGTTGCCTGGATTGGGGGGCATGCCTTATGAGGATAGGTTGAGGGAGCTTGGTCTCTTCTCCCTGGAGAGACGAAGGATGAGAGGTGACCTGATAGAGGTTTACAAGATGTTGAGGGGTCTGGATAGGGTGGACTCTCAGAGGCTATTTCCAAGGGCTGAAATGGTTGCTACGAGAGGACACAGGTTTAAGGTGCTGGGGGGTAGGTACAGGGGGGATGTCAGGGGTAAGTTTTTCACTCAGAGGGTGGTGGGTGAGTGGAATCGGCTGACGTCGGTGGTGGTGGAGGCAAACTCGTTGGGGTCTTTTAAGAGACTTCTGGATGAGTACATGGGATTTAATGGGATTGAGGGCTATAGATAGGCCTAGAGGTGGGGATGTGATCGGCGCAACTTGTGGGCCGAAGGGCCTGTTTGTGCTGTGGCTTTCTATGTTCTATTAAGGAGCATTCTGTCTTCGCAAAATTACTTTTAAATGTTTTGCTTTCATGGGGACAGATGAGAGTATAAATCGGAAAACATTTTGTTTCCTATTGTGTTCTGCAGGAAGTGTCAATGATGTACGGTGAACTCTCAGCAAGGAGCGGCGAGTAATTGATATGAAGATAGAAGAGCAAAGAACGATTATGTGAATTCTAGAGTTATACATGTATGTCACCATCAAACAGGAGAGCTACAATCAGCACATTTAATACCAGGTTATATTTTTTGTACAATTAGATACATTTTCCTTCCAAAGCTTAAACAACATGAAGTGTGTACAAGCGTGTATCACCACCCAGAACAACGACATCATCTAAAAACGATCTAAACACGGACATTCCAAGCAAAATTGTCTGAACCGTTCAGTTAATAAATGGAACAGAACAATCACTTAAAGAACTACTCAGTCATTCCTGTAATCAGCACTATTGATTATCGAAAAATTGTCGGTTCTATTACACTGTTTGCTGCCGTTAAAGAAAGAAAAGGAATGATTTAAGTTTTTATTGCTGATTGTTGGAAATATTGCTTTGTCTGGGAATAGTGTCGAGAGTAATTGCCTCTTTCGGGTTATTATCATATTGCTGTTTGCGGGAGCTTGCTGTGTGCTGATTGGCTGCCATGTTTCCGACATTACAACAGTGACTACGCATCAAAAAACAGAAGTATTTCATTGGCTGTCAGCACTTTGGAATGTCCTGTCATCATGAAAGTTGCTATATGAATGCAAATCTCTTTCCTTCCACCCTGACACCGAAACAGTTTGTTTCATCAATTCAAGTCATGAATTGAACAACACCTGGATGGAATCTTCCTAAAATCTGGCAGAGTGTCAGGTTCAGACTGAAAACAGCTGACTTTTCTCTCCAAATCTCTGGCACTCCACCCCCACTCCAGGGACCCCACAGAAGCATTTGGGTGACTACCACCACCAGCCCCCCCCTCCCCGCCCCCCGACAGACATCTGGATGAACCCAAATTCTCAACAAAGGCATTGCGACATTCCCTCGAACTAGCATCAACCTCCCTTCCACTCCCCTCACCACACAGGCAGTGGGGCAACCACCTCCTCCCCTTCCACAGGTATCGGGGTAACTCCCCTCCCTCACACACGCATTGTCCCCTCAGCTAATTCCCTTTCTATATTTGGCAGTTGTAAACCTCGCTGATGTGATGTCACATTGGCAAGTTATGAATATTCAGTGAGAGGGGTTATATTGCCAGAATTTTACCGTGACACCAGTCCCGGAATCTGGGCGGGTGAGGTTCTCAGAATGGCATTCTCCATTGGCCTCAGGTGGGATCTTACGAGCCTCGGGCAGACAAGGTGGCATATGTCTTGGAAGCCCTTTGATGATATTAAAATTGATTAAACTGAATGGGAATGATGTTCCCGCACTTTCTGGGTGGGAATCTTGGAGGTGTAGTGGACAGAGAGGAAGGTTTTCAAAGCTTGCGGAGGGATTTGGACCAGCTAGAAAAATAGGCTGAAAAATGGCAGATGGAGTTTAATACAGACAAGTGTGAGATATAGCACTTTGGAAGGACAAACCAAGGTAGAACATACAAGGTAAATGGTAGGACACTGAAAAGTGCAGTAGAATAGAGGGATCTGGGAATACAGATACATAATTCCCTAAAAGTGGCGTCACAGGTAGATAGGGTCGTAAAGAGTGCTTTTGGTACATTGGCCTTTATAAATCAAAGTATTGAGTATAAGAGTTGGAATGTTATGGTGAGGTTGTATAAGACATTGGTGAGGCCAAATTTAGAGTATTGTGTGCAGTTCTGGTCACCTAATTACAGGAAGGATATTAATAAGGTTGAAAGAGTGCAGAGAAGGTTTACAAGGATGTTGCCGGGACTTGAGAAACTGAGTTACAGAGAAAGGTTGAATAGGTTAGGACTTTATTCCCTGGAGCGTAGAAGAATGAGGGGAGATTTGATAGAGGTGTATAAAATTATGATGGGTTTAGATCGCGTGAATGCAAGCAGGCTTTTTCCACTGAGGCTAGGGGAGAAAAAAACTAGAGGACATGGATTAAGGGTGAAGGGGGAAAAGTTTAAAGGGGATATTAGGGGGGCTTCTTCACCCAGAGAGTGGTGGGAGTGTGGAATGAGCTGCCAGATGAAGAAGTGAATGCGGGCTCACTTTTAACATTTAAGAAAAACTTGGACAGATACATGGATGAGAGGGGTGTGGAGGGATATGGTCCAGGTGCAGGTCAGTGGGACTAGGCAGAAAAATGGTTCGGCACAGCCAAAAAGGGCTGTGCTGTAATGTTCTATTGTTCTATGCTTCTATGTCATTGGCAAGGGTTGGGGAAAATTGGGAAGCAAGATCTCACTGATGAGGAGTTTTTTTTCCCGACTTTCGCAGGAACTTGGCCCCACATCACCATTTATGCTGACAGTTAACACAGGCTCAAAACTCCCCCCTTTGTTTGTAGCATTTAAACTCAGCTTTCACACAGGCTTGGGAGATTCTTCCCAAGGTAGCAGTATCATTGCATCAACCTGGATCACCTCAGCAGGCAGCTGGAGTCCCGGTTACTCTCTCATGCAAAAGTAGCAGCTGAAATAACTTCTCCAGTGCAAAATTGAGCATCTTTCATGAATTGTGATGTCCCAAAGCATCTCATAGCCAATGAAGCATGGATATATTGGAGAGAACACAGCAGTCATTCTGTACGCAGCATGAGCCAGCAAATAGCAGCATTTTAATGAGAAGGTAATGTGTTTTAGTGATTGCCCAGGACACCCGAGAGAACTATCCTGCTTTCCTTTAAAATATTGCAATGGGATTTTTTACCCCCATAGCTTTGGCTAAACAGTTTATCTGAAAAAAGCATTGTTAATAGCGTATCATCCCTCGACTCGGATATGTCCTCAGGTCAACATGGTGGCACAGTGGTTAGCACTGCTGCCTCACAGTACCAGGGACCCCGGTTTGATTCCCGGCTTGGGTCACTGGCTGTGCAGGGTCTGCATGGGTTTCCTCCAGGTCCAAAAGACATGCTGGTTCGATGCATTGGCCATGCTAAATTCTCCCTCAGTGTACCCGAACAGGTGCCGGAGAGTGGCAACCAGTAGATTTTCACAGGAACTTCATTGCAGAGTTAATGTAAGCCTACTTATGACACTCATAAATAAACTTTAAATTTAAGGTCTCTCTCGTGGAGCTTGAAGCCACAGTTTTCTGACGCAGAGTTGGGGGTGTTAGCCACTGAGGCACGGCAGTAACCTAGGCTGGTGTTCCAATATCCGCACACAGAACTTCAGTTGGAGTGTTTTGGTGAAGGAGAATTAAGCCCCTGGAAAACCATTTGGTAGATTGATTGCCAGTCTCACAGCAGCCCACGGCCAATCTTTATTGTTTTTAACTGGCTTTCATTACAAAGGAATACAGGAACTAGGAGAAGGAGTAGACCATTCGGCCCATTGAGCCTGCTCCCTCATTCAAACGGATCCTGGTTGATCATTTATCGATCTCTTTCACTATTTTTCCTCATTATCTCCATACCCCTTGATGCCATTAATATTCAGAAATCTATTGATTTCTGTTTTTGAACCATTTGGCTCAGGAATTCCAAAGATTCACCATCCTCTGTGTGAAGAAATCATTCCTCATCTCAGTGTTAAATGGCCTGCCCCTTATTCTAAGATTGTGTCCCCTGATTCTAGATTCACCAACCAGGTGAAACATCCTTTCTACATCTACCCTGTCACATCTTGTAAGATTTTTGTAAATTTCAAAGAGACCATCTCGCTTCCTTGAGAACTGGAGAGAATACAGGGCTAGTTTCCTCAATGTCTCCTCATAAAACAATCCTATAATTCCAAGGATTAGCCTGATGAGCCTCGGTTGCATTCCCCGTATCCAAGCACACACTGTACACAATACTCCAGGTGCGGTCTCACTAAGGCTCTACACAATTGCAGTGAAACATCTTTACTCTTGTATTCAAATCCTCTTGCAATGAAAACCAACATACCATTTGCCTTCTTAGTTTTTTGCTACACTTGCATGCTAGCTTTCAGTGACTCATGAACAAACACTCAGGTCCCTTTGGAAATCAATACTTCCCGATCTCTCACCATTTAAGAAACACTCTTTGCTTCTCTCTTTTTCCACCAAAGTGGATAATTTCATTCTTATTCACATTAGATCCCATCCATCATGTTCTTGTTCATTCACTTAGCATATTCTAATCTGTTTGAAACTTCTTTGAATCTTCCTCACAGCTCACATTCCCAACTAATTTATTTTCTTGTCATTATACCTGTTTACTTCTTAGACTTTTATTGGTTTCTTTTTTCTGTTTCTGTTCTTTCAATTATTTCAATGCTTTTTTTTCCACCTTTTTCGGCATTTGCTATCTTTGGGAATCTTCTGGGCCATTGCTATTCCTCCACAGGACTTGCTGAACATTTACTGCAGCCCCCTTCACTGCATTATAATCCGACAGGTGAATTTAACTCCAGTGATCTGGAGAGCAGTGAGTGAACAGGTTCGACAATATTCATCATAACTCTGTGGAAATGATGCAACCTGGGGTGGTCATTCCTTTTTTCTTTTAGTTGCAGCAATCATTACGGGGCTGGCATAAGTCATAAGGTTTTTGAAAAGCAATTTGACATCTATTTCCAACAGTGCTAATCTGTGTTGGAAACATCTGGAGCAGTCAGCACACAGATTGGTATCACAGTATCAACATTTTGTATCATCTTCTTAACCATATGGTCAAAAGGATGGATAGCAAACCAAACACCATAATAATTTTGATTCTGAGCTTCATTGTGTCAATATTGTGCACGCTACCAAACTAAATAGTACTATTACCATTTGATCACAAGCCTTAAATGGTAATCAACATACCCTCGCAGTTGAAGAATAGGATAAGAATGTTAAATTGGCGTTAGCATTCCATTGTTCAGCAGAATGTTACAAAGCAAAGGACAGAACAGTTTGCTTACAGTGGGTAATAATGTTGAATTAATTATTATAGAGATTTTAGTCACACTGTATCTTAAATTCTACCAACAATGTAATAATTGATTTTTTAATTAGGAAAGCATGAATGAATGGACTTAGCATGCAGCACGCTTCTGGCCGAAGATCACGATACTTTTCCTGTCCACCATATTGGAGGCTTCGATACCTGGTTAAAAACAAAGAACAAAGAGAAAAGAATACAGCACAAGAACAGGCCCTTCAGCCGACCAAGCCTGCAAAGATACATGGTTCCTATCCCTCTGTTCACCTCCCATTCATGTGTCTATCAAGATACGCCTTGAATGTTGCTAACATGCCTGCTTCTACCACTTCCATTGACAGTGCGTTGAAAAACTTTCCCTGCGCAGCTCCACTAAAAATTTCCCCTCTCACCTTAAACCTGTGCCCTCTTGTAGTTGACCTTTCCAATGTCTTTCCAGTGAAAACAATCCAAGTTTATCCAACCTCTCTTCATACCTAAAACCCTCCTGACCAGGCAACATCCTGGTAAATCTTCTTTGTATCCTCTCCATAGCACCACATCCTTCTGATAATGTGGTGATCAGAACTGCATGCAGTAATCCAAATATGACCTTACTGAACTTTTATGCAGCTGTAACATAACTTGCCAACTTTTATACTCGATGCCATGGCCAATGAAGGTAAGCATGCTGTATGCCTTATTGACCACCTTATCTACCTGTGTTGCCACTTTCAGGGATCTGTGGACCTGTATATCCAGATCTTTCTGCAGGTATGACTTGGAGGGCCGAAGGGCCTGTTCCTGTGCTGTAATTTCCTTTGTTCTTTTTCTTTGTTCAATGCTCCTAAGGATTGCTAAATCATCTGCACTTGAATTTGATCTTCCAAAATGCATCACCTCACATTTGTCCAGATTAAACTCCATCTGCCATTTCTCTGCCCAAGTCTGCAATCTAGAGTTAGTGTCCAATAAAAGAACATCTGATTGCTTGGTCATTGAATTGTTCTTCTAACTTCTCTCAAGGTTTGATTATTGCAATTCGGTCTATCATCTAGAAGTGTAATCAACGGGGAGAGGTGCAAGATGAGATCTGAGTCTGGAAGAGTTAATTCGAGGGAATTGTGCTGGAACATAGAACATAGAACATAGAACAGTACAGCACAGAACAGGCCCTTCGGCCCACGATGTTGTGCCGAGCTTTATCTGAAACCAAGATCAAGCTATCCCACTCCCTATCATCCTGGTGTGCTCCATGTGCCTATCCAATAACCGCTTAAATGTTCCTAAAGTGTCTGACTCCACTATCACTGCAGGCAGTCCATTCCACACCCCAACCACTATCTGCGTAAAGAACCTACCTCTGATATCCTTCCTATATCTCCCACCATGAACCCTATAGTTATGCCCCCTTGTAATAGCTCCATCCAGCCGAGGAAATAGTCTTTGAACATTCACTCTATCTATCCCCTTTATAAACCTCTATTAAGTCTCCCCTCAGCCTCCTCCACTCCAGAGAGAACAGCCCTAACTCCCTCAACCTTTCCTCATAAGACCTACCCTCCAAACCAGGCAGCATCCTGGTAAATGTCCTTTGCACTCTTTCCAGCGCTTCCACATCCTTCTTATAGTGAGGTGACCAGAACTGCACACAATATTCCAAATGCGGTCTCACCAAGGTCCTGTACAGTTGCAGCATAACCCCACGGCTCTTAAACTCCAACCCCCTGTTAATAAAAGCTAACACACTATAGGCCTTCTTCACAGCTCTATCCACTTGACTGGCAACCTTTAGAGATCTGAGGATATGGACCCCAAGATCTCTCTGTTCCTCCACAGTCTTCAGAACCCTACCTTTGACCCTGTAATCCACATTTAAATTAGTCCTACCAAAATGAATCACCTCACATTTATCAGGGTTAAACTCCATTTGCCATTTTTCAGCCCAGCTTTGCATCCTATCTATGTCTCTTTGCAGCCTACAACAGCCCTCCACCTCATCCACTACTCCACCAATCTTGGTGTCATCAGCAAATTTACTGATCCACCCTTCAGCCCCCTCCTCTAAGTCATTAATAAAAATCACAAAGAGCAGAGGACCAAGCCCTGATCCCTGTGGCACTCCGCTAGCAACCTGCCTCCAGTCCGAAAATTTTCCATCCACCACCACCCTCTGTCTTCAATCAGATAGCCAGTTACCTATCCAATCGGCCAACTTTCCCTCTATCCCACACCTCCTCACTTTCACCATAAGCCGACCATAAGCCGACCTTATCAAACGCCTGACTAAAATCCATGTATATGACATCAACTGCCCTACCTTCATCAACACACTTAGTTACCTCCTCAAAAAATTCAATCAAATTTGTGAGGCACGACTTGCCCTTCACGAATCCATGCTGACTATCTTGGATTAATCTGCATCTTTCTAAATGTTCGTAAATCCCATCCCTAAGGACCTTTTCCATCAATTTACCAACCACCGAAGTAAGACTAACCGGTCTATAATTACCAGGGTCATTTCTATTCCCTTTCTTAAACAGAGGAACAACATTCGCCACTCTCCAGTCCACTGGCACCATCCCCGTGGACAGTAAGGACCCAAAGATCAAAACCAAAGGCTCTGCAATCTCATCCCTTGCCTCCCAAAGAATCCTAGGATATATTTCATCAGGCCCAGGGGACTTATCGACCTTCAGTTTATTCAAAACCGCCAGTACATCCTCCCTCCGAACAACTATTTCCTCCAGCCTATTAGCCTGTAACACCTTCTCTTCCTCAAAACATGGCCCCTCTCCTTGGTGAACACTGAAGAAAAGTATTCATTCATCACCTCGCCTATCTCTACTGACTCCATACACAAGATCCCACTACTGTCCTTGACCGGCCCTAACCTCACCCTGGTCATTCTTTTATTCCTCACATAAGAGTAAAAAGCCTTGGGGTTTTCCTTGATCCGACCCGCCAAGGACTTCTCATGTCCCCTCCTAGCTCTCCCAAGCCCCTTTTTCAGCTCATTCCTTGCTAACTTGTAACCCTCAATCGAGCCATCTGAACCTTGTTTCCTCATCCCTACATAAGCTTCCCTCTTCCTTTTCACAAGACCTTCCACCTCTTTCGTGAACCATGGATCCCTCACTCGGCCATTTCCTCCCTGCCTGACAGGGACATACCTATCAAGGACACCCAGTATTTGTTCCTTGAAAAAGTTCCACTTTTCATTAGTGCCTTTCCCTGACAGTTTCTGTTCCCATCTTATGCCCCCTAATTCTTGCCTAATCGCATCAGAATTACCCCTCCCCCAATTGTAAACCTTGCCCTGCCGTACGGCCCTATCCCTCTCCATTGCAATAACAAAAGACACCGAATTGTGGCCACTATCTCCAAAGTGCTCTCCCACAACCAAATCTGTTGTCAGGGTACCAGATCAGAAACCTCAAGGTACGTTATGAATTCAGACCAGACCCCAACAATTGTCTATTTTGGCATTAGTGTCAGGAAAAGATGTTTCATTCCAGGTGCAATTCCATGGATAAACTGGGAAGCTTTTACCAAAACAAATTTTCTTTAACATTGTTGACTTAAAACAAGTAAAGTTAAAAGTTTATTTATTCATCACAAGTAAGGCTTACATTAACACTGCAATGAAGTTCCTGTGAAATTCCCCTAGTCGCCACACTCCAATGTCTGTTCGGGTCAATGTCCCTAACCAGCACATCTCTCAGACTGTGGGAGGAAACCGTAGCACCCAGAGAAAGCCCACGCAGACACGGGGAGAATGTGCAGACTCCGCACAGACAGTGACCCAAGCCGGGAATCGAACCCGGGTCCCTGGCGCTGTGAAGCAGCAGTGCTAACCACTGTCCTACTGTGCCTATGAATTCGCTTAACATTTAACAATATTTAAACATGGCAAGATACAATTTGTAATGATTAACCTATCCCTATGAGGTCCAATCCAGCAGAAGTTCTCTTTTAGATTTAAACCTCTCTTAAAAATTAGTTAGCAAAACTCTGGCACACTTGCTTGTCTTAGGTTAACAGTCCTGGAGCTTTCAGATCACCTCTGAACAGAGAGGCAGTGCAGCACTTCTGTTTTTTAACAGCCCAGACAGCAATGGCTTGTATTTTAAAATGAAACTGAAACTCTTTCTTTCCTGCAAACTTAGCTCCTCCTATTAAACACATGACTCTGCCCCTGTCAATCAACCTAATCAAAACTCTACCCTGAAGCCCATAAGCAAACACAAATACATTAGTTCTGCTTAATCAAATACTCCATGTCTAAAATGAGTACTTAACTTGTTCTCTCAGCTACTAATTTAAAGGTTTTCCAAGACAAATCGGCACCTTGCAAAACATAATTCTAAACATACCCCTCACAAGAAACATGATATAAGTATACTTTTTAAAGGCACAGCATCATCACAGGGAAGGAAGCAAACACCATTTAAATTGGCATCGAAACATAGAAGCAGGTGTAGGCCATTCAGCCTATCGAGCCTGTTCTGCCATTCAATGACATCATGGCCAATCATCTACATCAATTATTCCACTGACAACTATACGAATCACATTGCCAGTGATTGTAAGTTAAAGCTTTTCTTTCAGCAGTGTGAGCTATGACAATGTTTTCTCTGAATCTAAGAGTAGCTGGATCACTGCCACCGCTTACTGGGGTCGACTTTGAGTTCTGGATGACAGGGAATTGAGAATTTGAATCACGAGAATTATTAGGTGATGGAAATAGGGGTCTAGCGATGTGGAAAATGCATGGCATCGATGGAAGCCATTCAATTTATTGTTACTGTGCCAACTGAAAAAGAAATAGCTCACTCAATCCCACTCTTCAACTCTTGGGGCTGGATTTCCAAAGGGCTGCAGGTTCCAACCGGTTCCAGCAGGATGGAAAATTTCCAATCTCAGAGGTTGTCTTGACATCTTCATGCCTTCTGAACTGATGTGAACTTTCAAAAAGACGGCAAAGGGGGAACCTGTCCACCAGACCCCCCACCGACTCATGGCCCCTGCAGCTCAGTAATGTTTTTTGTGGTCACTATTGTAATTTTGAATCTTGAATTGGCTGAATCTGAACGACCAGTGCACATTATTAGTGTCAGATTCACTCCAGGTCAGAATCTTTCTCTCCGTTTATTTCAAGTTGACCTTTCCTCGACCACTTTGTGCACCTTCCAGTCTTTTATCATCACCTTTCATTGCCATTGGGGTTCCTGGCCCTCTGGCCCTCTGGCCTGTTCCAAACACCGTCAACATGGCTGCCACACACCTTTGCCACTGGTACCAAGCAGGCAGCTTCTGCCCTCTTGAGGGTGTCAGTGCCACTAACTGGGCACCGAGTTCACCTCCTGGCACATTGGGCAAGTCAAGTCATAAAATAATGTCTCAAGAATGAAGCAGCTCGTGTGCTTTGGGACTCGGAATTCATCCGGGCATCGTGTTCCCAATCCTACTTATAAAATCCAGCCTTTGGTCTGTAACCGTGTCGGTTACAGAACTTCAAACACACATCCAAGTATTTTTCCAATGCATTGATAGCCTCTACCTCTATCATTCTTGCAGGCAGTAGGTTCTGAATCCCCCAAAATATCCTCAATTGTCCTCTCATCCTTCTGCCAATCACTTTAAATCTATGAATGTCTCCAAGTAATGGCAGACTTGCGGTAAAGTTTACAGACCAAACTTTTTAAATTGTTATGCTGCTATTTTGTGTGACTGGAGGAGAAATCTGGGCTGGAATTCTCCAGAGTTCACGCCCTGCCGCTGTTGCCAGCGAGGATGGAGAATTTGGCACACAGTCAAGTTCCCATTTAGTGCAGCGGGACTGGAGAATCCCATTGGCATGAGCAGCTGGAAAATTCAACCCCTGACTTTTACATCATTGGTTTCTTCTGAGATTTTCCTCTAGAAGAGATGTTTAACATATTACACATCCACCCAAACATGAGCTGACATATTATAATCAAATGTAAATTACGGAATTCAGTCTTAATGATATAATTTCACCACCGGACTTGGTTCATTCCCCGCATTTTGTGCTATTTTAGTCCGCGGGCACAATTTAAATGCTGATGCTTCACTTTGCCTCACGTAATGAATTGTGGAATGCTCCAATGCATGTAAGCCAATGTGACAGATATAAATTGCAATAAAACAGATTAATTTCTGGATGTTCACCCGGATGCTGCTGTTAATGAAATGCTGGTGGCAAGGAACACTATCACTGTCCAGAGATCTTTGCAGCAAGTGAATCCCTGTGGATATCATGGAATGATGTGGAGATTCCGGCATTGGACTGGGGTAGGCACAGTAAGATGTCACACAACACCAGGTTAAAGTCCATCATGTTTATTTGGAATCATGAGCTTTCGGAGCACTGTTCTTTCTCACTCATCTGATGAAGGAGCAGTGCTCCAAAAGCTCGTGATTCCAAATAAACCTGCTAAGCTTTAACCTGGTGTTGTGATATCATGGAATGTCAGGATCAACTCTCACCCTTGAACAAACTTGTAACACCGGCAGAAAGTTTACATTCAACAAATGGATGCTCTGTCAAAGAGTTTTCTTTAGTTTATTTATTAGTGTCACACGTAGGCTTACATTAACACTGCAATGAAGTTACTGTGAAAATCCCCTAGTCGCCACACTCCGGCGCCTGTTCGGGTACACTGAGGGAGAAATTAGCATGGACAATGCACCTAACCAGCACAGCTTTCAGACTGTGGTAGGAAACCAGAACAGCCGGAGGAAACCCATGCAGACACAGGGAGAAGACTCCACACAGTCACCCAAGCCGGGAATCGAACCCAGGTCCCTGGCACCGTGAGGCAGCAGTGCTAACCACTGCGCCGCCATGTTGCCCTGGTGCAGAGTTTGTGCAGACTCAATGGGCTAAATGGCCTCCTTTTACATTGCAAGGATTCTATTCAATTCTACGATTTCTAAATCTTTGAGAGTTGCACCCAGTCATGGCAAAACACTTTGCTTAGATTTGTTCCTTCAGTGTTGTGGTTCATGCATAATTAACAGTCCCTGTAGGGGACATGGGAAGCCAATGGCATCTTTAGATTCATCCTAATGTTTGCACTCAATGCCTTCTGTGAGGAGAGGATGAAGATTTGCTGAGGAAAAAAGAACGGACTTTAAATTTGTAAATAGGAGAGAGAGAAGGTGATAGGAATCACAATGGTTTTGTTAAAGATAACTTGAGTGTGTACAACAGTCAAGAGAAGAACAACCCAATAAAGGAAGAGTAAATACACATCCGGCCATTGATCCAAGACTAACAGTTCAGCACGACACCACCAAGCTTCTGAAGTGAAATGATAAATATGGGATGGCACAAAGACCATGGCATTTAGCGAGTGTGAAACAATCACCACCTCTAATGGATAGAGTTTTGGCAAGATAGATAATTGGAAAGCAAAGTGTTTGGCGTACAGTATTCATGGAAAACTGGGTCACATTGAGTAGCATCGTAAAAATAATTACAGGCACTCTCGGCACTTCCTCATTTCTGGAAGTGTATGGCAATAGCATTACTAAGTTTATAATACTCAGGTTAATTCAGAGCAAGTGTTGTTCCATAAAAAACAGGGCAAGTTTACAATGTACCACATAACACATTGCAATATGCTGTAGGTGTTGGCATACAAGTTGACCCTGAAGTCCTGAAAAATTCCCCCGAAAATGGGGGTTAACATATGCACCGAGTATAAAGATGATCCTCTGGCATTGGTGTTGGTGTTCGCCATCTGTGTCGTTCACCCCACACAGTCTGCTGTCTTTGGGCATGTCTTAAACTCTCGTGCATCTTTGTAACACAGCCCATATTGCCAATTCATCCCTTGCACCCAGTCATCAGGTATCTGTAAGTAAAACATGCATCTGTGGGTGACGAATTGAGGCTGACTATAAAAGCGAGTACAGAACGTCATGGCTGAAAATGGCGGGTCAGCTTTTACACCGAGTATCTGCAAAGACATTTTGGGGCTGAAAGATTGAGCAATGGAATTACAGAATCATAGAATTGTTACAGCACAGGCGAAGGCCATTCAGCCCATCATGTTGATGCCAGCTCTCCAAAGGAGGAATTTACCTCCTGCCATCCCCCACCCTCTGCATATTCCCGCTTTTCAGACATTTAGAAAGCTTACAGTCCAAAAAGAGGCCACTCTGCTCATTGCCTCAGCAGCAGCCTAAAAACAAGCCTCCCATTGTTGCAACCTCTCCCAGCTCCAACCAATCACTGACCTGCAACTCTGCTCCAGCTGCTCCACCCCACCTTATACAGAATATAATCCAACACAATTCTACCTCTCTTGAGTTCTGAAGAAGTCATATGGGTTGAAACTTAAACTCGGTTTCTTTCCCCACAGATGCTGCCAGAGCTGTTGAGTTTTTCCAGCATGTTCTGTTTTTGATTTAAATTAATGCCCCCTTGTCATTGGCCTCTTTGTTAAAATAAATAAACCCTTCCCATTCACTCGATTCGGTCTCTCACAACCTTGTACATCTCAATCAAATCTCCCCTCAACCTCCTCTGTTCTGAGGAGAACAACCCCAGCCTATCCAATCTTTCTTCATAGCTGCAATTTTACAGTCCTGGCAACATTCCTGTGAATCTTCTCCATACCCTCTCTAATGCAGTTACATAGGGGGTGATTCTCCCATCGCAACCCGCAACTTTTCTGGAGGGTTGGGCTGAGAGATGAGTGTCATCGGACTTTTTCCGGGATTTGCGCATATGTTGGGAATGCAAGTGCATCTCCCAGAGCCGGAGAACAGTCACAGTCCAGATCACGCTGGAAACCAGCGCAAAGGCAGGTAAGTGATTTGAATCTTCTTAAAATATGTTTAGCATTTCATTATTGGGAACTTCCCGTGCCCGATTGAATCTCCCATCCCGCCAGGAGTACTTCATTCCGGCAGGGTTCAGACTAGCTCCCCACGTTTGGGGAACTAGCAGGGAACCCCGCCGGAATGAAGGGGGTGAAATCGGGGCCCCCCACGGGGTCGAAGGGTAGGGGGTGGTGCCCCCTGGGCATGGCACCCTGGCAGTGCCAGCCTGTGCCCCCGGCACTGCCCAAGGGGCAAAATGTCCATGCCCAGAGAGCACCTTGGCATTGCCAACCAGGCATCGAGCAGGGCCAAGGGGGCAGGGCCTTTAGTGGACAGGGCCTAGGGGCAACGGGTGGAGGTGGGGGGGTCCCTCTGCCACTCTGCAGACAGGATTGGTCTGGGATGGATGGAGGGTAGCGATTGGGGCGGGCTGGGGTGGTGGTCTGTCGGGTGGGGCCTGCCTCCCGGGGGGTCTGACCCCAGGAGGGGTCAGCAGTGGGGGGTCTACCAGGGTGAGGGGGTGGGGGGATTGCCACTGCTGGGGGGTGGGCTGGCTGCTGGAGAGGCAGCACTGTGGAGGTCCCTGGCTGGCTGGCAAATGAGGAGACTGACAGATCGGGACCACTGCTCATGAGCAGGGTTCCAGAACTGTCAGACTTCAGCGCAAATAGGCCCTGCTGCCTTGGGTTTTTAATGAGATTCCCGATTGTGACCTCTGCAGTGTACAGAGTATGAAGATTCGAGTGAGAAGCTGCACTGAAAAAACAGTCGGGATCGAGAACAGTTTTCCCAACAATTCAGAACTTTTGGGAGAATCACCCCCATTGTTTCTGTAATGGTTTGACCAGAACTACACACAGTACTCAAATTGTTACCTAACTAGTATTTATATAGCTCCAGCATCACCTCCCTGCACTTATATTAGAACATAGAACATAGAAAAAATACAGCACAAACTGGCCCTTCGGCCCACAAGTTGCGCCGGTCATGTCCCTACCTACCTAGGCTTATATATAGGCTTACCTATAACCCTCAATCCTATTAAGACCCGTGTACTCAACCAAAAGTCTCTTAAAAGACCCTATCAAGTTTGCCTCCACCACCACTGACGGCAGCCGATTCCACTCACCCACCACCCTCTGAGTGAAAAACTTACCCCTGACATCTCCTCTGTACCTACTCCCCAGCACCTTAAACCTGTGTCCTCTTGTAGCAGCTATTTCAGCCCTGGGAAAAAGCCTCCGAGAATCCACCCGATCTATACCTCTCAACATCTTGTACACCTCTATCAGGTCACCTCTCATCCTTCGTCTCTCCAAGGAGAAAAGATCAAGCTCCCTCAGCCTATCCTCATAAGGCATGCCAACCAATCCAGGCAACATCCTTGTAAATCTTCTCTGCACTCTTTCAATCATTTCCACATCCCTCCTGTAATGAGGCGACCAGAACCATATTCTATGCCTCAGCTAATAAGTATCCCATTTTTTTTAACCAGCTTATCAATCTATTCTTCTACCTTCCGGGATCTATGGATATTCACTCCAAAGTCCCTCACTCCTTCTACACATCTCACTCTCCTTGCATTTATTGGATGTGCCTTTGCCTTGATTGATCTCCTCAACCGCATCTCTCACACTTTTCCAGGTTGAATTCCATTGGTTATTTTTCTACCCATCAGACCAGTCCATTGATATCTTCCTGCAGTCTACGGCTTCCCTCCACGTTATTAATCACACAGCCAATGCTTGTGAAGTCCGCAAACTTTTTGATCTTGCCACCTACATTTACATCCAAATCATTAATATTGTTAAGAAACTCAAACTTATCTCCAATTCCTGAGGAACATCAGGGCTCCAACGCATATGCCAGCTGCAAGCTGGCTGCACCAGTGCAGTTCAGATATTTCAAGTTCTTCACACCCAGGACAGACCCTGCCCACATGGGGCAAAAGCAGAATGGGGCAAAAACTCAGGTTATGTGACTGGGTGTGGAGCACCACAGTCAGGTAAATGCCCCAGGGAGACAGACAAGGGAGGGGAACAGCGAGAGGTCCCAAATGTAGAATGCGTGAATGGGCAGGGATTAGAGAGATATGGACTGCATAGAGGCAAAGGATCTTTAGTTTAGAAAGGTGTCATGTGTCGGCACAGGCTTGGCTGAAGGGCCTGTTTCTGTGCCGTTCTTTCTTCTTTGCTGTGTTCCCAGCTGATGTTACTACCAGACAATTCAAATCCCAAAGTGGAACCTGGCTCGATAGATAGCTTATAATTTTGGAAACCGTGAAGGGCAGTGACTGAACACATTCACAGGAAGCTGCTGGTGTAGTTTTAACACAAAGAATAAAATGTTCATTAAACAACAAAAATCAATTATATTTCATTAGACAAATCAATTGGAAAGATCTCAATACAAACTCCAGCGCAGAGGGACCTGGGTGTACTTGTGCATGAATCACAAAACGTTTGTTTGCAGGTGCAGCAGGGAATTAAAAAGATAAATGGAATTTTGTGCTTCATTGCTAGAGAGATGGAGTTTAAAAACAGCGAGGTTATGTTGCAGCTGTATAAGGTGCTGGTGAGGCCACTCCTGGAGTACTGTGTACAGTTTTGGTCTCCTTACTTGAGAAAGGATATACTGGCACTGGAGGTGGTGTAGAGGAGATTCACTCGGTTGATTCCGGAGTTGAGAGGGTTGGCTTATGAGGACAGACTGAGTGGACCGGGGCTATACTCATTGGAATTCAGAAGAATGAGGGGAGATCTCATTGAAACATATAAGATTATGAAGGGAATCGATAAGAAAGAAGCAGGGAAGTTGTTTCCACTGGCGGGTGAAACTAGAACTAGGGGGCATAGCCTCAAAATAAGGGGACGAAGATTTAGGACTGAGTTGAGGAGGAACTTCTTCACACAAAGGGTTGTGAATCTGTGGAATTCCCTGCCCAATGAAGCAGTTGAGGCTCCCTCATTGAATGTTTTTAAGGCAAGGATAGATACATTTTTGGAATTAAGGGTTATGGTGAGCGGGCGGGTAAGTGGAGCTGAGTCCACGAAAAGATCAGCCATGATCTTATTGAATGGCGGAGCAAGCACAAAGGGCCAGATGGCCTACTCCTGCTCCTAGTTCTTATGTTCTTATGTTCTTAACTGAGTCAAATCACACAATAGCTTCACCCTCAACTATACCTTTACTGATTAATACAATTCATAAAGATAACACAATTTACAATATCTATTGTATACTCCATAATTCAAAGTAAGTATGCAGTACATGTGAACTAATAGTTGAAATGTGCTCGACTATTAGTCACCATTGAATACTGAGTGATTAATTGGAAGAACATAAGAACTAGGAGCGGGAGTAGGCAAGACAGCCCCTCGAGCCTGCTCTGCCATTCAGTACGATGATGGCTGATCTCATGTCAGCCTTATCTCCACCTTCCTGCCTGTTCTCCATAACCCTTCATCCAACTACTAATTAAAAACCTATCCATCTCTTCCTTAAATGTGTTTAGTGTTCCAGTGTCCACTGCAATCTGGGATAGTGAATTCCACAGATTCGCAACCCATTGAGTGAAGTCATTCCTCCTCATTTTTGTTTTAAATCGGCCATCCCTTAGCCTAAAACTATGGCCTCTCGTTCTAGAAAGTCCAACAAGTGGAAGCATTCTCTCTATGGTCTCCTCACATTCTTCTAAACTCCAGTGAGTATCGTCCTAAACTGCTTAATCTCTCTTCATAAGATAAGTCCTTCATCCCTGGAATCAATCTAGTGAATCTTTTCTGAACCGCCACTAATGCATTTATGTTCTTATACATTTATACATTTCCTTCTGGTCTTTCAGTGCCAGAATCCTGGGTGAGAAATGGTAGCATTGTGTCTGTGCAACAACAGTTACTGCATTCTAAAAGAGCATTGTCATTATGTGAAGTAGTTTGAAATGTTTGAAATAATTTTGATTGGGTAGTCTGTCTCTGGAAGTCGACATTCTTCTGTTGGTTTTGATTTTAAAGATACCTGACCTTCAGCAAATGATTGTTAATTCGTAGAACAATGAGCATTGACAACATTCATCTGACGGAACCTTGGAGCCTATGAAGTTTTTGTCAGTTACTGATGGAAAAGTTTGAGTTGGCCCTCAAATATTTTCTTGCAACTTGTGATTATAAGGGTTTCTGTTACTTTATTCCCTAAATCTCACTGCTGAACTCTTTTTAGACCAGCAATATTATCATGGGGCGGGGGGGGGGGGGGGGGGGGGGCGGCAGGGAGGGGGGGTCGTTGTGGGGGTGGGGGAGGTGGGGTTGGTCCCCTTGCCTGTTTTGGGCCTATCTTTAAATCTAACCATTTTTAGTAATGATCTGATCTACAATGAAGGCTATTTCAGCATTAATATCTTCTTCAATCCAATCCCCTATTTGTTCGGCATGTCCCCACAGGGCTGGGATGTGTCTGAAATGTACAGACTGATACAGATTGCACTGTTAATGATAAACAGATGCTGCAGGGAAACTTTATCATCCTCTCACGCAAATGTGCATGAAGTACATATGGGATATATGCCAGCCAGAGTGTGTGAGGTACGATGCCCAAACAAATCCAGAAACACATCAAGCAGTCAGCAGCCCAGCCTCGAAACCAGACCTCTTTCACTGAGCTTGCAAAACATACAAAGAACAAAGAAAATTACAGCACAGGAACAGGTCCTTCGGATCTCCAAGCCTGCACTGACCATGCTGCCCGACTTAACTAAAACCCCCTACCCTTCTGGGGACCATATCCCTCTATTCCCATCCTATTCATGTACTTGTCAAGACGCCCCTTAAAAGTCACTACCGTATCCTACTTCCCCTGGCAACGAGTTCCATGCACCCACTACTCTCTGTGTAAAAAATCTGCCTCATATATCTCCTTTAAACCTTGCCCCTCGCACCTTAAACCTATGCCCCCTCGCAATTGACTCTTCCCGCCTGAGAAAAACTTTGTGACTATCCACTTTGTCCATGCCTCTCATAATCTTGTAGACTTCTATCAGGTCGCCTCTCAACCTCCGTCATTCCAGTGAGAAGAAACCAAGTTTCTCCAACCTCTCCTCATAGCTAATAACCCTCCATACCAGGCAACATCCTGGTAAATCTTTTCTGTACCCTCTCCAAAGCCTCCACATCCTTCTGGTTGTGTGGCGACCAGAATTGAACACTATATTCCAAGTGTGGCCAAACTAAGGTTGTATAAAGCTGCAACATGACTTGCCAATTTTTAAACTCAATGCCCCGGTCGATGAAGGCAAGCATGCCGTATGCCTTCTTGACTACTTTCTCCACCTGCATTGCCACTTTCAGTGACCTGTGCACCTGTACACCCAGATCCCTTTGCCTATCAATACTTTTAAGGTTTCTGCCATTTACTGTATATTTCCTATCTGTATTAGACCTTCCAAAATGCATTACCTCAAATTTGTCCGGATTAAACTCCATCTGCCATCTCTCCGCCCAAGTCTCCAACTGATCTATATCCTGCTGTATCCTCTGATGGTCCTCATCCCTATCCGCAAATCCACGAACCTGTGTGTCGTCCGCAAACTTACTAATCAACCAGTTACATTTTCCTCCAAATCATTTATATATATTACAAATAGCAAATGTCCCCGCAGAGTGAGCAATGTCTGAGTGTAGTTTTGTCAGTGCAGACTCGATGGGCCAAAGAACCTCTGCTGTGCTGTATGACTATGACACGGACTTGCCTGTTGCCACACTGGAACTGACTGTATTAGGGTTGCAGGATGTGGCCTCGTAAACAGAAACATCCTTAAAATCGGAAGCCCAGAAATTGGGGAAGCGATTCTCCCAAAACGGTTCTAAGTGCTGAATTTGCGGAAAATTGATGTAAACCACGATTGTTTTTTCAGTGGAAGTTCAGACTCGAATCTTCCACACTCTGTGCAATGCAGAGGTCGCAATTGTGAATATCATTAGAAGCTTGGGAGGGCGGGGCCTATTCACGGCGGAGTCTGACAGTTCCGGAACTCTGCGCATGCGCAGTGGCCCCGAACTGTCAGCCTCCCATTTACTGGCCAGCTCGGGAACCCCGCAGTGCTGCCTCTCCAGCTTCCCCCACAGCCCAATCGCACCCACCCCCCTATCCATTCCCAGGCCAGCCAGAACCTCCCCCCTGTCCCGGAGCACCCCGATCTCCAGCCCCACCGCCACCCCTCCCCTCACCTCCATTCCCCCCCCCCCGCACCCCTCCCCTCACCCCCATTCCCCCCCCCCCACCCCCCCGCCCCCACCCACCCCCCGCCAACCTCCAGCAGTGATGATTTAAATTATTAGAATTAAATCACTTAACTGCTGTTCCTGTCGGTTTCCAGCGTGTTCCCAACTGTGCTGGATATCCAGCACTCAGAGATGCCATGCGGGGAAACGCATGCGTGAATCCCACATATCAGCCCACACGCGATTCTCCTGGTGAGAGTGCGGCAGGACGGGACAATCGCTCCCTGGGATTGGGAATTCCAGAACCTGGTCTTGGCCACCATTTTCACCTCTCCATGGACCTCACAAGCTCCATGAAAGCTCAGCCCTCATTCCCATTGATCCACCACCCTTTTTGCTACTGGGCTACACTGGCACGCAGACCACCAACATCACAGATTGTCAATTCTCATTTCTACCTTTAAATCGCCCTCTCTCTCTGTCTGTCCCTGTCTGTCTCTCTCTCTGTCTGTCTGTCTCTCTCTCTCTGTCTCTCTCTCTGTCTGTCCCTGTCTGACTGTCTGTCTGGCTCTTTCCCTGTCTCTCTCTCTGTCTGTCTCTGTCTGTCTGTCTGTCTCTCTCTCTCTCTCTCTGTCTCTCTCTCTCTATCTCTCTCCCTTTCTTTCTCTCTCTTACACTCTCTCTGTGTCTCTCACTAACCTTGTCCAGCCCCATTACTCACCCCGACTTTTCCGACTCTGGTCCGTGTCCCCTTTGTTCACCCACCTCAGGCTGGACCTCCAAACACACGGCCCTATGCTGTGGATGGGGCAGAAGCCTCCATTTTCCCACCTCCTTCAGGACCATCCTGAAACCCTTGTCTTTGACCAAACTTTCAGTCAGGCCACAGGTTAATCCTTCAGTGTCTCAGCTTCCAGCGTTTGCCTTTTGCTGCAACGAAGTGCCTTGTGATGTTTATGCATGTTAAAGGTGCTATACAAATGTAAACTATTGTTGTTATTTTACACTGTGATCAAACGGCAACAGTTTTTATGAAGTGGGCTGCTGAAGTGAAACCGAGATGGTTCAAATGAAGGATTTGATCTGATAGTTTGTCCTTCAACTGAACTGTCTATATTTAACTCTCAGCACAGAACACAAGGGCATTCTTTATAGCTTTAATTCTTCATTTGCAGCGATCCTGACAGATTGTCTGTGTTTGCAGTTTCTTTGCCAATAACAAGTTAAATGGAAAAGGCATCAAGCTCCATCATGTCAATCTTACAATGCAGACTTTATTTCGTGTAACTACAATGTTGACCATCATCATCCCCACATTGTGAACAGCTTTTTTTCTTACTTTAAATAGGCTTTGCAGTTTAAGACTGTCCAAATTCTGGGTGGTTTCACAATGCCGAGCGGTTACAGAGAGGGTGAGGGTGAAGGTAAGAGTTCTATACTGAGCTCATCGGGAGAAACCTGCTGAACATTTGGATTTAGCACACAACTTTGGAGCTAAATGATAACTTCCATGATTAAAACATGCAGCAGGCGTTATAATGATCACCTTTATGTTTCGCACAGCCTGGGTTAAAAGCGAGTTTCCCAGAGCTGTCTGTCGACCCTCCACCTGTTCCCACTGAAGGTGCGGAGCGCACTGACTGACAAAGAAGTGAATCAGCCGATGGCTCAGGGGCTGAGATCGAGCACGTGATACAGGAGGATTGACAGAGAGGGAGGGGTGCACAATGAGGTCAGATGGTCATCCTTAAGGGAGCAGTGTTGACTGTGACCAGAGGAGCACCAGACTATGTGGCCAAGCAGTGATCACAGGACATGTCACCTTTTGGAACATGACCATTCCAGTTTTCTGATGCATCTGCAACTATTTCTGATCCCTAATTACCAAACTGATTCTCACTCCCAAGCTCCATGTGGGCTCCTCACACTAATCCTCTTGTGATGGCCACAGCTCTGGCACTTTAATAATCATGATGTGGAGATGCCGGCGTTGGACTGGGGTAAACACAGTAAGAAGTTTAACAACACCAGGTTAAAGTCCAACAGGTTTATTTGGTAGCAAAAGCCACACACTCGAAAGCTTGTGTGGCTTTTGCTACCAAATAAACCTGTTGGACTTTAACCTGGTGTTGTTAAACTTCTTACTTTAATAATCCTTTTAGCAGAATCACAGAATTGCCACAACAGAGAAGGCAGCCATTCGGCCCATTGTGTTTGAACCAGTTCTTTGAATGAGCAATTCATCTAGCATCATTCCCCTATCTTTTATCTGTAATCCCGCACATTCTTCCTTTTCAGATCATGGTCTCATTCACCTTTGGCTGCCTCAACAGAACAATTGCTTCTTTGACCAATTACCTTAAATCTGCATCCTCTCATTCTCAGCCCTTCCACCAATAGGAACAGTTTCTCCCAGCCTACTCTGTCCAGACCCCTCATGATTTTGAACACCACCATCAAATTCCCTCTCAGCTTTCTCTTCTCCAAGGAGAACAGTCCCAACTTCTCCAATCCATCTTCATAACTGAAGGTTCTCATTCCTGGAATCATTCTTGTAAATCTACACTACGCTAATGTTCTCTCAATTTTGAATGAATTGCAGGGCCCTGAACTGGACACAATACTGTAACTGAGGCTGAACTAGTGTCTTATATAAGATTAATACAACCTCCTTGCTCTTGTACTCTCTACCATTATTAATAAAGCCCAGGGTATTAAATACTTTATTAATCATGTTCTCAGCCTGTCCTGCCACCATCAATGACCTATGTACACATACACTCAGCTCCCTCTGCTCTTGCACCCCCTTTGTAAGGGCAGGATAGATCTCCACCACCTGCTCCCCACCCCCCTCACCTCCCCCCCCGTCAAGTGAAAGAGACTCCAGTGGTGCCACCTTGCACCATGCATATTAGTTGTAACTCCAAGGGGTCGGTTAGTCCAGGCAGCTTGACAGCTGGTTTGTGATGCAGAGCAACGCCAACAGTCTGGGTTCAATTCCTGTATCAGCTGAGGTTATTCATGAAGACTCCACCTTCTCAACCTTGACTTCACCTGAGGTTAAATCACACCAGTCAGTTCTCCCCGTCAAAGGGGAGATAAGAGTATTGTGATGCAACTCTGCCTTTAAGACATGTATTTTTTTGAATCATGTTCTCTGCAGTTTGTAAACCAGCCTTTTGTTTTTGTTGTAGCAGGGGCTGCCTGATTAGATGTCCTTTTATTGCCGTTTAAATGGTTTAAACGGGGTTTTGCTTATTTTTGCCCTGGGCCTAATGCCTTTTCTGGGAGTTTACGACCTTTTGAATTTTTAGGGGGAGGAATGATTGACAGGTCAGGTGACAGGAATTCTTTCATTCTCAGTTTGGGCTGATGGCTGCTGTTTTAGTGAGAAGGTGTTTCACTTCAGGCTGGATGCTGTGTTCTGTCTCTCTCTCCCTGGTGTTTTGGGAAGCTGTTCTGACTTCAAGCTTGTCTGTGTGTGGGTCAGGAAAGCTGCAGAGTCCAACAGCATCTCTTGAGCATCTTTGTTTTCTGTGTTAAATCTGTGGCAGGTGTATGCCTATAAGGTTTGTTATATTGGAACAGTGCATTTAGTTGTTAAGGTTTATACTTTTTTGTTACTAATTGGTAAAAGTTATTGCAAGTTTACTTTTTATACATGTTAACTGAATTCTTAAATAAACTGTTTGATAAAAGCTCCCTAGTGGGTCATTTGAATCATATCTGAAGTGAAATATCTTCTGCTCACCCCAGACAAATTCAAATTGCAATACTTATGATGCAGGCGGGCTTCATAAAATATTTTGGAGTTAGTGACCTGGATTATAACAGTTTGGCTATCTGGGACTATGGCGACCTTTCACAGCCGTAACACAAGAATGAAGAGCAAAAGCCGTAGCTACTAACGTACATGAGCGCCTTTAATCCATGATCAAAATTATCAACTGGAATTTACAAGACGATATACAGAATATATATATATATATATCTAAGGGGCTAAATTGCTCCTTAATGTCCAAAGATGTGTGGGTTAGGTGGATTGGTCATGCTACATTGGACCTTAGTGTCAGGGGAACTAGCTAGGGGTAAATGCACGGAGTTATGGGAATGGGGCCTGGGTGGGATTGTGGTCGGTACAGACTCGATGGGCCAAATGGCCTCCTCCTGCACTGTAGGATTCTATGGGCCCAAGTTTACCATTGCTTGGTAAAGTCGGGTGTGAGGCCATTAACGCGATCCGCACCCGCATCCGCGCAGATTGCCACTTTACCGAAACCCGGGAATGGCGGTGATTCGATTCGCGCCCAAAACGGGCGCAACGACAATTTAAATGCATTTGCATGCATCTAAATTGAATGAATGAGCTGCCCGCCCAACTTTATCAGCATTTCCCCCTTTACCACCGCGTTTACCGATCCGGAACCGCGCCGTAATGGACCTGCTGAAAAAAAGTCTGAATCGGGCGCTCCAGCTGCTGAAGAGCGAGTTCAGTGTTTCCAACGGCTCCCTGACTCAGATCAGTGGTGGAGGGGAGGAGGGAGGCAGGTCAGATCATTCTCTGGTTGGGGGGGGAGGGGAGTGAGGCCAGATCATTGTCTGGTGGGGAGGGGGGGGGGAAGAGAAGGCGGGTCAGATGTATCTCTGGTGGGAGGTGTGGGGGGAGGGAGGGGGAGGGCTGATCGTTGTCTGGTGGGGAGGGAGGAGGAGGCGGGTCAGACGTTCCTCTTGGGGGTGGGGAGGGGGGTGAGTGAGGCCAGACCATTCTCTGTGGGGGGGGGAAGAATGAGGTCAGATCGTTGCCGGAGGTGGGGGGTGGAGGAGGGAGATGGGTAAGATGTATCTCAGGCGCGGGAGTGGGGGGGTTCAGATGGATCTCTGGTGGGGGGTGGGCAGACGGATCTCTGGTGGGGGTGTGGGGGGGCTGGGGGGTCTGCTGCCACTCTGCAGGTGATCGGTGGATGGGGAGGAGGGCAGGGGTGGCGATCGGTCTGGGTAGTGGGGGGGGGGGTGGATGAGGGGGACAGTGATGTATGTGGGTAGTGGGGGGTGGATAAGGGGGACAGTGATGTGTGTGGGTAGGGGGGGGTCGATAAGGGTGACAGTGATGTGTGGGGGTAGCAAGGGGTGGATAAGGGGGACAGTGATGTGTGTGGGTAGTGGGGGGGGTGGATAAGGGGGACAGTGATGTGTGTGGCTAGTGGGGGGGATAAGGGGGACAATGATGTGTGTGGGTAGTAGGGGGGTGGATAAGGGGGACAGTGATGTGTGTGGGTAGTGGGGGGGGGTGGATAAGGGGGACAGTGATGTGTGTGGGTAGTGGGGGGGGGTGGATAAGGGGGACAGTGATGTGTGTGGGTAGTGGGGGGGGTGGATAAGGGGGACAGTGATGTGTGTGGCTAGTGGGGGGGATAAGGGGGACAGTGATGTGTGTGGGTAGTAGGGGGTGGTTAAGAGGGACAGTGATGTGTGTGGGTAGTGGGGTGCTGGATAAGGGGGACAGTGATGTGTGTGGGTAGCGGGTGGGGTTGATAAGGGGGGACAGTGATGTGTGTGGATAGCGGGTGGGGTTGATAAGGGGGGACAGTGATGTGTGTGGGTAGTGGGGGGGTGGATAAGGGCGACAGTGACGTGTGTGGGTAGTGGGGGTGGGTGGATCAGATGGAAAGTGATGTGTGTGGGTAGCGGGGGGGTGGATAAGAGGGACAGTGATGTGTGTGGGTAGTGGGGGGGTGGATAAGGAGGACAATGATGTGTGTGGGTAGTGGGGGGTGGATAAGGGGGACAGTGATGTGTGTGGGTAGTGGGGGGGGTGATAAGGAGGACAATGATGTGCGTGGGTAGTGGGGGGTGGATAAGGGGGACAGTGATGTGTGTGGGTAGTGGGGGGGGTGGATAAGGGGGACAGTGATGTGTGTGTGTAGTGGGGGGGGTGATAAGGAGGACAATGATGTGTGTGGGTAGTGGGGGGGGGGTGGATAAGGGGGACAGTGATGTGTGTGGGTAGTGGGGGGGGGGTGGATAAGGGGGACAGTGATGTGTGTTGGTAGTGGGGGGGGGTGATAAGGAGGACAATGATGTGTGTGGGTAGTGGGGGGTGGATAAGGGGGACAGTGATGTGTGTGGGTAGTGGGGGTGTGGATAAGGGGGACAGTGATGTGTGTGGGTAGTGAGGGGGTGGATAAGGGCGACAGTGATGTGTGTGGGTAGTGGGGGGGTGGATCAGGGGGACAGTGATGTGTGTGGGTAGTGGGGGGGTGTGGATCAGGGGGACAGTGATGTGTGTGGGTAGTGGGGGGGGTGGATAAGAGGGTCAGTGATGTGTGTGGGTAGTGGGGGAGATAAGTGGGACAGTGATGTGTGTGGGTAGTGGGGGGGGGGGTGGATAAGGGGGACAGTGATGTGTGTGGGTAGTGGGGGGTGGATAAGGGGGACAGTGATGTGTGTGGGTAGTGGGGGGGTGGGTGGATAAGGGGGTCAGTGATGTGTGTGGGTAGTGGGGGGGGTGGATAAGGGGGACAGTGATGTGTGTGGGTAGTGAGGGGGGGTGGATAAGGGGGACAGTGATGTGTGTGGGTAGTGGGGGGGGTGATAAGGAGGACAATGATGTGTGTGGGTAGTGGGGGGTGGATAAGGGGGACAGTGATGTGTGTGGGTAGTGGGGGTGTGGATAAGGGGGACAGTGATGTGTGTGGGTAGTGAGGGGTGGATAAGGGCGACAGTGATGTGTGTGGATAGTGGGGGGGGCGTGGATCAGGGGGACAGTGATGTGTGTGGGTAGTGGGGGGGGTGTGGATCAGGGGGACAGTGATGTGTGTGGGTAGTGGGGGGGGGTGGATAAGAGGGTCAGTGATGTGTGTGGGTAGTGGGGGGGGGTGGATAAGGGGGTCAGTGATGTGTGTGGGTAGTGGGAAGGGGTGGATAAGGGGGACAGTGATGTGTGTGGGTAGTGGGGGGGTGGATAAGGGGGTCAGTGATGTGTGTGGGTAGTGGGGGGGGGGTGGATAAGGGGGACAGTGATGTGTGTGGGTAGTGGGGGGGAGGTGGATAAGGGGGACAGTGATGTGTGTGGGTAGTGGGGGGGGGTGGATAAGGGGGACAGTGATGTGTGTGGGTAGTGGGGGGGAGGTGGATAAGGGGGACAGTGATGTGTGTGGGTAGTGGGGGGGGTCGATAAGGGGGACAATGGTGTGTGTGGGTAGTGGGGGGGAGGTGGATAAGGGGGACAGTGATGTGTGTGGGTAGTGGGGGGGGGATGGATAAGGGGTACAGTGATGTGTGTGGGTAGTGGGGGGGAGGTGGATAAGGGGGACAGTGATGTGTGTGGGTAGTGGGGGGGTGGATAAGGGGGACAGTGATGTGTGTGGGTAGTGGGGGGTGGGGAATAAGTGGGACAGTGATGTGTGTGGGTTGTGGGGGGTGGATAAGGGGGACAGTGATGTGTGTGGGTAGTGGGGGTGTGGATAAGGGGGACAGTGATGTGTGTGGGTAGTGAGGGGGTGGATAAGGGCGACAGTGATGTGTGTGGGTAGTGGGGGGGTGGATCAGGGGGACAGTGATGTGTGTGGGTAGTGGGGGGGTGTGGATCAGGGGGACAGTGATGTGTGTGGGTAGTGGGGGGGGTGGATAAGAGGGTCAGTGATGTGTGTGGGTAGTGGGGGAGATAAGTGGGACAGTGATGTGTGTGGGTAGTGGGGGGGGGGTGGATAAGGGGGACAGTGATGTGTGTGGGTAGTGGGGGGTGGATAAGGGGGACAGTGATGTGTGTGGGTAGTGGGGGGGGGGGTGGATAAGGGGGTCAGTGATGTGTGTGGGTAGTGGGGGGGGTGGATAAGGGGGACAGTGATGTGTGTGGGTAGTGAGGGGGGGTGGATAAGGGGGACAGTGATGTGTGTGGGTAGTGGGGGGGGTGATAAGGAGGACAATGATGTGTGTGGGTAGTGGGGGGTGGATAAGGGGGACAGTGATGTGTGTGGGTAGTGGGGGTGTGGATAAGGGGGACAGTGATGTGTGTGGGTAGTGAGGGGTGGATAAGGGCGACAGTGATGTGTGTGGATAGTGGGGGGGGCGTGGATCAGGGGGACAGTGATGTGTGTGGGTAGTGGGGGGGGTGTGGATCAGGGGGACAGTGATGTGTGTGGGTAGTGGGGGGGGGTGGATAAGAGGGTCAGTGATGTGTGTGGGTAGTGGGGGGGGGTGGATAAGGGGGTCAGTGATGTGTGTGGGTAGTGGGAAGGGGTGGATAAGGGGGACAGTGATGTGTGTGGGTAGTGGGGGGGTGGATAAGGGGGTCAGTGATGTGTGTGGGTAGTGGGGGGGGGGTGGATAAGGGGGACAGTGATGTGTGTGGGTAGTGGGGGGGAGGTGGATAAGGGGGACAGTGATGTGTGTGGGTAGTGGGGGGGGGTGGATAAGGGGGACAGTGATGTGTGTGGGTAGTGGGGGGGAGGTGGATAAGGGGGACAGTGATGTGTGTGGGTAGTGGGGGGGGTCGATAAGGGGGACAATGGTGTGTGTGGGTAGTGGGGGGGAGGTGGATAAGGGGGACAGTGATGTGTGTGGGTAGTGGGGGGGGGATGGATAAGGGGTACAGTGATGTGTGTGGGTAGTGGGGGGGAGGTGGATAAGGGGGACAGTGATGTGTGTGGGTAGTGGGGGGGTGGATAAGGGGGACAGTGATGTGTGTGGGTAGTGGGGGGTGGGGAATAAGTGGGACAGTGATGTGTGTGGGTTGTGGGGGGGGTGGATAAGGGGGACAGTGATGTGTGTGGGTAGTGGGGGGTGGGGAATAAGGGGGACAGTGATGTGTGTGGGTAGTGGGGGGGGTGGATAAGGGGGACAGTGATGTGTGTGTGTACCCTCACTCCAGCTTTTCGCTCCCGAGCCGCTTTCTCCGCTTTCTGCGGCCCGGGAGCGATCTGACAGGGGCACGCTTTTTCACATTTTTTTTCCAACTGCGCATGCGCGGTTCAGAGCTCCGATCGTTCCGGCTGCGCTAAGTCCCGCCCACAGCGCGAATGGGTCTGGAGATGGCTGAGAGCGTATGGGGGCGCCTGAAAGCAGATTTCTAAGTTGGATCTGTACTCCGCCCAGATTCAGCACTGAGAATGAAAATGGTAAAATCGGGCCCTATGATTCTATGATGTACAATTTAAGACTGCTGCCTTCTCTGTCACAATGAAAATGTTTTCTGGCCTCCTTTCTGTGCATATGATTCCTTTCCAACCGATAGAAACCAACTTTCCATTTGCAGCTGAATTTAGCAAACGGTAGATACATTGATCGAAGAATGAGACAATCAGATTTGTATCCATGAAATATTTCTCCAGTAGGAGCACAATCAATTGCAAATTCATTCGGATTTGATTTTCTGTTTGCTACACCTGGGTATTGCCAATAATTCTGTTGCAGCAAAATGGAAACCAGAGCAGAGGCTCATTAATGATGGGATTCAACTTTGACATGAGCACGAATTGAGCAGCAGTTCTCTCGCTTTCTTTTGCAATGAAGAAATGAAATCCACGCTGGCTGCGTAGCAAGCAGTCAGTTCACTCCTGCTCCTTTGGCACCCCCACTATGGGTACATTTCACTGCCATTATGTCAAGGTTCATTCCCAAAATGTTGCCCAACATCTGCTGAGGTTTCCTCAGTGGACGTTGCTGGGCCCATAGCCACAAGAGCTTCAGGCCTGGGATTAACAAATTGAAACCAGTGAAGACACCCTCGGTCTTCTTGCTTCCCTTTCCAGTTTTCACACCTGTTTATTCCCCAGATAGCAGATTGTCCTAAAATGTTGGCAAGAAGGGACTTGTGTCAGGACTTTCCACAGACAAGGGGATTGATGAGGTCTATGAGGATATGGGGAGCACCTGATGACAACATACCCAAAAAAGAGTATTGATAAAATGTGATGAAAGTAGCATGTAGTCAAGAGGGAAATTTCATGCCTAAACTTAGTTCAGTAACTGAGCAAAAATAACATTGAATTAAAGAAACATTTGCTGTTAGCCTCCAAAGAATTCCACCCAAAGTCACTGGACATGCGGCTGAAATAAAATGTGAAAGATACAGAATCACAGCATTGCATATCCTCTTTTATCAAAATGTCAATTCAGTAAAATGCTGCGTGCTATATTTATCCCTCTTACCTTGTTAATAGAGAAACCTGTCGCTACTCCTTTCCTTTTTTAAGTCTTCGTCGATCAGAGTGCAACATGAGAGATAATCATTTCTCTTAAATTTATTACTTTGACCCTTAAGAAACATTTTCTCTACAGAAAGGCTGTTTGGACATGATGCGAGGCAGGAATTGCTTTTGTATAGAAGTGACAGTTGCTCGAGCCAAACACATTGCCAGCATGAAGCCCAATAAAATACTCTTTGAATTGACAAACACTGGGAACTGACCCACAGAATGCAGTAAAAAAAAGAACCTTGGCAGATGTGATGGAAATGGGAGTCTGAACTATGGCACAATTATCCCCAGGTTGGTAATACAGGAGATGCTAACGGCTGTGGTAGTGGATCAACAGAGTTAGCAAGATCTTCTGTATAGAACTGACAATTTAAAAAAAAACTCTCCAAGCAGGTTGAGCATATTAAATACTTTTTTAAAAGTTGTCAAATAGATCCGATTCAAATTCAAAGTCCATGGGTAAAAATGTCTGCTTTTGTGGTAAACAATTTATTTTTAGTGAGTGATGTTATGCTGAAGCTCTACAAAATTCGTCATTGGTGGGGCTCACATAATGGTCCGACTGAGAGTGCTGAAAATAGGGGAATAAAGTAGAAATATCTTCATCTCTCCAACACTGATACTTAAACTCAATGGCACAATCTATTGTAATAAATTATATATAAATGTGAGCAATATTTATGCTTAGAGAGCTGTCTATTAGGAAGATAATTAATGATATGGTTAGTACTTCTGAACAACAAAGAACAAAGAACAATACAGCACAAGAACAGGCCCTTCGGCCCTCCAAGCCCGCGCCGCTCCCTGGTCCAAACTAGACCATTCTTTTGTATCCCTCCATTCCCACTCCGTTCATATGGCTGTCTAGATAAGTCTTAAACGTTCCCAGTGTGTCCGCCTCCACCACCTTGCCTGGCAGCGCATTCCAGGCCCCCACCACCCTCTGTGTAAAATATGTCCGTCTGATATCTGTGTTAAACCTCCCCCCCTTCACCTTGAACCGATGACCCCTCGTGAACGTCACCACCGACCTGGGGAAAAGCTTCCCACCGTTCATCCTATCTATGCCTTTCATAATTTTATACACCTCTATTAAGTCTCCCCTCATCCTCCGTCTTTCCAGGGAGATCAACCCCAGTTTACCCAATCTCTCCTCATAACTAAGCCCCTCCATACCAGGTAACATCCTGGTAAACCTCCTCTGTACTCTCTCCAAAGCCTCCACGTCCTTCTGGTAGTGTGGCGACCAGAACTGGACGCAGTATTCCAGATGCGGCCGAACCAACGTTCTATACATCTGCAACATCAGACCCCAACTTTTATACTCTATGCCCCGTCCTATAAAGGCAAGCATGCCATATGCCTTCTTCACCACCTTCTCCACCTGTGACGTCACTTTCAAGGATCTGTGGACTTGCACACCCAGGTCCCTCTGCGTATCTACACCCTTTATGGTTCTGCCATTTATCATATAGCTCCTCCCTACATTATTTCTACCAAAATGCATCACTTCACATTTATCAGGATTGAACTCCATCTGCCATTTCTTTGCCCAAATTTCCAGCCTATCAATATCCTTCTGTAGCTTCTGACAATGCTCCTCACTATCTGCAAGTCCTGCCAATTTTGTGTCGTCCGCAAACTTACTGATCACCCCAGTTACACCTTCTTCCAGATCGTTTATATAAATCACAAACAGCAGAGGTCCCAATACAGAGCCCTGCGGAACACCACTAGTCACAGGCCTCCAGCCGGAAAAAGACCCTTCCTCTACCACCCTCTGTCTTCTGTGACCAAGCCAGTTCTCCACCCATCTAGCCACCTCCCCCTTTATCCCATGAGATCCAACCTTTTTCACCAGCCTACCATGAGGGACTTTGTCAAACGCCTCACAGCACCAGGGACCCGCGTCCAATTCCAGCCTTGGGTGACTGTGTGGAGTTTGCATGTTCTCCTTGTGTCTGCGTGGGTTTCCTCCGGGTGCTCCAGTTTCCTCCCACAGTCCAAAGATGTGTAGGTTAGATGGATAAGCCATGGTAAATTAATACCCTTAGTGCTCTAAGATGTGTAGGTTAGATGGATTAGCCATGGTAAATTACCCCCTCGTGTTCAAAGATGTCTAGGTTAGATGGAGTAGCCATGGTAAATTAATCCCCTAATGCTCAAAGATGTGTGGGTTAGATGGATTAGCATGGTAAGAGGTGCAGGTTAGGGGGATTAGTAGTATAAATGAGTGGGGCTACAGAGATAGGGCAGGGGAGAGGGTTTGGGTAAGATTCTCTGTCAAAGAGTCGGTATAGACTTGATGGGCAAAATGGCCTCCTTCTGCACTGAAGAGGTTCTTTGACTCTATGATCTGTTTCTATGGTGCTATCGTTTGATGAAAGCATATTGTTCTCTGTTGTTGTCAGTTTTATTGATGTCAAGCAAAGCATTTTTAGCAAATGCCAAATTGCTTTAATACTCTAGTCAAGATAAACGTTTGGACGTATCAGCTAACTGCAATGTCAAAGAATCGATTCAGGAGTGAAAAATATCTGAATTATGTTTGCTCAAGTAAACACAAGAACATGATACTGAACTTTTGAACCATCCAGTACATCATCTTAGACATTTACCACATCATGCTAACAGCTTAATATTCAAAGAAATTCAGATTACAAACATCTTCGAAGAGCTCATTCAATCTATGATGCCTCAAGGAATATATTTTGTAATACTGCTACTCTGGTGATTAATTCAGAAGACTCACCAAGGAAGAAGCATCCCTTAACAAGTCGATATACAGAGTTCTTAATCTTCCTGGAGTTGGTTTCAGGTGAACAGGCTATGTATAAATTGCACCCACTAACATCAGTTTTGGTCTGGAAATGATATCTCCCAGGTCTCATTTACATTAATTCACCAATCATCTGTCCAAATGAAAACATGTTGAAAAAAAAAGTAGCTGGCAGTGATTAAAAGTGGCACAGTGCTTAGTCCTGATGCCTCACAGTGCCAAGGACCCGAGTTTGATTCCAGCCTTGGGTGACTGCATGTTCTCCCTTTGTCTATGTGGTTTTTCTCCGGGTGCTCGTTTCCCCCCCACAGTCCAAAGATGCGCAGATCAGGTTGATTGACCATGCTAAATTGCCCCTTAGTGTCAGGGGGATTAGCAGGGTAAATACATGGGGTTATAGGGATAGGACCTGGGTGGGATTGTTGTTGCTGCAGGCTCAATGGACTAAATGGCCTCCTTCTGCACTGTAGGGATTTTTTGATAGCTTTAAGAGGCAGCTTACCAACCCACAGGCATGCTGCAAGAGATCGGGATTTCAGGAGGGGAGAGTTTGTGGTCAAGGTATCCAAATCTTCCTTCTGAGAACCCCCCTGATTCTCTTGGTCCCAGTTAGGAAAACATGTGACTTATCTTGGAGCGTCTTCAGACCAAGTGTAGGTCAATCTGAGAATGCATGTAAATCAGAATGATATTAAAATGCTAACAGGCTCCATTGACACTTAAGGACCCTGATCAGTAATTATACCTTCAGGCTTCTGCTTCGGCCCAGTATACCAGATGTACAAACAAAATCAAGAATGTCAACATTGTAAATTGTCAGGAAGAGAGCAGGAAGGAGAACCATTCATCTGAACTGTTCAAGTATTTTCATTCTTGGTGGGTTAAAGTTCTCCCCTCTGTACCACGTTCTGCAGCTTAAAGATTACTGTTGCAACATTAACAGATACACATTTAATGCATTCAGATAACATTCATTTGTCTTGTTTTAATGAGGCATTGATCAGTTTCGAGGTCATCACATCTGTTAAAATACCGGACTGAGGAATGTCATATGGAAATAACAAGAACTCATTCATTAATATCATTAACTATTGTTTCTCTGGTAAGATCACCTTGAGTTAGAGTCATAGAGTCATAGAGATTTACAGCATGGAAACAGACCCTTCAGCCCAACTTGTCCATGCTGCCCTTTTTTTTAAAAAAACCCTCAGCTAATCCCAATTGCCTGCAATTGGCCCATATCCATCTATATCCATCGTACCCATGTAACTATCTAAATGCTTTTTAAAGGACAAAATTGTACCCACTTCTACTACTATCTCTCGCAGCTTGTTCCAGACACTCACCACCCTCTGTGTGAATAAATTGCCCCTCTGGACACTTTTGTATCTCTCCCCTCTCACCTTAAACCTATGCCCTCTAGTTTTAGACTCCCCTACCTTTGGGAAAAGATATTGACTATCTAGCTTTGTTCTTTGTTCTTTAGAGGGATACAAACGGATGGGTTAGTTAGGAACACATGATCGGTGCAGGCTTGGAGGGCTGAAGGGCCTGTTCCTGTGCTGTATTGTTCTTTGTTCTTTGTTCTTCGTAGCTGATCTGTGCCCCTCATTATTTTATAAGCCTCTATAAGATCACCCCTCAGCCTCCTACGCTCCAGAGAAAAAAGTCCCAGTCTATTCAGCCTCTCCTTATAACTCAATCCATCAAGTCCCGGTAGCATCCTAGTAAATCTTTTCTGCACTCTTTCTAGTTTAATAATATCCTTTCTATAATAGGGTGACCAGAATTGCACACAGTATTCCAAGTGTGGCCTTACCAATGTCCTGTACAACTTCAACAAGACGTCCCAACTCCTGTATTCAATGTTCTGACCGATGAAACCAAGCATGCCGAATGCCTTCTGTACTCCTGTGACTCCACTTTCAAGGAGCTATGAACCTATACCCCTAGATCTGTTTGTTCTGTATGTCTCCCCAACGCCCTACCATTAACTGAGTAAGTCCTGCCCTCGTTCAATGTACCAAAATGCATCACCTCGCATTTATCTAAATTAAACTCTATCTGCCATTCGTCAGCCCACTGGCCCAATTGATCAAGATCCCGTTGCAATCCTAGATAACCTTCTTCACTGTCCACTATGCCACCAATCTTGGTGTCTTCTGCAAACTTACTAACCATGCCTCCTATATTCTCATCCAAATCATTAATACAAATGAAAAAAGGGTACACTGATTTAGAAAGCTAAAGGAATGATTGCCAACAGTGTAAAGACTGCGGTCACTAGATCTTGATGTAGAATCAGAGAATCATAGAATGATACGGTCAAAAAGAAGTCATTCAGCCTGCCCTCGTGCCTCTTTGAAAAAGGCACCCAATGAATCCTACTCCCCTCGTTCTTTCACTGCAACCTACGTCCTCCTCTCTCTTTGTATTTAATCAATTTCCATTTCAATGTTACTAATAAATCTGCTTCCACCATCTGGCATGATTGGCACTGCTTCCTCACAGCGCCTGGGTTCAATTCCGGCCTCGGATCACTGTCTATGTGGAGCTTGCATGTTCTCCCCGTGTCTGTGTGGGTTTCCTCCGGGTGCCCCGGTTTCCTCCCACAATCCGAAAGACGTGCTGGTTAGGGTGCATTGGCCATGCTAAATTCTCCCTCGGTGTATCCCGAACGGGTGCCCGTGTGTGGTGACTAGGGGATTTGCACAGTAACTTCATTGCAGTGTTAATGTAAGCCTACTTGTGACATTAATAAATAAACTTAAAAAAAAACTTTTCAGTGCATTTCAGATTACAGCAACAAAGTGTTTCCTCTCATATTTCTAACTTCCTTATTTTTTTGCTACATTTCTGAGTTATGTGTTGTCAGCAAACTTTGAAATTATGCCTTGTCGAAAAGAATAGTGTTTCTCACACCAATCTCCAGGAAATGCCTCCCTCAATTCTGAAAATCAGCCTTTCACCACAATCGGCTGCTTTCTGTCCTCTTGCCAGTTATTGAATCCATGCTGTCTCTATCCTTTTAACTCGATGGCCTTTAATCTTTCTTACAAGTCCATTATGCTGTACTTTGTCAAACACCATTTGAAAGTCTGGATGCACAACATTAACTGCACTACCCTCAACAATGTCCTTTGTTAATTAATCAAAGAACTCATCAGATAATTTACCCTGCACAGATCTATGCTGACTTTCAGTTATCCGGTCAAACTTGTCCAAATGTCAATTAACTTTGCGAGGGAGGGACAAGAATGATGGAGGTTGCTTTTCTGTGCACATCAAATAACAGGAACACTCCAGCAATAGCCAAAAATAGCAAAAAACAGCAGAGTTTTTCCCTGCGTCTGTTTGGTGCATGGCCTATTAAACGCTTCAGAAAACAGCTGTAACTTCCCATGGAATGCCATCTCAGACGGATTGTCACCACACTCAAAATGTGATTCCATCTTGCCCAGGATTCTGACCCAGACCAGGAGAGGCCTGCTCTCCCAGAACTGAATCGAACATCGCAGGTAAGCACCCCCCATTTTACAGGCACTGGGTGGTGCGGGTGATGGTGCAAGACGAGTCAGGCCTGGCCAGTGGGGAGAAGGGAAGTTGTGACTCAACTGGTGGGTAGCTAAAAGAGAATTGAGTCAGGCTGGGGAATGGCTGGGGGTAAGGACGAGAGGGCGTCAGGCCAGTTTGTGTGTATGTGACAGGGAGTCTATGGGGGTTGGTGTGGGTCAGTACAATAGTTGCCCAGAAGCTCGAAGTTGGTTTAATTCTCCCAAAATATTTTGAGTGACTACCTGATGTGACACAATCGGAACAATCTGAAGTTTGCAATTTAAATCACATTTTCAGCTGGTTCCCAGTGCAGGAACTATTACCCATGGGGAGTTTGATTTTGATTTGATTTGATTTATTATTGTCACATGTATTCGTATACAGTGAAAAGTATTGTTTCTTGCGAGCTATACAAACAAAGCATACCATTCATAGAGAAGGAAAGGAGAGAGTGCAGAATGTCATAGCTAGGGTCTAGAGAAAGATCAACTTAATGCAAGGTATGTCCATTCAAAAGTCTGACAGCAGCAGGGAAGAAGCTGTTCTTGAGTTGGTTGGTACGTGGCCTCAGACTTTTGTATCTTTTTCCCGACGGAAGAAGGTGGAAGAGAGAATGTCCGGGGTGCGTGCTGGCTGCTTTGCCAAGACAGCAGTTTGTGCTCTCCAGGTAATTGCCATGCAATCCTCACCTGGCAACTTTAGAGGCATCTTTAGGGTTAACCCTCCCACCCCCACCCTGGTTATACTGTCCTGGAACTCGGCAGTGACAGCCCATCCACTTACACTATGTTGGAAATATTCTTCAATACAGCATTGCAAACGTAGGATGGATCTGAAACTCATAAACTGCTTTCATTAAGTATTGCTGAAAATATACTCAATGACTTCTGTTCCTGTACAAAGTAAAGGTATCAAAAATGATCCTTGATACAGCATTACTGAGAAATAAATCTTACAATCCAGTATTGGGACATGGAAACATAACCCATTGTCTTTTCAATATTCATGACTATATTTGATATCTTACAGGTTGTATCTGTATCTACAGTGGGACTGTTCTCCTTGGAGAGAAGAAGGCTGAGAGGAGATTTGATAGAGATGTAAGTTTTTCACTCAGAGGGTGGTGGGTGAGTGGAATCGGCTGACGTCGGTGGTGGTGGAGGCAAACTCGTTGGGGTCTTTTAAGAGACTTCTGGATGAGTACATGGGATTTAATGGGATTGAGGGCTATAGATAGGCCTAGAGGTAGGGATATGATCGGCGCAACTTGTGGGCCGAAGGGCCTGTTTGTGCTGTGGCTTTCTATGTTCTATGTTCTATGTTCAAAATCATAAGGGAGCTGGACAGAGTCGATAAGGAGAAACTGTTCCCCCTCGTAAAAGGATCAGGAATGAGGTGATTTAAAATGATTTGCAAAAGAAGCAAATGTGATTTGGGAAAAAACTTATTCACCCAGCGAGTTGTTGGGGTCTGGAATGTGGTGGAGGCAGCTTCAATCGAGGCATTCGAGAGGGCATTAGATGATGCCTTGAATAGAAACAATGGGCAGAGGTACGGGGAAAAGGCAGGGGAATGGCACTAAGTCACCATACTCATTTGGAGAACCAGTGGACATGATAGGCCAAATGGTCTTCTTTGGCACCATGATCATTCTGTGACTGTGATATTTGGAAGTATTGTCAACTGCGAGGAGGATAGTTTAGACTTTCAGAAGGACAAAGACACGTTGGTGGAATGGGTGGACAAGTGGCAGACAATATTTAATGGAGTGATTTGTTTTGAGAGGAAGAATAAGAAGAGGCAATATAAAATACAGGATACAACTCTAAAGGAGGTACAGGGACAGAGGAATCTGCGGGTAACTGGACACAAATCTTCAAAGGTGGCAGGACAGGTTGAAAGAGCAGTTAATAAAGCAGAGGGAATCCTGAGTTTCATAAACAGAGACTAAGGACAAGTGATGTGAAGCCTGTAGAAAATACTGGGTTTGGCCTCATCTGGAGTACTCCATCCAGTTGTGGGAAGCACATGTTCAGAACGATATGAAAATATTTGAAAGATAGAAGAAAAGATTCACAAGAATGGTCCCAGGATGAGGAAATTTAGTTACATGGATTGATTGGGGGAGCTGAGGCTGTTCTCCTTGGTGAAGAAAAGGTTGAAAGGAGATTTGACAGAAGTATTCAGAATGATGAGAGGTCTGGAAAGAGTGAATAGAGAGAAACTGACCAAAGAATTGAGAGCAGAGGATTCAGATTTAAGTGATTTGCGAAAGATGAAAGAGCAAGCGGGGTATAGAGGGATACAGGCGGTTGGACTAGATAGGACAACATGATCGGCCCAGGCTTGGTGGGCTGAAGGGCCTGTTCCTGTGCTGCACTGTTCTTTGTACTTTGTTCGCTGGAGATGCACGGTGGCACAGTGGTTAGCACTGCTGCCTCAGAGCGCCAGGGATCCGGGTTCAATTCTGACCTCAGGTAACTGTCTGTGTGGATTTTGCACGTTCTCCCCTTGTCTGCGTGGGTTTCCTCCGGGTGCTCCGGTTTCCTCTCACAGTTCAAAAATGTGTGGCTTAGGTGGATTGGCCATGATAAATTGCCTTTTAGTGTCAGGGGGATTAGCAGGGTAAATACATGGAGTTATGGGATAGGGGCTGGGTGGGATTGTTGTCAGTGCAGGCTCGATGGGCCGAATGGCCTCTTTCTGCACAATAGGGATTCTATGAGGGAAAACCTTTTTACGCAATGTGTCATTCAGGCACTGACTGACAGCGTGGTGGAGGCAGATTCATTTGTGGATTTCAGAAGAGAACTCGATAATCATCTGAAAAAGAAATAGGACAACAAGGGGCATGCCACTTGGTTGTTGTCGAGAGTTAACACAGCCATGATGGACAGAATGGCCTCTTTCTATACTCTAACCATTCGAGAATTGGCAATGTCTTTTTTATAACAAACTCCATTCTGCTTTATACTGCAATCCAGGAAACAATGGAAATATTCAGTTGTGCCATGCTTCCTCTCTTCATGTCCCGTATTCCAGCATTCTTCAGCTCATTTTAAGCCACATTAATCTCAACACAATTGTGCATTAGTGGCAATTACAGGAAGAAAATTCTTCTTTTTCTTCAATCTCTGCAACTAAAACGAGGAGTACCTGTTGAGATTTCATCCTCCATTTATTCTGATCACCAAGAGCAGGTTTTAAAGAGATTCTGCTGACTAACTGCATTGCCACAAGGTCAGGTAAATGTGGGAGGATTAGATGCCCTAATACTGAGTGGGTGTTTGATTATCACTCAGGCCTCAGTCTCTGTCGACTATTCCTTTTTCAAATGTATACCTACTGGAGTGTTGATGGCTTCCTGCTCCTTCGAGTGTTCTTTTGTGCAAATCAGACCCAGGGCAGCAATAATTATCATGCACTGCAGCAAATGTTCGGATCCAGAATGAGAAGTGGTGTTAATGGCAACTGTAGCTCCTCTCAAGCTGCCTTTGGCCACTTAAGGAGAATGAATTGCTCTTGTTGCTATGTGCGGCATGTCCTGCTGCAAATGCACTTCGAGACAATAAGTTTATGACGTTGTTACATGCAGCAACTGAAACAATTCTTTCATTTCCTTTTGGAAAATGCCCCACCTTTTTCAGTCGGCTGGGATTTCATCCTCTACTGAAATATAGCACAGAAACCTGTATATTTTCCAAATTTGAAAGCCGCTTGACTTCACAAATACTTACTTGTCATTTCAATTAATAGCCCTAATTAACATTCTGTCACTTAATTTCAAGTTGGTGATAAGTGGGCTTTGGAATTATACCATGTGATAATGCACACACACCCCAAACACATACATCTAAAATGTTTCATTCTGTTTCTTTAATAAAATAACCAATCCAAAGAAGGAAAAAACAGTGAAAATTTTTGTTTTGTTAATAGCAAAGTGAAATTTTAGCATATTAAAACATTTGTATCAATCACCCTGTGGATAAGTTAAAATCCCTAATGTACTATTACTGATGAATTAAAACTGGGCGGCATGGTGGCACAGTGGTTAGCACTGCTGCCACACAACACCAGGGACCCAGGTTCGATTCCAGCCTTGGGTCACTGTCTGTGTGGAGTTTACACATTCTCCCCATGTCTGCGTGGGTTCGGTTTCCTCCCACAGTCCAAAGATATGCACGTTAGGTGGATTTAAATTACCCCTTGGGGTAATTTATCATTTAAATTACCCCTTGGGGGATTAGCAGGGTAAATACATGGGAATACACTCAGAGGGTGGTGGGTGAGTGGAATCGGCTGACGTCAGTGGTGGTGGAGGCAAACTCGTTGGGGTCTTTTAAGAGACTTCTGGATGAGTACATGGGATTTAATGGGATTGAGGGCTATAGATAGGCCTAGAGGTGGGGATGTGATCGGCGCAACTTGTGGGCCGAAGGGCCTGTTTGTGCTGTGGCTTTCTATGTTCTAAGGTCTGGGTGGAGTTGTTGTCGGTGCAGGCTTGATAGACTGAATGGCCTCCTTCTGCTTTGCAGGGATTCTATAAAATGTTTGAAGATAAATTCTTATCACTGACTTGATGATGGCAGGAGTGGAAACCCTGCCTTTTGCAACAGCCAGGGGAAGTCTCAAACTTCCTGTCTCCAAAAAAAGGGAGATATTAGTCGGAATTTTACCACCACGCCCCGCCTCGGAATTGGGGCGGGCGAGGCTCACAGAACGGAATTCTCCATTGGCCTCGGGCGGGATTTTGCGAGCCTTGCTCGGGTGAGGTTGTAAAATAGCGGCCATTGACATTACTCATTGAGCTCCTTCCACACCTCAGGATCTTTCAAAGCATTTTACAGTCAGCAGATTACTTTAGAAGTGTGGTCATTAGTGCAATGTAGGAAATGTAGAGACCAATTTATGCATAGCAAGGTCCCACACATAACACGGTAGCGGCACGGTAGCACAGTGGTTAGCACTGCTGTTTCACAGCTCCAGGGACATGGGTTCGATTCCCGGCTTGGGTCACTGTCTGTGTGGAGTTTGCACGTTCTCCTCATGTCTGCATGGGTTTCTTCCGGGTGCTCCGGTTTCCTCCCAGAGTCCAAAGATGTGCGGGTTAGGTTGATTGGCCATGCTAAAAATTGCCCCTTAGAGTCCTGAGATGCATAGGTTAGAGGGATTAGTGGGTAAATATGTAGGGATATGGGGGTAGGCCCTGGGTGGGATTGTGGTCGGTGCAGACTCGATGGACCAAATGGCCTCTTTCTGCACTGTAGGGTTTCTATGATTCTATGAATATGGAGGAGCAAAACAGACCAGTCTGTTCCATTTGCTTTGATTGATATCCAATCCCCATCTGTTATATTCCACATACCTTATCTCAGCCTTTCAGCATATCTCTCTTTTCCCTTTTCTTTGATGGATTCATCTTGTTTCCTTTTGAAAGCATCCAAATGATTTGCCTTTGCCACGCCCTGGGGTCCTGAGTGTAATTTAACCTCTCTCTGAACAAAGGAATGTTTCTTTGGCCTGCTGAATTTAGAATTTGTATTCATGGTCCCGAGTTTTGGATCTTCCCACAAAAGGAAATTTGTCCACCACGTTCACAATGTTAAAGCTCTTCCCAGAGGAATCTCTAAGATGTCTCTTTTCTAAAGAGAACCTGTTGCGAAGAGCTGTAATCTTGCAGTCCAACTTAATGAATCTTTTGCTATTTTTCCAGTGTTTCCATGTCATTGTTTACAGAATGGAGATCAGAACTGTGGCCTGACCAGGATCCTGACAAGTTTAACATAACCTCACCACTTTTTAGCCTCACTAGTGACAAGACAGTCTGATTTAGTGATAATGGACAGGGGATAAATAAAGGCCCGGGCACCAGGGAGCGCTACTTTACAATAGTGCCATGCAATGTTTTATACACACATAATGGAAGACAGAGCCTTGGTTTAATATCCTATCTGAAAGCGGGCATGTCCAACAGTACACTGGAGTGTCCAGCATAAATTATGTACTCAAGTGCTCACGGCATTGTGAATCAACCCATAGAACATGGGCTGTAGCGATTCAAGAAGGCAGCTCACCACCATCTTCTCAAGGGCAATGAGGGATGGGCAATAAATGCTGGTCAAGCCAGTGACACCCATGTCCCATGAATGAATTAAAAAAAAGTTTCTGGAATGACCTTTGAACATGTAAGTTCCTGACCCAAAAGAAAGACTCCTACTGACTGAGCCACAGGTGACATGTTTAAGCAGTGGAGGCATAATGCCAATAATCTAGAAATTAGCTTGTGCTTGGATGCGGATACAAACTCAGCATTTAAGCTCATATACAGGAATTCTTCATGTAATTTGCTTTCTTGCATCATCAGGACGTGATCAGCATATTAACATGTCATACCTTTGAAAGTTGAACAATCCAGTTTCTAGGCTCATAATTAGCTATCAATTTTTTTTTCCCTTTTCAATGAACTACGTATCTGTTCTTCTTAGAATTCCACCACATCAGGGTGAAATATTGTTAAAATCAAACTAGGCTCCCGTTCTCAATATAGTTTGACTCAATCCTACAGGTATTTTGTTTGCACTGCACCTGTGAATAGAATCACCATTTTTCTTTCTTGAACATAAAAAACCCATAACTCATAAGCACTGAAGGTGCAAGAGTGGTTCTGTAAAATTGTGCAATGATATTACTTCTGTGAAAACCAAATCTTATCGCTTCTAACTCCATGGCATGCTATTCGTAGAATCTTTACAGTGCAGAGGGAGGCCAATCAGCCCAGCAAGTCTGCACTGGCTATCCAACAGAGCATCTTACCCAGGTTCATCCTGCTCCCCATCCCTGTAACTCCAAACACTTACCCTGTCAACCCCCCTAACCTGCACATCTTGGGACACTAAGGGGCAATTTAGCATAGCCAATGTACCTAACCTGTGCATCTTTGGACTGTGGGAGGAAACTGGAGCACCTGGAGGAAACCCACATAGACAAGGGGAGAACGTGCAAACTCCACACAGTCATGTGAGGCCGGAATTGAACCCGGGTCCCTGCTGCTGTGAGGCAGCAGTGCCAACCACTGTGCCACCATATTGCATGAGATTTTCTCCAAATATATGAAGGAAGCTCCTCCTTTTTTCAATCTTTTGTAACTTGGCCTCTTTTTATTGTTCATCACTTTCTGAAGCATAGACTATTTTCCAGCTGGGATGTTGGATCAACAATTTACTTTGAAGATTTTGTTTATGTCACAAAGGTTCAAAAGGTTAATTTTCCATCCCTTCCTTTGGACATCAAAATTCATTATGTTTCTTCATTGTAACAAGACTGTCAGTGCAAGTGCAAAGAATGTGTTTACAATTCCTCTCCAAATGGTGTACGGGGAATTTCCCCTCTTGCCCATTCCCTTATTGATCCTTATGGGTGTTCCTGCATGTGAGAGGTGAACCTGACTCTCACCACACGGTGCTGTGTTATTGTAATGATATGATGTGGAGTTGCCAGCATTGGACTGGGGTGGGCACAGTAAGAAGTCTCCCAACATCAGGTTAAAGTCCAACAGGTTTATTTTATTAGCACAAGCTTTCAGAGCGCTGCCCCTTCATCAGGTGAGTGACTTATTTTCTGTATAAAGCACAAGACACAAATCACACACCCTTTGATTTGACTTATTATTGTCACATGAATTGAGTGAGAGACAGTGAAAAGTATTGTTTCTTGCGCACTATGCAGACAAAGCATACTGTTCATACAGGTGAAAAGGAAAGGTGAGGGTGCAGAATATAGTTACAATCATACCTAAGATGCAGAGAAAGATCTGCTTCATATGTGGTAGGTCCGTTCAAAAGTTTGCTGGCAGCAGGGAAGAAGCTGTTTTTGAGTTGATTAGTACGTGACCTCAGATTTATCATAGAATCGCTACAGTGCAGAAAGTGGCCATTTGGCCCATCTAGTCTACACAGACAATCCCACCCAGGCCTTATCTCTGTAACCCCATGTATTTACCCTGCAAATCTTCCTGCCTCTAAGGGGCAATTTAACATGGCAAATCCACCTAATGTACACACCTTTGGAGTGTGGGGCATAACTGGAGCACCCGGAGGAAACCCACGTAGACATGGGGAGAATGTGCAATTCCGCACAGACAATGACCCAAGCCGGGAATCGAACCCAGGTCCCTGGCGCTGTGAGGCAGCAGTGCTGACCACTGTGCCACCTTGTCACCTTTGTGTATCTTTTTCCTGATGGAAGAAGGTGGAAGAGAGTACGTCCGGGGTGCGTGAGGTCCAAGATTATGCTGGCTGCGAAGGAAAGTGTGTCAACCTGTAAATCCTTCCAACACACACCACTGGCAGGCAGTATGAATGGGAGAGATTCCTGATCAGCCATAGGATGGAAAGAAATGGGAACTTCAACCATTACTGTCCATTGCTCCAGACTACAATATGCATGTAAAGGTTCACATTACCATAGCAACATGGACTTCCTGCGTGAACTATAACACACTGTCACTGAATGGAAATATATTGAGGCAGAAGATCTCAGTGACAAGTTCAAAGAAAACAATAACCAACTGTATTCAGAATAAAATCTATTAACATCTCAGTTCAGAATAGAATTTAATCGCACAAATAGGTTAACAATTATTTTAAATGGTGGAATGAGTTCCATAAAATCCTCCAGGAAAACCCATTATAAATAACACAAGAAACAACAGTAGGGGTAAAAATTATTTACATCTTTTTTAAAATTGAATCATATCATTTAATATATTTTAGTTCATACCCTCCTCAAGCGGAAAATAGGATCTGGAGATATGAAATAACTCCATGTTTCAGACATTATTTAATGACATTTATTTTTATTTGCTCGTGGTTCCAGGCGTGGCTGACGAGGGTAATATTTACTGGCATTCTTACTTGCCCTTGAGAAGGTGATGCTGAGTTGCTTTCTTGAAGCACTGCAATCCCTATGTGTAGGAACATCTCCAGTGCTGTTAGGGAGGGAATTCCAGAATTTTGACCCAGTGACAGTGAAGGGATGGCGATATATTTCCAAATCAGGATGGTGAATGATTTTGAGGGAAAATTGGTGTCATAGTTTTGTAATGATATATATAAAAACATGGAAGATAGGAGCAGGAGGAGGCCATTTGGCCCTTCGAGCCTGCTCCACCATTCATCATGATCACGGCTGATCATCCAACTCAATAGCCTAATCCTGCTTTCTCCCCATAACCTTTGACCCCATTCGCCCCAAGTGCTATATCCAGCTGCTTCTTGAATGCATTCAATGTTTTCGTATCAACTACAACTACAAAGGCTCACCACTCTTTGGATGAAGAAATGTCTCCTCATCTCTGTCCTAAATGGTCTACCCTGAATCCTCAGACTGTGACCCCTGGTTCTGGACACCCGCCCCCACCCCCAGCCCCTCGCCCCCCCCCCCCCCCCCCCCACCCCCCCCACCCCCCCCACCCGCCCCCGCATCGGGAATATCCTCCCTGCATCTACCCTGTTCAGTCCTGTTAGAATTTTATAAGTCTCCATGAGATCCCCCCTCATTCGTCTGAACTCCAGCGAAAACAATCCTAACCTAGTCAATCTCTCCTCATACATCAGTCCCGCCATCCCCGGAATCAGCCTGGTAAACCTTCGCTGTATTCCCTCGAGAGCAAGAACATCCTTCCTCAGAAAAGGAGACCAAAACTGCACACAATACTCTAGTTGTGGCCTCACCAAGGCCCTGTATAATTGCAACAACACATCCCTGCTCCTGTACTCGAAACCTCTCGCAATGAAGGCCAACATACCATTTGCCTTCTTTACCACCTGCTGCACCTGCATGCTTACCTTCAGCGACTGGTGCACAAGGACACCCAGGTCCCGCTGCACACTCCCCTCTCCCAATTTACAGCCATTCAGGTAGTAATCTGCCTTCTTGTTTTTGCTTCCAAAGTGAATAACTTCACACTTATCCAAATTATACTGCATCTGCCATTGATTAGCCCACTCACCCAACCTGTCCAGATCATGCTGAAGGATCTCTGCATCCTCATCACAGTTCAGCCTCCCACCCAACTTGGTATCATCTGCAAACTTTGAGATGTTACATATTGTTCCCGCATCCAAATCATTAATATATATTGTGAATAGCTGGGGTCCCAGCACCGATCCCTGTGGCACCCCACTAGTTATTGCCTGTCAATTTGAAAAGCACCCATTAATTCCTACTCTTTGTTTCCTCTCTGCCAACCAGTTTTCTATCCATCTCAATACACTTTCTCCAATCCCATGCGCTTTAATCTTGTACAATAATCTCTTGTGCGGGACTTTATCAAACACTTTCTGAAAGTCAAAATGTACCACATCTACTGGTTCCCCCTTGTTAACTCTACGAGTTACATCTTCAAAGAATTCCAACAGATTTGTCAAGCATGATTTCCCCTTCATAAATCCATGCTGACTCTGTCTGATCCTGCCACTGCTTTCTAAATGCTCTGCTATAAAGTCCTTGAGAATGGATTTGAGAATTCTCTCACATACCAATGTTAAGCTTACTGGTCTAAAATTCCCTGTTTTCTCTCTACCTCCCTTTTTGAATACTGGAGTATCATTAGCTACCCTCCAATCTGCAGGGACTGTTCCAGAGTCCATAGAATCCTGGGAGATGACCACTAATGCATCCACCTTTTCTCGAGCCACTTCCTTAAGTACTCTGGGATATATGGGCACTAATCACTCATGAGTGATTGGATAAACATGCTGTGATTTCATTTAATTAGACTGGACACAATTATTCAAAGGTAGAAATCTTGAAGACATCAGCGGCGGAGCTGTGTGTGTTCTGCTTAAAACCAAAAGTGAAACTAAACCTGGATCACATGACACATTTCCTGTCTCCTGATGTCATGCTGCAATCTCTGAGAGAACATAAGAACATAAGGCCTCGAGGGTAGCAATCTCTAGACTGCTCCCGGTGCCGAGTGCTAGTGAGGCCAGGAACAGGGAGATTCTACAATTGAACACATGGCTAAAGGACTGGTGCAAGAGGAAGGGTTTCAAATTCATAGATCATTGGGAAGGCTTCAAGAGAGGATGGCACCTGTCCGGAAAGGATGGGTTACACCTTAACTGGAAGGGCACAAATATCCTGGCTGGGAGTTTTGCTAGAGTGTTTCGGCAGGGTTTAAACTAGTGTGGCAGGGGGGTGGGGATCAAAACAGTAGGTCAGTAAATACTGAGGCTGGGGTTGAGCTGGGGCCAGGGCAAGGCTAGATAAGAAGAAGAACATTCTGGAGCAGGATGACCAGAGTGGGCCTGGAGGTCTGGAGTCCATCTGCTTCAATGTGAGCAGCATAACGGGTAAGACAGATGAACTTAGGGCCTTAATGCTTACGTGGAATATGGATGTGGTTGCGGTGACGGAGACATGGTTAAAAGAAGGACAGGACTGGCAGCCGAATATTCCGGGGTATAAGTGTTTTAGGCGAGACAGAGGAGGGGCTAAAAAAGGTGGGGGAGTAGCGGTATTAATTAGGGAGCATATTACAGCGGTGCAGAGGGTGGACAATTTAGAGGGGTCATGTAATGAGTCGCTGTGGGTGGAGTTCAGAAACAGGAAAGGTGCAATCACTATGCTGGTGGTGTACTACAGGCCACCCAACAGCCCACGGGAAGTGGAGGAATGGATATGTCAGGAGATTCTGGATATGTGCAGAAAAAATAGGGTTGTTGTAGTGGGAGACTCCAATTTCCCTAGTATAGACTGGAAAGTGCTTAGGGCTGGGGGTCTGGATGGGGAGGAATTTGTAAAATGCATACTGGAAAGTTCTTTGGAACAGTGTAGATAGCCCAACTAGAGAGGGGGATATACTGGATCTAGTTCTGGGAAATGAGCCTGGTCAGGTCGTCAAAGTTTCGGTAGGGGAACATGTGGCAAATAGTGACCACAACTCTGTTAACTTTAGAATAGTAATGGACAAGGACGAGTGTTGTCCTAAGGGTAGGGTGCTAAATTGGGGGAAGGCTAACTATAGTCGGATTAGGCAGGATTTGGTAGCCGTTGATTGGAAGAGGCTGTTCAGGGGTAAGTCCACGTCTGGCATGTGGGAGTCTTTTAAGGAACAGTTGATAAGGCTGCAGGACAGGCATATGCCTGTAAAAAGGAAGGATAGGAAAGGTAGAATTCGAGAGCCGTGGATAACCAGGGAAATTGAGGATCTGATCAAAAAGAAAAGAGAGGCGTACATTAGGTCCAGGCAACTGAAAACAGATGGAGCTCTGGAGGAATACAGAGAGAGTAGGAAAGAACTCAAACGGGGAGTTAGAAGGGCAAAAAGAGGTCACGAAATGTTCTTGGCAGACATGATTAAGGAGAATCCTAAGGCATTTTATTCATATATTAGGAACAAAAGTGTTGTCAGGGAAAAGGTCGGACCTCTCAGGGACAAAGGAGGGGAATTATGCTTAGAACCCAAGGGAATAGGGGAGATCCTAAATGAATACTTTGCATCGGTATTCACAAAGGAGAGGGACTTGTTGACTGGGAGTGTCTCAGAGGGAGGTGTTGACCCGTTAGAGAGAATCTCCATTACAAGGAAGGAAGTGTTAGGTTTTTTAGGTAACATTAAAACTGACAAATCCCCAGGGTCTGATGGCATCTATCCTAGACTGCTCAGGGAGACAAGAGATGTAATTGCTGGGCCTCGAACGGAAATCTTTGTCTCTTCATTGGACACAGGTGAGGTCCCTGAGGATTGGAGGATAGCGAATGTGGTACCGTTATTTAAGAAGGGTAGCAGGGATAACCTGGGCAATTATAGGCCATTGAGCTTGACGTCCATGGTAGGGAAGTTGTTGGAGAGGATTCTTAGAGACAGGATGTATGCGCATTTAGAACCGAACAATCTCATTAGTGACAGACAGCATGCTTTTGTAAGAGGGAGGTCGTGCCTTACAAATTTGGTGGAGTTTTTTGAGGAAGTGACAAAAACGGTTGACGAAAGAAGGGCCGTGGATGTCGTCTATATGGATTTCAGTAAGGCATTTGACAAAGTCCCTCATGGCAGGTTGGTTAAGAAGGTTAAGGCTCATGGGATACAAGGAGAGGTGGCTAGATGGGTAGAGAACTGGCTTGGCCACAGGAGACAGAGTGTATCAGTCGAAGGGTCTTTTTCCGGCTGGAGGTCTGTGACCAGTGGTGTTCCGCAGGGCTCTGTACTGGGACCTCTGCTATTTGTGATATATATAAATGATTTGGAAGAAGGTGTAACTGGTGTTATCAGCAAGTTTGCGGATGACATGAAAATGGCTGGACTTGTGGATAGCGATGAACATTGTTGGACAATACAGCAGGATATAGATAGGCTGGAAAATTGGGCGGAGAAATGGCAGATGGAATTTAATCCAGATAAATGCGAAGTGATGCATTTTGGAAGAACTAATGTAGGGGGGAGTTATACAATAATTGGCAGAGCCATCAAGAGTATAGAAACACAGAGGGAACTAGGTGTGCAAGTCCACAAATTCTTGAAGGTGGCAGCACAGGTGGAGAAGGTGGTGAAGAAGGCATATGGTATAAAAGCTGGCGTCTGATGTTGCAGCTGTATAGAACGCTGGTTAGGCCACATTTGGAGTACTGCGTCCAGTTCTGGTCACCGCACTACCAGAAGGATGTGGAGGCGTTAGAGAGAGTGCAGAGAAGGTTTACCAGGATGTTGCCTGGTATGGAGGGTCTTAGCTATGAGGAGAGTTTGGGTAAACTGGGCTTGTTCTCCCTGGAAAGACGGAGATTGAGGGAGACCTAATAGAGGTGTACAAAATTATGAAGGGTATAGATAGAGTGAACAGTGAGAAGCTTTTTCCCAGGTTGGAGGTGACGATCATGAGGGGTCACGGGCTCAAGGTGAGAGGGGCGAGGTATAACTCAGATATCAGAGGGGCGTTTTTTACACAGAGAGTGGTGGGGGCCTGGAATGCACTGCCAAGTAGGGTGGTGGAGGCAGACACGCTGGCATCGTTTAAGACTTACCTGGATAGTCACATGAGCAGTCTGGGAATGGAGGGATACAAACAAATGGTCTAGTTGGACCAATGAGCGGCACAGGCTTGGAGGGCCGAAGGGCCTGTTTCCTGTGCTGTACTGATCTTTGTTCTGTTCACAAGTTGGAACATTGACCAGTTTCATCATCTGAAGATTCATATCATGGTTCCAGGGTACACTGTACGTGCAGAGTTCAATCACTGATGTCCGAGAGTGAACTGGTTGGCGTGTGTTGTGTGATGAGGCTGATATGTCAAGTTCTCAAATACGAGTCAAGTTCTCAAATACTATATTATCTCCTTACTGATTTCTCTCTGTTACAGGAGACATTTCTTCAGCACAGGCTGCGCCAGAAACCATTCTGCCTCCGAAGAACTCTTGGAGGATGTAACATTACAGCCTCTCTCTGCACCCAACGCCATCACAGACACTGGCACCTTGGCAGAGTTTAGCATGTTGGACAGAGATCATACAAACTCTGGTGAGGGCACTTCACATTCCTCCCCATGGGGTTGTCAGAGACGGAGGTGGAGCAGAGCTCAGGTAGTTGGAGGAATGTCCATGGTGATACGGAGACTGATTCCAAGTCAGATCCTGACCCTATGGAATTGCCAGTAAGGCAGCAGATGCTGGATGTCCACTGCACGGTTTGTGAAGTGTTGGAAGGTATACCAGAGGAGTTGCGTTCTCCAGCCCAGACTATGGAGGTGTCCATCCAAAGTGATCATCGGACCAACTCATTGGAGTGCCAAGCTTCCTTCATGGACAGAGTGGAACTGTCCTGGGAGGGTCAAACCCAGCACTTTGCAGACATAATCATTGTGATGGGCTCTGACCTGCAAACCATTGCCCTGGCTAAGACCCAAGTCGACAGGGAAACTGGGATTTTGTCACCCATCCAGCTCCCGGAACCTCTCCGTTTGGCAGGAAGGACCAATCGGTCCGAGTGGTGGGTGATGAGCAACAGCTGTCTCCATCTGGAAATTCCTCTCATGGCCTGTCGGATGGGGCAGCACCTGCTCCGTTCATTGGCCATTGCCACAGTGACTGAAGGCTGAGATGCCTCTCCTGGAGTGGCGGAGTGCTCAAAGCCACAGTGGGCACCTGCCAAAGTCATCCAGGGATGGGAGGTGGCAGAGGAACTACCTTTGTCCAATGCAGCCACAAGTCAGGGGAGGAAACACAACATCAGAGTATTTGTACCGTTACTGAATATCCACAATAGCCACAAAGAATCGTAGAATCACGGTTTCCTCCCACAGTCCAAAGATGTGCAGGTTAGGTTGATTGGCCAGGTTAAAAATTGTCCCTTAGAGTCCTGAGATGCGTAGGTTAGAGGGATTAGTGGGTAAATATGTGGGTTGGGCCTGGGTGGGATTGTGGTCGGTGCAGACTTGATGGGCCGAATGGCCTCCTTCTGCACTGTAGGGTTTCTATGATTCTATAGAATCCCGACAGTGCAGAAGGAGACCGTTTGGCCCATCGAGTCTGCGCCAACAACAATCCCACACAGGCCCTATCCCCGTAATTCCACACGTTTACCCCACTAATCCCTCTTACCTACGCTCCGGGGACATTAAGTGCCAACCTAACCCACACATCTTTGGACTGTGGGAGGAAACTGGAGCACTCGGAGGAAACCAACGCAAACACAGGGAGAACGTGCAAACTCCACACAGACAGTGACCCGAGGCCAGAATTGAACCCAGGTCTCTGGAGCTGTGAGGCAGCAGTGCTAACCACTGTACCACTGTGCCGCCCAAAGAGGGGCACATGGGTGAGGTTATGGACTCTTGAAGTTCTTAGATATTAAGGCTTCTGGATAAACACAGATCTCATGTTCCTTCACTCTGATGCTATTAGTTACTGTGGCTCTGTGACTGGTGTCTGGAGGTTGAGGGAAGAAATAAAAGGTTGAGGGAGGGGAAGAGGAGTTGTGTTCTTGTGTGGGATTGTGGGAAAATGTGAGGTTCTAAGGGCCACAGGACTCTCTCATTGTAAGAGGGAAAAGTAGGGGTAAGATTTTCCCAAACCTTGTTGGGAGTGGCACTCTAGAAACAATTGCCATATTAAAGCAACCTGGTGTCATGGCCATGGATGAGATATCATTTGCATACATCTCATAAAGTGATGGCACAGTGTCTCTGGAAAGCCTGAGTCTTCCCCTGCACTAAGTCTCACTCAGGTACACATAGCTAAATCTCTGCCTGCATATTATTGGATTGGCATGGTCCAAAGATGTGCGGGTTAGGCTGATTGGTCATGGTAAATTGCCCTTTAGTGACGGGGCTGGCAGGGTAAATACATGGAGCTGTGGGGAAAGGGGCTGGGTAGGATTGTGGTCAATGCACATTTGATGGGCTGAATGGCCTCCTTCTGCACTGGAGGGATTCTATGATTCTATAACATCATCTGTGCCTCTGGATTCCTTCTGACCCTTAGGATCTGGCACTGTGTCCTGCAAAACCCACAGCATCTTGAGCCTCCTTGTGTTCACATCTTCCTCTCACCCTCCTCTCCTCCTCACTGGGAGCTGTGTCTCCAACTGAAACCGCAATGCACATCCATCTCTGAGACTTTGCAACACTCCATACAGCCCTCTGAATCGCAGGAGAGGCTGCCCCAGAAACCATCTCCAGAAGGTTCCTCTGCTCATTCACAGGAGCGGTCTCTGCAAGCGATGCTGCAAAGTGGAGAGTCTGGTCTTTGCTGTAGTTTTAACGCCCACCCAAACAAGCTCACCCATCGAAATACCAATTCCACACCTGCCGCGATTCTCACATTGAAGGAGTATTATTGCCTCCAGGGCACATTGTTGCTGTGATTTTAATTGTGTTCTCAATCATTATTTCAATAACATGTTTTCCGGCGTTGAGCCTCGCTTGTATCAGGTACTATCACAAACCAGCCACATCACGCCACATATTACTCGTCAAAGTGGCAAATGCTCCCAATCTGGGAGTGTATTATTTAACCCAGTAATTCAGCTGCAAATGGTTTAAATACAATTTTTGATAATCCTATATTTTCTCTCAATGCTCCTGATAACATTGGAGATGGATGAAGTTCATCCAATGTTGTCATTGTGCCAAAAGGTAGGCACATAGATATTGTTCAATAAATATTTCATAATATTGAGTTCAAAGAGTCGTTCGTATTGAACACCTGGTAAACACGCTTTTTATCAAGAGTGTAAGAAATGAGATTACTGCAATATAGAATATCCATCTATCAATGTGCTGTGCCCTAAGGCAATGGCTCAGAAACAGCAATAAGAGGCAGTAGTTTGGTACGGAAAGACTCAAGGCTCTCATTTCTGTGCGATAAACTGTTCAAACAACAGAGTGCTCTGAAAACATCAGAGAATGCTCCATCCAGCAGGATGCGGGAGATTGTCTCAGAGATGCACCATTTTTACCGAGTTAGAAAGACTTCTCATCACCTTCAGAACCCAGTGGTGTGAACATGTTTGTAGAAGTCATTATCACGTTTCCTGATTAGATCTTAGACAAGCAAAAATTAAAATGGATGGGTGTTGCTTAATGTGGTATTTCAGATTAATGTTTACTTAGTGATAATTAAAGTGAATTATCAGACACATTGTTGTCTCTCACTTTCTGAATCTATTAAAAGTGTAAAGGGTGGCACGGTGGCGCAGTGGTTAGCACTGCTGCCTCACAGTGTCAGGGACATGGGTTCAATTCCGTCTCAGGTCACTGTCTGTGTGGAGTTTGCATGTTTTCCCCGTGTCTGTGTGAATTTCCTCCGGGTGCTCCGAATTCCTCCCACACTCCAAAGATGTGTGGGTTAGGTGGATTGGCCATGCTAAATGTGCAGGGTTACAGGGATAGGGTGGAAGGGAGGCCCTGGGTGGGATGCTCTTTGGGAGAGTCGGCGCAGACTCAATGGGCCAAATGGCCTCCTTCTGCACTGGATTCTATCCTATGGAATTATCCATCAATCAACACCTCCATACTGCAACATTGACAATGAGGTTAAGCTTTACTTTTCAAAAAACCTTTTAATGAAAGATTTAGAAGTAAAAAGTTGCATTTATATAGCACATACATGATCTTAACTTGGCTCAATTAAACCAATTATATATATTTTTTGAAGTGCAGTTACTTTGTAATATACCAATCAGAAGTACATCTTGAGATGGAATCTGTCAGACCATTTCAGCTTACAGATTTATTGATATCTGAATATTAGTTTGTGATATTAAGTATTGTGTTACCAGCCTTTGAGAAAATGGATTGTTTCTGAATTCTCGATTGGATTTATTAATTATGGCCCTGGTTTAATTCTCCTTGAACAGTGGAAGTATCTCCCCTATGTCTATTTGCAGATGTTAACCTACCTTCCTGTAAGATGTTAAATGGGGTTGTCTGCTTCTGCAGGAGTTGAAAATTATGTCCTTGGGTCTCTTTGGTTCTGCCCACTGTATATTGGGCTGATTGTCTCCCCTACATTGATGGAAAATAGAACAGTAGGTCAGCAAGTGTGGAGACTGGATTTGAGCATGGGACCAAGGAAGAGCAGGTTGGGGAGGACGAACTCAGTGGGCTTGGAGGTCTGGAGTGCATCTGCTTCAATGCAAGGAGTATAACAAGTTAGACTGATGAACTTAGAGCATTGATTCATGCATGGAACTGGGATGTGGTTGCGGTAACGGAGACTTGGTTAAAAGAGGGACAGGACTGGCAGCTAAATATTTTGGGTTATGGGTGTTTTAGGTGCAACAGAGGGGAAGGCAAAAGAGTTGCAATACTGGTTAGGGAACATATTATAGCTGTACAGAGGGAGGACACCTTGGAAGAATCATGTAATGGGACACTGTGGGTAGAGCTTAGAAACAGGAAGGGGGCAGTCACTATGATGGGGGTGTACCATAGGCCTCTCAGGCAGTTGGTCTAGACAGGACAATGTGATCGGCACAGGCTTGGTGGGCCGAAGGGTCTGTCCTGTGCTGTACTGTTCTTTGTTCTTTGCTCTTTGTACATTGTGACTCTCACAAATTGGCATCTGTCTGCCTCCCCGGAGCTCTCAGTCATCTTGGTAAACTGTTTCCTGATAATAGAATCATTTACATCTAATGGTATCTAGATATCTGCTTATCTCAATGATGGGAAAAGGATGCAACTCATCAGCCCTTTAGAATGTAGGCTGCTGCCAGATTCTCTCTTGTTGCTAGGCAAACCACATCCCATCATTCCCTTTGCCAATTCTGGGTCTTGCTGCTCCCAAGGCAGATCCATGATACAGCTGGCGGGTGGGCTCCCCGAAATGGCCATTAAATTCAGTCCTCTGTACGCCACCTGCACCTGAAGTGTTGAACGTTTGATGGGCCACCACCAATTTCTCTAGCACCATAGCAATGGAAGCTGTTATTTTCATCTTGAGCCACACATGAACAGGTTCTGAGATGCTGCAACCTGGGAAGAGTAGACATCTTCAGGAAAACAAATAAGAGATGATTGGGGCAAAGACCAATATTTACAAGGAAATGAAGCTATGTGTTTGATGTTTTATAATATATTTCTGCATCTTCAATTTGAGAAGAAACATAATGAAATCTTAACCATAAAATAACTAATTTTATTGTCAAGAAATTTCTGAATATTGCATGAAGCAATGTTATGCTTTGTTTTAAAACTACCAGAGTATTTTTCTCAAAGGAGACACAGCTGTAAAACATAACTGTGATACTGAACATAATGTAACATGATGGGACTGTGAAAATAGTCTATTTTTATGCATTAGAAAATAGACCGTTGCAAACTTGCATTATTTTTGGATCGAGTGCGTAAATTCTGCCACAGATATTGATGGATCCCTAATCTGAGTTTAAAGGGCTGCGATATCTTGTTGAGGCAGTCTAGGCGAGATAGATTTTTTTCCTTCACACATATATTCAAGGTGACTTTAAACATTCATGATTATATATCTGCGAGACATTTACTCTGCTGAAGTTCTAAAACACCTTGTATGATTTACACACTGTCAAAATCTGCCCAACTTAAGTGCGAATTTAAATAAAATGTGGTACCTGGAAGTATGCCACGGAACACAAAAATTGTCATGTGGGAGAATTCACTGCAGTCTTTACAATGGACGTTTTATACCTTCTGCCATATTTATTGCTGGCCATGAGTATAATTGTCCCTGAAGGGAAGTGTGTGTGAGATTGGGCGTCTATCCACAAGCATATTTATTTCATGAAAATGTGCATTAGTCTTGGCTCACAGTATTAAGGAGACATAGAAAAAACATTGAAAGGTAATGGCATTGCAGTTCAGATTTTGCTGCAGGTTAGTTTTTATTGGAAGGTAATTTATAGATTGATTTTTTTTTTGGAAGTTTGCTGGGGTTATTCCTCATTAATAAGTTGCTTTTCACTATTTTCTGGAAGATGCCTGACAGACCTTTTATTGATTCCAGTGGTCATCAATAATCATCTGTTAGGAGGTGCAAAACCTCTATAAAGCCTTTCGTTTTCCGAAAGACATGCTGGTTCGGTGCATTGACCGTGCTAAATTCTCCCTCAGTGTACCCGAACAGGCGCCGGGAGTGTGGCGACTGGGGGATTTTCACAGTAACTTCATTGCAGTGTGAATGTCAGCCTACTTCTGACACTAATAAACACACTTTAACTTTTCCTCTGTATGCTAAAAGATCCAATTTTCAGGTAGGGCACCTATTCAAATGATAAGCAATTTGTTCCTGCTCGGCCATTTATGTGAAGCACAGCATTTATTTCCAGCCTCATTAACAGGTTGTGAACACTCTCCCCACATGAATGATGTCTGTCATTGGGAGCTCTCCCACCTGTGGGAGCTGAATTGAATGCTAAAAGGTGCAGAATTATTTTGGAGACTTTATAAACATCATTGAGCATTCAAGTCATTCCAGCCATTAGTCACATCAATTTGTGAAGCAGGCTCATGAGGAACAGTTGAGGACTCTGTGTCTGTACTCATTGAGTTTAGAAGGATGAGGGGGAATCTTATTGAAACTTATAGGATACTGCGAGGCCTTGATAGAGTGGATGTGGAGAGGATGTTCCCACTAGTAGGAAAAACTAGAACCAGAGGGCACAATCTCAGGCTAAGGGAATGATCCTTTAAAACAGAGATGAGGAAGAATTTCTTCAGCCAGGAAGTGGTGAATCTGTGGAACTCTTTGCCACAGAAGGCTGTGGGGGCCAGGTCATTGAATGTCTAAGACAGAGATAGATAGGTTCTTGATTAATAAAGGGATCAGGGGTTATGGGGAAAAGGCAGGAGAATGGGGATGAGAAAAATATCAGCCATGATTGAACAGTGGACCAGACTCGATGGGCTGAGTAGCCTAATTCTGCTCCTATGTCTTATGGTCTTATGATCCACTCCTACTACGAATTCATCTGTTCTCAAAGGTTATAGAAAGTTTGTTGAAGCACGTACACTGGAGGAGGCAGGTTTGCTTTAAGATTGATGGACAGTACATCTGGAGGATATAGGATCACCAAAAACCTGTACCTCATTTATTATAATAAAACCAAATAACTGCAGATGCTGGAGATCTGAAATAACAACAGAAAATGCTGGAAAAACTCAGCAGGTATGGCAGCGTCTGTGGAGAGAATAACAGAGTTAGCATTTTCTGTTTCTCTCTCCAGAGACTCTGCTAGATCTTCTGAGTTTTTCCAGCATTTTCTGGTTTCATTTATTGTACCCATCAGCAGCACCAGAAGGGGGGTAATGACCTCCCTGAATATAACATCACAGCATAACATTAAAAGCACCTAATCACAGAAAGATACAGCACAGGAAGAGCCCATTGTGCGTATATTGGGTCTTTGGTAGAGCAATCCTATTAGTATCTCATTGTGCCATTATCTGGTCTTTAATTAAATTGGTCCAGTGTATTTAAACCTTTCAGGAATTGACAGATCATAGTGTGTTTTGTATGTGACATTACTCAGTCACTCCCAAACACACAGTTAGGGGGGGGGGGTTCTCTGGCCTCTGTGTCATGTGTTTCTCACAGCGGGAGGCAGTGAACCATTGGCCAGCAGCGGGATATTCTGATCCCGCTGCTGTCAGTGGAATTTCCCCATTGCCTGCACCCCACGCTGCCAGGAAACCTGTGGCTGGGGTACATCATTGACGGGACCAGAAGATCCCATCGGCATGAACAGCTGGAGAATTCCAGCCTTTCTTGTTCCGCATTCTGTCCACCCCAAAAGATATAATCTTAGTGATTTATGATTTGCAGAGTGAGCATCTCACATCAATAAATGGACAAAAAAATCACTACCACAATGCCAGAATGTGAAACATCTCAGCAACACCATCCCTAATGACTTTGTTACATCAAAATAGCTTTATGTCTTGAAATCAATTTGATATCATAAAACTCTGGTGTCAACTTGTTGATCTTGGGGATGTTTAACACATTTATCAGCAATAAATACAATACAGTTACACAACTCCGACAGAAGGAATGAGCTGCCTATTTTACAAAGAGAATCAATTTGCAACATGTCCAAGGTTGTAATTATCAATAGAGTCATGTAGCGAGCATCAACGGCTCTAAGATTCATAGAATGGCTCTATCATTATACCTGGGGAAAGTGGTGGCCGAATACTAACATCACTGAAACAGTAAAACACACTTTGAAGCTAATGCACTCATTGAAATTCCACCTCAGTAGTTGATGGAATTTTAATTCAATTAATAAAATCTAAAATTGAAAGCTAGTCCCATTAATGGTGATGATAAAATATGAGAAAAGTTAAAAATTGTTGTAAAAACATCCATCTGGAATTTTGCCACCCTTACCTGGCCTGGCCTACATGTGACTCCAGACCCATGACCATGTGGATGACTCTTAACTGCCCTCTGAAATGGCCAAGTGAGCTACTCAGTTCAAGGGGCAATTTGGGATGGGCAACTGTGGTGAACCATTGTTGGTTCCCACTAGGGTAGTGCTGAGCCATGGTCTGGCCAGTACTATGAGTCTGTATATATGTTACTGTTGGGGTTAGGGTTGGGCTGTTCTACCTGTTAATATAGTTGTTATGGTACACTCCAGTCGGCTCCGCCTCCTGGGAGAGGTATAAATGTCACTACTCTGCCTGGTGACCCTTTAGTCTGGGATCGTGTACTGTATATGGTAGCTCGGTATAGGGCGGCACGGTAGCACAGTGGTTAGCACTGCTGCTTCACAGCTCCAGGGTCCCGGGTTCGATTCCCGGCTCGGGTCACTGTCTGTGTGGAGTTTGCACATTCTCCTCGTGTCTGCGTGGGTTTCCTCCGGGTGCTCCGGTTTCCTCCCACAGTCCAAAGATGTGCGGGTTAGGTTGATTGGCCAGGTTAAAAATTGTCCCTTAGAGTCCTGGGATGTGCAGGTGAGAGGGATTAGCGGGTAAAATATGTGGGGGTAGGGCCTGGGTGGGATTGTGGTCGGTGCAGACTCGATGGGCCGAATGGCCTCCTTCTGCACTGTAGGGTTTCTATGTTTCTATGTTTCTCTGTTATTGTTGGCAATAAAAGCCTTTATTTCCCGAGTACATCACGCCTCTCGTGTGTTATATCGCGCATCAGCAACAAATGCTGGCCTTGCCAGCGACACCCACATCAAGGAATTTTTTAAAATGCCAGGGAGTGTCTGTCCACGATCTTTGCCCCTAACTCCACAAAAGTCTCCAGCTGAAATACCATTGGTGAGTACCTGTTGTCACTCTCTGGGAGTCGAATTGTTACTGCGCTGGTACATTCTGGTTTTATATATTGCCAATGATTCATTCTGCAACACACAAAATAAACCCAGTGATCTTCAAGCTCAGCATATTTTCAGGATGAATAACTTTTGAAAATGCACTCGGAAATGTATTCCGAGAAATATTCTGAGGTCTCAGCGAGAAGCTTTTAATTAATCAAAACGTCTCCACTGTGGCTTTAGTGTTTATTTCATCAAAGCTTCATGTTTCCTTTGCAGCTATTGGAGGGAAATTATATTCAGAAATCTGTTAGAACACACATTTTGTTAATTGATTAATCCAATCATTCTTTATGAAGTTTTTAAAAAATAGAAACAAACATTAAGTTGTGTTTTTAGTGTTGAAATTTATTCTTCAGCAATTAAAGGAACTCACTGGCCAGGATTTTTCAGTGAAAATAACAGGAAAACTGCCAGCATTTGCTGCTGTTACTGAAATTGAAAACAACTTCTGGAATCCACACACCTGCAATTAAGAGCATTCAGCAGCAAGTTGCAGTGAAATGTTTCTCCACAAGATACAGTGTTGAAGTCACTATAGACCGCAATCTTGTAAAAATCACCAATGGGTGAAAACCTGTACTTTTACATAGCAGCATTGGAATATGGCATTAGAACTACATCATTCAGATCCTTAAGCCAGTTTCACCCATCAATGAGATCATGGCTAATCTATGACCCAACTCCATGGGACCTTTCCCCCTTATCTTTAATACCTTTGCTTAATAAAAACCTATCAATCTCAGTGTTCTCTGGTTTAGTCTACCCCGCCCACAATTTAGGCTGGAAAAGATCACCCTTTTTAAAGGATGCCCCAACTCAAAAAAAATAGAACCCACCCCCATCACCATCATGGAACTCCCCCAGCCGACACTGTCCCCTGGCACTGCCCGGACAGTGCCAAGGGGCAGTGCCTGGATACTGCTAGGGGGCTTGACCCTCTCCCTCCCGGGGATGTCCTCACCTGTGCACCTCTGGCCAGTTCAGCTCACCAGGTGCATGTCATGGCGGACATGTCGTTATTCATGTTGGAATGTCCTCACACCGGTGTAAATGGACAAACCAACAGGAGTGAGGGGATTATCAGGCATAGAGGTCTGGTGATTACACATAAATACATTCAAATGAGGATACAGATATGAAACTGGGGTGGCACGGTGGCACAATGGTCAGCACTACTGCCTCATAGCGCCGAGGATCCAGGTTTGGTTCCCAGCTTGGGTCACTATCTGTCCGGAGTCTGCATGTTCTTCTCATGCCTGCGTGGGTTTCCTCCGGTGCTCCGGTTTCCTCCCACAGTCTGAAAGACCTGCTGGTTAGGTGCATTGACCATACTAAATTCTCCCTCAGTGTACCCGAACAGGTGCCAGAGTGTGGTGACTCGGGAATTTTCACAGTAATTTCATTGCAGCATTAATGTAAGCCTACTTGTAACACTAATAAATAAACTTTAAACCTTTAAATATTGGGATTTCTGTTATGTCATTGATGAGGGGTGGGGCAATCGGAACTGGAAATCTCACCAGTGTGAAACCAATACGTTTACACACAGACAGAAAGAGCCTTTACTTCCAGAGATAAAGAAAGAGTTCGACTCACTGGTAAGCCAAGTCATTATTTCACCCACAAAAGAGCCAATGGCTTGATGCTTATTGATGGAACCATTGCAGATACCAAACAGTTTCATATGATTTAATAAAGAGATTGATATGTTTGTGATGAAAAGTGGGATGAGAGCTAATGGGAGCAGGCAGGAAAGTGGATTGAGACCAGGATTCGATCAGCCATGATTATGTTAAATGTCAGAATGGGCTCGTAGGGCTGAATTACCCACTCCCGCTCCTAATCCCGATCTTCTTATGTTCCTATGAATATTTGTTGATTTCATACAACTCATTAAAGCTGTTGAAAAAGTCCATTCAAGGCTATCCGTATTTGAGAATTTAGCTCAATTAAGTGTTCTCTAAATTGGACACAAACAGTGGGTTCTGGTAAATACCACAGGAGGAGGAATCCAAATTTCTCACAATGTTCAGAAGATATAGGAAGATTCTCTTTTAATAGGTTACCCTCTGGAGTAATGCCAGCAGCAGAGATCTTCTAAAGAAATCTTTTTGCGGGTCCAGTTAAGCTGAACATGAGATGAGAGAGAGAGAGCTGTGCTGAGAAGACAACACAGGCAGGACTGATACTCAATAGAGCGTGTGAGCTTCTGCAGCCAACTATCAATAGAGGGGCAGCACAGTGGTACAGTGGTTAGCAGTAATGCCTCACAGCACCAGGGACCCAGGTTCGATTCCCGGCTTTGGGTCACTGTCCATGTGAGGTCCACACATTCTCCCCGTGTCAGCGTGGGTTTCCTCCAGGTGCTCCGGTTTCCTCCCACAGTCCGAAGATGTGCAGGTTAGATTGATTGGCCAGGCTAAATTATCCCTTAGTCAGGGGGATTAGCAGGGTCAAAAAGCAGGGTTACGAAGATAGGGCCTGGATGGGATTGGTGTCGGTGCAGGTTCGATGGGCCAAATGGCCTCCTTCTGCACTGTAGGGATTCTCTGATTCTGTGATTCTAATCGGGTTTCCTGATTAATCAGTGATTGTGGAAATGAATAGGGTTGGGAAGCATTTTCTGTTCATGGCCAGTGTGATCTCCTGGACTCGTTTCGATCGCCTCAGGGGGTCGGAGAGGAATTTCCCAGATTTTTTTTTCCCCATATTGGCCCTGGGGTTTTCACTCTGGGTTTTCGCCTCTCCCTGGAGATCACATGGTCTGGAATGGTGGGGTGGGGGTGAGTTAATAGGTTGTGATGAACAAAGCATCGTAGCTGTGAGGGACAGCTCGGTGGATAGGATATTAGGATGTAGATAGGCTGGAAAATTGGGCGGGGATCCTGGATTCAGGATTCAATCCTGGACGGGGGAGCGGGGGGGCTTGGAGGGCCGAAGGGCCTGTTCCTGTGCTGTATTGTTCTTTGTTCTTTGATTGCATCAGTCTTCAGGAATAAAGATTCACTGAATATCAGCGTCACAGAAGAATTTCCAGCAATTTCCATCATGGAGTTACAAAGGTTCATGGGAATGGTGAATCAAGTGACAACATGTCTAAAAGATTTACCATAGTTCAGTGAACTGAGACAATGCATGAGGCTGGGAAGAGGCACAGCAGAAATCATCGGAGAAAATCAAATGATGTTGTCACACATTTTATCAGGTTATGATTGACAGGCACTGACAATCATTGCCGTGGATGCATCCTGTAAAGGATTGGACACAAATTTCGAGCCACAAAGAAATGGAAAATGCAGTCCTGCCCATTATACATGATAGTCATTAACAAATAAAGAGAAGTGAGACACAGGAATCAAGAAGGCAGCATTAGGAGCTCTGTGTTCAGGGGGGAAATCTGCTGGCTAAGACTCAGGGCTACACATTACGGTCAAATTACACAATTCTTTTTACTCATTCATGGAATGTGGGCGTCACTGACTGGGCCGACATTTATTGCCCATCCCGGAGGGCATTTAGGAGTCAACCACATTGCTGTAGGTCTGGAGTCACATGTAGGCCAGACCAGGTAAGGACGACAGATTTCCTTCCCTAAAGGACATTAGTGACCCAGATGGGTTTTTACGACAATCGGCAATGGTTTCATGGTCACTATTAGACATTGAATTCCAGGTTTTGTATTGAATTCAAATTTCGCCTTCTGCCGTGGCAGGATTCGAACCCGGGTCCGCAGAGCATTACCCTGGGTCTTTGTATTACTCGTCCAGTGACAATAGCAATACATCACTGCCAACCACCCCCCTCCCCAATTTTGATTGGATTTGAAAAAACTTACAAAGATGCAATCATGAGTTCAAAGATTTAAATGAAGATTAAAGTGCAATATTCATGTGGTTCAAGTGAAACAACCATTGGAACAAACAGGTTTACTGATTGCGGAAGGGGAAAATGTTTATATCAGCATTGGTTTCTTCTCGAAGTGATTTGAAGTGAAATTGTTGTATAGTCGCACATCTATAAGTTAAATACAGCTTTTAGTTACCACACAATACTAGGAGAATGATCTTGTCTGGGAAGTGTCTTTACCTCATTCAGTGAAGATAGGAAAACTGCCTTTACAAAGGTTTGTTTCTCCATTAACTTGGTTGTCAGACCTACTGCTGTTCACTGACCTCCTGTGAGATGTTACCCTGGCCTTCCAGTGAGATGCTAAAGTGGCCAGTCTGCTCCTGCAGGAGTTGACAATTACACTCCTGGCTCCCTTTGATTTTGCTGACCATATATTGGGCTATCTGTCTCTCTTATGTTCCTAACTCTTGAAAATTAGCATCTGTATGCCTCCCCTGATCTCTCAGTCAACTCGGAAAATTTCTTCCTGATGACAAGGCAATTTACATCTGATCTTATCTAGATGTCTGCTAATCTCATTACTGGGAAAAAGGACACATCTACCTTTGTTGTTAGGTAGAATACATCCCATCATTCCCTTTGTCATCCTCGGTCTTGTTTTGTTACCAGGCAAATCCATGACACCTGTTTGATTGAAGGATGTTGATGAAAACAAAGGATGTTTTTCAGCATGTTTGCTCAACATGCTTCCAACTAGTTTAGCTCTTTTCAGGTATAAATATTGGAACTACACAGTAAGAATTTTTGATTTATTTGATTCACTCAGGTGTCTCTCAGGGTAAAGGTACATTGCTGTCGTGTAGAGGTGATAGTTCTCCCCTTAATTGGGATAGAGGTAATTTTGCGAGACCCAGTGGCTTTCTACTTGGAGGTATAAGGTAAATCCAACTTTTAATATTGATGGATATCTTAAATATGTCTCTGGAACATTAATTAGATCTGGATTTTCTAAGAGAAACAAGGTTATCCTTTCTTAAAACTGTTTATGTTATGATTGAGTTACCATCACAATTGCATGTTTGGTTCTATGATAAATGTTATGAAATTTAAAAAGTATGTTGTCTCAGCAAGTCTTCTGTACCAAAACTTGAGAACCGACCTCCATACACTCTTCAGTGGAGAGATACATTACTGAGGAGAAATGCCTGGACCTTTATAATATCTGGGTTGTTGCAGCTAAAACCCATAATAAAGGCTGTCAGAGGACAGTCATATTCTCTCGTTGTTCCTCCCCTTCAGGGGGAGTTCAATCAGCTCCTCAAATGATTTAAATGTCTGTGAGGCCTGTCTTTTTCAGCCACAAGTGAAAGTCATCACCTGAGGAGTATGCCTCATTTGGAATAGATGACTACGTGTGACAATAATAAATCAAATCAAATCAAATATTCCATGCCCCCTTGTTGGCTCTCAGACAGATTGATGCGGAAAACTATCCGGGACACACTCAAGAGATTTACTATCTTTCTGACACATGGGCGGCACGGTAGCACAGTGGTTTGGGCAGCACGGTAGCACAGTGGTTAGCACTGCTGCTTCACAGCTCCAGGGTCCCGGGTTCGATTCCCGGCTCGGGTCACTGTCTGTGTGGAGTTTGCACATTCTCCTCGTGTCTGCGTGGGTTTTCTCCGGGTGCTCTGGTTTCCTCCCACAGTCCAAAGATGTGTGGGTTAGGTTGATTGGCCAGGTTAAAAAAAATTGCCCCTTAGAGTCCTGGGATGTGTAGGTTAGAGGGATTAGCAGGTAAAATATGTGGGGGTAGGGCCTGGGTGGGATTGTGGTCGGTGCAGACTCGATGGGCCGAATGGCCTCCTTCTGCACTGTAGGGTTTCTATGATTTCTATGATACCATCTGCTGAATCCAATCTATATGAAACACTGAAATCCTGCATTGAAATCATCTCTTCTTTCTTCTGCATCCTTTCCTACTCTCTACACTTACACAATTTGTCACAGCTGCTCCCTCACTCCACTCTGAAACTCTTTTCTGTTTCTTCACTCTATCTAATGGTCTGCAATGCCTGCTTGCCTCATTGTATCTGCTCTCACTGTCCTTGGAACTTGGCTCATTGCATAGTCCTGACAGTCTAACAGTCACATTTCATTAATAGTCAGGGGTAGGCTTGCTGGTCATTTGAATACAGGTGTCAAACCATTTGCATATATGAATCATTCACAATTTATGACTCCTCAGCCAAATTCAGCTGCTTTGAATGGAGATTTGGCCAAGTGAGGAACCTTTTTAAAGGTATCTTACGGTATTTCTTTTCTTTTGCAACTTGTGAAGTCAAACAGTTCAATGCTGCTCGCAGATCCACAACACTCCAAAAGGCAGAACTGCAATTAATCCCTCATCTCAGTATCTACTTGCCCCAATCCTGGGGCCACCATCCTGGGACTTCCCTGGAGGCCTCTACCAGTCAACAAGGTGGCTCGGAAATCTGGCATGTCAGCTATGACTCTCACCAACTTTTACAGATGCACCATAGAAAGCATTATTTCTGGTTGTATCACGGCTTGGTATGGCTCCTGCTCTACCCAAGACCGCAAGAAAATGCAAAAGGTTGTGAATTTAGCCCAATCCATCACGCAAACCAGCCTCCCATCCAGTGACTCTATCTACACTTCCCACTGCCTGGGCAAAGCAGCCAGCATAATTAAGGACCCCATGCGCCCCAGACATTCTCTCTTCCACCATCTTCCGTTGGGAAAAAGATACAAAAGTCTGAGGTCACGTACCAACCAACTCAAGAACAGCTTCTTCCCTGCTGCCAGCAGACTTTTGAATGGATCTGTCTCGCATTAAGTTGATCTTTCTCTACACCCTAGCTATGACTGTAACATTGCAATCTGCACTCTCTCGTTTCCTTCTCTATGAATGGTATGCTTTTCTGTATACCACGCAAGAAACATTACTTTTCACTATATGCTAATACATGTGACAATAATAAATCAAATCAAATCAGCATTGAAAATTGGTCTAAGATAAGGAGCCACTGTCCTCCCCTGGTTTAAGGCATGCACAGTCTGTGTTTCTGGGCTATGTTCCTTCAATAGGACCACAAACAGTTTCTATACTCATCAACCAAGAATATTTCTTGCCACACAGTATAAGCTGCTGATCCCTATCAAGATATTTTCTGCTGTATTTGTGTGGTTTTAAGAATTATTTCTTTAATAAAGAGCTGAATTTATGCAATGTAAATCTGAGGTCCCACAGCTGTTTGCCATCAGCCAGTGACTGGTTCCTTTTCGATGATCTTCTGAATGGATCTGGTCTCTTCACCCACTGAATTGAGAAGCTGCTGGTGTGTTCTGCCAGTGAGCTTCTCAAAAGTTAACACTGAGATCACTGTCTCAAGCTGGTGCTGCCAATAACTCAGGGAGGCTGAGTTGCTGTGGCAACATACACTCTCCTCTTCCAGTGACATCAAGCTAGCTGTCACCCTCGGTGCCCTTGTGAAACCCAAACCCATTAGTTTGGTGATGTTCTCACACCATCTGATCTTCTGCCTCCCTAAATTACATCTTTCCTCTTCCATTCCTCCCAGCAAGCTCTTTGCTGTACTGTTGCTTCATATGACAAAGCATTTCAACTTCCATCTGTCCATCGCTGATAATAATCTGTCTGTGTTGTCAACTCCCATCTGCTACAATACCCACTCATTTGTACATCTATCAGCCCATTTCATTCTCTGCATCTTTCGGAAATACCAAAGTTCAGAAGAACTGATCTTTTCCTGTCAATCTTCTTCATGGTCCAACATTCTACACCATAACTGACAATAGGAAACACAAAGTTACCTTTGAGAGGGAGGTCCAGGAGCCCTGAGTTTGAGAAATAAATGGTGAATTCACAGGAGCGTTGTATGGTGATTGGCTGTGAGTATTGCTGTTTAAGATAAAACAATTGGGAGTTTTAAAAATATTAGAACTATTAACTATTAATAACAAGTAAAAAGTGAGTAGCTGGTGAATCAGGTTTAGTATTAAGTAAAGTCGATTATTACCAGTAAGCTGCACTAAGTGTTGGTATGGTTTATCAGTATTGGTAAGGTTTATTAATATTGGTAAAGCTTGGTAAATGTTGGTAAGGTTTATTATCAGTACTAAGGTTTATTCACAGTAACAAGGCTATCAGTTAATCAATAGAGAAATTGCAGGGCTGCTCCAATCTCGAGAGTGTGCATCGTGCACTATGTGGGAACTCCAGGATGCTTCCCAAATCCTGGACAACCATTTGTGCCAGAAATGTTGTCAGTTGAAGCAGCTCAAGCTCCGGCATCTGGAGCTTGGCCAGCGGATGGCGCCACTGTGGCGCATCCCTGATGTTCAGAGTTACCTGGAATACATGTTTATAGATGTGGCCTGCATATACAGGGAGAGAGGGAATGGGTGACCAGCTGACAGTCAAAAAAGCAACAGGGAGGTAGAGCAGGTGTCTCCTCAGTGCATCCCACTCTCTCAACAAGTTCTGAATCCTGATGAGAGTGATAGTTCATCCAGTGATTGCAGCCAGAGTCAAGCCCAAGGCACCATGGGTGGCTCAGCTGTGCAGGGGAGTATAAGGAAGACTGGAATATCCAAAGTGACAGGATGTTTTATCATTAAAGGTACGGGTGGCATGTGTTTTGATTCATTCATGAGACATGGTCATCGCTGGCTGGTCAGCCTTTTTTGCCCATCCCAAAGTGCCCTTGGAGGACAATTGAGAGTTAACCACATTGCTATTGCTCTGGAGTCACATGTAGACCAGACCAGGTAAGGTGGCACAATGGTTAGCACTGCTGCCTCGTAGTGCTAGGGACCCGGGTTCAATTCCCGGCTTGTCACTGTCTGTGCAGTCTGCACATTCTCTCCATGTCAGCATGGGTTTCCTCCGGGTGCTCTGGTTTCCTCCCACAGTCCGAAAGACGTGCTGGTTAGGGTGCATTGGCCGTGCTAAATTCTCCCTCAGTGTACCCGAACAGGTGCTGGAGTGTTGCAACTAGGGGATTTTCACAGTAACTTCATTGCAGTGTTAATGTAAGCCTGCTTGTGACATTAATAAATAAACTTAAAGGTAAAAAAGCCTCTCTGTGGTGTGTTGTTTCCCTGTTTCCAAGGGAAGCACGGTGACACAATGGTTAGCACTGGGTTCGATTCCTGCCTCAGTGACTGCTGTGTGGAGACATGCAGTTCTCCCGTGTCTGCATGTCTCCCACAGTCCCAAGATGTGTAGGTTAGGTGGATTAGCGATGGTAAATGTGAGAGATTACAGGGATAGGGCAGGGCAGAGAGCCTGGGATAAGAGGCTTTGTCAGAGAGTCGGTGCAGACTCAATGGGTCGAATAGCCTCTTATGCACTGCAGGGTTTTCATGTTTTTATGATAAGATGTCAGTGAGTGGCTGCAGAGCACCTTGAGCAGGGAGAGTTGCCATCCAGCTGTTGAGGTCCACATCAGCACCAATGCAATAGTAGAAAGAGGGATGTGGCCTAGCTGCCAGAATTTGGAGAGCTGGTGGAAAATTAGCGAGCAGAATCACAAAAACTGTGATCTCTGGATTACTCCCAGTGCCACACATGGGGACCAGAATAGAGGGATAAGGCAGGAGAAGGGGGGTGAGAATCATATCAGCCATGATTGAATGGCAGAGCAGACTCAATGGGCTGAAAGGCCTAATTCTGCTGCTAAATCTTATGGTCTTATGGAAAGATGGTGCAGAAGGAAGGGTTTTAGATTCTGGTGACATCAGGGCTGGCCCTGGGGCTGATGGGATTTGGGATCTGTACAGGCTGGGCAGGTTGCACCTTAAGAAGTTTAACAACACCAGGTTAAAGTCCAACAGGTTTATTTGGTAGCAAAGGTTGCACCTGGACAGAGTTAGATGGAACACCTTGCAGGGCAATTTGCCAGTTTTGTGGGGGAGGGTTTAAACAAATTCAGTAGATTTGCAAGAATCAGGAGGAAAAATCAGAGAGACATACCAAGGCGAACAGAATACTGCTTGAGATAGATAGCACTAGAGTAGTGGATAGTAAGTTAATAGGTCAGAGAAAATGAGAAAGTAATAGGGTCTAAATCAGGATTACTGTGTATGTATGTGAATGCAGTAAGAAGTTTAACAACACCAGGTTAAAGTCCAACAGGTTTATTTGGTAGCAAAAGCCACACAAGCTTTCGAGGCTCTGAGCCCCTTCTTCAGGTGAGTGGGAATTCTGTTCACAAACAGAACTTATAAGACACAGACTCAATTTACATGAATAATGGTTGGAATGCGAATACTTACAACTAATCCAGTCTTTAAGAAACAAAACAATGGGAGTGGGGAGAGCATCAAGACAGGCTAAAAAGATGTGTATTGTCTCCAGACAAGACAGCCAGTGAAACTCTGCAGGTCCACGCAACTGTGGGAGTTACAAATAGTGTGACATAAATTCTGATTCTAGGATCGCATGATAAAGACTCAGGAGGAAAAAAGCAGAAATATTTATGTGAAATAGTGTGACATAAACCCAATATCCCGGTTGAGGCCGTCCTTGTGTGTGCGGAACCTGGCTATCAGTTTCTGCTCCGCGACTCTGCGCTGTCGTGTGTCGCGAAGGCCGCCTTGGAGAACGCTTACCCGAATATCAGAGGCCGAATGCCCGTGACCGCTGAAGTGCTCCCCAACAGGAAGAGAACAGTCTTGCCTGGTGATTGTCGAGCGGTGTTCATTCATCCGTTGTCGCAGCGTCTGCATAGTTTCCCCAATGTACCATGCCTCGGGACATCCTTTCTTGCAGCGTATCAGGTAGACAACGTTGGCCGAGTTGCAAGAGTATGTACCGTGTACCTGGTGGATGGTGTTCTCACGTGAGATGATGGCATCTGTGTCGATGATCCGGCACGTCTTGCAGAGGTTGCTGTGGCAGGGTTGTGTGGTGTCTTGGTCACTGTTCTCCTGAAGGCTGGGTAGTTTGCTGCGGACAATGGTCTGTTTGAGGTTGTGCGGTTGTTTGAAGGCAAGAAGTGGGGGTGTGGGGATGGCCTTGGCGAGATGTTCGTCTTCATCAATGACATGTTGAAGGCTCCGGAGGAGATGCCGTAGCTTGCCCTACGGACAAGCCCTACGGACAAGCCCTCCGTATACACAGGATCTGCTCGGATGAGGAGGATCGCAACAGACACCTCCAGACGCTGAATGATGCCCTCATAAGAACAGGATATGGCGCTAGACTCATTGATCAACAGTTCCAACGCGCCACAGCGAAAAACCGCACCGACCTCCTCAGAAGACAAACACGGGACACAGTGGACAGAGTACCCTTCGTTGTCCAGTACTTCCCCGGAGCGGAGAAGCTACGGCATCTCCTCCGGAGCCTTCAACATGTCATTGATGAAGACGAACATCTCGCCAAGGCCATCCCCACACCCCCACTTCTTGCCTTCAAACAACCGCACAACCTCAAACAGACCATTGTCCGCAGCAAACTACCCAGCCTTCAGGAGAACAGTGACCAAGACACCACACAACCCTGCCACAGCAACCTCTGCAAGACGTGCCGGATCATCGACACAGATGCCATCATCTCACGTGAGAACACCATCCACCAGGTACACGGTACATACTCTTGCAACTCGGCCAACGTTGTCTACCTGATACGCTGCAAGAAAGGATGTCCCGAGGCATGGTACATTGGGGAAACTATGCAGACGCTGCGACAACGGATGAATGAACACCGCTCGACAATCACCAGGCAAGACTGTTCTCTTCCTGTTGGGGAGCACTTCAGCGGTCACGGGCATTCGGCCTCTGATATTCGGGTAAGCGTTCTCCAAGGCGGCCTTCGCGACACACGACAGCGCAGAGTCGCGGAGCAGAAACTGATAGCCAGGTTCCGCACACACAAGGACGGCCTCAACCGGGATATTGGGTTTATGTCACACTATTTCACATAAATATTTCTGCTTTTTTCCTCCTGAGTCTTTATCATGCGATCCTAGAATCAGAATTTATGTCACACTATTTGTAACTCCCACAGTTGCGTGGACCTGCAGAGTTTCACTGGCTGTCTTGTCTGGAGACAATACACATCTTTTTAGCCTGTCTTGATGCTCTCCCCACTCCCATTGTTTTGTTTCTTAAAGACTGGATTAGTTGTAAGTATTCGCATTCCAACCATTATTCATGTAAATTGAGTCTGTGTCTTATAAGTTCTGTTTGTGAACAGAATTCCCACTCACCTGAAGAAGGGGCTCAGAGCCTCGAAAGCTTGTGTGGCTTTTGCTACCAAATAAACCTGTTGGACTTTAACCTGGTGTTGTTAAACTTCTTACTGTGTTTACCCCAGTCCAACGCCAGCATCTCCACATCATGTATGTGAATGCACAGAGTGTGGAATCCAGATTGACATGTGGGAATATGATGCACTGGTTTTAACAGGTCTGGCTCAAAAAGCAATAGGAGTGTGTGTTAAATACTGCTGGACAGGAAAGATAGGAAAGGAGGTGGGCTGGTGGTATTACAGAGAGCATTGCAGTGCTGGAGGAAAGGGATGTCCTGGGGGGGTCAAGCAGAAAATCTATTTGGCTAGAGCTAAGGAACAAAAAAGTTGCAATTACACTTCTCGATGTAATCTATAGACCTCCAACTAGTGGGAAGGATGTGGAGGAACAAATTTACAAGGAAATTACAGAGTGGTGCAAAAGTCACAGAGCAATTATAATGCAGGACTTTCACTATCCAATTATAGACCAGCAAGGTAATAAAAGGAAGGGAGGGGCAAGAGTTCCTCAAGTGTGTTCAGGAGAATATTTCACAGCAATATCTTTTATGTCTTGCTTGAAATGGAGCATTGCAGACCTGGTTCTTGGGCCAAGTGGACCAATGTCAGTGGGAGAACATTACAGAAACAGTGATCATTGGGTCACCAGGTTTTGACTAACAATGGTAAAGGAGAATGAACAGAGTAAGAACAATGAACCGAGGAAAGCCAACTTCAAGGGGGTAAGAAAGGATATGAACCAAGTAAATTGTTGTGAAAGGTTGACAGAGTAAAACAATCACTGAACAATGGGCTTCCTTCAAAGAAGAGATCATTTGGGAACAGTCAAGGTATTTTGGCTCAAAAGGGAAAATTCGGGCAAACAAATCCAGAGCTCCCTGGATGATAATAGAGACAGAAATTAGGATATAGAAGGAAAAGTGTGCTTATAATAAGGTAGAAAATACAATTGAAACCCATGCCAAATATAGAAGGTTCAGTGGAGAGATGAAGAAACAAACAAGAGATGCAAAGGGGGAGTATGAAAAGAGACTGGCAGCTAAATGGCCTCCCTCCATGTTATAACAATTCTGTGATTTGTGAGTGATATTAGACTATCATTACCTGAGAAACAAAAATTGAAAGTGCATAGATCAGTCCAACCCAAACAGATGAAACTTCCCCTAACAGTTAGGCCCGGTCTATCTCAGATTCAGATTTAGGTACTGGCCCTGAGGATAATGGGGAATGCTGTTCTGCGTGCATCACCTGCCCCAATTTCAGAGTGGCTGTGCCGGTAAAATCAGAGTCACTATCTCTGAAGGAAGGTGATTGATGTTAAAACAGTTCAATTATATTTTATGTAGTGTTCATTACTTCAGTGATGTGCTCCAAGCTAATATCATCGCCTACTCCAATCACCAATTGCTGCAATTATTGAAAGCAATGGATGCTCGTTACCATCATTATAGGTCTTAGATGAGGTTTTCCTTAGTTAAGATTAATAGAGACGACTCGAGGGAAAGCTGTTGGTAAACTTGACCTTTTATTGAGCATTATTTTACGAGCGGTACAGGGTTTAGCACGAGGTTTCAAATAGAAATATTTCCCAGCATACTTTGTTGTCATGTGATATTATTGTCGCATGTATTATCAGACAGTGAAAAGTATTGTTTCTTGCGCGCTGTACAGACAGTGCATACCGTTCATAGAGAAGGTGAGGGTGCAGAATGTTGTTTTACAGTCATATTGTAGTAGAGCTTTGTTAGAGAATTTAAAAGATTTAGAATAGAGTTTTAGAAGCATAGAACGAGACTAAAAGATAGAATCAGAGGGAATGCTGGGCACAGCTTGCAAGAAGTCGCCTTGCTCCGGCGCCATCTTGGATCACATCTTGCATCTTTCATGATGTCATTTGGCAATTTCATATTTAGCATTAACACTTTACTCTACAAATAACTATTCTAAATGCAATACATACAACTCCTCTGTATGGATAAGCTTTAAAATGAACCTGTGTACAATAACACATGTCAAATGACTGTAACCCTACATTCTGTGCGCTACATTCCTTTCCTCCTCTATGAATGGTATGCTTTGTCTGTATAGCACGCAAGAAACAATACTTTTCACTGTATGCTAATACATGTGGCAATAATAAATCAAATCAAATTAAGTTTAGCCAGTTATAAAAATATTTTGAAAAAACATGTATATTTTCCCTACTTGTTATTTAGCTGTTTTGCAGAAGCCAATGGCTTGGTTCCTCTGATCTCCAAATAGTTGGAGACTGGGCATGCTCCCCGAGATTAGCTCGGGAAATCCTCAGACATCCCAGTGAATTTAGTCGGTGGCAACTGCTGAGGAAATTTGAAATTGTGTTGACAATTTCCTGGTCCCTGGGACCTTCCAATAAAGTCTCCAACTCTGAGTTAAACTTGAGAGATTTTGGCAGTTCTGCCTGACTTACCTGAATAGTTACTCGGGAAATTTTAGACAGAAAAATCCTAATCTAACTCCTGAGTAACTGTACAACTGACCATAACCCACTTATGAAGGGTCACCCTGACTCAAAACGTAAGCTCTGTTCTCCCTCCACAGATGCTGTCAGACCTGCTGAGATTTTCCAGCATTTTCTGCTTTTGTTTTAGATTCCATCATCCGCAGTAATTTGCTTTTAACTTCTTTCTGTATCTGCCTTCAACAATGGGACATTTAAACTCTTTGCTTACCCAAATAGGGCAACAAATGCCACTAAAAACAGAACGTGTCTTCTTCACACCTTCCCTTTGCTGATGTCTCTGAGGTTTCCTGAACTTGAGTGAGTTTGCAGGGTTCTCCATAAGAAGATTGGCCAGGAAAATCAGAAGAAGGTGAGTATTTTTCTGTTTAATTCGGTCAGAACCAAGAGTTCTAAACCTGATTGGAAGATTTGGGCTATTATTTCCATTGTTTGAACAACTGAAATACAATCATTTGTATAAATTCTCATCTTACATTTTGGCCAGCTGAAATTCAGATAATTGAAAACAGAAATTTGAATTGGAGTGGAAAAAGTGTGAGACATCTCTTTAATTTTAACTTGGAATAAAATTTAAATCACTGCCACCTTTATCTTTGGACCAGTGGGAAAATACTCAATTCGGAATGTAAGTTCAAAGCTCCAATCAGACATTGCGATCGCAAAGGAACAACTCAACCGGTGTTCATTGCTGAAAGACACCATGACACAAAAGCTACCTTCTCCATTCTACCAGGAGACCTGGACCTTCACCACAGAATTTCTGGTTGCCAGGAAACATAAACAGGAAAATATTAAGATTTAAAAGTTAGGTTAAAAATGGCATTTGTTCTCACTCTCATTCACACCCTTTCAGCTGTTAATGGCACCTGCCTACAAAACTGCTGGTGTGATTTCCAAAATGTCAGCCCTCATGCACAGATGGGCAAGTGGAATGAAATGGCATATTTTGGAAGTTCTATTGGTTTGAGACATATAGCCAGATTACACGCTTCTGATTTTACCTTGGTCTGAATAGATTCATATTAAAACTCAATTTCAGGCGGACTTTTAAAAAAAATGTATTCTTTCAAGGGATGCGGGCATCATTGGCTGGGCCAGCATTTGTTCCCATCTCCATTTTCCCATCAACTGAGAGGCTTGGTCAACCATTTCAGAAGGCAGTTAAGAGTCAACTACATTGCTGTGGGTCTGGAGTCACACGTAGGCCAGATGGATAAGGATGGCAGATTTCCTTCCTTAATGGATATTAATGAACTAAATGGGGTTTTACATCAATGATAGTTTCATGGTCATTATTACTGAAAATAGTTTTCAATTCCAAGATTTGTTTATGAATTGAATTTAAATTACACCAGCATCCTTGCTGGGATTCAAATCTGACGCTCTGACAAATTTTGGGTAGAATTCTCCCGATATATTAAATGACGCGTATTGACTGACTACATTATGGACAAGATTTTCCTGTCCCGCCAGCCCCAGAACTGGAAATACCCAGTCGATGTCAACAGATCTTTCACTTGTTCACAATGCTCCACCCGCCTATGACGATTCCCACGACGGGCGGGTCCAGGAGGTTTCTGCCTATACGTTGATGAGTTAGCAACATATTTACATAAAAATAGCCCTTCCTTTAATGGAATGGTTGCAGGGCCATGGAAAGAAGTCATGGATCCTGGATCACCTCCTCTTTCTGGGTCCATGGATCCCTTGTAACAAATTTAAATTATTAAATTTAAAGATGTGAAGATGCCGGCGTTGGACTGGGGTGGGCACAATAAGAAGTCTCACAACACCAGGTTAAAGTCCAACAGGTTTATTTGCTATCATGAGCTTTCGGAGCGCTGCTCCTTCACCAGGTGAGTGGAGAGGTAGGTTTCACAAACACAACATCATTGATTACCTGAAAAGATTTGCATTCCAACCATTATCTTGACATTGTATCTTTGCCTATATATCTATGCCATGTTTATGAACCTACCTCTCCACTCACCTGATGAAGGAGCAGTGTTCTGAAAGCTCGTACTACCAAATAAACCTGTTGGATTTTAACCTGGTGTTGTGAGACTTCTTACTGAATTTAAAGAAGTTCAGCAATTCTGTTTGTTCTGGAATTTCAATTTCTTTGCACACAAAGCTGATTTTATTACAATTGAATATGCTACATTAAAGTACACCTAAATATTAAGATAGATCGATAGAACAGTACAGCACAGAACAGGCCCTTCGGCCCACGATGTTGTGCCAAGCAATTGGCAACAATTGAACAATCAGCTCATCAAAACACTCTGCATCATATTTACTTCCATAGCCCGTTCAAAAGTCTCTCCAGAAATCATTTGAACAGCTATATCTTTCATTTCCTATTCTTTGACTCAGAGGAGAGTGAATGGCAGGTCCATCTGTCATTCGTAAAATCTTTGTAATTTGGATCCAAGAACCATCTTCCACACAAATAACCACACACGTACCGACCGGCTCAAGAACAGCTTCTTCCCTGCTGCTGTCAGACTTTTGAATGGACCTACCTTGCATTAAGTTGATCTTTCTCTACACCCCTAGCTCTGACTGTAACACTACATTCTGCGCTCTCTCATTCCCTTCTCTATGAACAGTATGCTTTGTCTGTATAGCGCGCATGAAACAATACTTTTCACTGTACGTTAATACATCTGACAATAAATCAAATCAAATCAAAACTAAAAAGAACAGTATAATACTGAGGAGGCCATTGGGTAAGTACAGCCCCTGGGGGAGAAGGGGCTGTCCAGACACTGCACTGGCCCTGCCTGCTGGCATTCTGGCACTGCCCCATAGCACGGCCATCCTGGGTACAGTGCTGATGGCAGTGCTAAAGTGGTTCCCCTGGGAAGCCCCATTGGGGTGGGGTGTGGAGGGGAGGAAGGGAGGGGGGAGCAAGCATTATTTTTAGTGCAGATTGGGGCACATTTAAAAGGGACACCCAGATTTCTGTGGAGACAGCAAAGAACATCGGTCAGAACATTGAATACAAGAGTTGGGACGTCTTGTTGAAGTTGTACAAGACATTGGTAAGGCCACACTTGGAATACAGTGAGCAGTTCTGGTCACCCTATTATAGAAAGGATATTATTAAACTACAAAGAAAGCAGAAAAGATTTACTAGGATGCCACCAGGACTTGATGGTTTGAGTTATTCGGAGAGGCTGGATAGACTGGGACTTTTTTCTCTGGAGCGTAGGAGGCTGAGGGGTGATCTTATAGAGGTCTATAAAATAATGAGGGGCACAGATCAGCTGGATAGTCAATATCTTTTCCCAAAGGTAGGGGAGTCTAAAACTAGAGGGCATAGGTTTAAGGTGAAAGAGCAGAGATACAAAAGTGTTCAGAGGGGCTATTTTTTCACACAGAGGGTGGTGGGTGTCTGGAACAAGCTGCCAGAGGTAGTAGTAGAGGCGGGTACAATTTTGTCTTTTAAAAAGCATTTAGACAGTTACATGGGTACGATGGGTATAGAGGGATATGGGCCAAATGCGGGCAATTGGGACTGGCTTTGGGGTTTAAAAAAAAAAGGGCAGCATGGACAAGTTGGGCCAAAAGGCCAGTTTCCATGCTGTAAACCTCTGTGACTCTATGACTCCATAACAAACAAAAAACAAAGAACAGTACAGCACAGGAACAAGTCCTTTGGCTCACCAAGCCTGTTCCGATCACGTTGTTCTATAGAGACCCACCGCTTGTATCCCTCTATTCCCTGTCTGTTCATCCACTGATGACCCTGAAAGCATTGTTGATTGTCAGAAAAATCCATCCGGTTAGCACTGCTGCCTCAGAGGGACCCGGGTTCGACTCCTGGCTTGGTCACTGTCTGTGCGTCGTCTGCACGTTCTCCCTGTGTCTGCGTGAGTTACTTCCAGATACTCCGGTTTCCTCCCACAGTCCGAAAGACGTGCTGGTTAGGGTGCATTGGCCATACTAAATTCTCCCTCAGTGTACCCGAACTGGCGCCGGAGTGTGGCGACTAGGGGATTTTCACAGTAACTTCATTGCAGTGCTAATATCAGCCTACTTGTGACACGAATACATAAACTTTAAACTTTAAATCCCTGTCCCCTCCCCCAATCCATGAGCGGTTGTGAAGATGAAGGATGGTACACAAAATCACCTCAGGTAATAAGTCACCTACACCTGCCTCTAATCACACCCGCTGGAAGAAAGCAGCTTCCCAAACATGGCAAACATATTTCACTGAAAAAAAACCACACAGCCGGTTCCCTGAGATGTTTTTGCTTTTTAGAAAACGCAAAAGTTTCTTGATAAATGGGATATCTGAAACTGGGTTCTGAGTGAACAAATTCCTGTGCTCGGAGTAGCTGCATTTCTCAAGTGTGAAGGGAAGGAGGCCCGGCAGTGACATGTTCCCAGTGAGAATTTCCCAGTGGGATTGTGTTTACTTTCATTGCAAACAAAGCAGAAACATAAAAGTAAAAATCAAAGAAAATAGGAGTAGCAGCATTCCCGTGGGTTATAAAAGTGCTGCCAAATGTTACCGTGCATTGAACAAAATATCCCTTTTAGTTTGCAACCTCTCAAGTCTGTCTTTAGCATAAATGAAGATGTATCACATCATTTTTATTCAAATATGTCAGGTATGAGTAAATGGGCACAAAAATAACTTCCCTGAACTATTATTGGAGATGATACACGCACAAATTCGGAGCAGGGCCAGGCCTTTAACCCCTCAAGCCTGCACCTCCATTCAATAAGATCCTGGTTGATGTGATTGTACCTTCAACTCCATATCCCATCTACACTCCCCCTCCCCCCCCCCACCCCGCCCATAACCTTTGACTTCCTTGTTAGTTAAGAATCTAACTACCTGAACCTTAAAAATATTCTGTGACTGCCTCCACCGCTCTCTGGAAAAGAGAATTCCACTCTCACAACCCTCCAAGAAAGCAATTCTTCTCAAATCTGTCATAAAAGGGAGATTCATTTCCCCCTGTTGTCCTGCAAAGGAAAACATTCTTAGAGCATCTATATATAAATATATATAGAGAGAGAACAGCAACTCAGTCCAGAGGTATGACTTCATTCACTAATTTGAATTTTTCTGTTTTACTCTATAAATGTTCTATTTCCTGCCCTCGATATTGTTTTTACTGGGACACAGACATATTTTCAAAAATACCTCATGATGGAGCTAGGAGGAACAGGAACCATGATCATTCTTTTCTTACCTTAAAAAGAATATAGTAAGATTGGAGGCAGTCCACAGGAGAGTCACCAGGCTAATTCTTGGGATGAGACGGTTGTCCTATCAAGAGAGGCTAAATGATCGGGGTCCTTATTCCTTGGAGTTTAAAAGCATGAGGAGTGACCTTATTCGCACACATAAGATCCTGAGGGGGCTTGACAGGGGAGATGGTGAGATCATGGATTCATAGAATCCTACAGTGCAGAAGGAGGCCATTTGGCCCATCGAGTCTGCACTGACCACAATCCCACCCAGGCCCTATTCCCACAACCCCATGCATTTACCCTAGCTAGTCACCTTGACACTCAATTTAGCGTAGCCAATCCACCTAACCCGCACATCTTTGGACTGAGGGAGGAAACCAGAGCACCCGGAGGAAACCCACGCAGACACAGGGAGAATGTGCAGAGACAGTCACCCAAACCCGGAATCGAACCCAGGTCCCTGGCGCTGTGAGGCAGGAATGCTAACCACTTAGCTGTGTGAGATGTTTTCACTCATGGGAGAATCCCAAACAAGGGGACACCGCTACAGAATAAAGAGCCGGTTGTTTAAAACTGAGGTCATTTCAAACTGAGGTGCGTGGAAATGTCTTCTCGCAGAGAGTGATGAATTTCTGGAACTCTCTGTCTCAAAGGGTGCTGGAGGTTGGATCAGTAGAAGTATTTGAAGTGGAGGTGGACAATATTTGATAGATGGAGGAATAGAGGGCTATGCGGAAATGGGGCAGAGAAGGAGTTGAGGCCAGCATAGGTCAGCCACGATTGTATTGAATGGCGGGGCAGGCCTGAAGGACCTGGTGGCCACTCCTGCTTCCATTTCTTGTGTTCTTGTGTTCCCACTACACCCACCAAACCCGCAACCCGCCAGACTGGACATACCTGAGGGCTATGAATGGTTAAACAGGTGGTTTAGGGTTGGCTCCTCCCACTGTGTCAGATACTGGTGAAGGTGTGACTGGCACCAGGAGCATAATCGCAAACATGAAGATGAGGCACACAAAAATTAATCTTTAATCTATTAGTCTCTGTGCCTCTGACTTCACCTGCATGCTGCAATACTGGACTCATTTTACCCTCCATCTCTCCACTAAACATTGTGCAGCCTTCCAGCTTTAATATTGATTTTAATAACTGCAAACCTGACACTTGTGCTTGTTATTTTACTGAATGTACATACAGTGTGAGGTGGGTGAATTGTATTGGATTGGGTACGCTCTGTCAGAACATCATTCCGTTAATCCTCCCCACATCCCTGCAATATATTCTTCAACTATTTATCCAATTTCCTTTGGAGGCTAACATTGGATCAGTGTTTACCAACCTATAGAGCAATGGATTCCACATCCTATCCATTCATTGGGCACAATGTCACCACTTGTTCATTCCTTATTTTTTCTCCTTTATTAATTCATTGGATGTGGGTATCGCTGGCTAGACCAGCATTCACTGCCCATCTCTAATTGCTCTTGAAAAGGTGGTGGTGAGCTGCCTTCTTGAACTGCTTCTGTCCATGTGGTGTACGTACACCCATGGTGCCATTATAGAGTCAGAGAGTCATAGAGGTTTACAGCATGGAAACAGGCCCTTCAGCCCAACTTGTCCATGCCGCCCTTTTTTTTTAAAACCCCTAAACAAATCCCAATTGCCGGCATTTAGCCCATATCCCTCGATATCCATCGTACCCATGTAACTATCTAAATGCATTTTAAAAGATAAAATTGTACCCGCCACTACTACTACCTCTGGCAGCTTGTTCCAGACACTCACCACCCTCTGTATGAAAAAATTGCCCCTCTGGACACTTTTGTATCTCTCCCCTCTCACCTTAAACCTATGCCCTCTAGTTTTAGACTCCCCTATCTTTGGGAAAAGATATTGACTATCTAGCTGATCTGTACCCCTCATTATTTTATAGACCTCCAAAAGATCACCCCTCAGCCTCCTACGCTCCAGAGAAAAAAGTCCCAGTCCATTCAGCCTCTACTTATAACTCAATCCATCAAGTCCGGGTAGCATCCTAGTAAATCTTTTCTGCACTCTTTCGAGTTTAATAATATCCTTTCTATAATAGGGTGACCAGAATTGCACACAGTATTCCAAGTGTGGCCTCACCAATGTCTTGTACAACTTCAATAAGACGTCCCAACTCCTGTATTCAATGTTCTGACCGATGAAACCAAGCATGCCAAATGCCTTCTTCACCACTCTGTCCACCTGTGACTCCACTTTCAAGGAGCTATGAGCATGTACCCCCAGATCTCTTTGTTCTGCAACTCTCCCCAATGCCCTACTATTAACTGAGTAAGTCCTGCCCTGGTTCAATCTACCAAAATGCATTACCTCGCATTTGTCTAAATTAAACTCCATCTGCCATTCGTCAGCCCACTGGCCTAATTGATCAAGATCCCACTGCAATTGGAGATAACCTTCCTCACTGTCCACCATGCCACCAATCTTGGTGCCATCTGCAAACCTACTGACCATGCCCCCTACATTCTCATCCAAATCATTAATATAAATGACAAATAACAGTGGGCCCAGCACTGATCCCTGAGGCACACCGCTGGTCACAGGCCTCCAGTTTGAAAAACAACTCGCTACAACCACCCTCTGGCGTCTGTCAAGAAGCCAATTTTGTATCCATTTAGATACCTCACCCTGGATCCCGTGAGATTTAACTTTATGCAACAACCTACCATGCGGTACCTGAGGGAGGGAGTTCCAGGATTTTGATCTAATGACAGTGAAGGAGTGGCCAATATGTTTCCGAATCAGTCAGGTATGTGGTTTGAAGGGGAACTTGCAGGTGATGGTGTCCCCAGGTATCTGCTGCCCTTGTCCTTCTTGGTACTTGAGATTGTGGGTTTGGAAGTTGCTATCAACGAAGCCTTGGGGAGTTCCTGCAGTCACTGAAGTATTTTACAGACATCACATTTCTTCTTTTATTTCTGTGTTCGTGGCTGGATTTTCCGGGGGGGGGGGGGGGGGGGGGGGGCGCGGAGTGGGTAGGACGGAGCTGGGGGGGGGGGGGGGGGGGTGAGGGGGGCAGGGTCTCTAATCCCCTCCTGTAAATGTTGGGGTCAGTCTGCTCCATCTTGTCTAGTTTATCCTGTCACCATGGGGATGGGTAATAAATGCTGGCCCAACCAGCGACACCCACATCCCAGGAATGAATTACAAAAGAGCTGATGCAGGGGTGGAGTCAAGTGACATCACAGAGCTGGATAAAGACAATCCGAGTGATGCTACACTGTGGTTCCACAATCAATTTCGTAATGAGATCAAATATAACACTGAGATTTGCAGCACTCTGGGTCAGCATCAGATATTCACCAGGGAGATGGGCGGGCATGGTGGCACAGTGGTTCGCACTGCTGCCTCACAGTGCCAGGGACCCAGGTTCGATTCCAGCCTTGGGTCACTGTCTGTATGGAGTTTGCACATTCTCTCCATGCCTGCATGGGTTTCTTCTGGGTGCTCCAGTTTCCTCCCACACGCCAAAGAAATGTGGGTTATGTGGATTGGCTGTGCTAAATTGCCCCTTAGTGTCCAAAGGTGAGTTTTTTCAGAGGATTGGCACAGGATTATGGGAATAGGGCAGCAGAGTGGGTGGGAGGTTGACTATGATAAGATGCTCTTTCAGAGAATCAATGCGGACTACTTCCGCATCGAAGGGATTCTATGGTCTTTGGCTAATTTTACTATCCTCATTTTGTTTCAAATGCTCATATCATTGCAATATTGTTAAATTGTAATAGTGACTACAGTTCAAAACAATATTTCATTGACTGTAAAGTGCAAAGGCATGCCAAGGTCATGAATAATGCTATCTAAATGCAGGTATTATTTTATCTTTCATTTGATAACTGCTTGTAATGATAAAAGAGAATCTTCAGATGGAAGGACTTTGCAAATGTGACCTTGTTTGTGGTTTTAATTTCAGTTGGAGCACAAGTTCTGAAATGTAATGTTTGTCAAACATCATTTACTTTGGAAGATGCGCACTATTTGCTAAAGAGAAGATAACAGCATAACTCATCTCAAAATCTATTTCCTGTTTGCTCTATGTGCAAATCAACCGTAAACTTGCAACAAATGCACATTTGTCACTGTATATTTCAAAGGATGATACTCACTTTTACTTGTTTTTGCTATTTGTACAAAGGTGTAAGTCTCACCACCAACAGAGATAAGAGTGCCATTCGTTCTAAAGGAGAGCCATATTGGTGGGTGCCTGGAACTTGTTGCCGGGGGAGGTAGTGGAAGCGGATATGATAGTGGCTTTTAAGGGGCGTCTGGGCAAATATATGAATAGAATGGGAATGGAGGGAAATGGTCCCCGGAAGGGTAGGGGGTTTTAGTTCAGTCGGGCAGCATGGTCGGTGCAGGCTTGGAGGGCCGAAGGGCCTGTTCCTGTGCTGCAATTTTCTTTGTCCTTTGTTGTACATTCTTTGTTCTGGACTTGAAACGTTAACTTTGTTTCTGTCTCCGCAGATGCTGCCAAACCTGCTGAATATTTCCAGCATTTGCTGTTTTATTTCAGATTTCTGCAGTATTTTGATTTTATTCTATGAGTTCCTACTATTGGAAAAATAATAAAAGAATAATAAAATAAAATGGTTCCATGTAGAATATTGAGCATTTTCCTTCTCTTTGATTTTTGCAAATCTACTTTGATATGGGCATGTATTTGTCAAGCAAAGCTTGGCTGAAGTAATGCAGGCTAGAACGTAAGTCTCACTGTTAAGATGAAAAACCCTGTTGATGAACATGAATAAGCAGAGTGTTGGACTTACCTTCAGCTGAGGGTTTGTGAAGATTAGACCGACTTCTTGTCCTGTTGCAGCGGAAAGTACTGGTCCATGTGGAATATTTCCTCTTAGACAGCCTTTGTACGAGTGACAATATATTCAGGTCTGAAGGAGTCCGAATTAGTGTGTTCAAGAATAAATATTATATACTTGCATGTATAATGTTTTTTGTGCTCCCATTTTCCAGCACTTGGTCCATAGTCATGCAGGCTGTGATGTTTCAAATGCTCATCTAAATGCTCCTTAAATATTGTGAAGATTCCCACCTCATCCTTTCACGCAGTGAGTTCTAGATTCCCACCACCCTCTGAGTGAAAAAGAATTTCTTCAAATTCTCTCTCTATCTCCTGCCCCTGACCTTAAATCTCTGCCCCCGGTTATTGACCTCTCGACTAGGAGAATAGTTTTTTTCCTCTCTACCCTACCTATGTCCCTCGATAGAGGGATCCCTTGTACAACTCGATCAGGTCCCTCCTCGGACATTTTTGCTCGAAGGGAAAATAATTTTTAAATAAGGAGTCCCAAAACTGCACAAGGCACTCCAAATGTGGTCTCATCAACACTCTGTACAATTGCGTCAGATCTTCCTACTTTTATATTCTATTTCCCTCACAATGAGTGTCTGCATTCCATTTCCCTCCCTATTGTATCTGTCAATGTCAAAGACCACAGTGAAATATTTATTAATTCTTGTTTTTTTGTCTCTTTATCTTTAGGAATTGCGTTGAAATTGATCCGAGTGATTTCACTGTTAACGCAAATTTCTGATTCAGATCTCGGGGATAAACAAAAGTGCTCCAATCAATTTACGCTGTAAAGTTTTAAACTTGCTTTGTTTAGCACAGCAATAAGTAATGAAAACGCACCCAAAGTAAAATCAGGATTGGTTTTAAATTCTAACATGAAATATCCGTTGCAATGGAAAGATGTTCTGCCTGCTGTTTGGGTGTTTGTGTCAGAGTTGCACTGTACAGGCTGTTTTTAACATCGCTACACGATGTTCACATTGCAAACAGCCCTTCAAAGCAATTCACCGCCACCTCCCCCCCGCCCCCCCCCCCCTCCAGCCCCCTCCCCCCCCCGCCCCCCCCCCTCCAGCCCCCTCCCCCCACCTCCAGCCCCCCGCCCCCTCCCCCCCACACCCCCCCCGCCCCCTCCCCCCACCTCCGGCCCCCCTCCCCCATACCATTACTGTTGAATCATAAAGAACATTTGCTCTACACTTGTGCAAAATTTTAAAAAGCAATGCTAAAGAAACAGTGCTAAAATGAAAATAGTTATATTTTAAAAAAACAGAACATTTGAACTGAACCAATTCAATGGGGATTTTCACCATAACTTCATTGCAGTGTTAATGTAAACCTGTTTGTGACACTAATAAATAAACTTTAAACTTTAATTTCTTTTAAGCTGGTTTGTTTCAAGAAAACAGAAGGAAATAAAGCTGTTGAGTTGAACACAACGTCAATCAATGAGAATACAAATTGCCTTTGAGATTCCAATGTTATAAATACTTTCCATCCTCCCTACATCATCAGAAGCTGGGGAAAGCTGAGGTTCCGCTTTGTGTGGATAATGCAGCTGCTTCAACAAACTGAAAGAAATTATACTTTGAAATTTATTTTGCTGAAAACAGCAATGATTTACATAATCTTTCATTGCTCAAACTTAAATCTTTTCTGTATTTTCATTGGAAATTGTAAAACAGATGGCAGTAGTCAATAATCAGATGGAATAAATAATTGTCAAACCTCATATTTCAAAATGTTTCAGTTTACAATTCTGCTGAACTTGCAATTTGTAAATCTGTTTTTCATAATTCATTTATTGAATGTGGGTGTCACTGACTAGACCAGCATTTATTATCCATCCTTAGTTGTCAAAAAAAGAACAAAAGAACAAAAAAAGTACAGCACAGGGACAGGCCCTTCGGCCCTCCAAGCCTGTGTCGATTATGATGCCCCAACTAAACTAAAAAAGAACCTTCTGCCCTTACTCGGTCCGTATCCCTCTATTCCCTCCCTATTCATGCACCCATCCAGATGCCTCTTAAATGTTTCTAAGTGCCTGCTTCCACCACCTCCTCTGGCAGGGCATTCCAGGCACCTACAACCCTCTGCGTGAAAAACTTCCCCCACACATCTCCCTTAAACTTTCTCCCTCTCACCTTGAACCTGTGCCCCCTTGTAATTGACACTTCCACCCTAGGAAAAAGCCTCTGATTATCCACCCTGAATATGACTCTCATAATTTTGTAGACCTCTACCAGGTTTACCGGAGCAGCATGGTGGCACAGTGGTTAGCACAGGTGCCTCACAACACCAGGGACCCGGGTTCGATTCCCAGCTTGGGTCACTGTCTGTGTGGAGTCTTCACATTCTCTCCATGTCTGCGTTGGTTTCCTCCGGGTGCTCTAGAACATAGAACATAGAACATAGAACATTACAGCGCAGAACAGGCCCTTCGGCCCACGATGTAGCACCGACCAGTTAAAAAAAAAAACTGTGACCCTCCAACCTAAACCAATTTCTTTTCGTCCATGAACCTATCTACGGATCTCTTAAACGCCCCCAAACTAGGCGCATTTACTACTGATGCTGGCAGGGCATTCCAATCCCTCACCACCCTCTGGGTAAAGAACCTACCCCTGACATCGGTTCTATAACTACCCCCCCTCAATTTAAAGCCATGCCCCCTCGTGCTGGATTTCTCCATCAGAGGAAAAAGGCTATCACTATCCACCCTATCTAAACCTCTAATCATCTTATATGTTTCAATAAGATCCCCTCTTAGCCGCCGCCTTTCCAGCGAAAACAATCCCAAATCCCTCAGCCTCTCCTCATAGGATCTCCCCTCCATACCAGGCAACATCCTGGTAAACCTCCTCTGCACCCTCTCCAAAGCCTCCACATCCTTCCTGTAATGTGGGGACCAGAACTGCACACAGTACTCCAAGTGCGGCCGCACCAGAGTTGTGTACAGTTGCAACATAACGCTACGACTCCTAAATTCAATCCCCCTACCAATAAACGCCAAGACACCATATGCCTTCTTAACAACCTTATCTACTTGATTCCCAACTTTCAGGGATCTATGCACACATACACCTAGATCCCTCTGCTCCTCCACACTATTCAAAGTCCTCCCGTTAGCCCTATACTCAACACATCTGTTATTCCTACCAAAGTGAATTACCTCACACTTCTCCGCATTAAACTCCATCCGCCACCTCTCGGCCCAACTTTGCAACCTGTCTAAGTCTTCCTGCAAACTACGACACCCTTCCTCACTGTCTACCACACCACCGACTTTGGTGTCATCAGCAAATTTGCTAATCCACCCAACTATACCCTCATCCAGATCATTAATAAATATTACAAACAGCAGTGGCCCCAAAACAGATCCCTGAGGTACACCACTTGTAACCGCACTCCATGATGAATATTTACTATCAACCACCACCCTCTGTTTCCTATCCGCTAGCCAATTCCTGATCCAATTTCCTAGATCACCCCCAATCCCATACATCTGCATTTTCTGCAGAAGCCTACCATGGTGAACCTTATCAAACGCCTTACTAAAATCCATATATACCACGTCCACTGCCTTGCCCCCATCCACCTCCTTGGTCACTTTCTCAAAAAACTCAATAAGGTTAGTAAGGCACGACCTACCTGCCACAAAACCATGCTGACTATCACCTATCAATTCATTACTCTCCAAATAACTATAAATCCTATCCCTTATAATTTTTTCCAACATCTTGCCGACAACAGAAGTGAGACTCACCGGTCTATAATTCCCGGGGAAGTCTCTGTTCCCCTTCTTAAACAATGGGACAACATTCGCTAACCTCCAATCTTCTGGTACTATACCAGAGGCCAACGACGACCTGAAGATCAGAGCCAGAGGCTCTGCAATCACTTCTCTTGCCTCCCAGAGAATCCTTGGATAAATCCCATCCGGACCAGGGGATTTATCTATTTTCAGACCCTCCAGAATATCCTGCACATCCTCCTTATCAACTGTAATACTGTCTATTCTACTCCCTTGCAACCCAGTGTCCTCCTCAGCTATATTCATGTCCCCTTGCGTGAACACCGAAGAGAAATATTGGTTCAATGCTTCACCAATCTCCTCCGGTTCCACACATAACTTCCCTCTGCCATCTATAACTGGCCCTAAACTTGCCCTAACCAACCTTCTGTTCTTGACATACCTATAGAACGCCTTAGGATTCTCTTTAACCCTATCCGCCAAAGTCTTCTCATGTCCCCTTTTAGCCCTTCTAAGCTCGCTCTTCAACTCCCTCTTAGCCAATCTAAAGCTTTCTAGTGCACTACCCGAGTGCTCACGTCTCATCCGAACATAAGCCTCCTTTTTCTTTTTAACCAACAAAGAAACTTTTTTGGTGCACCACGGTTCCCTAACCCTACCAATTCCTCCTTGCCTGACAGGGACATACCTATCACAGACTCGCAGTAGCTGCTCCTTGAAAAAACTCCACATGTCGGACGTTCCCAGTCCCTGTAATCTCCTAGTCCAACCTATGTTTCCTAATTCTCTCCTAATAGCCTCATAATTACCCTTCCCCCAGCTAAAACCACTGGCCCGAGGTTCATGCCTATCCCTTTCCATCACTAAGGTGAACGTAACCGAATTGTGGTCACTATCACCAAAATGCACACCAACTTCCAAGTCTAGCACCTGGTCTGGCTCATTTCCCAGCACCAGATCCAATATAGCCTCACCTCTAGTTGGCCTGTCTACATACTGAGTCAAAAAACCTTCCTGCACGCTTTGAACAAAAACTGACCCCTCTAACGAGCTAGAGCTATAACAATTCCAGTCAATATTAGTCAAGTTAAAATCCCCCATAACAATTGCCCTATTACTTTCACTCCTAAGCAGGATTGACTCCGCAATCCTTTCCTCAACCTCTCTAGAACTTTTAGGAGGTCTATAAAAGACTCCCAACAGGGTGACCTCTCCTCTCCTATTTCTAATCTCCGCCCATACTACCTCAACAGATAAGTCCTCATCAAACCTCCTCTCTGACACTGTGATACAATCTCTGACCAATAATGCTACCCCTCCCCCTCTTCTACCTCCTTCCCTACTTCGACTAAAACATTTGAACCCCGGGACCTGCAGCATCCATTCCTGCCCCTGCTCTATCCATGTCTCTGAAATAGCCACAACATCGAAGTCCCAGGTACTGATCCACGCTGCAAGTTCACCCACTTTATTGCGAATACTCCTGGCATTGAAGTATACACATTTCAAACCCTGCTCCACCCCACCTCTGCAATGCCGTGCATTGCAGTCCCCATCCATGCATCCCTCACTTTCAGCCCCACTACTCAGGATCCCTCCCCCCCCCGAATCAGTTTAAACCTCCCTGCATGGCCTTAGCAAATTTACCCCCCAGGATATTGGTCCCCTTCTGATTAAGGTGTAGACCATCCTTCTCATAGAGGTCACACCTTCCCCAGTACGAGCCCCAATTGCTTAAGTACCTGAACCCCTCCCTCCTGCACCATCCCCTCAGCCATGAATTCAAACCTTCCCTCTCCCTATTCCTCTCTAAACTATCCCGTGGTACAGGCAAGAGTCCAGAGATAACCACTCTGTCAGTCTTGGCCTTTAGTTTCCACCCCAACTCCATAAATCCCTGCCTAATATCCCCTTCCCCTATCCTCCCTATGTCGTGTGTCCCCACATGTACAATAACTTGTGGTTTATCTCCCTCCCCCCTCTGGTTTCTTCCCACAATCCAAAAGATGTGCCGGTTAGGTGCATTGGCCATGCTAAATTCTCCCTCAGTGTACCCAACCAGGCGCCGGAGTGTGATGACGAGGGGGTTTTCATCGTAACTTCATTGCAGTTGTGATATTAGTGTACCTTTAAGAAGAGCTTTTTTAAAATCATGTACTCTGCAGTTGTAAGCAAACCTTTTCAGTCTGTTTTTCCTATTGTTGCCAGGCAGTCTGCAAGAGTCTTTTTATTGCTGCTTAAACGGGGTTGTTTATTTTTATTGGGATGTTTATGATTCTGCATTGTTAGGAGAAATTCTGGTTGGCAGGTCAGGTGTCAGGAGTTCTTCTGTTTCAGTTTGAGCTGCTGTTTAATTTGAGTTTTAGTTTTAGAAGGGGCATCAAGCTGAAAAGCTGAAGTTTCTCTCTCCCTGGTTTTGGAAATGCTATTGGTTATCTGAAAGCAAGGTCTTGCCTTTCGGAAGGGGGTAATCTGCTGTTGGTGGCTTGCCTAGAGTCCCTGGTGTTTTGGGAAGCTGTTCTGACTGAAAATTGTTGTGAGTCTATCCGGACAACTGCAGACTTCATCCAAAGGACTCAATTCCAGTATCATAAGAGCATTCGTCTCTGCTGTATTAAATCTGCTTGTCCTTCAAAAGGTGGTGATGAGTTGCCTTCTTAAACTTCTACAGTCCCTGAGATGTAGGTACTTCCCTGGTGCTGTTAGTGGGGGGAATTCCAGAACTTTGACCGGGTGATTTTGATTCAGCTGCAGTGAAGGAACAGCGATATATTTCCAAGTCTGGATGGTGAGTGACTAGGAAAGCAACCTACGGCTGTTGGTATTCCAAGGTACCTGGTGCTCTTGTCCTTCTAGATAGTAGTGGTCATAGGTTTGGCAGGTGCCGCCTAAGGAAAGTTGGTGAGTTCCTGTAGTGCATCTTGTAGATGGTGCACATGGCTGCCACTGTGTGTTGGTGGTGGAGGGAATGAATGTTTATGGAAGGGGTAACAATCAAGTGGGCTGCTTTGTCCTGGATGATGTCGAGCTTCTTGTGTGTTGTTGGGCTGCACTCATCCAGGATCCAGACAAATGGAGAATGTTCCATTGTACTCCTGACTTGTGCCTTGTAGATGGTAGAAAGGCTTTGGGGAGTCAGGAAATTCTCTCCTATTGGAGATGGCCATTGACTGGCACTTGTGTGGCGTAAATGTTGCTTGGTACTTGTCAGCCCAAGCTTGGATTTTGTTCAGATCTTGTTGCATTTGGACATGGACTGGTTTAGTATCTGAGGAGTCACGGACGGTGCTAAACATGGTGTAATCATCCCTATTTCTGACCTTATGGTGATGGAAGGTCATCAATGAGGCAGCTGAAGATGGTTGAGTCCAGGACACTATGAAAGACTCAAGGAATGGGAGAACTATAACTACTGTGTGTACCAGCTGCGAGATAAACTACATAAAGGCTTTGTTCCTGTAGCAACTCCAGCAACTCATAAAGGACCTTGTAAACAGCATTGACAGCAACACTTGTAACACTTTAATCTCTGTACTTTGCTTAAAATTTTCATATCAAGGCAATGATATCATGGACTTTAATTACAGCTGAGTCCATTCTGACCTCATCACTCAGAAGAAGAATGGTGGCAGGAAGCAGGGAAACACCAGCTTCTCCAAGTTCCACTTCAAATCACAAAGACCATGCAGGCTTGAACTCATGTCACCATTCCCTCCTCACTGCTGGGTTAAATTACTAAAACCCCCCCTGAGTAATGGCACTGTGGGTAAATGTTCACTGCACAGAATGGATTAGTTCAAGATTAAAATGCTGACCTTACCACTGACAAGAATGAACTGGAAGAAAAAGAGTGAACAAGTCATGCATAAAATATGAGTGAGGTCTGATCCTGAGGTCCAAGTTCAGGCCAGTGTCAGGTTTCTCAGTTGGGGTGCAAAACTGCGCACAATCTGCACCCAAACACAGTTCCAGGCTCTCAGCTCCCTGGAAACCCCTTTCTAACAAGTAACAAAATTACATTAAATTGATGAATTTACTTCAACTTTGATAAGGTCATAACCATTACTGCATTAACTCAGGTAATTAAAGCCACTCATACTTAGTGCGCTCCTTTTCTTTAAAGTACTCATTATCTGGCTGTATAATTTAATATCAGCTTCTTCCTTCATTGTCCCAGCGGTCTATAGAAGTTCCCAATTATAAATTACCTTTCATTCACGTTACTCAAATTAACTCACACAACTTCAGCGAACTTATCAGTAACTCAACTCTTTCAACAGAACACTGGAATGGAAATCTTCAGAAAGCTGGTCTCATTGTCTTGATATGAAAGTTTTAAGCAGAGTACAGAGGGTCAAAGTGTAAGCACATGTTCACCAAAGAAAGTGCTTTCTCCCCTAGGTCATTGTCCATAACCCGGTGAGACTAAGGGTTGGATTTTTGCAGAGTTACGCTCACTCTAGAGATTTTTAATAATGGTTGGTGAGATGTCTATGCAGAGGTACCACTCCCATTTCCAGCAGAGCACATCTTGTCCACAAAGGTAAGAGTGTGGCTGGGTGGCTAACGGTAATGACCAGCAGCAACAAGAATGATTAGGAACTACAATCAAGCATGCTGGGAATTTTGGTCAAGTTAAATTAAATACCACTGTGGGTCAGAGAAGGCTGAAGTAAGTCATGGCCTGTCCTTGGAGATGTGACCTGACATTTCCTGTGTTGACCAAATAAGGATGGTTGTTTGAACAGATGTGGAGATGCCGGCGTTGGACTGGGGTGAACACAGTAAGAAGTTTAACAACACCAAGTTAAAGTCCAACAGGTTTATTTGGTAGCAAAAGCCACACAAGCTTTCGGAGCTTGTGTGGCTTTTGCTACCAAATAAACCTGTTGGACTTTAACCTGGTGTTGTTAAACTTCTTACTGTGTTTGAACAGATGCCAGACTTCCCAGCGCTGTTTATTCCGGACTTATTCCATATTTGGTGAGGCAACGTGCAGCTTGGTATAAATATTTGGAAGTTGTTTATGAGTAACTCCATTGGCATAATCGAACATCATGATCGGTTTCCGATGGCGTCATTGGCTGAATGCCAGGGACTTTCTGGAAGAATGTACAAAGTTTAGGAAAAAATCTGTTCTTTGAGTCTTTTTTCATAAATTTCATAAATGTGAGGTCATCCATTTTGGTGGGAATAACAGCAAAATGGACTATTATTTAAATGGTAAAAAATTGCTGCATGCTGCTGTGCAGAGGGACCTGGGAGTCCTTGTGCAAGAATCTCAAGGAGTTGGATTGCAGGTGCAGTAAGTAATTAAGAAGGCAAATGGAATTTTGTCCTTCATTGCGGGAGGGATGGAATTTAAAAACAGCGAGGTTATGTTGCAGCTGTATAAGGTGCTGGTGAGGCCACACCTGGAGTACTGTGTACAGTTTTGGTCTTCTTACTTGAGAAAGGATATACTGGCACTGGAGGGGATGCAGAGGAGATTCACTAGGTTGATTCCGGAGTTGAGAGGGTTGGCTTATGAGGAGAGACTGTGTAAATTGAGGCTATACTCACTGGAATTCAGAAGAATGAGGGGAGATCTTATAGAAACATATAAGATTATGAAGGGAATAGAAAAGATAGAAGCAGGGAAGTTTCTTCAACTGGCAGGTGAAACGAGAATTAGGGGACATGACCTCAAAATAAGGGAGAGCAGATTTCAGATTGAGTTGAGGAGGAACTTCTTCACACAAAGGGTTGTGAATCTGTGGAATTCCCTGCCCAGTGAAGCAGTTGAGACTACCTCATTGAATGTTTTTAAGGCAAGGATAGATACATTTTTGAACAGTAAAGGAATTAAGGGTTATGGTGAGCAGACGGGTAAGTGGCGCTGAGACCACAAAAAGATAAGCCATGATCTTATTGAATGGCGGAGCAGGCTCGAGGGGCCAGATGGCCTACTCCTGCTCCTAGTTCTTATGTTCTTTTTCTTAGTGGAAACTCGAGAATCACATTCGTGACTTATGCCCTAAAGATCAGCTTCAGAGCAGAAAGAAGGACCACGAGGGAGGTTCAGATCCAAGGACACACACGGCCAGTTCACTCAAGAGGGTGTATATGTTTTTAATCAGAAACTTAAAGTTAAATGAGTGAAAGTTAAGATTGAAGTTAAATGAATTAATTTGAGTAAGTTAAAGTAAGCATTGCAAAGTTACAAGGAGGGTCTGAGGGAGATTTTGCTCACAGAAGATGCAAGTTTGTGAATTGAGGTGCTGAATTTGAGGGTATTATTAGTACCTATGGCTCCTTTTCCTTCAGGATGCTTGAAAAAATAGAAGAGAAGTTAAGATGGTTGTTGAAGTGCAAAATGTTTCACATGTATCGCAAATACAAGCCTTTTAGCTTTGACAACTGGCCATCTGGACTCGAAACATCAGCTCTTTTCTCTCCTTACAGATGCTGCCAGACCTGCGGAGGTTTTCCAGCGTTTTCTCCCATGTATCGTGGTAGTTCTCCTGATTGCGTGGAGAAAGAATAACATAAAGATCATACATGTCCCAGTCTCAGTAATGGTGACCACAAAGCTATCATCGATTGCTGTTAAAAACCCATCCAGTTCACTAATGTCCTTCAGGGAAGGAAATCTGCCGTCCTTACCTGGTCTGGCTGACTTGTGACTTAGCAATGTGGTGAACTCCTAACTCCTACTCTAGGTTTAAGGAATCAAGGGATATGGGGGGAAAGGGGGGATCAAGATATTGAAGTTGACGATCAGTCACCGTCAAAGTGAATGGTGGAGCAGGCTTGAAGGGCCGAATGGCCTACTCTGCTTCTAGTTTCTATGTTTCTTTGAAATGGCGTAGTAAGCCATTCAGTTCAAGGACAATTAGGATTGGGTAACAAATGCTGACTTTGCCAACAAAGCCCACATCCCATGAAAGAATAAAATTTTTTTGCTACTTTCTCTTGTACAGAAGGAGCGCCAGGAAGATTGAATTGTCGAGAGATGAGTCACAGTTAAACAGCCTTGGTTACTCCCAGCTGTGTGAAATGGCAGTTACAAAGCGTGCTCGACTACACTGCTGCTATTCACGTCAAACCTGGACAGAACCATGTTTCCAATGCTGGGAATAATATTTCACACCTTGGGCAGAATTTCATCTGAATAGATGTGGCCTCACTGGGGAGTCGATGATGGAATGGGAAGTTAGTTGTTTTTTTCCCATTTGTTCATGGGATGTGGGCATCACTGGCAGGGCCAGCATTTATTGCCCATCCCTGAGGACATTTAAGAGTCAACCACATTGCTGTGGGTCTGGAGTCACATGTAGACCAGACCAGGTAAGATCGGCAGATTTCCTTCCCGAAAGGACATTAGTGAACCAGACGGGTTTTTGCAACAATCAACACTGGTTTCATGATCATCGTTGGACTCTTAATTACAGATGTTTTATTGAATTCAAATTTGAACATCTGCTGTGGTGGGATTTGAACCCAGGTCCCAGAACATTACCCTGGATCTCTGGATTGCTAGTCCAGCGACAATGCCACTACACCACCGCCTCCCCATTACCTGGTCAGTGGGCTGTAGAACTCAGCAATGTTATTACGATTACCAGATTTCTCGACCAATCAGAGAGGGTGGGCGGTGCACCAAATCTCTACAAGGAAGTATCTCTGGTTGAAGGGACTCGTACAAGGGTCAGCATCACTGAGTTGTGGATTGATATTTGAGACTGTAGCAAATACAGGAAGAAGGAAGAGAGCTGGAAGACTGCCCCCTAAGTGTCACTTTCACACTTCAACCTCCTGCTCTGCGTTCCGAGGCACTGATCTGAGGTGACGTTTCCCAATGATGGGAGAGGGGAAGAGACAAGTCTTCCCAACAGTGTTGGCATGGATAGAAGCAGCTGAGGAATTCAGCAGAAGCGAGGTTCTCAAACCTGGAGGCAGAGTACCAAGAGAATCCGAGAGGTCAGAGGGTAGTAAAGGTGAGTGAGATAATGTTTTCAGGTGCAAATTCCTGCAATCTGACCACCCAGCAGTCCCCTGAACAACACTCCTCACAACACAACTCATTCCTCCCTCTGCATGTTCCTCCTCTCATCCCCATTTGATGCAGCCAACACTTGCACTCATTGGTCTCTCACACCCAACTTACACAATCTCCTCTCCCCAGAATCAATCTCTCACATTCACAACCAGAACCTGAGAAAAATGCCAGCACTGAAGGAGGCCATTTGGCCCATCATGTCCATGCTAGCCCAACTCTCTGCTTTGTCTCCCTGCAGAAGTGAGCGTAACTCCAGCGAAAGGTAGTGAACATGGATGGGTGGAGTTGCAGAAGTCCCAGTTCTACCTTGATAGCCCTGGCAAGGGATTCCCACCTGCTCCACCAGGGGGAGTGCCTTTTCCCTGAAAGCTGCAAATGCCAGTAACCATACACCCCCTACCCTGCTCCCCCTGCCCCCCCCTTCACACACACACCCTTCCCCCAACATAGATAAACACCCCCCCACACACACACCCTCCCTCCACCCCCCCGCCGCACACACACACACACTCTTCCCCCAACACACATAAACACCCTCCCACATACACACCCTCCCTCCCCCCCAACCCTCCCACGCACACCCTAATGTCAGTAACTGTACATCCCCCTCATGCTGCCCACACACAGACCCCTCCCCCAAATTTCAGTTACTGTACACTAGTACACCCCCTCCCCTCGCACCCCTCCTACATACACACACATCCAAATGCACCCGAAACTGCCTCTACCTGGCAAGTAAAACTCTGCCCTTTGTGTGGCAGGGAAACAATGGTAACCTTCAGCTCGATGTACTACCTCAGTGTTGGCTCACTTCAACTGCAGGAGGCTTCTTTTCTATCTTCTTACCTCATGCTGTGATCTCTGGATGCTTGTCACTCTGTTAACGATGGCAAACACTTCCTGTGATCAGTTTGAATATTGTTTGTGTGGTGAATATAACCTGGGGGTCCTAAATTTGAGGGGAAATCTCCTTTGCTGCATGGATCGCTTCCAAAGGCATTTCCTAACATGGTTCAGACATGGTCCTTGACTTTCTCCAGACATTTCTCCAGTTGTTCCCAGCAGGAATCAAACAAGCTCTTTAAATAGTAACAAGCATGTTGAAAAGTTATTTCCCCGTTCTTGCTGACAGCAATCTCCCCCAGGTAGGCACAATCTCACTAATGAGGCCAACCCTCCTACATGATTAGACATCAGTCCAACATGATTCAGGCCAACCTTCGACTACCTGCATGAAGGCTGGAAAATGTTCCCTCCTGTTATTTATGACATTGGTTACAGGACATTCCTGACAAAGTGAAAATGGATTCCTCTGCATTGTATTCGTATAAATAATTATTTTCTCAGAGATGTCTCCAATCTGGAACTCAACTACAAAAACATCAAAATATAACTTCGAGAAAGAATTTTCAGAATGTTCAGTGTTGAATCTTTCATTCTTTTATTCTTCTTCAATGTTTGTACGGTGTTCTTGAAACTCCATTTTCAACACTGAGTGAAATTCCTGCAGTTGTTTGTGAAATACCTGAATTTTTTTACCATTTTATGTCAAGCGCATATTCATTTCTACCGGATTGTCAGTTAGCATCCTGATAGATTCACAATCCAATCTCTGAATATTAACACAGCGGGGCCGATTTTACCAAATCGGCTCTAAGTGCCGGGTGTGGTCGTAAATCAGACCCGGGCCCGGCAGCCGCGCTCCAGCGCCCCCATACGCCATTTTTCGGCGCGGGTCCAGTGGGCGGGGCCTAGCGCATTTGATTCTGTCGGAGCACCCCGAACTGCGCATGCGCAGTTCACTCAGCGCACCGGAGCGCGTAAGTCAAAGGCAGCGCAGACAGCAGTGCCTTTGACTTTCCCTGGTGGGGGCGGGGGGGTGGGGGGGGATGTGACATATCTTCCCTGAAGGGCGGGGGGAGGGGGTGGATCTGGTGTCTCTTCCCTGGGGGGGGGGTAGCGGGGGGGTGGATGTGATATTTCTACCCCCCCAGGGACAGAGACATCACATCCCCAATTCAGGGAAGAGATGTCACACCCCCCCCCCACACCCGCTCCCCCCCCCCCCCCCCAATGAAGAGACGTCATCCTACCCATCAGGAACCCGGAGCAAGGCCAGGATCCAGGATCGCAAGTTGCTTTCGACGGACACCAGCGATCAATGTAGGTCGGGGGCCCGGGGGGTCCGATCCCGGGGGAGGAGGTGGGGGGCTGCTGGAGGGGCCTGCGTCCCAGGGTTGTCCGATCGGGGGAGGGGGGCGGTGGGCTGCCAGGGTGGTTCGCGGGGGTGGTCGCGAAGGGTGGTCGGAGGCGATTCGGCGGTTCAGTTGCTGAGTTGAAGCCCTATCGGACTTGGATTCAGCAACACGGTAAATGCGCGGGCGCCGATCGGATCGGAGCCTCGTAAAGTGGGAATCCTTGGGTAAGTTGGGCGCGGGCTTCATTATGCCAATTTAAATGTATGCAAATGCAATTAAATCGGCCCGCTGGCCGACTCGGGCACGCGCCGGATCGGCGCCTGGATCGGCCGTTGGTAAAGGCGCGATTGGCCTTGGGTCGGGTCTGGACCGCGTTTTAGGCCCGACGCCCAACTTTACCACGATTGCGGGCACGTAATTGTGGTAAAATCGGGCCCAGCGTATTGATACCAACAACTTTACTGATTCAATACCAGAGTTCAGGATATTTTAAAAAATATTTCAGCTCTGAACACGTTGCTGGTGATGTTAATAATGACCTTTTAAGATTTTCCAATCCTCATTTCAACACAGAAATTAGTCAGTTTATTTTAATACCTTTAAAATAGCAGAGGAATGCAAACACATCAATGTTTGTCCATTAACATTTCCAAAACTAATCTCGATGTGTTGCGTGTTTGTACTGTGTGGAAAAAAATAAGGCTCCATTAAATAATATTTTATGGGATAGTCTCAAGAATGCAGATGTTATGGATATGGTTTAGAATATGGGGAGGTAGGAAAGATGTCATCCTGGGCGGGATTTTATTGCTTCGCTCGTCCCGAAACCATGAAATCACGCCCGAGGTTAATGGGCCTTTCCATTGTCTACCCCTCACCTGCTTCGATTCCCGTGGCGGGCAGGCAGTAAAATTCCATCCCCTGTTTCTGATTCCTGCCATGATGTGGAGATGCCGGTGTTGGACTGGGGTGGGCACAGTAAGAAGTCTCACAACACCAGGTTAAAGTCCAACAGGTTTATTTGGTAGCACAAGCTTTCGGAGAGTCGCCTCCTTCTTCAGATGAGTGAAGAGTTGGGTTCACAACCAGGGCATATATAGACACAAACTCAATTTACAAGACAATGGTTGGAATGCGAGTCTTTACAGGTAATCAAGTCTTTACAGGTACAGACAATGTGAGTGGAGAGAGGGTTAAGCACAGGTTAAAGAGGTGTGAATTGTCTCCAGAAAGGGCAGTTAGTGAGATTTTGCAAGCCCAGGCAAGTCAGGGGGTTACAGATAGTGTGACATGAACCCAAGATCCCGGTTGAGGCCGTCCTCGTGTGTGCAGAACTCGGCTATCACGTTTTGCTCGGCAATTCTGCGTAGTTGTGTGTTGTGAAGGCCTTGGGGAACGCTCACCCGAAGATCAGAGGCTGAATGCCCGTGACTGCCTGTGACAGCTGAAGTGATGCCAGTAACATTATAGATACAGCAGGTAGATTTCCTCTTAACTTGTTTCTGACAAAATTGCATTATTTTACATTTCATATGATTTTTAAAATTTGTTGACAGGATGTGGGCATCACTGGCAAGGCCAGCAATTAATACCCATCCTTAATTGCCCCTGAGAAGGTGGTGGCAAGCTGCCTCCTTGAACCGCTGCAGTGCCTGAGGTGTAGGTACACCCACAGTGCTGTTAGGGAGGGAGTCGCAGGATTTTGACCCGGTGACAGTGAGGGAATGACGATAATGTCTAAATCAGGACAGTGAGTGAATTGAAGGGGAACCTTTCTCCTTTTAATGTTTGTACATCTGATGTGCAAAGTGTAACTTTGCCAAGATGTAAGTTTTAAATTTGAACAGACCTGGAGTTGGACAGAAAAGAATATTTCCATTTATGTGGCGCTTTCTCTTTGCAATTGTGCAGAGTGTTGGTGAGACCACACCTGGAGTATAGCGTACAGTTTTTGTCAACTTAGGAAGAATGCACTTGCCATCGAAGAAGCATAACAAAGGTGCACCGGACTAAATCTTGGGATGGCTGGATTGCTTTATGAGCAGAGATTGAGGAAACTGGGCCTGTATTCCCCGGAGTTTTGAAGAATGAGCGGTGATCTCACTAAAACTTACAAACTTCTTGCAGGGTATGACAGAGTAGATGTGAATCGGCTGTTTCACCTGGCTCCTGAGTCTAGAACCAGGGGACACGGTCTCAGTATAAGGGGTAGGACATTTAAAACTGAGATGAGGAGGAATTTCTCCACTCAGAAGGTGGTGAATCTTTGGAATCCTCTACCCCAGAGGGTTGTGGAAATGGAGAAATCGATGGGTTTCTGGATCCTAATGACCTCAAGGGTTATGGAGAGAGCGAGGGAAAATGTTGAAATATATAATTAGCAATGGTCTAATTGAATCGAGGAGCCAGCTCAATGGGCCAAACGGTCTTTCTCCTGCTGCTATTTTTCTGTGTTCCTGTGAAATAGCAATTTTAACACCTTGTAAATGGAACCAAACATTCAACCTTCTTTGAACTTGTTCATCTTTAATTCCCATCCTGTTTCCAGTTCTCTTCAGCTCTGATGAAGGATCACCCAGACTCGAAACATTGGCTCTGTTCCCTCTCCACAGATGCTGTCATACCTGCTGAGATTTTCCAGCATTTCCTGTCTTCATGCTGCAAAAACATCTTTTGTTGAAGACCTTGTGGACAGGTGAGGTCACATTACTCCGACACTGGCTTGTTAGACAGGTTAATATTGCCTGTCTATTGCTTGAACACCTGACCAGCAGGCCAGGCAGAAGGAACTGGCCAGGTAGGACAACTATGTTGGAGAAATTCCTAATAGGTTAAAGAAATTTCAAATAATCCGGGATTTAAGACACTAATGAAGCAACAGCACTAAGTGAATTGACTTAAGATCAGATTTAACAGATTAACAGAGGTACTGTCTGCTGTTGCAAGTCAGGTCGGATCCTTCAAGATGTTCTATAAAGCTCCCCTGACCTGCAATGTTTTACATTGAATTTGGCGAAGCTGAGCGTGAGAGATTTCACTCCAGGTGTGATTCAACTGACCCACGAGGAGCTTTTATCAAAAACAAAGTTTAATGAAGAATATTGTTGAGATGTTCAGTAAGACACTGAGCAAGAACTTTTAACAATTACAAACAAGAAACACAACAACCACGGTAATGTACAACTCTGAAGGAAATATCTCCAATGTGTTTCAACCAAGCCAACATCCAATACACAAAACCCTCCAAATAAACACAATACAGCATAGGTTAATAGCCACTCGTTACAGGAATCCAGCCTCCTGGGTTGAATGCTGAAAATCCCATGTGAGGAAACTCAGAAGAGGTTGTAATCAAATCTGTTTCCCAAAACATAGCTTCTTGAAGGCAGGAATTCAATAAGCCTCTCCTTCAGCTAACTGATAATAGTTTCAGAACCAAACAAAGAGAAGAACAGGAGACAGAGAGAGAGACTGCTTCTTAACTTGTTGCTAAACTGCTTCCAAACGCACTTCCCCAAAATGAATCTGAAAGCCCAAAGGAAAAACCCCTATCACCTGACTGCCACAACATTGCTCCATCCCCAATGAGATCGCTGAAGCTGTAAGCTGCATGATTAAAAGAAACTGTCTTAAAGGTACACTCACATGACGCTGCATAAAGACACACACACTCACAGGAAGAGATTTTAATAAGTATGAGATTTGAATGAGTATTTCTGATTTAAACATGTGTTTTGGATTTTAAAATGTATTTCAGATGTATTTTTAAACTGGTCTGCGCACTTTAGCCAAAAGCATACTGCCCAACAGCATGCTGGGATGAAGACTTAGTGAGATGAACCACATTCTTTGGAACAATGAAACCACATTGTGTATATTCTTATCAGCATAAGTTATAGACAGTATGGGTTCCCAAAGCCATAGTATAAATAGAACTGTTGAATTTGCACTGATAAGACAGTGCTTCTTGGACGTGGGAATATTAATTGTCTGGCACAACCATTGACGCAATTGAGAGTTGGTGAGAACGGCATCATTAAACTCTATTGCTAAGCATCAGGGGTTGCTAGGCAACAGGGGGAAGAAACATCCAGATTCTAAGGACCAATGAAATCCCATGATGTCAAGGAGTTGAATGTAATTGACTAAAATATATGACAACAGTTAACAATGATTGATTTGTACTAATGATGACTGGTTCATAACTAACGGGAAGGTGGGAAAAGCGAACTTAAAAATATATAATCGTCCTGTCTGATGTATTGTAACTTCAGAGTGGCATTTGAATACTCAGGGCCTTCTCTTCAGAGAGATGTTGGACTCCCAACTATCCCAGCGATCTTTGGTCAAATAAAGATCTGCCTTTAACCAGGATACCGACTTTGTGAGTCTTTGTATTTGCTGAAGTTTCGTCATTGCTTAGTCTCTGAAAAAAAAGCCCCAACATATTAGCCCCACCCACCCGTATTCTGCTGAAACGTCCGTACTATTGTCTACAAACTGATCCACCTCAGCATGCCTATTTCACCTTGTGAAGCCAACACCACCAGAAAATCAAAACTTACACCCTCGATTCTCAGCCCTCTGACCTCCGTTCAGGAATTCCTCATGGGCCACGTATTCTGGACTTTGAACTTCACATGAACCAATATTTATTATCTCTGTGGTTTCTGTACTGTAAAACCTTCTTTTCTCTATCTCTCTCTTTACTGTATGCTACGGAGCCTGCTTCTCACAGGTTTGAAATGTGTGCAATAAATAACCTTTGGGAGTTTATCCTTCCTCGAGTTTGCTGAGGGATTAGTTATTGACAGGAATTGGGTCACATAAAAACCAAGGTGGTGGATTAGTGACCCAGAGACCCAGCATGCTGTCTTGAATGATGACTGTCTCTTTTAGGGGAACATAACAGAGTAAAGGTCACCGGGCCTGGGTGACCATTTGGGACTCAGAGTGGAGAACCACCCCAGGGGGAGGAGTTCTCTTAGGCAGGAAGCCTTCCCGAACTTGCTGACATCATGCTGCTACTCTTGTAGATCCTTGTAAATAAGTATAATGTTGTTCACTAATGTAGCCTCTGAAAGTTCTATTACATCTTGGGATCCAGGTTCAAATCCCAACACGGCAGATGTTGAACTTAAAATTCAATAAAATGTTGAATTGAAGACAGGGGCAATTAGGGGTGGACTCTAATTGCTGGCCTTGCCAGTAAAAATCATATGAAATGAAACATAATGCAATTTTGTCAGAAAAAAGATAAGAGGAAATCTACCTGCTGTATCTATAATATTGGGGGCATCACAGGCAGTCACGGGCATTCAGCCTCTGACCTTCGGGTAAGCGTTCTCCAAAGCGGCCTTCACGACACACGACAGTGCAGAGTCGCTGAGCAGATTCTGATAGCCGAGTTCCGCACACATGAGGACGGCCTCAACCGGGATCTTGGGTTCATGTCACACTATCTGTAACCCCCACAACTTGCCTGGGCTTGCAAAATCTCACAAACTGCCCTGGCTGGAGACAATACACATCTCTTTAACCTGTGCTTAACCCTCTCTCCACTCACATTGTCTGGACCTGTAAAGACTTCATTACCTTTAAAGACTCACATTCCAACCATTACCTTGTAAATTGAGTTTGTGTTGATGTATGCCCTGGTTGTGAACCCAACTCTTCACTCACCTGAAGAAGGAGCGACTCTCCGAAAGCTTGTGCTACCAAATAAACCTGTTGGACTTTAACCCGGCGTTGTGAGACTTCTTACTGTGCCCACCCCAGTCCAACACCGGCATCTACACATCATTGATGGCATCAGAAACAGGGGATGGAATTTTACTGCCTGCCCGCCATAGGAATTGGAACGGGTGAGGGGTAGACAATGGAAAGGCCCATTAACCTCGGGCATGATTTCATGGTTTCGGGACGAGCGAAGCCATAAAATCCCGCCCACGATGACATCTTTCCTACCTCCCCATATTCTAAACCATATCCATAACATCTGCATTCTTGAGACTATCCCATAAAATTTTATTTAATGGAGCCTTATTTTTTTTCCACACAGTACAAACACGCAACACATCGAGATTAGTTTTGGAAATGCTAATGGACAAACATTGATGTGTTTGCATTCCTCTGCTAGTTTAAAGGTATTAAACTAAACTGACTATCCGCGGTGTTGAAATGAAGATTGAAAAATCTAAAAAGGTCATTATTAACATCACCAGCAACGTGTTCAGAGCTGAAATATTTTTTCAAATATCCTGAACTCTGGTATTGAATCAGGAAAGTTGTTGGTATCAACAGGCTGTGTTACTATTCAGGGATTGGATTGTGCATCTATGAAGATGATAACTGACAATCCGGTAGAAATGAATATGCGCTTGACGTAAAATGGTAAAAAAAATCAGGTATTTCATAAACAACTGCAGGAATTTCACTCAGTGTTGAAAATGGAGTTTCAAGAACATCGGGCAAACATTGAAGAAGAATAAAAGAATGAAAGATTCAACACTGAACATTCTGAAAATTCTTTCTCGAAGTTATATTTTGATGTTTTTGTAGTTGAGTTCCAGATTGGAGACATCTCTGAGAAAATAATTATTCATACGAATACAATGCAGAGGAACCCATTCTCACTTTGTCAGGAATGTCCTGTAACCAAGGTCATAAATAACAGGAGGGAACATTTTCCAGCCTTCATGCAGGTAGTCGAAGGTTGGCCTGAATCATGTTGGACTGATGTCTAATCATGTAGGAGAGTTGGCCTCATTAGTGAGATTGTGCCTACCTGGGGGAGATTGCTGTCAGCAAGAACGGGGAAATAACTTTTCAACATGCTTGTTACTATTTAAAGAGCTTATTTGATTCCTGCTGGGAACAACTGGAGAAATGTCTGGAGAAAGTCAAGGGCCATGTCTGAACCATGTTAGGAAATGCCTTTGGAAGCGATCCATGCAGCAAAGGAGATTTCCCCTCAAATTTAGGACCCCCAGGTTATATTCACCACACAAACAATATTCAAACTGATCACAGGAAGTGTTTGCCATCGTTAACAGAGTGACAAGCATCCAGAGATCACAGCATGAGGTAAGAAGATAGAAAAGAAGCCTCCTGCAGTTGAAGTGAGCCAACACTGAGGTAGTACATCGAGCTGAAGGTTACCATTGTTTCCCTGCCACACAAAGGGCAGAGTTTTACTTGCCAGGTAGAGGCAGTTTCGGGTGCATTTGGATGTGTGTGTATGTAGGAGGGGTGCGGGGGGAGGGGCTGTACTAGTGTACAGTTACTGAAATTTGGGGGAGGGGCCTGTGTGTGGGCAGCATGAGGGGGATGTACAGTTACTGACATTAGGGTGTGCGTGCATGGGTTGAGGGGGAGGGAGGGTGTGTATGTGGGAGGGTGTTTATGTCTGTTGGGGGAAGAGTGTGTGTGTGTGTGTGTGTGGGGGGGGGGGGGGTGGGGGCAGGGAGGGTGTGTGTATGGGGGGGTGTTTATGTGTGTTGGGGGAAGAGTGTGTGTGTGCGTGTGTGTGGGTTGGGGGGGAGGGAGGGTGTGTCTGTGGGAGGGTGTTTATGTGTGTTGTGGGAAGGGTGTGTGTGTGCGTGGGAGGGGCAGGGGGCAGGGGGAGCAGAGGGAGGGGTGTATGGTTACTAACATTAGGGTGTGTGTGTGCGTGTGTTTGTGTGGGGGGGGGAGGGAGGGTGTGTGTGTGGGGGGGTGTTTATGTGTGTTGGGGGAAGGGTGTGTGTGTGTAGGGGGGGCAGGGGGAGCAGGGGGAGGGGTTGTATGGTTACTGACATTTGCAGCTTTCAGGGAAAAGGCACTCCCCCTGGTGGAGCAGGTGGGAATCCCTTGCCAGGTCTATCAAGGTAGAACTGGGACCTCTGCAACTCCACCCATCCTAGTTCACTACCTTTCGCTGGAGTTACGCTCACTTCTGCAGGGAGACAAAGCAGAGAGTTGGGCTAGCATGGACATGATGGGTTGAATGGCCTCCTTCAGTGCTGGCATTTTTCTCAGGTTCTGGTTGTGAATGTGAGAGATTGATTATGGGGCGAGGAGATTGTGTAAGTTGGGTGTGAGAGACCAATGAGTGCAAGTGTTGGCTGCATCAAGTGGGGATGAGAGGAGGAACATGCAGAGGGAGGATTGAGTTGTGTTGTGAGGAGTGTTGTTCAGGGGACTGCTGGGTCAGATTGCAGAAGTTTGCACCTGAAAACATCATCTCACTCACCTTTACTACCCTCTGACCTCTCGGATTCTCTTGGTACTCTGCCTCCAGGTTTGAGAACCTCGCTGCTGCTGAATTCCTCACCTGCTTCTATCCATGCCAACACTGTTGGGAAGACTTGTCTCTTCCCCTCTCCCATCATTGGGAAACGTCACCTCAGATCAGTGCCTCGGAACGCAGAGCAGGAGGTTGAAGTGTGAAAGTGACACTTGGGGGGCAGTCTTCCAGCTCTCTTCCCTCTTCCTGTATTTGCTACAGTCTTAAATATCAATCCACAGTTCAGTGATGCTGACCCTTGTACGAGTCCCTTTAACCAGAGATACTTCCTTGGAGAGATTTGGTGCACCTCCCACCCTCTCTGATTGGTCGAGAAATCTGGTAATAGTAATAACATTCTGCTCTGAAGCTGATCTTTAGGGCATAAGTCACAAATGTGATTCTCGAGTTTTCACTAAAAAAAAGAACATAAGAACTCAGAGCAGGAGGAGGCCATCTGGCCCCTCGAGCCTGTTTGCCATTCAATAAGATCATGGCAATCTTTTTGTGGTCTCAGCTCCACTTACCCGCCTGCTCACCATAACCCTTAGTTCCTTTACTGTTCAAAAATGTATTTATCCTTGCCTTATAAACATTCAATGAGGTAGCCTCAACTGCTTCACTGGGCAGGGAATTCCACAGATTCACAACCCTTTGTGTGCAGAAGTTCTTCCTCAACTCAGTACTAAATCTGCTCTCCCTTATTTTGCAGCCATGTCCCCTAGTTCTAGTTTCACCTGCCAGTGGAAGAAACTTTCCTGCTTCTATCTTATCTATTCCCTCCAGAGCCACAGCAATGTGGTTGTTTGTGAAATGGCTGAATAAGCCATTCAGTTCAATGGCAATTAGGGATGGTCAACAAATGCTGTCCTAACCTGTGACACCCACACCCCATAAATGAATAAAAAAATACGCCAATCCTTATTAAAAGGGAAATAAATCCAATCCATCTTTCTGTTTCTGGATGGGTCCTCAGAGAAACATCAGTGCTGTTTGAGTCGACCCTCTGTTGTCAGATGCTGTACGTTTTGGACTTGCCCAGCGGCTCTGGAACACTTCCATGGGAGTGGATGCGATTACCAACTAAACAATTCTGTATTTTCAGCTCTGGGGAAGAGTCATACTGACCAAAAACCTTAACTCTGTTTTTCTCTTCACAGATGCTGCCAGACCTGCTGAGTTTTGCCACTCTCCCTTTCCCACTGAGATAGTCTCGAACTGGTCCTCTCGACACACTGTCCCACTCACTGACTGGCAGGTATGAACTGCAATCTCACCACGAGGGATCTATCATCTGTTTACCAGCCCTTTACCTGAGCACTATTTCGGTCCTGTGTCTTTAAAGCTTCTCCTCACTGTCACAAACTGCGTTTTTAACCCTCTCTGGTGCTGCAACTTTGTTGTGGTCTGATCAAAACATTACAGATCTTCTCTTGCCACATAGCATCATCTGAGGCTGTTCACCATGTCGAACCTGAACCAAATCTTGCTGAACCATGTCTGACCATCGCTGATTGGCATGTTGTGTAATTAGAATGATATAAAACCTTGAGATTTTTTACTGTATAGGGCGCAAGCCACCAATCGCCCATAATCATAGAATCCCTACAGTGCAGAAGGAGGCAATTCGGCCCATTGAGTCTGCACCGACAACAATCCCACTTACGCCCTATCCCTGTATCCCCACATACTTACACCACTAATCCTTCTAACCTATGCATCCTGAGACACCAAGGGGCAATTTAACATGGCCAGTGCACCTAACCTGCACATCTTTGGACTGTGGGTGGAAGCCGAAGCACCCGGAGGAAACCCACGCAGATACGGGGAGAATGTGCAAATTCCACACTGACGGTGACCCAAGCCGGGAATCAAACCCAAGTCCCTGGAGTTGTGAGTCAGCAGTGCTAACCACTGTTCCACTGTGCCACCCATAAGGGATTGGGTAAACACATCGTGGGTTCATATATGATGATGGCAATATATCAAAGCTGCCATTTCCCCCTGGATCAATCAGTAGCAGCGACTATTTCACATCTAATAGCATTTGGAGAAAGATGCACAACATGCAGGTACGACAGGGAGGCTTAAGGGGCTTTCAGATAAGCGCATGAAAATGCTAGGAATAGAGGGATACGGACCAAGGGCAGGCAGAGGGAATTAGTTTAATTTGGTGTCATGTTCGGTACAACATTGTGGGCCAAAGGGCCTGTTCCTGTGCTGTATTATTCTATGTCCTATGTTAACAGCTTTTGCTTTATGTTGGGCAGTCACCAGCTTTGGATAATTCTACCAGAATAACAGGACTTAGTTTGACTGTAATTTTGTCTTGATATTAGGAAATGTGAACTTGACATTTACTCTTTAGCTGCAGCCAAGAAGCTTTATTTCCACACTTGCTGCATGACATTTCGTTAGGTTAATTGATGTGGCCAGTTCGAAAAGCTTATTGCCAAGGCTAAATATTTGCGAAGAATCCTCTGATAACCTTGTGTTTTGATTTCATGGTTTGTACCAAAGTGATTGTATTTTGTTGACAAGTGTGTTCAAAATACATCGACAGATTGGTTCTTGTTGCCCAGACTATCAAAATATGATTGATTTGTGTTTGGTATTTCACTTCTAAGCAAAATGATCGCTTAAAACCTTCTAAGTTTTATCACAGACTGCATCACTTTCAGCTTTAACACAGCAAGCATGTCAAACAATCTTGCAAATGTTCATCTCCAAGCTACAGAATAAAATATATTTTCCACACAAGAACAGCAGGAGGCACTTCAACCCCTTGAGCTGGTTTTATTTTATTTTATTTTATTATTGTCACATGTATTAACATACAGTGAAAAGTATTGTTCCTTGGATGCTCAACAGACAAAGCATAACATTCATAGAGAAGGAAACGAGAGAGTGCAGAATGTAGTGTTACAGTCATAGCTAGGGTGTAGAGAAAGATCAACTTAATGCAAGGTCGGTCCATTCAAAAGTCTGACAGCAGCAGGGAAGAAGCTGTTCTTGAGTCGGTTCATATGTGACCTCAGACATTTGTATCTTTTTCCCGACAGAAGAAGGTGGAAGAGAGAATATCCGGGGTGCGTGGGGTCCTCAATTATGTTGGCTGTTTTTCCCGAGGCAGCGGGAAGTGTGGACAGAGTCAATGGATGGAATGTTCCATCATTCAGTGTCTTAGCATTCACCTTGTTTCCGTATCCCTCAATACCCTGATTAACAAAAAATTATCAATCCCCTATTTTAACTTTCCAAGTGACCAATCTTCAACAGCTTGTTAACAGAGAAGGTTCTGGGTTTCCAGCAGACTTTGGTTGAGGAAGTGCTTCCTGTGGTCACCTCTTATTCAGGAATCAGCCACCAGAGGAAACAGTTTCTCTTCATCAACCACATCAAGGAACAAAGAACAAAGAACAGTACAGCACAGGAAACAGGCCCTTCGGCCCTCCAAGCCTGTGCCGCTCCTTGGTCCAACTAGACCAATCGTTTGTATCCCTCCATTCCCAGGCTGCTCATGTGACTATCCAGGTAAGTCTTAAACGATGTCAGCGTGTCTGCCTCCACCACCCTACTTGGCAGCGCATTCCAGGCTCCCACCACCCTCTGTAAAAAACATCCCTCTAATATCTGAGTTATACTTCGCTCCTCTCACCTTGAGCCTGTGACCCCTCGTGATCGTCACTTCTGATCTGGGAAAAAGCTTCCCACCGTTCACCCTATCTATCCACTTCATAATTTTGTACACCTCTATTAGATCTCCCCTCATTCTCCGTCTTTCCAGGGAGAACAACCCCAGTTTACCCAATCTCTCCTCATAGCTAAGACCCTCCATACCAGGCAACATCCTGGTAAACCTTCACTGCACTCTCTTCAAAGCCTCCACATCCTTCTGGTAGTGCGGCGACCAGAACTGGTCGCAGTACTCCAAATGTGGCCTAACCAGCGTTCTATACAACTGCATCATCAGACTCCAGCTTTTATACTCTATACCCCGTCCTATAAAGGCAAGCATACCATATGCCTTCTTCACCATCTCCTCCACCTGTGTTGCCACCTTCAAGGATTTGTGGACTTGCACACCTAGGTCCCTCTGTGTTTCTATACTCTTGATGGCTCTGCCATTTATTGTATAACTCCCCCCAACATTAGTTCTTCCAAAATGCATCACTTCGCATTTCATCAAATTCTTTAATCATCTTAAACACTCCAATTAGATCATTCCTAGGGAGAGATGGTGGATGTCGGGACAATGTTCCTGGATTTGCAATGCAGAAGCTATGCTAATTCTCTGGGGTCATGGGTTTAAATCCCATCACGGCAGCTGGTATAATTTAAATGTACTTAATAACTGTGGAGTATAAAGCTAGACTCGGCAATGGTGATCATGAAACCATCACTTATTGTTGTAAAAACCCATCTAGTTCACTGATGTCCTTGAGGGAAGGAAATCTGCCTTTCTTCCCGGTCTGGCCTACATGTGACTCCAGAGCCATAGCAATTGGTTGATCTTATCTGCCTTCTGAAATGGCCATTCAGAAAAAGCCACTCAGTTCATGGACAATAAGTGATGAGCAACTAATGTTGGCCTTGCTAGCATTGCCACATACCATGAAAGCACCAAAGAAAACAAATTCCTTAATCATTTACATTGAGAAAAACACCAGCCTGTTCACATAATCTCATCTGATAACTCCAGCATCATCAACAACCACTCCAAGAGATCCCTCCTGATGTGAGTTCGCCATTGACTGAATTTAGTATTTTGGAGGCAGTGTTACCAGAGCTTTAAACAACAATGGAAGCACAAAGAACAAAGAAAATTACAACACAGGAACAGGCTGCACCGACCATGCTGCCCGACTTAACTAAAACCCCCTATGCTTCCGGGGACCATATCCCTCTATTCTCGTCCTATTCATGTATTTGTCAAAACGCCCCTTAAAAGTCACTATCGTATCTATTTCCATTGCCTCCCCTGGCAGCGAGTTCCAGGCACCCACCACCCTCTGTGTAAAAAATCTGCCTCGTACATCTCCTTTAAACCTTGCCCCTCGCACCTTAAACCTGTGCCCCCAAGTAATTGACTCTCCCACCCTGGGAAAAAGCTTCTGTCTACCCACTCTGTCCAGGCCCCTCATAATCTTGTAGACTTCTATCAAGTCGCCCCTCAACCTCCGTTGCTCCAGTGAGAACAAACCAAGTTTCTCCAACCTCTCCTCACAGCTGATGCCCTCCATACCAGGCTGATGATTAAGGATCATCAAAATCTACCAATATTCACTCAAAACTGTGACCCCATTTCTCCCAGCATGAAGAGGTATTTTATAGGTTGAGAGTGGTATGTGCCAACCCTGAGGCCACTTCAGAATGTTACCACCTGAACTAGATCTATGGCTGTTTATTTCATTCGGATGTATACGGACCTACAACTGAATGACATCGATGTATCAAAAGGGCATTCACACCGACTGAACAAAGGCTTAGTCATGCCCCACCCTCCCTTATCCAAAAAAATCATTTCATACCCTTGAACCATCTTTGCTGCCTTTATTTACTTCAATTTCCTCTCTGCTATCCAGAGAAATTGAGTGCCAGTTTAGCTAGTTTTTGGAGATAGCAATGTTACTTCAGATCAGGTGGCCTTAACCAACAGTAAAATGATTGAGTATCATTGTGATTCAGTTGTTGGAGTTTGTTTTGAATTCACGCCAGTATTGGGTTTTTGTTAGCACAGGACAAAAGCAAGGCCAAATGAATACAACTGGTGAATGTTCAATTTATATTGATATTTCATTCATTACAAATCCGTACATTTTCTCCGTCAGCAGTTCAGTCACGATGAAGCTCGGCAAATATACTATAAAACCTTGTTTGGATTTCCACTGCCTTATGGTTCAGGTCAGAAACTCCGAAATGTTTTATGGAGCCCGCCTGAATCATAAGTTTTTCATTTTGAATTTGGCTAGGATAAGCACGATATGTTTCACTTCAAGTGTGATTCAGTATATACCAGTGATAAAGAAGGACTGTAGCAAAAGAGATAATCAGCCATGGGTATCTGAAGAAATAAAGGAGGGTATCAAATTGAAAGAAAATGCACACAAAGTGACAAAGATTAGTGGGAAACCAGAGGATTGGGAAATCTTTAAAGGTCAACAGAAAGCCATGAAAAAAGCTATAAAGAAAAGTAAGATGGATTATGAAAGTAAAGTAGCTCAGAATATAAAAACAGATAGCAAAGGTTTCTACAAATATATAAAACAAAAAAGAGTGGCAAAAGTAAACATTGGTCCTTTAGAGGATGAGAAGGGAGATGTAATAACTGGAAATGAGAAAATGGCTGAGACATTGAACAGGTATTTTGTGTCAGTCTTCACAGTGGAAGACACAAATAACATGCCACAAATTGATGACATGAAGGCTATGGCAGGTGAGGACCTAGAAACTATCATTATCACAAAGTTGGGCTAGCTAATGGGGCTTAAGGTAGACAAGTCTCCTGGTCCTGATGGAATGCATCCCAGGGTACTAAAAGAGATGGCGGGGGAAATAACAAATGCACTAGTGGTAATTTACCAAAATTCGCTGGATTCTAGGGTGGTTCCTGCAGATTGGAAAACAGCAAATGTGGCGCCACTGTTTTAAAAAGGAGGTAGACAAAAGGCGGGTAACTCTAAGCCGGTTAGCTTAACTTCTGTAGTAGGAAAAATGCTTGAATCTATCATCAAGGAAGAAATAGCGAGACATCTGGATATAAATTGTCCCATTGGTAAGATGCAGCATGGGTTCACGAAAGGAAGGTCATGTTTGACTAATTTGGTGGAATTCTTTGAGAACATTACATGTGCAGTGGACAATGGGGAACATGTGGATGTGGTGTATCTGGATTTCCAGAAGGCATTTGACAAGGTGCCACACAAAAGACTGCTACATAAGATAAAGATGCACAGTGTTACGGGTAATGTATTAGTATGGGTAGAGGATTGGTTAACTCACAGAAAGCAAAGAATGGGAGTGAATGGGTGTTTTTCTGGTTGGCGATCAGTGACTAGTGGTGTGTCTCAGGGATCAGTGTTGGGACCGCAATTGTTTACGATTTACATAGATGATTTGGAGTTGGAGACCAAGTGTAGTGTGTCAAAATTCGCAGATGACACGAAGATAAGTGGCAGAGCAAAGTGTGCAGAGGATGCTGAAAGTCTGCAAAGGGATATAGATAGTGTAAGTGAGTGGACGAGGGTCTGGCAGATGGAGTACGATGTTGGTAAATGTGAGGTCATCCATTTTGGTAGGAATACCAGCAAAATGGACTATTATTTAAATGGCAAAAAATGTGCAGAGGGACCTGGGTAGTTCTTGTGCAGGAATCTCAAGGAGTTGGTTTCAGATGCAGCAGGTAATTAAGAAGGCAAATGGAATTTTGTCCTTCATTGCGAGAGGGATGGAGTTTAAAAACAGCTAGATTATGTTGCAGCTGTATAAGGTGCTGGTGAGGCCACACCTGGAGTACTGTGTACAGTTTTGGTCTCCTTACTTGAGAAAGTGGGATGTCCTGTCAGAGAATCAGCACAGACTCAGTGGGCCAGATAGCCTCTTTCTGTACTGCAGGGATTCGAAGGAATTAAATATGAACAAACAGATATTGGAGCAGCAGCCGCCATTCAGCCACTAAAATCTTTTCTTCCATTCAATCAGATCAAAACTCTATTTACCCGCAGATAATCCATATTGCTGGCTAATGAACCTGGACAGGTGGAGGATCTCTCGGTGGGTGAGCATCTTGGGGATAGCGATCATAATTCTATCTCCTTCACGATAGCATTGGAAAGAGATAGGGTCAGGCAGGCTAGGAAAGTGTTTCTCTGGAGTAAAGGGAAATACAGTGTCATCAGGGAGGAAATTAGACGGGTAAATTGGAAGGAGGCATTCTTGGGGAAAAGTACCGAAGGAAAGTGGAGGATTTTCAAGGAATGTTTGTCTGGAGCTCTGCATGACAACGTTCCGATGAGACAGGGGGGTGTTGGTAGGGTACGGGAACCGTGGTGCACGAAGGTTGTGATGAACCTGGTAAATAAGAAAAGAGAGGCGTACAGAAGGTTCAGAGAGCTAGGAGGTGTTAAGGATTTAGAGGAGTATACGCGATGTAGGAAGGAGCTTAAGAAGGAAATTAGGAGAGCGAGAAGGGGTCATGAGAAGACCTTGGCGGGTAAGATTAAGGAGAATCCCAAGGCTTTCTACAAATATGTCAAGAGTAAAAGGATGAGATGTGAAGGCATAGGACCCTTAAAAGGTGAAGGGGGAAAAGTTTGTGCGGAACCGTTAGAAATGGCGGAGGTGCTTAATGAATACTTTACCTCGGTATTCATGGTGGAAAGGGATCTGGGTGGTTGTACTGCTGGATTGCGGAGGACAGAAAGGATCGAGCATGTGGACATAAAGAAAGAGGATGTGTTGGAACTATTGAATGGCATCAAGGTTGGTAAGTCGCCGGGACCGGATGGGATGTACCCCAGGTTACTGTGGGAGGCGAGGGAGGAGATTGCGGAGCCTTTGGCGATGATCTTTGCATCGTCGATGGAGACGGGAGAGGTTCCGGAGGATTGGAGGATTGCGGATGTGGTCCCTATATTCAAGAAAGGGAACAGGGACAGCCCGGGAAATTACCGACCGGTGAGTCTAACCTCAGTGGTTGGTAAGTTGATGGAGAGGATCCAGAGAGACAGGATTTATGATCATCTAGAGAAGTTTAGTATGATCAAAAGTAGTCAGCACGGCTTTGTCAGGGGCAGGTCGTGCCTTACGAGCCTGGTTGAGTTCTTTGAAAATGTGACCAAGCACATTGACGAAGGAAGAGCGGTGGATGTGGTCTATATGGACTTCAGCAAAGCGTTCGATAAGGTCCCCCATGCAAGACTTCTTGAGAAAGTGAGAGGGCATGGGATCCAAGGGGCTGTTGCCTTGTGGATCCAGAACTGGCTTGCCTGCAGAAGGCAGAGAGTGGCTGTGGAGGGGTCTTTCTCTGCATGGAGGTCAGTGACCAGTGGAGTGCCCCAGGGATCTGTTCTGGGACCCTTGCTGTTTGTCATTTTCATAAATGACCTGGATGAGGAAGTGGAGGGATGGGTTGGTAAGTTTGCTGACGACACCAAGGTAGGTGGTGTTGTGGATAGTTTGGAGGGATGTCAGAAGTTGCAGCGAGACATAGATAGAATGCAAGACTGGGCGGAGAAGTGGCAGATGGACTTCAACCCGGATAAGTGTGTAGTGATCCATTTTGGCAGATCCAATGGGATGGAGCAGCAGTATAAAATGAAGGGTACCATTCTTAGCAGTGTAGAGGATCAGAAGGACCTTGGGGTCCGGGTCCATAGGACTCTTAAATCGGCCTCGCAGGTGGAGGATGCGGTCAAGAAGGCGTATGGCGTACTAGCCTTCATTAATCGAGGGATTGAGTTTAGGAGTCGGGAGATAATGCTGCAGCTTTATAGGACCCTGGTTAGACCCCACTTGGAGTACTGCGCGCAGTTCTGGTCACCTCATTACAGGAAAGATGTTGAAGCCATTGAAAGGGTGCAGAGGAGATTTACAAGGATGTTGCCTGGATTGGGGGGCATGCCTTATGAGGATAGGTTGAGGGAGCTTGGTCTCTTCTCCCTGGAGAGACGAAGGATGAGAGGTGACCTGATAGAGGTTTACAAGATGTTGAGGGGTCTGGATAGGGTGGACTCTCAGAGGCTATTTCCAAGGGCTGAAATGGTTGCTACGAGAGGACACAGGTTTAAGGTGCTGGGGGGTAGGTACAGGGGGGATGTCAGGGGTAAGTTTTTCACTCAGAGGGTGGTGGGTGAGTGGAATCGGCTGACGTCGGTGGTGGTGGAGGCAAACTCGTTGGGGTCTTTTAAGAGACTTCTGGATGAGTACATGGGATTTAATGGGATTGAGGGCTATAGATAGGCCTAGAGGTGGGGATGTGATCGGCGCAACTTGTGGGCCGAAGGGCCTGTTTGTGCTGTGGCTTTCTATGTTCTATGTTCTATGTTCTATAATCCCTTAACGCCTTTCCCCAATAAAAACCCATCAATCTCATCTTGAAGCTTCAATTAACTCCACAGATCACTGCCTGTTGGGTATTTCCCGGTTTCCATTGTCCTTTCTCAAAGACAAATTGGAAAATGGGCTTTCTGTGTAAAAGTTTTTCTTGATTTTATTCCCAAATGGCTGGGCTCTAATTTTAAAATTGCCCCCATTTATTCCGCATTCCTCTGCCGGAGGCCATCTTTTTTAAAATATTGACTCAATCAAATCCCTTTATGACTTTAAACACCTCAATTAGACCGTCGCTCAAACCTTCTCAACTAAAGAATATAAAATAAACCTTATTTATTAGTCACAAGTAAGGCTTACATTAACACTGCAATGAAGCTACTGTGAAATTCCCCTAGTCGCCACACTTTGGTGCCTGTTCGGGTCAATGCCCTAACCAGCACGTCTTTCAGACTGTGGGAGGAAACCGGAGCACCCGGAGGAAACCCACACAGACATGGGGAGAACGTATAGGTTCCACACAGACAGTGACCCAAGCCGGGAATCGAACCCAGGTCTCTGGCGCTGTAAGGCAGCAGTGCTAACCATTGTGCCACCATATGAACCAAGCTTAGATAACCTGTCCTTGTGATTTAACTCTTTAAGCTCCAGGCCAGAATTCTCCAGCCGTTGATGTTGAACCTGCGCTGCCAGCGAGAATGGAGAATTTGGCACTCAGCCAAAGCTCTATTCACTGCAGTGGGACCGGAGAATCCCAGCTGCAGGTGAGATTGGAGAATCTCAGCCACGGACGAGGTCGGAGAATCCCAGCCACGGGCGAGGTCAGAGAATCCCAGCCACGGACGAGGTCGGAGAATCCCAGCCGCAGGGCGAAGTCGGAGAATCCCAGCCACGGACGAGGTCGGAGAATCCCAGCCGTGGGCGAGGTTGGAGAATCCCAGTCAGAGTCTAGCCAGAATTCTAGATAACTGAAGCCCTCTCCTCTTCGATATGACAGACAATTACTTGTACCAATGCACTAGATTACAGTTGTGTCTGTTACGCCATCAACATCCACGTTCCTTTGCTTTTCTGCAACTCCTACTGTGATGAGTAGAAAGATCATCAGGTGGCAGGGAACTGCAGGTGTGTTAAATAAGCTCTTCAATTTAATCTACACAAAATGACGTTAACTGTAAGATACGATGGAACGAGGCAAATGTCAGGTCAGGCCTTTCACAATGCTTGCCATAATCAAACAACAATGGGAATCACTGCTGACAGAATTGAAGATTGTGCCCTGATGTGTATTACAATTTTCATAGAATCATAGAATCCTGACATTGCAGAAGGAGGCCATTTGGCCCATCGGGTCTGCACTGACCACAATACCACCCAGGCCCCATCTCCGTAACCCCATGCATTTACCCTAGCTTAGTCCCCCTGACACCAAAGGGCAATTTAAAATGGCAAATCAACCTAATCCGCACATCTTCGGACTGTGGGAGGAAACTGGAGCACCCGGAGGAAACCCATGCAGACATGGGGAGAATGTGCAAATTCCACACAGTCAGTGACCCGAGGCCGGAATTGAACCTGGGTCCCTGGTGCTGTGAGGCAGCAGTGCTAACCACTGTGCCACCATGCTGCCCATTTTCAGTCCAAGTGATCAGATACAGAAGAGTCACCTTTTTATTGAGAGCTTATTCTCACTTCAGAAATATCTTCCACTGATTTGATGCAAAAAAAGAACAAGGTCCAATAAAGTGATCTGGCGCATTGATGTGGAAAATGCTACAAGATGTTCTGACATGTTCTAACTAGTTCAGATTACTTCTGAGCTTTCCTCACGGCATGCATCTTCCAGGGACATTGGTGCCACGCTGGGCCAGAGAAATGACTGCAGAGAGGAATACTCGTCTTTACTACCTGAGTTGCAAGACACTGTCATTTGGTTTATTTCGCAAGTGGAAAAGACTGCGCCTGCCTTCAACTGGAAAGGACACATACGCCTGACTGCTTATGCCTCAGGTTTAAAGGGCAATTGATGTGACTGAAGGCTGATCTGCCATTATCTTTTCATGTCCTTGCTGTCTGCTTAAAGAGCAAATGCAGATCTCTGCTGCTGAGAAAGCAGGAGGGTTGGCGGGCAGAGAAAAATGTGAAACTTCTAACTTCTTGCCTACTTTCTTCTGGGTGTGTCGAGTTAAATCTTGGCGGGAAACCCATGTAAGCTTTGTTTGTCTCCAACCCACACAGTGGCAGGAGATGAAAGAAACAACCACCGGTCTTTATTTGTATCTTCCGCCTTCCTTTTGATATTAAGCTAATACAAGATGAGATCAAAAGAGTAAATTTTTCACAAAAAAGCAAAACTGTCAAACAAAATTAGGCTCCAAAGCAGAACAAGACTGGGATTTATACCCTGACAAGGATATTCATCAAGGATCTAGATCAATCTTTTACCCCTTTCACCTTAACGTTTTGTGAAGGAAATCTCTGAATTTTACCATCCAGCCTCTGCATATGAATTAATAATGCCAAAACGTGACTTGTCAAACTGTTTTACATCAAGCATTTTAATCATGTTTGCATTTACACTACCAAGTGGAATGGTAAACTGAGTGAAATGGGAAACACTGGAGAGATTTGCATTGTCCGCTATTTTCTTTTGTTATTGAGAAATTCAGAAAACTGATCGATTAATACAGATCAAGTCTTCAGGCAGAAGTTCACAAATGTTTTGTTCCAAGAACAAAGTAAAAGCTGGAAATTTGCATCTGCGACCGACGCAAATCTCAAGGACATTATTAGGAATTCCGTTCAGTTCCATAGAGAAAAAAAAATCATTACAATTGGCACTGGTCCAACTCATTTGAATGTAGTACCAATTTTAGTGTTTTCTTCTGATTTGAGCTGATTCATTTAGTTGCCTCTCGTCTGGATCAAAGGAATCACGCTGAACATGATTCACTTTTTTTCAGTAGCTAATTGCCATTGTAACTCTAGATTTTCCTGCAAGATTGTCATTGATACTAAATTGCAAAGAAGGTTTGGGTTGTATTCCCTAAATCAACTAATGAATGTAGCTTCGTTAATTAACACATATTATTCAATCTTGTAACTGGATATCGAAAGGATAAATGATGCATGCAGTACCTCAGATAAATAAATTAAACTCACTGACGTAACTCTTAAACCAAATACATTTCCTTTGGTTCAAATTAAATTAATCTGCGTTGCTTTGAAACTTATTCCACTTAAGATTTGAATGGCAAAAAGCTTCAGATGTCCTGGGGTAGAGTTTCATCTTGGGTGGGATGCGTGCAAAATGAATGATGATTTAGCAGCTCATTGTACATTCTTACAGTCTTCCTTTACCAGTGATTTCAACAGAAACTGAAATTGGATGGAGTGTAAAGTGAGCTACTGGTTCAATACTATTTGGCATGTCTCTTGTGCTGGCAGACTTTCAAACAAATGCATGTTCAAGTGCAATATGCAATGTGCTTTTCATTCTTTCCACATTTTTACACTTCCCAAGTCACTGGAGAGTGATTGTTCTTGCAATGCCATAGATTTTCGAATTCTCATTCATGTGTTAATATTGATGGAAAAGACTTCTGGCCTTTTTACGGCTGTCTTTACTCGTATGGATGGGTGCTTTTCTGATTGGCAGAATGTAACGAGTGGAGTCCCCCAGGAGTCTCACCTTCTTGCAGTTTGCATCAATCACTTAGGTGAGGGGGATGAAGACATGATAGCTAAACTTACAGCTGACACAAAGATAGGTAGGAAAATATATTGCGAAAAAGACATAAGGAGGCTGCAGATGGACATAAATAGGCTGAGTGAGTGGGCAAAAATCTGGCAGATGGAGTGCAATTTGGGAAAGTGTAAAGATGTTCACTTTGGCAGGAAGAATAAAAAAACAGAGTGTTACTGAAATGGAGAACGGCTGCAGAATGAGGTGCAGAGGGATCTGGGTGTTCTAATGCATGAGTCACAAAAGGTTACTCTGCAGGTACAGCATGTTATTAAAGTGGCTAATGGTATGCAATCTTTATTAGGAGAGGAATTAAACATGAATGTAAGAATGTTATGCTTCAGTTATAGGAGGGCATTGGTGAGATGACATCTCAAATCCTGTGTGCAGTTTTGGTCTCCTTCTCTGAGGAAGGATGCAAATGTGTTGGAGATGTTTCAGTGTAGGTTCACGAGACTGATCAGCAGCAGCGCGTAAGCGACAGGAACAGGAGTGGAAAATCCCACTATTGGGCCACCTCCAGTGCCACAAAGGATGCTGCAGGAGCGGGGGGTGGGGGTAGGCATTGGTGTGTACACCGTTTAGGATGGAGATGAGGAGAAACCGAGAGAGTGGTCAGCCTGTGGAGTTCACTACATCTGAAAGTAGTTGAGGCGAAAACATTTCAAAAAGCAGTTAGATACAGCACTTGAGGTGAAGGGGATCAAAGAATATGGGGGGAAGGTGGGATCAGGCTATTGAGTCGGATAGCTCAACACTATCCATCCCGCTGGAGTACAGAGGAAGCTACGTGGGGATGTGGCTGTAGTGTCAGAGGCGGTTGTGTGAGGGAGAGCAGAAATTCATACAGGGAATAGGAAGCACTGGGATGGAAGTCACAGACACATGGAGTGATTAGTAGTTGTGTGAACCATCCCCAATGTGCCACATGAACAGACGCCCACCCCATCATCTCTTCTCTTTGTGCATACCCTTCCAGTAATATTTGTGCTATCCCTTAGACCCTTTCGGTGCAGTACTAATCTGAGACAGTGACACAGGAGGGTCCGTGGGTCCAACAGCATGGTGCTGTCCATGAAGACCCGCTTGGCATGGGGATGGCGAGCAGGGAATCCTGACGGGATGCCAGCAGGCAGCTATTTTAAGCAGCATTCATTAGATGCAAGTGAATGCAAAAGGCGTTCATGCCACCATGAACCCACTGAAGTGGGAAAAACATAAAGATGGGTACCTGACACATAAAACGGCTGCCTGGCACATAAACAGTCACCTGGGAAAGAGACATTAAACAGGCACTGACTTTTAGCACAGACAGCTACTTGAAATTAAAACATGCAGGACAGACAGTTATTTAAAGTTAAACATGCAGGAATCAGATACTACAGGAAACCAGTAAGGGCTTGAGGTACTTTTGAGATAAGGACAGACCTAGGACAATAAGGACTGATAAAGAGATTAGCCACAAATGGGAACGTGAATACATAAATGCAGGAAAACCAATTACTGTATGTATAGACCGAAACTAAGTCATTGATAGTCACTGAAAGAGGAAATGTATCCATTCTATGAAACAGTGCGATGTTAAAAGCCAATGTCTGTATATGTCTGGCTATAACGATGTGTTAAACTATTGATCCTACTCAGCTATAACGATGTGCTAAATGGCTAATGTCCGGACTATCCATTGTCTGAAAAGTATAAAAATGAACCACTCCTGTTGTATCATTGAGAGAAGGTTCCTGCCTAAAGTACTGCGGAGTGCCAGCGCCTTTCTCCACGAAACTTCGTTAAATAAAACTGTATTGTTGAACCTCCAGTCTGACTCCGGTGGTTTTCCCACAACACCACCATGAACCCAATATTGGGAATGTGATTCTTTTCCCGCAGTTTCCTGATTTTTTGGCTCCCGCTAGACTCTCCATTCTTGCCTGTCACCAAACCAGCTGCAGGCGGAATGGGAGAATTCCGTTCTATGCTTCCAAGATTTGCAGGCATGGATTGGTTGTGTGCAGTCAACAATCTGCCTGTTGTGGACAGCATGGGCGGGATTTTATGCCCTCACTTGGAAATTCCTGCCTGAGATCAACGGATATTTCCGTTGTCTGCCCCTCGCCTGCTCCGAATCCGTGGTGGGTGAGGCAGCAGAATTCTGGCACACGTCTCTTTTTCAGTGATACTCAAATATGCAATTCTTCTAATCCCAGAGTTATGGCATAATTTTCTGGTATGCATCAACAGGATGGTGAAAGTGAAATAACTCCTCCGGGACTGGTGTTCCTTCACCAAATTTAGAGTGATTTCTACAGTCAGCAAGTCAGACAGGTACTTCCTGGTACAGAGTGTAAACCCAGAGTCCCAGTAACCCTGACACTCCACATTATATACACATGCTGGGCTCTCTGATTGGACAACCCATTACTGCCTTAATCAGGGAGCTCGTATTCAAAGAGGTCCTATCATCATCATGGGCATCATTAAGGTCATTCGAGAAAGACTTCACATAAGTGAGATAAAGCCTCATAATAGAAATAGCAGCAAGACATTTTGGTCCTTCCTGCCTTGGAATCATAGTGGGCAGAACAAAAAATTGGAGGACCACTTCAAGGTCTGTTGACCGCGGGCGGGGATTTCCAGTCTTGGGGAGCGTGCGGCTGGAAAATCCCGCTCACCATTTTAATATTTATATTACTTGGCAATCTCCATTGCATCGCAGATAACAAGTTCATACTTAGAGAAAGGTCATTGGGTAAATTTGAACTGATTGCTAACCAGGTCATAGCATCATGGCTCAAGTGGCCATTATAGAATCCAGCCCAATATCCGATTCCTGTGCAGCTTGTAATCTTGGATCATTTACATTGTGAATGACACTGATGATTGCAGAATTCTTTATGATATGTCAACTGATTTTACAGTTATTCCCAGGCTGTGTGGGTCATGAGTGCAGTATTTATCTTGGCTGCCCTATCTTACAATGCATGCAGCAATGTGGCATGCTGGGGTGAGTGCCCCAGAGCCCCAACCAGGGCAGAGATCCAGACACAATCTTAGAAAGCAACATTTCCATCAGGTAGGGAATTAGGTGTTGCTCCACTCGCTGTCCCTCACACAGGTTTTGGAAAGATGGCCAAATACTTAAAATCAGTATTTAGCTTTTCTAAAACTGAAATAATGGGCCAGATTTTGCATCTGTCATCAGTTAAACTTTTGTGCAGTACATTTCAGCTCAAAATATTTTTATCCACGAAGGTTCAGAAAGCGAGAGCTGACACGATGCAGCAAGGGAAATGAGCAACGTCGGAGCTGAGTGGTCAGAGATACACCAGATTGAAAGCTTGAGAAACAGTGCAAGAACTGAGCAGGAAATGTCAAGCAGAGTAATTCAATCGCAAATCAAGATGATAGTGCGACCGGTACTATTCAGAGCGACAGGGCAGCAGACATGTGGGAACACCACCACCTGCAGGTTCTTGTCCAAGTCACTCACCATCCTGACTTGGAAATGCATCATCGTTCCTCCACTGTCACCGGGTCAAATTCCTGGAACTCCCTCCCTAACAGCATGCTGGGTGTACCTACATCACATGGATGGTTCAAGAAAGCAGCTCACCACCAACTTCTCAAGGGCGATTCAGGATGAGCAATGAATGCTGGCCTAGCCAGCGACGCCCACATTCCATAAATGAATCTTAAAAAGTAAAGAGAAATAAAAGGAGGGAAAGGAAAGAAGCAAGGGGGCAAAACGAGACAAAGGAAAAATAAACACGTTTCACATTTCAGATGTGACCGTTAAAAATTCTCCAACACATTAACAGCTGAAGGAATGAGACATCAGTGGTTAATGCTCATTTTCAGAGAGTCCTTTAGAGAAGGAAATCTGCCGTTCTTACCCAGCCTGGCCTACATGTGACTCCAGACCCACAGCAATGTGGCTGACTCTCAACTGCCCTCTGAACAAGAGCAACTAGGAATAGGCAATAAATGCGGCACCCATGTCCCACGAATGAATAAAACCTACAACTATTACATTGTTAAAAGGGCACTTAGGTTTAAAATGACAAGTCTGTGCCGAGTTTAGTTCATATCTAGCCTACAAATAAAGCAACTTCAAGCATTGAATGCATACCAATGGTAAGGCAGACAGCAAAAGGCTCAGAGAGCAGCAATGCAACTTGAGCAACTTTTGGATATTAACATTAAACACATATCTGCTTCTTGATAGCAGTTGCTGCAACAGTTACACATACGTAATGGGAAGTGACATTTGCCTCACACGCAGTGAAATCTAGGCTGGAGTTGCATAAATTATTTCAATTCTCCAACCTCACAGAGTGTTGACAATATTCAGTACGCATTTTGCTCATTGCCATTAAGCCCCTGCTCTGCCGTACCAAGACTCAAATATCTGTATTTTCAAATATTGTGGTAGGTTTACAAAGTTAGTGCCAAATTTCCCAGCGATTAAAATTGGTAAATCTAATAATTCCTTCATCTTTCTTAACAGAATGATATCACACAATTAGACCATTTGTTAGGAAATGGAGAAAGTGTAAGCAATTTAGATTGTTTGTGGATCTTAGAAACGAGGCAAAAAGTTAAACTTAATTTGTGTTTCTTTTTCTGGGTGTTCAGAAAGGGTCAACATTTTAGTCCAGCTTCATGTTAAACACAAGTGCCGGCAAGTTTATAAGTTTTAGTTTCACTTTAAATTTTGCCTGCATTGTAATTGAGGGTTTATGATGTAAAAGCCATTGCAGGCTTTAACGTAAACTAAGCTGTTGCTTAGCAACCAGAGACCCACACTGAAAAGTAGAAGCATTTGAGTTCAGTTAGAACCAAGAAACCCAGAAGCTGACCACATTTCACCCATTGGAGGCCAACTGGCTTGTCTTCCCACCAAGGTCATCCCAGCTGAAACCTGACAACACCAAGTTGAAGTCCAACAGGTTTATTTGGTAGCACGAGCTTTCGGAGCGCTGCCCCTTCATGAGGTGAGTGGAGGATTGGATTCACAAACAGGGCATATATAGACACAGACTCAATTTACAAGATAATCGTTGGAATGTGAGTCTTAACAGGTAACCAAGTCTTTATAGGTGCAGACAATGTGAGTGGAGAGAGGGTTAAGTACAGGTTAAAGAGGTGTGAATTGTCTCAAATCAGGTCAGTTAGTGAGATTTTGCAAGCCCAGGCAATCCTGGGGGTTACAGATAGTGTGACTTGAATCCAAGATCCTGGTTGAGGCTGTCCTCATGTATGCTGAACTTGGCTATCAGTTTCTGCTCGGCGATTCTGCGTTGTTGTGTGTCTTGAAGGCTGCCTTAGAGAACGCTTACCCGAAGATCAGGGGCTGAATGCCCTTGACTGCTGTAGGGTTCCCCAACAGGAAGGGAACACTCCTGCCTGGTGATTGTCGAGCGGTGCCCATTCATCCATTGTCATAGCGTCTACATGGTCTCGCCAATGTATCATGCCTCGGGACATCCTTTCCTGCAGCGTATCAGGTAGACAATGTTGACCAAGTCACAAGAGTATATACCATGTACCTGGTGGATGGTGTTCACACGTGAGATGATGGCATCTGTGTTGATGATCCGGCATGACTTGCAGAGGTTGCTGTGGCAGGGTTGTGTGGTGTCGTGGTCACTGTTCTCCTGAAGGCTGGGTAGTTTGCTGCGAGCAATGGTCTGTTTGAGGTTGCGTGGTTGTTTGAAGGCAAGTAGTGGGGGTGTGGGGATGGCCTTGGCGAGATGTTCGTCTTCATAGATGACATGTTGAAGGCTCTGGAGAAGATGTTGTACCTTCTCTGCTCCGGGAAGAACTGGACGCTGACATCTCCACATCACAGCTGAAACCTGCACGGGGTGAGCCTGCTACACTGACCTTGGTGAATCTAGAAGGGCAAACCACTTTTGAAGCATGTTTCACTGGCAGAACAGGCAGTTGGATAGGATGTGCACATCGGAAGCCCTGTAGGTGGATGGAAGCAGTGGGATTTTATATGTCCAGTTATGATGACTTGCCCCACCATTGGGCAAGTTGTCAACCCATCAGGATTGGACATCAGTCGACTGAACAACATCACCATGTTAAAAATGCCAGCAACGGCCCTCAGTCACAGATACAATAATCTCAGTCTGAATAACTGGCTCATAGTTTTCATTTATATTCAGCAGCTGATAGATTATATCCCTTATTTGAGCTCTGCATAATATATCATAGAGGATATTGATTTAATTAGACATCGTTTACATAGGTTTCTAACGAATTCCCATTAAATTTGTGCGGACAGGTTTTTATGACATGAGTTACATGCAGGGTAAGAGATGGTTCGTTCTTAGCTACAAGCAGCAATTCTGCTGCCAGCTGAACTGAGAGCTGAGTGATTAGACAGAATTGATCTGCAGATTTTCTGAAGTCTGGATCAAAACCCAAGTGTCAACTTCGCTGGCAATGCCTGGCCGCCTGCTTCGGGACATGCCCACAGCTGGCCAACTAAGAGGCAGCCTCTGGGATCGCCATCCAATGTGGAACATTGGGTGGAACAGGCACCTGGGTGGCCCAATGAAAAGGCCTTCAGCAGCAGGCTGGGGAACACAAGATAAAGGCAAAATACTGCAGATGCTGGAATCTGAAACAGAAACAGAAATTGCTGGAAAATCTCAGCAGACTTGACAGCATCTGTGGAGAGAGAATAGAGCTAAATGTTTCGAGTTTCGATGACCTTTCAGGTGCGAATTATACTGTAAATGGCAGAACCCTAAGGAACATTAACGTACAGAGGGATCTGGGCGTGCAGGTTCACAGTTTTCTAAAAGTGGCAACACAGGTGGCCAATGTGATGAAGAAGGCATATGGCATGATTGCCTTCAGCAGCCAGGGCACTGAGTACAGGAGTTGGGAAATCATGTCGCAGATATATAAAACTTTGGTTAGGCCGCATTTGGAGTATTGCTTGCAGTTCTGGTCACCACACGACCAGAAAGATGTGGAAGCTTTGGAGAGAGTGCAAATAAGGTTCACCAGGATGTTGCCTGGCGATTTGAGGAGAGGTTGCTATGAGGAGAGGTTGAATAAACTAGGATTGTTTTCACTTAGGGAGGCTGAGGGGAGATCTGATAGAGGTCTACAAAATTATGAGGCATAAACAAGGTGGGTAGTCAGAGACTTTTCCAAGGGTAGAAATGTCAATTACAAGGGGGCACAGGTTCAAGGTGAGAGGAGGAAAGTTTAAGGGAGATGTGCGGGTGCAGAGAGTAGTGGGTGCATAGAACGTGCTGCCAGAGGAGGTGGTGGAAGCAGGCACATTAGCAACAGTTAAGAGGCGTCTGAATGGGTACTTGAATTGGGAGGGAATAGAGGACTAAGTAAGGGCAGAAGGTTTTTTTTTAGTTTAGTTAGGGCATCATGATCAGCTTGGAGGGCCAAAGGGCCTGTCCCTGTGCTGTACTTTGCTTTGTTTTTTGTTCTTTGAAACATTGGCTCGAATCTCTCTCCACAAATGCTGTAAGACTTGCTGAAATTTTCTAGCATTTTCCTTTTTATTTGTGTGATGGGAACACAATTGAGCCGCAACATGGAGGTGCCCTTGGATGACGTGTGAAATTTTTAAACAATATTTGTGGACACAGCTGTCATTCTGGATGGGAACCTCAGCAGAGCCTTTGTTAGTATCTCTGAATATGCTGCTCAGGGGCCTAACATCTGTTTTCAGACCGATCCGCACCTCCTTTGAATGGGATCTAAATTATGCGAGTTGTAATGTAACTGAAAAGAATGGTCACCTTCACTGTCACCCAGAGGACATCATTGGTGTGTGCCTGACACTCCTCATCATTACTGCACTGATCACACAGGTTACGCTGCAGTTGCTTATTAAATCTAAATGTCAGTTTAATTAATAACGTGATTAATAATGTATACAAATCCTACGAGATGCTTCTTTTTCTATTTCCATATGCCCGTAGCAACCTTACATTGTTCATTAATTTGGAATATAATAAAACTAACAATTCTAAGGGCTTGAAAGTGAATCTTGTTGTGACTGGTGCCATTTTTGTTCAGGTATCCAGAGATTCTTATTTGATTTGATTTGATTTATTATTGTCCCAAGTATTAGTATACAGTTAAAAGTATTGCTTGTTGCATGCTATACAGACAAAGCATACCGTACATAGGGAAGGAAAGGAGAGAGTGCAGAATGTAGTGTTACAATCATAGCTAGGGTGCAGAGAAAGATCAACTTAATGCAAGGTAAGTCCATTCAAAAGTCTGATGGCAGCAGGGAAGAAGCTGTTCTTAAGTTGGTTGGGACGTGACCTCAGACTTTTGTATCTTTTTCCTGACGGAAGAAGGTGGAAGAGAGAATGTCCGGGGTGCATGGGGTCTTTAATTATGCTGGCTGCTTTGCTGAGGCAGCGGGAAGTGTAGACAGAGTCAATGGATGGGAGGCTGGTTTGCGTGATGGATTGGGCTACATTCATGACCTTTTGTAGTTTCTTGCGGTCTTGGGCAGAGCAGGAGCCCCATACCAAGCTGTGATACAACCAGAAAGAATGCTTTCTTATCCAACATTAAGGTGCATCAATTTTCAGATCTCCTTCATATTCATCTGGAAGAAGATTTAGATCCTTCCACGTTAATTGAAAGAGTTTTTAAAAGTAAGTTGTTATGGAGACGGATTGTTCTTCACTTGGTATCGTACCAAGGAGTGCAATCTCCCTCATTAGCATTCTGCAACCCCTTCTTCTGGATATAACCCTGGGCCACTGCTGCAGGCAAGAAACTTGATATTCTTTTCTTCAGCAGGCTTGATGCCAGTTAAGGCATGACAGGTGCTTATTTTTCAATCAAAATTAATATCCATGAGTCCTGAGGCTTAACTCTGATTGGTTTTTGCCCTTGTGCAGAAACTGTACCACTGTGTTTGCACCTGAAACCAAACATTGCAAAATTTCTGGTCTTAAAGCTGCACCAAAATCTTTTCACTCCACAATAGAATATATCTTCATGCCATTCCCATATCTCTAAGGCACAGTGGTTACCACTGCTGCCTCACAATGCGAGGGACCTGGGTTCAATTTCAGCCTTGGGTGACTTCCTGTGTGGATTTTGCATGTTCTCCCCGTATCTGTGTGGGTTTCCTCCGGGTGCTCTGGGTTTCCTTCCACACTCCAAAGATGTGTAGGTTAGGTGGATTAGCCATTCTAAATTGTTCCTTAGTGTCAGGGTGATTAGCAAGGTAAATACGCAGGGTTATGGGGATAGGGCCTGGGTGGAATTGTGGTCCGTGTAGACTTGATGGGCCAAAATGGGCTCCTTCTGCACTGTAGGGATTCTATGATTCAATGGGAGTCCTTAAAATCAATTCTTTGGGTTTAATGGGTGATCTGTCAAGAAGGTCTTAATTTTCTGACCAAGCGTTTGCCTGACTGGAAATAAAAGATACTTCATTTGCAATACCGCAAGTAATAAGCATAAAATTGGCTTTACTTTTAAATTTAAGCCTAATTAAAATACTACGAGTAATTTCTGTAAGTTAAAAGATTGAGAGCTTATCTGCTTAGTGTTGGAAAATAGAACACAGCTGCAGGATTGGAAGGATTGCTGAACCTTCAACAGTTAGTCAAAGCCATTGGTATTTACACTGAGAACAATGTTTCTCATTTCAGAATGGTTGCTGGCTCTGCAGACAGGTTCCACATTCTGTAATGTATCACGACCAAGTTAGCGGGGGAAAACTAACTCCTTCCTCTCTTTGTCTCATTCAAGTGTTGGTTACACGAGTTTTTTCTTATATAAAAAAGAGGTGGTATATTTAGCTGTGTATAGCTCAGTGCAAGAAATAAACCAGTCAAGTTCCTAGCTAACAAGTGAAGAGTTAGCCTTATTAACATTCACTCAGTGAATTACGCAGAAATTATTACCAAAAGGTTTAAAATATAAAGGTGCAGGTTGGAATTCTCCAGCCGTTCCCGCTGGCAGGATTCTCTGGTCCCGCTGCAGTGCCCATGGGATTCCTGCCGGTGTGGGGTGACATCAATGGGAATTCTCATTGACAACGGCGGGATCAGAGAATCCTGCCGCTAGCAAACAACGCACCACCTCCCACCAGCAGGAACCATGCAGCTGGGAGACCGGAGAACCTTGCCTATGGTGAAATACGTGCTAATGCCAAAATAACACACACATAATAGCCCCTACTCCCCTGCTGAAACATGCAGAAATGGAGTAGAACTCTGCAGAGTTGCTTGCTTAAGTAATAAGTAAAGTAAGAAAATGATTGTTCATGGATTTTCCAGAAGCTTGTTCAGCTGAAGGGTCCAACTCCACAGGAGCAGTTGACTCCTGGGGTTTCTCACTTGATACATTAGCGTTGATTGGGAATTCTCCTTTTGGCTTGCAGCAATGAGGTCTTCTGGTGGGTTTTATAAAATCACAAGTAGGTCAGCTGGATGAGAAAGAATTCAGAAGAAAGAGAAATCGGGTAATGCCCCTTCGACAGTGCCTCTGACTATCCAAAAATCCAGTCCTTTTCACTCAAGGGTTGGGTCATGTGATTGATCTCTGAAAGCTCCAGGGCCCAGTGTCTCCATAAAAGCAGCTTATGTCTACTGCAATCGCAACCTGGTAGCTGCTATAAGCACATGTCCTTTGCTTAGGAAAAGCGTTCTTTTGAAAAAAGTCCAATATAGATGTATGTTCAGCTGATGATATTCTGAATTAATATTTTGTACAATGCATACCTAGTCCAGCTCACAGGGTATTAAACTTGACGGTAGGCACATTTCATTACAGGATGTCAAGAGAGTCGTACCTTTCCCCAGCAAAAGGGTTTGGGTGGTCCCTGTATCCCTAAGTTTGGCCAAGGGTTCACCTGTCTCATTTGAGGGAAAAGGAGTCACTGTTTCTTTAGTCAAGAAATCCAGAGAACTCCCAGGGATCTTTTTCACCTCACCTGCACCCACAGTGGTGTTTTTACTGGAACCTTCCATCATTTTCAGAGCCAGGGTTTTGTATGCTCTGCTCTCGGTTAGGGTTCCTTCACCTCCACTAACCTGAAGTAACCTGACAAATCCTATAGGCTTTCCCCGAAACTTGCAGCAATCAACTTGTTGCCCATTGAAGGTCCTGGTGGGATGGTACAAATATTCTGTTATCTTTAAAGGAGCCAAGATTATCTGTGTATATTTCTGTATTTCTGCTGCACCATCCATGCTGCACCAACAGTTATCACAGGCTGTTATTATCTCCATGTTCTCAACAGAAAGAAAAGCAGAATCGACCAGCCATTATTGAAGCAAATGGCTTCTTCATGGAAACAGCATTGAGTGAAACCCAAGTATTCAGGAAATCTGCAAGGCAGGCAGTTCACATCATAATTAACATGAAGGTGGTGGAACTATATAATATGAAACAGAAAGTGATCTTCTGTGTTGCTTTTTAACTAAACTAAGTGCAAATTTATCCTTTAATTCTTAAGCAATGGAATGGAATTAGTCGGATTGTCAGAAGCTTTTTCCCAGGATGGAAGACTCAATTACTAGGGGGCGTAGATTAAGGTGCGAGGGGCAAAGTTTAAAGGAAATGTACGAGGCAAATGTTTTACACAGAGGGTGGTGGGTGCCTGGAACTCGCTGCCAGGGGAGGTAGTGGGAGCAGATACAATGGTGACTTTTAAGGGGTGTCTGGACAAATACATGAATAGGATGGGAATAGAGGGATATGTTCCTTGGAAGGGTAGGGGGCTTTAGTTCAGTCGGGCAGCATGGTCGGTGCAGGCTTGGAGGGCCGAAGGGCCTGTTCCTGTGCCGTAATTTTCTTAGTTCTTTGTTCTTTGTTCTAAAGCACTGATTTCAGATCTGTAAATCTTGGCGTGTCTAAGGTCAGCATTCACAAACAGCTGACACGTCTGTGACCCCAGCAGATATATGAGAAATTCTGGCAAGTTGAAGTGATTATTGAGTGTATGCTGCACTATTCAAAATGTGTAAGTTCCTCCACCACAAGAAGCAGTTATTCGCCAAAGAACAGGAACTAAATGGAGGTCGGTCACCAGTGGAGTGCCCCAGGGATCTGTTCTGGGACCCTTGCTGTTTGTCATTTTTATAAATGACCTGGATGAGGAAGTGGAGGGATGGGTTGGTAAGTTTGCCGACGACACGAAGGTAGGTGGGGTTGTGGATAGTCTGGAGGGATGTCAGAAGTTACAGAGGGACATAGATAGGATGCAAGACTGGGTGGAGAAGTGGCAGATGGACTTCAACCCAGATAAATGCGTAGTGGTCCATATTGGCAGGTCAAATGGGATGAAGGAGTACAATATTAAGGGAAAGACTCTTAGTACTGTAGAGGATCAGAAGGACCTTGGGATCCGAGTCCATAGAACTCTTAAATTGGCCCCGCAGGTGGAGGAGGTGGTTAAGAAGGCGTGTGGTGTGCTGGCCTTTATCAAACGAGGGATTGAGTTTAGGAGTCTGGGGATAATGATGCAGCTATATCAGACCCTCGTCAGACCCCACTTGGAGTACTGTGCTCAGTTCTGGTCGCCTCATTACAGGAAGGATGAGGAAATGATTGACAGGGTGCAGAGGAGATTTACAAGGATGTTGCCTGGATTGAGTGGCATGCCTTATGAGGATAGGCTGAGGGAGCTCGGTCTTTTCTCCTTGGAGTGACGTAGGATGAGAGGAGACCTAATAGAGGTATATAAGATGTTGAGAGGCATAGATCGGGTGGACTCTCAGAGGGCTTTTCCCAGGGTGGAAATGGCTGCTATGAGAGGACACAGGTTTAGGGTGCTGGGGTGTAGGTACAGGGGAAATGTTAGGGGTAAGTTTTTCACGCAGAGGGTGGTGGGCGAGTGGAATCGGCTGCCGTCAGTGGTGGTGGAGACAAACTCGATAGGGACTTTTAAGAGACTCCTGGATGAGTACATGGGACTTAATAGGATGGAGGGTTATAGATAGGCCTAGAAGGTAGGGATATGTTCGGCACAACTTATGGGGCCGAAGGGCCTGTTTGTGCTGTAGTTTTTTCTATGTTTCTATGTAACTCTGAATAATCTGTCTGAACTCAAGGTTAGTCATTTGCTGGGCAGATTGAGAAACTGGTTTAAGGAGGCAGATGGGTTGAGATATATCGATGGGGGCAGATGATACAAAATCAAGATAAACCTTTATAAAACACTCATTCAGCCTCAACTTGGAGTATTGTCGGCAGAATTTTCTGGCCCTTCCCAATGACTGGATCCCCATGGCAGCTTCCCTGCTGGTGTGATGGGTGAGCCACGCAAAATGCCGTAGACATCGGTGGATCCAGAAGACCAATGGCGAGCTGCCTCCGTTGCTGGAAAGCACTCCACAGGAGAGCTGGAGAATCCCGCCCTGTGTCGAATTCAGAACACCACACGCTATGAAGAATGTGAAGGTATTGGACACGGTGCAGAATGGTTCCAGGGAAAGGAAACCTCAGTTACTCTGAATAGTCAGCACATTCAGCGCTGTTCTTGTTTGAGAACCAAAATTTAAGATATGATTTATTGAAAAATCACACGATCACAGACTAGACTGTGCGGCACGGTAGCACAGTGGTTAGCACTGCTGCTTCACAGCTCCAGGGACCTGGGTTCGATTCTCGGCTTGGGTCACTGTCTGTGTGGAGTTTGAACATTCTCCCCGTGTCTGCGTGGGTTTCCTCCGGGTGCTCCGGTTTCCTCCCACAGTCCAAAGATGTGCAGGTTAAGTTGATTGGCCATGCTAAAATTGCCCTTGGTGTCCCAGGATGCGTAGGTTAGAGGGGTTAGTGGGTAAATATGTAGGGATATGGGGGTAGGGCCTGGGTGGGATTGTGGCCGGTGCAGACTCGATGGGCCGAATGGCCTCTTTCTGTGCTGTAGGGTTTCTAAGTTTCTTCTAAGTTTCTAAGTAGACAGGGAGAAAGCGTTCCCATTGGCAGAAGGGTCAATCACCAGGAGACACCAATTCATTTATTGATTGGTTGGGATTTGGAGTGCACTGGCTGCAAGTGTGGTTAAGGCAAATTCAATCATTGTTTTCAGAATGGAACCGGATTAGCAGCTGAAGAGAGAATGATACAGGCTATGGGGGAAAATGCCAGCTCAATGGGACCAGCTCAGTCCTACAGAGAGCCGGCACTTCCTTGATGGGCTGAATAGCTTCCTCCTGTCAAAATATTGCTCATAGCCTGCAGAATCTGGCTTTGGCTTGGTAATGTTCCATTGGTACTGGCAACTCTCTGGTACTTAGCTGCAGTATTAGAATTCTAAAACAATTAGTGTTATCTGACCATGCAGGACATCACATTCGAATCAATCTGGTCACAATCTGGCATACAGGTACATAAACATCCTCATCGTGATGAAGAATGGAAATTGTGGTTGTATCTAATCTACCCAAACCCAAACACACGCCCCACCCCACCCTTCTCTCTCTCTCTCTCTCTCTCTTTCTCTGCCTTCCGAACTCAACCTCTCTCAGAGGAGATCTAAAAAATAAACCCAGTCCAAGGTTGAGCACGTACACCTTAAGCCCAAAGACATTTTAAAATTGATCTCAAATGAGTACTAATGAAACACTGGTGAGGCTTTTTCAGATCAATAAAGGAAACAATGTGACACTAGCCTATTCTCTGCCTCAGTCCCATCACTGTGAGTTCCTGGTTCATTGTAACCCAAACAAGTACTGCTTGTTGAATAAACCTAGATTGAAATCTGGAAGAAATGATCTCTTTCAGATATTTTCTGGCTGGGAAAATAATTCAGAGGATTAAAAGAGTCATATATAAGACATTTAGCCAGTGGTGTAAAATTAATCTTTAATCGCAAAGTTAACAATGAGATATTTTCATCTGAGAAGGGTAATCTCATCATTTAACAAGATAAATAACTCTTCTGTTCCAAATGAATTGACTCAATACAATATTCAATTAAAAACATTTGACAGTGAATAATGACATGGATTGAGAATATATCGTGTTTAGTCTGAATAACACTGTATAATCAATCAAAGAAGCTTAACATTGGAAAATGACAAAGAAATTCCAGATCAAAATCTCACAGATGTGTTCAATAGGAGTAATGTCAAAGTAATGGATGAGAAATTGGGATTGTTTGTGGATCTTTTTTTGGGTATTACAAGTACCCTTGCACTTCATAATGACCCACAGTCGCAACACACAAATGTGGGGGGAACCACACCTGAAACCTATCCACCATCTACAAGCACAAATCAGGAGTGTGATGGAATACTCCCCACTTGCCCGGATGGGTGCAGCTCCAACAACACTCAAGAAGCTTGGCACCATCCAGGACAAGGCAGACCCACTTGATTGGCACCACATCTACAAACATCCGCTCTCTCCACCACCGATGCTCAGTAGCAGCAGTGTATACTATCTACAAGATACACTACAGCAATTCACCAAAGATCCTTAGACAGCACCTCCCAAACCCATGACAAATCCATCTAGAAGGACAAGGGCAGCAGATAAATGGGAACACCACCACCTGCAAGTTCCCCTCCAAGCCACTCACCATCCTGACTTGGAATATATTGCCGCTCCTTCACAGTCTCTGGCTCAATATCCTGGAATTCCCTCCCTATCAGCATTGTGGGTCAACTCACAGCACATGGACTGCAGCGATTCAAGAAGGCAGCTCACCACCACCTTCTCAAGGGCAACTAGGGAAGGGCAATGAATGCTGGCCAGCCAGCGACGCCCATGCCCCACAAATGAATAAAAAAAATAGACATGGCCAGAATTTTGTGCGCACATGACAGAAGTGTGTCAACATTAAAGGGCTAATTCAGGCCAAGTGAATGTAATTGACAGCAATTTTGAGTGGTCTGTCTGCATTTCTGCTCAGTGCCAAATAAGCAGGTGGTCTTTATGTTTATCATTCTACATCCAGGGTGGAATAAAAGGCCCACAGGATGTTGGCAGAGCGAGGAGTTGGGAGTTTTGCTGTGAGTTGTTAGTACTTGGAATGAAGATCATTTCTGGCACCATTTTGGTGTTTTGGAAAACTCTCCTTTTTAGGCATTTGCAGATGCTTTCTTCAGGAGGCCCCTTCAGTGCAGAAAGCTGTGTAATCAACTGGACAAACATGGGGATTGCTTACTCAGCTGAATGGACCTCCTCAGAATAGGAAAAGAGTGCCAGAAGGGAGAGGTGGGCAATTGTCCACAGGGACTGCCCCAGAGTCTCCCCGATGGACTGAGAGACCAGAAGGGTCGGAGGGCCAGCAAGATTTGCAAGGCAGTCGGTCAGGAGAAGGTACCATTACCCAATGGATAGAGTACAGGCAGCTATTATGCTACCCAGACATGTCTGAGGTTCAGTGCCGATGTAGACTTCGCCTTTCCAATGACACTGTCACCTCTATAAGAGAAATGATTGGCCCCAAAATTGCCTGCAATTCTGCAGGTGGCCACCCAATGCCAGTGGCTTTGAAGAGAGTTGAGTTGGAGGGACTTCGAGGTGCACCTGTTCCCACATTTGTGCAGGAAGTAATATGAGTACTTGTAATGAAATGAGACAGATGTTTATTGTGTCAACTATTTAAAGAAGGATTCATCTTTTGATTTGATTAATCCTTCACAAATTAATTCATCGTGCATTATGTTGATTTTAGTTGGTTTGTTACAGTAAATCTTATCCTGCAGCTTTCTATCCATTGATGTCATGGGGATTCCTTTCTTTTACAAAATTATCAGACTCTGCAGGGAGTAGAACAGGACTGAAATCATTGTAGTGAATAAACATCAAGAAGTTCATTGCATTGTCTTCCAGTTGATCCGCACAGGTTACTCACCCATCTCAATCCCAATTTCAGGGGCGACCAAATTTAGTCCGCTGCATAACCAGAAACTAAAGGTGGTACTTTTGCGATTGGCCAACCGTGGGATCTTCTGGTGCCACTAATATCTGCGGTGTTTACTATGGCTCGCACCCTCTGCTGCCGGGGAAGCCACTGCCAGCGGTGTCGCCATTGGCAGGACTGGAAGATCATGCCACTAGGAAGCGCTGGGAAATTCAGCCTTAATCTAAACATCAGAGACAACCTATCCAGTCAATGGCCTGTTATCGAACTGTTGTAGTAGAAGTGCTAATGTTGGACCATTAAAGGCTAGTTTCCCCATAAATCTTCCAGTTAGTTGCATGTAAGAAAATTTCATCTGATAAGTTTGGTTGCATTTGTAGACAAGACATTGAGGTCTTGACCTTCTCCTGTTCCCAATTCTTGTGTTATTGTGTGAAAGGCCAGTGCCTGATTCATTATCTCAACAGTCCCTATCGCTCTTCCATTTGAGAAGTTCATCAAATTTCCACAAGGTCTGTTTTTTTGAGCCCTAACTGCTTTGACTTTTCAGTCTCATGTCTTTTTGTGTAGCATGGCGGGAAATCATATTGTAATTTCTTTGCTGCTGGCTCACTTCCCATTGCGTTCACACCAGCACCAAGTGACAACACTGACATTAATTATGCTCATAGTTTGAAATATGCACATTACTAATAATCTCCTTAGGTTGGATAGACTTTCTTATTTGTCCTGTAACAGTTCTTTTGTTTAAAATAATTAGGGAGGAATGACACATCTTACAAAATAATTATTTGCAATTTTGTGAATCAGTCTTTTGTGAAAGAAAACAAAAGGACCATTATCCATAATTCTCCACTCCATATCAGACTGTAGCTGTGCTTTGTTTAACTCCCAATATTTGGGTTATGTCTCTATAATCCATACAACCAGTTATTTTTTGCAGTATCAGTGCAGCTTGACCTGTTACCAACAATGGAATAACACATGATTAACATGGGATTAACATGTTAAAACTCAATTTACTGTCTTTTACACAATAAAATTCCGTACCTGAATCAGCTGTGTGTGAACAATGTGACACCAAAACCAAGCCTGATGTATGGAATAGCAATTCCGATTCTATTTGATCTCAGGACACATAGAATACTTGCCTGACTACACGGTCATGGAATACATAATGAACTATAGGATGTTAGAAAGTACAGGCAACCAGAGGGACCTTGGGGTGCATGTCCAAAGATCCCTGAAGGCAGCAAGACAAATAGATAAGGTGGTTAAGAAGGCATATGGAATACTTATCTTTATTAGCGGGGGCATAGGATATAAGAGCAGGAAGGTTATGATGAAGCTGTATAAAACACTGGCTAGGCCACAGCTAGAGTACTGTGCTCAGTTCTGGTCGGCACACTATAGGAAGGATGTGACTGCACTGGAGAGGGTGCAGAGGAGATTCACCAGGATGTTGCCTGGACTGAAGCGTTTCAACGATGAGGAGAGGCTGGTTAGGCTGGGGTTGGTTTCCTTGGAGCAGAGAAGGTTGAGGGGGACCTGATTGAGGTGTACACAATTATGAGGGGCATAGATAGGGTAGCTAGGAAGAAATTTCCCTCTTAGTGGAGGGGTCAATAACTAAGGGGCATTTGTTTAAGCTAATGGGCAGGAGATTTAGAGGAGATTTGAGGAAAAGTTTTTTCACCCAGAAGATGGAGGGAATCTGGAATTCATTGCCTGAAAAGTTGGAAGAGGTGATGTGGTATTTTTAAAGGATTGGCTTGCAGACCACGAAGCTACAACACACAAGAGCTTACTGGAAAGGTGTTTACAGGCTGCTAGGATAGACTGCCTATGCAAACGGACAAAGATGTCATCAAAACATCACACAATCAGTCCCTTAAAGGGACCTTGTTTCAACAAGAAACAAACGTGAATCCACAACTCTTTCCTCCCCATTTACCTCAGAGATTTCTGCAATGAAATACAATAAATGTTAGTGCTCAAAATTCTCAGCATGAACAATTAGTAAACACAACAGTCAATAGGTTAGATGTTTTGGAGGATGTCAGTTTCTTTGTAGTTGTCTGAGAACCTCAGACATTTTGTTTGGACTGCAACCTCTGTTGTTTTTGGTTTAGTTTGGATGTCATCCATGGTTGTCTTCATCAGAGTCGGAGGTTGGCTTGGTGATGTAGTGTTCTCAACTGTGACACTGTCTTCCCCAATTGTTTTGGGTATTCTCAGGTTCTCAGGAATTTCCACGTCTTCACTTGGCACAGCTTGTTGTGGACTCATGGTTGACTCTGTCTCTGGCAAACTAGTTCTGGTTACCAAACGTTGGTCAGCCTGTCTTCTCCACACTACATCATCCTGAGTTTGAACAGTGTAGGAGAAGGGCCATGCCAGTGCTAAGATGATGACAGGTATCCACTTCTCACTGCTGGTATAGTTCCTTGCCAATACATCCTGACCTTTCTGAAAAATATGGCATTTAGCCCTGTTCTCATATTGTATAACGGGACCTTGCTGTTTCTTCTCAATAATTTCTCATATCTTAGCAGGCTTCAGCAAATCAAATGCTGCGCATAATTGACATTTTACCATGAATAATACTGGAGGACTTTGAGTTGTCTAATGTGTTGTATTCCTGTATGTCATCAGGAATTGGCTCAATCATTTTGAACCTTGCTCTTGAGTGACCTTCAATGAATGTTTCATCATCGGAACAAACCATTCTGACAGCCTACTTGTGGCAGGAGGGTAAGGAGTGGATCAGATGTGTTGAATCCAGTTCTCCATTAAATAGATTATGAATTCTTGCAAAATAAACTGAGGCCTACTGTCACTCACAAGTTGTTCAGAGGAACTGAATCTTCCAAAAATCTTACCCAGTGTTTTTACTGTTCTCTCTGAGGACGTAGTCTTCATAATGATGACATCATGCCATTGGGAGTGCATGTCAACCACAATGAGAAACATTTGTCCTTCAAATGGTCTGGCATCAGCTATATCAACTCTTTATCATGATCCTTCTGGCCATTCCCATGTGTGTAATGGCATTAGTGGCAGCAGCTTTTGAACTTTTGCACAAAATGAAGACATCCCCGCCTTCTCCTCGATTTCAGTAAGGAGCTCTGTCCACCAAAAATAGCTTTGGGCTATGTCCTTCATCATTACTATACCACGTTAACTTTGTGTAGTTTATTTACCGCATATTTCCTGAGCAATGGTGGAATGATGGCTCCCATTCCTGGAGGAGACAACTAGCTGGTTTTAGTTTAGTTAGGGCATCATGATCGGTGCTGTCGTCTTGCCAAGAGACACCATGTCCGTAACTCCTGACAGTTGTGAGTCATTTCTGGTAACCTTGTTAACTTGAGCTGTGGTTTAAAGGAGTGTAAAAGATAGATGCGCTATAATGTGGATAAATGTGAGGTTATCCACTTTGGTAGCAATAATAGGAAGACAGATTATTACTTGAATGGGTGTAAATTGAGAGAGGTGGATACTCAATGAGACCTTGGAGTCCTCATGCATCAGTTGCTGAAAGTAAGTGAGCAGGTACAGCGGGCAGTAAAGAAAGCAAATGGTTTGTTGGCCATCATAGAGACGATTTGAGTACAGGGATAGGGATGTTTATTGCAATTGAATAGCACATTGGTGAGGCCACACGTGGAGTATTGTGTGCAGTTTTGGTGTCCTTATCTGAGGAAGGATGTCCTTGCTATAGAGGGAGTACAGCGAAGGTTTACCTGGCTGATTCCTGGGATGGCAGCTCTGTCATATGAGGAGAGACTAAGTCGGTTAGGATTATATTCACTGGAGTTTAGAAGAGTGAGGGGGATCTCATAGAAACTTATAAAATTCTAACAGGGTTAGACAGGGTAGATTGAGAAAGAATGTTCCGAATGCTGGGGGGGGGACCCAGAACTAAGGGTCATAGTTTGAGGATAAGGGGTAAACCTTTTAGAACTGAGGTGAGGAGAAATTTCTTCACCCAGAGGGTGGTGAATGTGTGGAATTCTCCACCACAGAATGAGGCCAAAATGTTGTCTGATTTCAAGAAGAAATTAGATATAGCTCTTGGGGCTAAAGGGATCAAGGGATATGGGGGGAAGGGGGGATCAGGATATTGAATTCGATGATCAGCCGTGATCAAAATGAATGGTGGAGCAGGCTCGAAGGGCCGAATGGCCTCCTCCTGCTTCTAGTTTCTATGTTTCTATGTACACTCCAAGATAAGTATCCTTTTATTGATACTAATTTCTCTGGCACTGATGCTAATTTTTGCGATCTGCAGATTCACCTTTCGGAATTCAGTTATTGGTGGATATTTTATCTCTTTTTTCTCTTTTTTGCAACCCCAATTTCTTTTTTCTTTTATTTTCAATGAGAAAACTGTTGAAAATACTTAAATATGCCAAACATCCCAGCATCTTATCCAAACACAGTGCCTGTAGTGCCCAAGACATTTTACAGAGTCAAGAGGATAGATAGATGCGAAACAGTGCGGGGAGGGGGGTGGGTAACGGGGGTCGGGCTGGGAGGAGCATGGGGGGTGTGGAGGGGGGGGGGGGGGGGGGTTGGATTCTGGCCAGGGGGTTTCTGGTGTTGGGTTGAGTCTGGTTGGGCGAGGGGTTTCTTAATTGGGGAGAGGTATGGGGGGGAGAAGTTCCCCTGGGGGATTGGGAGTGGGGGTAGTTGGGGGAGGGGTCTCCTAAGGGGTCCGGGGTGTGCAGGATGTCCTGTGCAGGGCTCAGTCTAGATATTTAAAGTAATTATTCTGGAGTTAGTGTTTTTTCCCTTTTAACTCTTTCAGAGTAACAATCAGGGTACAACTGAAAAACCAGCTGAAGTTAATAATTTAAATTGCTTCTGTTGAAAGCCTCCCAGCCCAGCGTAATTTTCCAGGGGAAGTTAACGCTTCCAGACAATTGCCTGGTAAGCTGGGAATGGGTTATATGGGAACATCCTACAGCGATTCTCCATTGGGGTATCTCCCTCCCCCAAATCAGATGCTGGGGAGCCAGGAAGATACGGTCTGATTTGATTTGATTTGATTTGATTTGATTTGACTTGATTTATCATTGTCACATTTATCAACATAAGTGAAAAGTATTGTTTCTTGCGCGCTATACAGACAAAGGATACCGTTCATTGAGAAGGAAAGGAGAGAGTGCAGAATGTAGTGTTACAGTCATAGCTAGGGTGTAGAGAAAGATCAACTTAATGCAAGGTAAGTCCATTCAAAAGTTTGACAACAGCAGGGAAGAAACTGTTCTTGAGTCGGTTGGCGCGTGATCTCAGACTTTGTATCTTTTTCCCGATGGAAGAAGGTGGAAGAGAGAATGTCCAGAGTGCGTGGGGTCTTAATTATGCTGGTTACTTTGTCAAGGCAGCGGGAAGTGTAGACAGAGTCAATGGATGTGAGACTGGTTTGCGTGATGGATTGGGCTACAATCACAACCTTTTGTAGTTCCTTGTGGTCTTGGGCAGAGCAGGAGCCATACCAAGTTGTGATACAACCAGAAAGAATGCTTTCTATGATGCATCTGTAAAAGTTGGTGAGAGTCGTAGCTGACATGCCAAATTTCCTTAGTCTTCTGAGAAAGTGGAGGCGTTGGTGGGCTTTCTTAACTATAGTGTCAGCATGGGGGGACCAGGGCAGGTTGTTGGTAATCTGGACACCTAAAATCTTGAAGCTCTCGACCCTTTCTACTTCATCCCTATTGATGTAGACAGGGGTATGTTCTCCTTTACACTTCCTGAAGTCGATGACAACCTCCTTCGTTTTGTTGACATTGAGGGAGAGATTATTGTTGCTGCACCAGTTCACCAGATTCTCTAACTCATTCCTGTACTCTGTCTCGCCATTGTTTGAGATCCGACCCACTACGGTGGTGGCATCAGCAAGCTTGAAAATCCAATTGGAGGGGAATTTGGCCACACAGTCATAGGTGTATAAGGAGCATAGTAGGGGGCTGAGAACACAGCCATGTGGGGCATCAGTGTTGAGAATGATCATGGAGGGTATGTTGTTGCCTATCCTTATTGATTGTGGTCTGTGAGTTGGGAAGTTCAGGATCCAGTCTCAGAGGGTGGTGCCGAGGCCCAGGCTACAGAGTTAGGAGATGAATTTCGTGGGAATAATAGTTTTGAAGGCTGAGCTGTAAATAAATAGGAGTCTGACATAGGTGCCCTTGTTATCTAGGTGTTCCAGGGTTGAGTGCAGGGCCAGGGACTTGGCGTCTGCTGTGGACCTGTTGTGGTGATAGGCAAACTGTAGTGGATCCAGGTAGCCCAGGAGACTGGAATTGATTTGTGCCATGGCTAGCCTTTCAAAGCATTTCATAATGATGGATGTCAGAGCCACTGGCTGATAGTCATCAAGGCACGCAGCTTGATTTTTCTTAGATACCGGGATGATGGTCATCTTCTTGAAGCAGATAGGGACCTCAGATTGTTGTAAAGAAAGGTTGAAGATGCCTGTGAATACTTCCTCCAGCTGGTCTGCACAGGAACTGAGTGCTCGTTCGGGTACCCCATCCGGGCCAGTCGCTTTCCGTGGGTTGACCTTCGAGAAAGCTGCTCTGACATCTGACATCCAGGTGCAGTGTGTCAAAATTCGCAGATGACACTAAGATGAGTGGCAGAGCAAAGTGTGCAGAGGACACTGAAAATCTGCAAAGGGATATAGATAGTCTGAGTGAGTGGGCGAGGGTCTGGCAGATGGAGTACAATGTTGGTGATTGTGAGGTCATCCATTTTGGTAGGAATAACAGCAAAATGGACTACTATTTAAATGGTAAAAAATTGCAGCATGCTGCTGTGCAGAGGGACCTGAGTGTCCTTGTGCAGGAATCTCAAGGAGTTGGTTTGCAAGTGCAGCAGGTAATTAAGAAGGCAAATGGAATTTTGTCCTTCATTGCTCATGGAGTTTAAAAACAGCGAGATTATGTTGCAGCTGTATAAGGTGCTGGTGAGGCCACACCTGGAGCACTGTGCACAGTTTTGGTCTCCTTATTTGAGAAAGGATATACTGGCACTGGAGGGGGTGCAGAGGAGATTCACTAGGTTGATTCTGGAATTGAGAGAGTTGGCTTATGAAGAGAGACTGAGTAGACTGGGGCTATACTCATTGGAATTCAGAAGAATGAGGGGAGATCTTATAGAAACATATAAGATTATGAAGGGAATAGATAAGATAGAAGCAGGGAAGTTGTTTCCACTGGTGGGTGAAACTAGAACCAGGGGGCATAGCCTCAAAATAAGGGGACGAAGATTTAGGACTGAGTTGAGGAGGAACTTCTTCACACAAAGGGTTGTGAATCTGTGGAATTCCCTGCCCAGTGAAGCAGTTGAGGCTAACTCATTGAATGTTTTTAAGGCAAGGATAGATAAATCTTTGAACAGTAAAGGAATTAAGGGTTATGGTGAGCGGGTGGGTAAGTGGAGCTGAATCCATAAAAAGATCAGCCATGGTCTTATCGAATGGCGGAGCAGGCTCGAGGGGCCAGATGGCCTATTCCTGCTCCTAGTTCTTATGTTCTTATGCAATGTTGACCCCAGATACAGTTTCATCCAGGGCTTCCAGGGTTGAGGGCATGCTCTCGCTGACCTCTTGCTTGAAACAGGCGTAGAATGCATTGAGCTCATCAGGGAGGGGTGCGTTGGAGCTGACGATTTTACATGCCTTCATCTTGTAGCCTGTTATGTCTTGCAGATCTTGCCATAGTCGGCGGGGGCCGGTGTGGCTCGCCTGGGACTCTAGCTTGGTCCAGTACTGTATGTGTCTCTTGTCATTTCACCATCTAATCAGCATGTCATGGAAGCCTCCACATGCTCAGCAGGTTCCTGTCATGAACTTGTAAACTCCTCACCAGGAGCTTGGAGCACTGCTGTGGCAACCATTAAAACTAGGTTAGAACTAAAAAAAAACACTGCTGTGGAATACAATCTCGTTTTCCAATGTTTTATGGAACGCACAAGTCATTAAAAGGTCAAGTTCAGCAATGCTTCAAGGAGAACTGGCCTCCTTATCACTCCAGGATACTCTTCCTGCAGAGGTATATAAGGAAAAAAAACACATCATAAATTCATGTGTAAAGAGTATATGAATTATCTCCTTCAGCTGACATTGTAGCACATTTTGCTCCTCGGTTTAGTTCTTTATTATAATCCAGCTGACAGTCACAATGGCACACAAGCTGACAATACCATCCACTACTCGGGCTCATTTTTTACGAGCACTAGCCCACAGGAGGTAGGCGATGCATTTAAGGCATTCACCACATAAGCTTGTTTATTTCTTCAGGTGTAGAATTATTCAGACGTTATTTATGAAACGATCGCATTTGGCAAATTCTGGAAGTAATGCATGAAAATAACTATGACATAAATAGGCTTGAAGCCACCGAGACAGAAGGCTGGGAGTGATGGTTCTGCCAAGATTGGCAATGGATGCTTGTCTTGAACACAAGTCAATTTTGTTTCACCAACAGATGCCAATGAGTTACATCTGGATGATTCAAGTTATCGACAAGAAATGTCACTTGTTGTAATCAAAATGCATGCACACATTGGTCACTCATCATCTGCGGTACTTATACAGGAAGCATACTGTTCCCATCTGCTGTACTGAACAAAAACCTGCTCTTTGTCAACCTGTCACTCTCAAATACCAGCCTCTCTCTATGATAATATTTTCTATTATAGCGTGTGACCTGCTCTCAAATATCAGCCTTGCTTCTGTGTCCACATATACCATTCCTTTAGAGTGCATATAATGCAGTACTGAATCTGGGAGAGTCAAAACTCAGTTTAAACATTCATATATATTCAAAGATACATTTAAATAGTACCAGGTGGATCTGAAATCTTAAATTTAGTTAACATGCTACACAGCTTCCATTCTTTCTTGATCAGCTCACAGGTTCCCGAGTTCTCTGTATTTATTTATAAATTTGCTTGTCTCGGGCATTTAATTCCCTGTAGCTTAGTGAAACAGATGTACAGAAATATTTAATTGCTCTCCCTAAGGAATAACATTCATTTTAAAAATCAATAATACTACCGCACTGTTTGCAGGAATGTGTTAATGGAATACAAAAATAATTACTGTCTTTCCTTCCCGCGGCATTTATTTTGAAATTTCTACGGGGGAACTCAAACATTCCAACTCATCTTCATCTCCGAATAAACCAATTACATTATTTAGTGTACATGTAGCAGTTGTATCAATATAGGAACAGGAGGAGGCCATTCAGCCCCAGAGACTGTGCTGCCATTCAATGGGATCGAGTTGGATCTGTATCTAAATTCACTTTGTCTTGATCCCAATCCTTTAAATACACACTTTCAGAAAAATTCTATGGATCTCAGATTTAATAATCACTCACTGAGCTAGAATCTATTGCTTTTAGTGGAAGGGAGTTCATTTCTACTATCCTTTACGCAAAGTAAGTGTTTCCCAATTTCTCTTCAAAATACCCTGGCTTTGCTCTTTTGGTGAACTCTCTTCCTTCCAGATTCCCCGGTCAGCAGAAAGTTGTTTTCATTCACCCTATATCCTGTATCCACCTGATATTCAATATGCACCTGATATTGTCAATCCACTCTGTAGCCTAATCCACCCTTATCCTATATCTGCCCTTATGCTATATCCACCCTTATGCTATATCACCCTTATCCTATATCCACCCTTATCCTATATCCATTCATTATCCTATATTCACACAATCAATTTCTTTCAGAATCCTACAACCTCAAGCAACCTCAGCAATAACCTGCTCAGTGACGCCCAGTTTGGGTTTCGTCAGGGTCACTCAGCTCCTGACCTCATTACAGCCTTGGTTCAAACATGGAAAAAAAGAGCTGAACTCCAGAGGTGAGGTGAGAGCGACAGCCCTTGACATCAAGGCCGCATTTGACCAAGTGTGGCATCAAGGAATCCTAGCAAAACTGGAATCAATGGGTATCAGGGGACAAACTCTCTGCTGGTTGGAGTCATACCTGGTACATAGGAAGATGGTTGTGGTTGTGGAGGGTCAGTCATCTCAGCTCCAGGACATCACTGCACGAGTCCCTCAGGGTAGTGTCCGAGGCCCAACAATCTTCAGCTGCTTCATCAATTACCTTCCTTCCATCATAAGGTCAGAAGTGGGGATGTTCGCCGATGATTGCACAATGTTCAGCATCATTTGCGACTCCTCAGATACTGAAGCAGTCAATGTTCAAATGCAACAAGATTTGGACAATATCCAGGCTTGGGCTGACAAGTGGCAAATAACATTCGCGCCACACAAATGCCAGGCAATGACCATCACCAATAAGAAACACTTGAACCACAGCCCCTTAACATTCAATGATATAACCATCACTGAATCCCCCACGGTCAACCTCCTTGGGGTTATCATTGACCAGAAACTCAACTGGACTTACCACATAAACACGGTGGATGCAAGAACAGGTCAGAGGCTAGGAATACTGTGGCAAGTAACTCACCTCCTGACTCCCCAAAGCCTGTCCACCATCTACAAGGCACAAGTCAGGAGTGTGATGGAATACTCCCCACTTGCCTGGATGGGTGCAGCTCCAACAACACTCAAGAAACTTGACACCATTCAGGACAAAGCAGCCCGCTTGATTGGCACCACATCTACAAACATCCACCCCCCTCCACCACCGACGCTCAGTAGCAGCAGTGTGTACTATCTACAAGATGCACTGCAGCAATTCATCAAAGATCCTTAGACAGCACTTTCCAAACCCATGACCATTTCCATCTAGAAGGACAGGGGCAGCAGATGCATGGGAACACCACCATCTGCAAGTTCCCCTCCAAGCCACTCACCATCCTGACTTGGAAATATATTGCCGTTCCTTCGCAGTCGCTGGGTCAAAATCCTGGAATTTCCTCCCTAACCGCATTGTGGGTCAACCCACAGCACGTGGACTGCAGCGATTCAAGAAGGCAGCTCACCACCACCTTCTCAAGGGCAACTAAGAATGGGCAATAAATGCTGGCCAATCAGCGATGCCCATGTCCCATGAATGAATTTTTTAAAAAGTCACTCTTTAACCTTTTATATTCCAGAGAATAAAGTCCAGTTTATGTTTCCAAAATCATCACTGCACTCATTCCAAAGCCAATACATTAAAGTGCAGCCTTTCATGACTTTCTTGTTCATATATTGGTTTACCAATGCTTTATACTTTATCCACAGCATTTCCCCCCATCATGTAAGCAAAGTTTGTTTATCTTTGTTTTCCTCTCTGAGGGGTAGTCTCTGGAGCAAATTCCTTCCTGCACACCCTGCCAGCATATTCTTTCTGAGGTGCAGCACCTTGAATCTTACACAGTATTCCAGATGTGCTCTAACAAGAGCTTTTCTATCACTGTAGCAAAACTTCTCTATTCTATTATAGACTTTAAATATAAAGTCTAACATTGCATTAGAAATTTTTGATTATTTTTTGTACCTGACTACAACTTGTAGTGATTGACGCATAAAAACTCTGAAATACCTTTGGATATGCATTGTTTCTAGGTTTGCAGGTGAGGTGGTGTTACTAGACCAATAATCCAGGGGCCCAGGCTAATGCTCTGGGGAATGGGTTCAAATCCCACCATGGCAGCTGGTGGATTTAAATTCAATTAGCAAAATCTGGATTTGAAAGCTATGAAACTCATCTGGTTCACTAATGCCCTTTTGGAAACCTGCTGTCTCACATGTTTGGCTCTGGAATGGCTTCCCAAGCCACTCAGTTGAATCAAACCGCGACAAAGTCTAATAAGAGGGATGAACAAACTGGAGAGAACTGGCATTGGCCTAGACACTGGAAGTAACAGCAACATGGCTAGCTCTGTCAACCCAACCGAATCCCCCCATTGGGGGAACCATCACATGGGCTGGTCAAACAACAACCTGACATAGTCACATTTACAGAATCATACCTTACCATATCCCAGACACCAGCATTACCATTCCTTGGTATATGCTCTGTCCCACCAACAAGGCAGATGCACCAGGTGTGGCAGCACACTGGTACATAGTCAGGTGGTACTGCGAGTTCTCAACATTGACTCTGGGCCCCATGAAGTCTCATGGCACCAGGTCAAACATGGGCAAAGAAATCTCCAGCCCGTTGCCACCTATTGCCACCCCAGCCCCATCCCTTCAGCTCATGAATCTGAAATACTCCATATTGAACACTACTTGGAGGAAGCACTAAGGATGGCAAGGGCACAGAATGTCCTCTGGGTGGAGAACTTATCACCAAGAGTGACTTGGCTTCACCATCACTGACCAAGATGGCTGGGCCTTGAAGCATGTAGCCACGAGATGATTTGCAGACGATACTAAGATTGGCAGAGTTGCAGATAGTGATGAAGATTGTCAGAGAATACAGCAGGATATAGATAGGCTGGAAAATTGGGCAGAGATGAACAGAGTGGGAATCACATGAACGGAGTGGGAATGGAGGGATACAAAAGAAATGTCTAGTTTAGACCAGGGAGCGGCACGGGCTTGGAGGGCCGAAGGGCCTGTTCCTGTGCTGTATTGTTCTTTGTTCTCTGTTTTTTAGAAATGGCAGATGGAATTTAATCCAGACAAATGTGCGGTGATGCATTTTGGTAGATCCAATTCAGGTGTATAGACACAGAGAGAGATCTGGGAGTACAGGTCCACAGATCCTTAAGAGTGGCAGCACAGGTGGAAAAGGTGGTGAAGAAAGCATACGGCACGCTTGCCTTCATCGGACGGGGCATCGAGTTTAAAAGTTGGCAAATTATGTTACAGTTATATAAAACATTGGTTAGGCCACATTTGGAATCCGGTGTCCAATTCTGGTCACTACACCAGAAGGACGTGGAGGCTTTGGAGAGAGTGCAGAAAAGGTTTACCAGGATGTTGCCTGGTATGGAGAGTATTAGCTATGAGGTTGAATAAACTGGGATTGTTCTCCTGGAAAGACAGAGGCTGAGGGATGACCTGATAGAAGTTTATAAAATTATGAGAGGTATAGATAGGCTGAACAGTTGGAAGCTTTTTCCCAGGGCAGAAATGACAATTCCAAGAACAAACAAAGAACAAAGAAAATTACAGCACAGGAACAGGTCCTTCGGTCCTCCAAGCCTGCACCGACCACGCTATCCGTCTTACCTAAAACCCCCTATGCTTCCGGGGACCATATCCCTCTATTCTCATCTCATTCATGTACTTGCCAAGATGCCCCTTAAAAGTCACTACCGTATCCCCTTCCACTACCTACCCCGGCAACGAGTTCCAGGCACCCAGCACTCTCTGTGTAAAAAATCTGCCTCGTACATCTCTTTTAAAACTTGCCCCTCGCACCTTAAACCTATGCCCCCTAGTAATTGACTCTTCCACCTTGGGAAAAAGCTTCTGACTATCCACTCTGTCCATGCTTTTCATAATCTTGTAGACTTCTATCAGGTCTCCCCTCAACCTCCGTTGCTCCAGTGAGAACAAACCAAGTTTCTCCAACCTCTCCTCATAGCTAATGCCCTCCATACCAGGCAACATCCTGGTAAATCTTTTCTGTACCCTCTCCACATCCTTCTGGCAGTGTGGCGACCAGAATTGAACACTATATTCCAATTGCAGCCTCACTAAGGTTCTATAAAGTTGCAAAATGACTTGCCAATTTTTAAACTCAATACCCCAGCCGATGAAGGCAAGCATGCCGTATGCCTTCTTGACTACCTTCTCCACCTGCATTGCCACTTTCAGTGACCTGTGTATCTGTACACCCAGATCCCTTTGCCTATCAATACTCTTAAGATTCTGCCATTTACTGTGTATTTCCTATCTGTATTAGACCTTCCAAAATGCATTACCTCACATTTGTCCAGATTAACCTCCATCTGCCATCTCTCCGCCCAAGTCTCCAACTGATCTATATCCTGCTGTATCCTCTGAAGATCCTCATCGCTATCCGCAAATCCACCAACCTTTGTGTCGTCCGCAAACTTACTAATCAATCCAGTTACATTTTCCTCCAAATCATTTATATATATTACAAATAATAAAGGTCCCAGCACTGATCCCTGAGGAACACCACTTGTCACAGCCTTCCATTCAGAAACGCACCCTTCCTCTGTCTTCTTTGACCGAGCCAGTTTTGTATCCACCTTGCCAGCTCATCTCTGATCCCATGCGACAAAGGGGCACAAGTTCGAGATAAGGGAGAAAGGTTTTGTGGAGATACGCGGGGGGGAAGTTTTTTACACAGAGGGTGGTGGGGGCCTGGAATGCACTGCCAAGTGAGGTGGTTGAGGCAGTTACGTTAGCCACAGTTAAGACATATCTTGATAGACATATGTACAAATGGGGACTAGAGGTATATAAGCGGTTGGTTTAGATAGGTAAGCAGGCTTGGAGGCCGAAGGGCCTGTTCCTGTGCTGTACTGTTCTTTGTTCTTGTTCTTGAGACTGGGTCTGCAGCAGGTGGTGAGGGAATCAACAAGAGAGAAAAACCTGTTGACCTCATCCCCACCAACCTGCCTGCTGCAGATGCATCTGTCCATGACAGTATCAGAAGGAGTGATCACTGTACAGTCCTGTGGAGACAAAGTCCCATCTGAATATTGAGGATACTTTCCATTGTGTTGTGTGACACTACCACCGTGCTAAATGAGGGAACAGCAGAATTTTACTCAGCCACAATCTGTAACCTAATGGTCCGGCATGTTCAAACTCTGCAATTACCATCAAAGTAATGACTTGTTAACCCCTGTAGTCTGGTTTTGTATGTTTTAAGATTTTTTTCCCTTACATGTTTAATGTGTGTATCTCATATTTCCATGGAATTATAAAAGAGTGACTGTGATCATTGCATGTAGCTACATTTGTAATCAGGGATTGTGAGTTTGCACTGTCTTGCCTTCAAATATCTATAGCTGTGAGAGAATGCTGAGAATAATCTGTTTGAAATTTACCAATGTGAGAATCTGTCGATTGCTTCTGCTTTACATTGATGTTCATGAGTTTGTTTTATTTTTGATTTTGGCAAATAAAATTAAGAAGATTATATGTAAGGTGATTAAAGGGGACCCACCCGGAACCACAGAGGAGTATCATAAATAGTGGGAGAGAAAATGAAAGGGAAAGAGGCAATGGATTCTGTGTAAATGTTGCCTTGAAATGTGTCAGTGAGGTCAATCAGAGGTAAATCAGTGCTGCTTACTGAGGAAAAGGACAGTTATGAAAGAGATTGAGACATTTTGACCTGGACTTTCCCACAACAATATAAAAGTCTTTGCAAAAGGGAGTTAAGTCTTTCTGATTGCCGCTCGGACCTTTAGACTGATGAATTAATCGATTCCACCTCAGACGTAATGGTTGTGCTTTTTTTAGAAGTTTAGCAGAGTTAAAGAAAGTGGTTCACAAACTGTGCGGAGATCATTTTAAAATTGAAAGTCAGGGATAATAATTTAGTGGATTATCTTTGAAAAAAATAAAGCTTTATTCAAGGGAAAGAAAGAATAGAATCAAAATGTGCCAATGCCTGGAATCAAACTGGGATGTTCAATTTCTGCTTCACAGAAATTGCGAGAATACATTAATGGACTATAAAGACTCTCCAGACAAATGGAATAAGATAAGATAGTAACTAATGTCGATGTAAAGTGTTACGATGGAATAGGGAATAAAGTTAGGGAAAAAGGACACAATATACAAACCTTTAAGAGAATTGAATTGATAATCTGGCCATTGCCAGATGGTGGAGGCTACCTCGTTGAATATGTTTAAATCATGGATAGATGGATTCCTGATCGGTAAGGGAATTAGGGGTTATAGGGATCAGGCGGGTAAGTGGAACTGATCCACTTCAGATCAGCCATGATCTTATTGAATGGCGGGGCAGGCTCGAGGGGCTAGATGGCCTACTCCTGCTCCTATTTCTTATGTTCTTATGTTCATTGGAACTGCCACAGGGGGAGAGAAGTTAAGACCTAGAATCAGAGCCCCGTTGACATGAGATGGTTAACATGGCCTAAATTATAAGAAAACATTTTCTTAGAAAATCAGGACAACTTTCTGAGAAAATTAAGAGGAACTAACCTTAAACATAGAGAAAGGATCTTAAGGTGATCGTGGCCAGAGAAAAGGTTAAACAAAAGGCATTTTTGGTTGAGACAATTTGAAAGCCAAGGAGAACAAAAACAATTCATAACAATTGACCACAAGATGGACTGAGGTGAAAGAAGATGGGTAGAAGCCTTTCCCACACAAACTGCTCGGTGTTCAACACTGTGGCTGGAATAATGTTGGAGGGAGTAATTCCCCGATCGGGCATCCCAATGCAGATAGATTCAGATCAGGGCACACATTTCATGGGGCAATTGCTCAAAGAACTCTGTAAGTGGTTTGGGATGAAACAAAACTCCACATTCCCCGACCGCCCACAAAGTTCAGGTATGGTTGAAAAAATGAATCGAACATTAATGGCTAAGGCCATTCAGGACACAGGGCAAGGTTGGGCTGATTTACTACCCAGGATTTAGAGCAACACCCAGGACTAACTCTGTATGGTGTTCATCCCATAATCAGGAGCTGCATAGGACCCTAATCAGCCAACTGACAACTGAAGCAGTTCAGTTTAATCGAGGACCGTGACTGGCCCAAATAGTACTGACTCAGCAATAATCTGCTCACGGTCACTCAATTTGGTTTCCACCAGGGCCATTCAGCTCTTGACCTCATTACAGCCTTAGATTAAATATGGGCAAAACAGCTGACCTCTAGAGGTGAGGTGAGAGTGACTGCCCTTGTCATCAAGGCAGTATTTGTGTGGCATCAAGGAGCCCTAGAAAAACTGGAGTCAATGTGAATCAGAGTGGTTGTCATACCTGACACAAAGGAAGATAGCTGCGATTGTTGGACATCAATCATCTCAGTCTCAGGACATCATTGTAGGAGTTCCTCTCGGTAGTGTTCTAAACCCAAACATCTTCAACTCCTTCATCAATGACCTTCCTTCCGCCATAAGGTCAGAAGTGGAGATGTTCGCTGATGACTGACAATGTTCAGCACCATGTGCAACTTTTCAGATACTGAAACAGTCCATGTCCAAATGCAGCAAGACCTGGACAATACTCAGACTTGGACCGATAGTGGCAAGTAACTTTCACACCGTGCAAGTGCCAGGCAATGATCATCTCCAACAAGAGAGAATCCAATTATTTCCTCTTGCTATTGATGTTCAATGGCATTACCGGCACTGAACCCCCCACTATCAACATCCTGGGAGCTACCATTGACCAGAAACATTACCTCAACTAACCTCATAAATACCATTGCTGCCAAAACAGATGAGAGGCTTGGAATTCTGCTCTGATCTCGTGATTCCCCAAAGCCTGTCCATTCATTTAGATGAGTGCAGCTCCAACAACACTCCAGGAACTCAACACCATTCAGGACAAAATAGCCCACTGGATTGGCACCCCATCCACCATCTTCAACATTCATTCCCTTCACCACCATTGCACAGTGGCAGCAGTGTGTACCATTTACAAGATATGCTACAAGACTTCTTCAACAATACCTTCCAAACCCACAACCTCTACAACCTAAAAGGATAAGAGCAGCAGATTCATGAGAACACCGTCAGCTGGAGGTTTCCCTCCAATCCAATACTATACTGACTTGGAAATATATCACCGTTCCTTCATTGTCACTGGGTCAAAATCCTGGAACGCTCTCCCTAACAGGGCTGTGGGTGTACCTACACCATATGGACTGCAGCGATTCAAGAAGGCAAATCACCTTCTCAAGGGCAACTAGAGATGGACAATAAATGGAGGCCTAGCCAGCAATGTGAATGTCCCATGGAAACAGAAAGAAAACATATTTTGATCCAGCATTGATGACCTCTTATTTACCTGCAATGAAATCCACCTGCCAGTTTAATTCACTCAATTCATTTATCAATGGCAGAATTTTTCAGCCTCGCTCAAGTGAGACCGGAAATTCCTGCCCAAGGTCAACGAACATTTCCATTGTCCGCCCCTCGCCTGCTCTGATTCCGTGGTGGGCAGGTGTTAGAGTTCTGACGAATGTTGCTTTGCAATGTAATGCTCTCGTCCACACTACTTATTCTGCTACCAATCTTTGTGACGTTGGCAAACTTGAGACATCTGCCTCTCTCTTGTGTCATCTAAGTAATGGGTGATTATCATGAACAGTCTAGAACCCAACACAGATCATTGTTTGCGATGAAACACTGTTAGTTATGCATCAAAAGCAAATACGCTTAACGAAGGTTGGATCAATAAGTAGTCTCACAACACCAGGTTCAAGTCCAACAGGTTTATTTGGTAGCATGAACTTTCGGAGCGTTGCCCCTTCATCAGGTGAGTGATGAAGAGGCAGCACTCCGAAAGCTCGTGCTACCAATTAAACCTGTTGGACTTTAACCTTGTGTTGTGAGACTACTTATTGTGCCTACCGCAGTCCAACGCCAGCAACTCCACATGAAGGTTGGATTGTTCAGTTTACATTGTTTTGAGAACCATCTTCTCTGAGTATGAAAGATTGAGTTACCACTGCTAACTTACTGAGTAAAGAAGCATTCTGGAACCAGACCTTTCTTGACATAGGTTTATTCATAGAATCGAGAGAACAGAGGCACAGACTCCCTTTTCCTGCTCCCCTCACCCCTTGCCTTACCATACATGTGAAACCTGTTCACATGTATACTTAAGAATAATGCCCTAATCTTCCTCCGGTTAACAACAGCTGCCCTCACTTTAAACTAGAACACGCATTGAGTTGTGTGACATGGGATGCTATTATTTTAAATATTTTGGGGATTTATTGTTTTGTTCTGTGAAATAAGTGTGTGTGTCAGTGTGTGAAAATAATTTAATTAAACTGAAGACAGATTATCTGCAAGGTTGACAATATCAAAAGAGCTTAGTTATTAAAAGCATGTACTTGAAGCAGGGATATCCAAGTGAAGCAAAATATAGCAGGTAGAAATTTACATTTGGTGTTAAGTAAAGGTTTAGATTTTTAGATGTTCAATTTCAAAGGGGAGCAAAAGGGTTTACAACTTGTAAAAGGTCACAAATAAACAGGGCAAGTTTATTACATTTTATTGGACCCAAAAGTGTGGGCAATAGCGGGTACATGAAAGATTAGGGGAAGTTAAATTAAAAGGAGTGTTAAGGATAATGGAATTGAAGATGAAAAATTTTAAAAAATTAAGGAAAGATGTTGAGGGTTTTGGGTGGTGATTCCTGAGTGAGACCTCCTGGGGTGCCGCTCTGTGTGTTGGGGAAGACATGCGAAGTTGCAATGTTGAAGAAGTACTTTCAGCCAAGCCAGAAAACTGTTGGGTTTTCAGTGTTGAAGATTAACCCAAATAATGCACGGAGAGTACTCAAATCTTTCAAGTCTTTTATTAACCTCCTAGCAAGGAGAACAGACACAGTGAACAGTGGATTTCACTATCGTGTTCTGTTGATTCATACAGAAAATGTAGCAGTTATAGTTCACCGTACCTTGCTTCTTGGAATTTTGTTATTGAAAGGGTTATTCAATGAGGCAATATACATAAAGGTTACCAGGGGTGACTCACTTTCTCGATACTAGCCTTCCCTACTACATACAACATTAGATTCAAAAATTTCAATTGTGTAAAAGGATGCAATATTATGCTTTGATGCAATATTTCTGAAATTAACCAGCATTAAATGAAAATGAGGGAAAGTTAGGTGAGAAATTCAGGGTTAACAATGAAATATACACATTCTATATAGATATGGAGCCATGATGATTATCGAGTGCAGTCACCTTCTGCATTGCTTTGAGTAAACCTGTATTTCACTTGGGACTTGCTTCACTGTGTATCATGCTCCTTTATGTTCTTAACATTTATGAAAAATAGCCTCAGAGTTATTGATCTGCTCTTTAAGTTTGCTATGGAGTTTTATTAAAAACCATTCCAAAAGGGATATCCAGTATTTGAAGTCTTCATTTCAGTGGAACAGTTTAGCCTTGAGGGTAGTGTATATAATTCATGTCAAAGTTAGAAATGATCGTGTGTGATATTAATGGAAAAAATGCTAAACACACTTGAATGACATTTCACCATCTGCTATGTTAATGTTAATCAATTTCTTTCAAACATTTTAGTGCCACATTAAAATAATGGACCCAGGAATGTCAAACGAACACATTAAGTATTCATTTACAAATGTTGCCAGCAGCAATTCCTGGTTCTCCTGCAAAGGAATTTTGTCTTCCACAATGACCGCCATAACATTCTGGAATTCGACAATGTTCCACGTTTTTATGTAGTTTTACAAAAGATTGAATCACAACTAAAATTAATCGAGCTAATAAATAGGATCAATGACTTACTTTTAACATGCCGCTCATGCAGGGCTTCTGCTGTACTATGCACTGATGTGGAGATGCCGGCGTTGGACTGGGGTAAACACAGTAAGAAGTTTAACAACACCAGGTTAAAGTCCAACAGGTTTATTTGGTAGCAAAAGCCACACAAGCTTTTGGAGCTGCAAGCCCCTTCTTCAGGTGAGTGGGAATTCTGTTCACAAACAGAGCATATAAAGACACTACGGATAACCTCACGATGCTCCACTTCTCCAGCTTCCACCCTAAACACGTTAAAGAAGCCATCCCCTACGGACAAACCCTCCGTATACACAGGATCTGCTCAGATGAGGAGGATCGCAACAGACACCTCCAGACGCTGAAAGATGCCCTCATAAGAACAGGATATGGCGCTCGACTTATTGATCAACAGTTCCAACGCGCCACAGCGAAAAACCGCACCGACCTCCTCAGAAGACAAACAAACACGGGACACAGTGGACAGAGTACCCTTCGTTGTCCAGTACTTCCCCGGAGCGGAGAAGCTACGGCATCTCCTCCGGAGCCTTCAACATGTCATTGATGAAGACGAACATCTCACCAAGGCCATCCCCACACCCCCACTTCTTGCCTTCAAACAACCGCACAACCTCAAACAGACCATTGTCCGCAGCAAACTACCCAGCCTTCAGGAGAACAGTGACCACGACACCACACAACCCTGCCACAGCAACCTCTGCAAGACGTGCCGGATCATCGACACAGATGCCAACATCTCACGTGAGAACACCATCCACCAGGTACACGGTACATACTCTTGCAACTCGGCCAACGTTGTCTACCTGATACGCTGCAAGAAAGGATGTCCCGAGGCATGGTACATTGGGGAAACTATGCAGACGCTGCGACAACGGATGAATGAACACCGCTCGACAATCACCAGGCAAGACTGTTCTCTTCCTGTTGGGGAGCACTTCAGCGGTCACGGGCATTCGGCCTCTGATATTTGGGTAAGCGTTCTCCAAGGCGGCCTTCGCGACACACGACGGCGCAGAGTCACTGAGCAGAAACTGATAGCCAAGTTCCGCACACACGAGGATGGCCTCAACTGGGATATTGGGTTCATGTCCCACTATTTGTAACCCCCACAGAGTTTCACTGGCTGTCTTGTCTGGAGACAATACACATCTTTTTAGCCTGTCTTGATGCTCTCTCCTCTCATGATGTTTTGTTTCTTAAAGACTTGATTAGTTGTAAGTATTTGCATTCCAACCATTATTCATGTAAATTGAGTTTGTGTCTTTATATGCTCTGTTTGTGAACAGAATTCCCACTCACCTGAAGAAGGGGCTTGCAGCTCCGAAAGCTTGTGTGGCTTTTGCTACCAAATAAACCTGTTGGACTTTAACCTGATGTTGTTAAACTTCTTACTGTACTGTGCACTGGCCAGTTTAGCAGTAACCTATCTGGGATGAAGAGCTTGTCGTATGAGGAACGGTTGAGGACTATGTGTCTGTACCCATTGGAGTTTAGAAGGATGAGGGGGGATCTTCTTGAAACTTACAGGATACAGCGAGAGAAATTTGTTTGGAGAGAAGGAAATAGAATGTTTTGCCACAGGCAATATTCGAGGCAGAGCAGAATATCTTTGAAAAGAAAAGTCAATAAACATTCAGAGCAGAGGAACAGGATAGGGGGAAAGAAGAGTGCAGTGGGATAATTTTTAGATGACTCAGTGAAGAGCTGGCCCTTGTGCAAACGGGCAAATTATCCTCCTCCTGTGCTGTAAGCCTCCACAGGTGTCCATAACCAGAGTGCCTGCAGCATAACTAAAGAACAACACTCACATGCATAAGGTTACTTTGAACACTGACATGTGAGGAATAAAAGGAGAAAATGCGAGATTGCGACTTGTCCAATAGCAGCTCCCTCAATCTGATGAAGGGTTGTGACCTAAAAAACATTTCTCATTTCATACGCTCACAGATATACTTTGCATTCTCTCTTTGTATTTCATATTTCTTGAACACAGTTTTCTGTGTTCTCTATGCATCAAGAATTGAGTTTTGACCCATGCCTATTATTTATATGATGCAATCGAGAAAGATGTAGAAATAAAACCACCGTATGTATTTCCGATATTCAAAACATTGGGTGGAATCATGCACACTGCGCACAGAGTGATGGCCCCACAGAGATCGGAGAGCTCTTTGGAAAGTCTGCCCAGGTCTGCGTTAAAAAAACTCCTCCCCCCACCTCCCACTGACACGGGGGACACTCCCCCACAAGCATCGGGGCTACCCCGCTCCCCAACACACGTGCTGAGGCAGCCCCTCAACCGCCCCACAGACACATGAGGAGAACCCCCCCCCCCCTCGCCCCCCCAGCCCCAATGGGGCTGTCTAGAGAGCCTGCCCCAGCACTGCTGTGGCACTGCCCCCTCACACTACCACACTGGCAGTGCCACTGCCAGGATGACATTACCAAGTTGGCACTGTTCAGATGCCAGGGGGAAATGTCAGGGCACTGCCCAGGCACGTCCCTCTCCCTGTGGGGTTATACTTCCCTTCGCTTCCCGAGCATGTTCCCCTCGTTTTTCAATAGCTGTTCTAGCCCTCGCTGACATGGCTCCTTACCTAGGGGGGAATATATCGTGGGGAAGCCCTTAATTACACATATTTAAATGTGATTCTTGCCCAGTCATTTGGCAAAGGGTGGGGAAAATCCGATGGTGAGAATCTCGCTTCCTGATTGATGCGCTATCAATAAGGCGAAAGACTACCGATATGCCAATATAAGTGTAGGCTTTTATTCACAACAGAATCAGGAGCAGATCCCAACAAATAACCAACCTGGACTGAACAAGGGGGAGGAGACAGCCACCTTTATACTAGGTGCTGAGGGGAGGACCCAAACTGGAAGGGGATGTGTCCAGGTATGACAAGCACACACAACGGTGGTCCATATAGGACAAAGGCACAACTGAGGTCCACCACACTGATTCTGGTAAGAGTTCATGCCCATGTCGCCGTTTGCACTTGTGGTGAATGTGAGCGCAAAATCAACCCCACCCGCCTCCGCCGCCCGCCGCCACCCCCCCCCCCCCCCCCGCCGCCCCTTGTTTTCAAAGAATACGGGTAAAATACAGTTCATAGAAAAATATTTTTAAAAAATGCGTGGAAGGAAAATCAGTGAGGAAGACATTGCAGTTGTGCTGTGAAATGTTCTCAAAACTATATTTCTGACTCATTCAAATAGTGGATACATTCCACCCCTCTGTTCATTTTCAGCAATTGCTTCATTTCCAAGCAGCAATTGACCAGAAATTAACTCGATCAGCCGTATGAACACAGTGGCTACAAGAGCAAGCCAGATCTTAGGAATCCTGTGGAAAGTAACTCACCTCCTGAGTTCCCAAAGCCCGTCCACCATCTACAAGGCACAAGTCAGGAGTGTGATGGAATACTCCCCACTTGCCTGGATGGGTGCAGCTCCAACAACACTCAAGAAGCTCTACATCATCCAGGACAAAGCAGCCAGTTTGATTGGTACCCCTATGGCAGGGGGGTGGGGATCAAACTATTAGGTCTATAAGTGTGGAGGCTGGGGACGAGCTTGGGGCTGGGACAAGGCTGGCAAAGAAGAAGAGCACTCTGGGGGAGGACGACCTCACTGAGCCTGGAGGTCTGGAGTGCTTATACTTCAATGCAAGGAGCGTAGCAGGTAAGACAGACAAACTTGGGGCCTTAATGCGCACGAGGAATTTGGATGTGGTTGCGGTGACAGAGACTTGGTTGAAAGAGGGACAGGACTGGCAGCTGAATATTCCAGGGTACAAGTGTTTTAGGTGAGACAGAGGAGGGGCCAAAAGAGGTGGGGGAGTAGCGGTATTAGTTGGAGAGCATATTACAGCGGTGCAGAGGGAGGACAATTCAGAGGGGTCGTGTAACGAGTCACTCTGGGTGGAGCTTAGAAACAGGAAAGGCGCAGTCACTATGTTGGGGGTGTACTACAGGCCCCCCAACAGCCCAAGGGAAGTGGAAGAATGGATATGTCAGGAGATACTGGATAGGTGCAGGAAATATAGGGTTGTTGTAGTGGGAGACTTCAATTTCCCTGGTATAGACTGGAAATCGCTGAGGGCAGGGACTCTGGATGGGGAGGAATTTGTAAAATGTGTACAGGGGGGTTCGTTGGAACAATATGTAGACAGCCCGACTAGAGAGGGGGCTATACTGGACCTGGTACTGGGGAATGAGCCCGGTCAGGTCTTCAAAGTTTTGGTTGGGGAACATGTGGCAAATAGTGACCACAATTCTGTTAGCTTTAGGATAGTGATGGAAAAGGATGAGTGGTGTCCCAAGGGTAAGGTGTTGGATTGGGGGAAGGCTAACTTTATTGGGATCAGGCAGAAATTGGCAGCTCTTGATTGGGAGAGGCTGTTTGAGGGTAAATCCACATCTGGTATGTGGCAGTCTTTTAAGGAACGGTTGTTCGGGCTACAGGACAAGCATGTCCCTGTAAAAAAGAAGGATAGGAAGGGTAGGATTAGAGAACCGTGGATAACCAGGGAAATTGAAGGACTGGTCAAAAAGAAAAGAGAGGCGTATGTTAGGTCCAAGCAGCTAAAAACGGAGGGAGCTCTGGAGGAGTACAAAGAAAGTAGGAAAGTACTCAAACGGGGAATTAGAAGAGCAAAAAGGGGTCACGAAATGTTCTTGGCAGACAGGATTAAGGAGAATCCCAAGGCATTTTATTCATACGTTAGGAACAAAAGGGTTGTTAGGGAAAAAATCGGACCTCTCAGGGACAAAAGTGGGGACTTATGCTTGGAGCCCAAAGAAGTAGGGGAGATCCTAAATGAATACTTTGCGTCGGTATTCACAAAGGAGAGGGATGTGTTGACTGGGAGTGTCTCTGAGGGGAGTGTTGAACCGTTGGAGAAAATCTCCATTACAAAGGAGGAAGTGTTAGGTTTGTTAGAGAATATAAAGACTGACAAATCCCCAGGGCCTGATGGAATCTATCCAAGGCTGCTCAGGGAGACGAGAGGTGAAATCGTTGGGCCTCTGGCGCAAATCTTTGTCTCGTCACTGGACGCAGGTGAGGTCCCAGAGGATTGGAGGATAGCCAATGTGGTCCCGTTATTTAAGAAGGGTAGGAAGGATAACCCGGGTAATTATAGGCCGGTGAGCTTGACGTCCGTGGTGGGGAAGTTGTTGGAGAAGATTCTTAGAGATAGGATGTGTGCGCATTTAGAAAGGAATAAACTCATTAATGATAGTCAGCATGGTTTTGTGAGAGGGAGGTCATGCCTCACTAACCTGGTGGTGTTTTTTGAAGAAGTGACCAAAATGGTTGACGAAGGAAGGGCCGTGGATGTTGTCTATATGGACTTTAGTAAAGCGTTTGACAAAGTCCCTCATGGTAGGCTAGTGAAAAAGGTTGGATCTCATGGGATAAAGGGGGAGGTGGCTAGATGGGTGGAGAACTGGCTTGGTCATAGAAGACAGAGGGTGGTAGTGGAAGGGTCTTTTTCCGGCTGGAGGCCTGTGACTAGTGGTGTACCGCAGGGCTCTGTATTGGGACCTCTGCTGTTTGTGATTTATATAAATGATCTGGAAGAAGGAGTAACTGGGGTGATCAGTAAGTTTGCGGACGACACAAAACTGGCAGGACTTGCAGATAGTGAGGAACATTGTCAGAGGCTACAGAAGGATATAGATAGGCTGGAAATTTGGGCAAGGAAATGGCAGATGGAGTTCAATCCCGATAAATGCGAAGTGATGCATTTTGGTGGGAATAATGTAGGGAGGAGCTACACGATAAATGGAAGAACCATAAAGGGTGTAGAGACGCAGAGGGACCTGGGTGTGCAAGTCCACAGATCTTTGAAGGTGACGTCACAGGTGGAGAAGGTGGTGAAGAAGGCATATGGCATGCTTGCCTTTATAGGACGAGGCATAGAGTATAAAAGTTGGGGTCTGATGTTGCAGATGTATAGAACGTTGGTTCGGCCGCATTTGGAATACTGCGTCCAGTTCTGGTCGCCACACTACCAGAAGGACGTGGAGGCTTTGGAGAGAGTACAGAGGAGGTATACCAGGATGTTGCCTGGTATGGAGGGGCATGGTTATGAGGAGAGATTGGGGAAACTTGGGTTGTTCTCCTTGGAAAGACGGAGGATGAGGGGAGACTTAATAGAGGTGTATAAAATTATGAAAGGCATAGATAGGGTGAACGGTGGGAAGCTTTTCCCCGGGTCGGTGGTGACGTTCACGAGGGGTCATAGGTTCAAGGTGAAGGGGGGGAGGTTTAACACAGATATCAGAAGGACATATTTTACACAGAGGGTCGTAGGGGCCTGGAATGGGTTGCCGGGCAAGGTGGTGGAGGTGGACACACTGGGAACGTTTAAGACTTATCTAGACAGCTATATGAACGGAGTGGGAATGGAAGGATACAAAAGAGTGGTCTAGTTTGGACCAGGGAGCGGCGCGGGCTAATTGTTCTTTGTTTCTCATTTCAAGGCTTCATTCTATGATCATCTTGCTGGTGCCAGTACAGAGCGAGACTGCGGATAGTTGGGAACCTGTCTCGGGGGCAGGGAATTCATATGGTGTTCGTGGAATTGGAAATGAATAGGATTGGGAAGCATTTTCCGATCAGGGCCAGTGTGATCTCCTGGACTCGTTTCGATCGCCTCAGGGGTTCGGAGAGGAATTTCCCAGATTTCTTTTCCCCATATTGGCCCTGGGGTTTTCACTCTGGGTTTTCGCCTCTCCCTGGAGATCACATGGTCTGGAATGGGGGGGTGGGGGTAAGTTAATAGGTTGTAATGAACAAAGCATCGTAGCTGTGAGGGACAGCTCGGTGGATAGGATATTAGTATGTAGATAGGCTGGAAAATTGGGCGGGGATCCTGGATTCAGGATTCAATCCTGGACCGGGGAGCGGCGCGGGCTTGGAGGGCCGAAGGGCCTGTTCCTGTGCTGTATTGTTCTTTGTTCCATAAACATTCACTCCCTCCATTATCATCCCATCTTGTGATCAGCTTTTAAAACAAACCTGCAAACTTTTAAAAACATATAACAGTGCAGAATTTTAGGAGAAGATTGAAGGCATTGGAGAGAGTGCAGAAAAGATTCACAAGAATGGTTCCAGGGGATGAGGAACTAAATTATGAAGATATATTGGAGAGGTTAAAGATTGTTATTCTTGGAGAAAAGAAAACTGAGAGGAGGTTTGATACAAGTACTAAAAACCATGAGGTGTCAGGGCAGAGCAGAGAGGGAAAAATTGTTCCTCCTTGACAGGGTCAATAATGAGTGGCCACCAATTCAAAGAAATTGGAAAAGAATCAAAAGTGACATGATGAAAACTTTCTTACACAATCAGTGGAACGTTCTGTCTGAGTTTCTGGGGAGGCAGATTCACACAGTGAATTGTTGGGATCTGGAGAGCACTGTTTGAGAGTGTGGTGGAGACGGATTCACACAGCGAGTGGTTAGGATCTGGAATGTTCTGTCTGAGAGTGTGGTGGAGACGGATTCACACAGCGAGTGGTTAGGATCTGGAATGTTCTGTCTGAGAGTGTGGTGGAGGCAGGTTCAATCAAAACTTTCAAAAGGGAATCAGACTGTTATCTGAAAAGGAAGAATGTTCAGGGTCATGAGGAGAAGGCAGGAGACTGGCAGTCAATGGGATTGTTTATTTATAGAGCTGCTGTAGATATGATGAATTGAATGGCCTCATTTTGCATACTGTCACATCTCTGTGAGTATGTGATATAAACATTACAGTTTCCATTCGCTCCTGATCATGACCAAGCATGGATTCTCAGAGGGTAGTGAATCTCTGGAATTCTCTGCCCATTGAAGTGGTGGAGGCTTCCTCGTTGAATATGTTTAAATCACGGGTAGATAGTTTTCTGATCGATAAGGGAATTAGGGGTTATGGGGAGCAGGCGGGTAAGTGGAACTGATTCGCTTCAGATCAGCCATGATCTTGTTGAATGGCGGGGCAGGCTCGAAGGGCCAGATGGCCTACTCCTGCTCCTATTTCTTGTGTTCTTATGTTCTTAAGCATGCCATCTGCTAAATAACTACAATTGTTGTATCTGTTACGATCAACATTTATTGTATACTGAAATAACTCCTCAGAGGCCAGTGTCCCTTCACTAGGTTCCTTTTATTTACAATCTCTATTCCACTCAGAATGCTTCTGGTACACAATCAGAATCCCGAGTGCCAGAAGGCCTGGCAGTCCCTGTTTTATATACACATGAGACTCCCTGATTGGGCAGGAAATTATGACCTCAATCAGGGAGCTCATACTCCAAGAGGCCAACCTCCAGTGTCTCGTTCAAGTCATTACATGTACTTGCAAACATTTATTTTTGCCAATCAGTGGCAATCAGGTGTCTTTTAATTTTTGACAAAATTTACAAGATACAAGATAAGAATTAATCATAATGAAACACAAATACAAATCTGCAGTTCCCTTTAAAAACTTTCAATCCATCAGGAAGATTTTAGAGTATGTTTAAAATTCTGACAATTATACGAACAAATCTATAGCATGTCAGAGCCATTCTGGATGGTGCCGAACTCACAACCATGAGAAAGATCATCGTCGTCCATTTCCCACTGTGGCTTTGAAGCTGAGAGTGTTCGCTTGTGTGAAAGAACTCTTGTTATGTATCGTCACAGAGACTTCATCTTATACTTAATGAAAAATAAAAGGTCACTTATGCAGAATACCCTGAGAATAGCAAGCTCTTTTCTATCTCTGCAAACATATCGAATGTAAGCAAAGTTAAAAACGCATTTATTAATCACAAGTAGGCTTACATTAACACTGCAATGAAGTTACTGTGAAAATCCCGTGGTCGCCGCACTCCGGTGCCTGTTCAGGTACACTGAGGGAGAATTTAGCACGGCCAATGCACCTAACCAGCACATCTTTCAGACTCTGGGAGGAAACCGGAGCACCTGGAGGAAACCCACGCAGACACGGCAAGAACGTATAGACTCCACACAGATGGTGACCCAAGCCGGGAATTGAACCTGGGTCCCTGGCACTGTGAGGCAGCAGTGCTAACCACTGTGCTACTGTACTGCCCTCTCAATCTCAAGTTTCAGAGCACATGTGTCACACTTCTGCAGCATCTGTACAGATGCGCTTGAAATTACATAGAATGGTATGGAATACATATCACTGAAACAACTCATTCAGTCTATGTTGTATCCATATTTATATCCCCCATTGCATATGCCTCATCTCAACCTTTCATCTCATCTCTCTCTTCCTTTTTCCCACTGGTCAAATTTAATTCCCTATTAAAAGAATCTAAGCTGTTTGTCCTGATCATTTTCTATGGTACAGTGTTTCACATTCTAACTACCCCCAGAGAACTGGAGAATTACAGATGTTACACATACTCCAGTTACAAATAAAAGTGATAAGCCCAGGCCAGTCAGAGGACCCTTGGTGATGGTGAAAACTTTACAATAATCTAAGATGAAACTAGCAATCACTGTGACAAATGTGAATCCATTAAGAAAAGCTGGTAAGGTTTGTTAATGGTTTTTAACAAACTTGCTTGAGTTTTTTGATAAGGTGACAGAGATTATTGGTTAGGGGCCTTTGGTTGATGGGGTGTACATGGACATGCAGAAGGTATTTGTAAAGTGCCACATGACAGGCTTGTCAGCAAAGTTTGTCATCAATGCTTACCTCACTTTCAGTTGAGTTGCGCTTCTCTGAGAAAGGCCCTGTTCGAGGGCAGCTGTTACTATCTCCTTCTCTCATTGATTTTCATCGACTTCGATCCTGTTACAATGAGTATTTTTCCAGTTTCCGTGTTTTCTCTGCTGCATGCAGCAGTCTGTACGAAGAAAATATTCGATAACCGGGTACAGCCAGTTTGGCTTTTCTGAGTCCATTTTGGATAAAATTTCAGCCAATCAGCAGAACATTTTGAAGTTTATTGCCTGCGATGAAATTTGTGTGTGTAACATCTTTCATAGAATGAAAGGGACAGCTGCAGAATGGATATGAAATTGGATGAGTAACAGCAGCGAGAAGTGGTGAATGAACCTAGAACCTAGAATCCCTACAGTGCAGAAGGAGGCCATTCGGCCCCTCAAGCCTACACTGACCACAATCCCACCAATTCCCGTAACCTCACATACTTACCCTGCTAGTCCCCCTGACACTAGGGTCATTTAGCATAGTCAATCAACCTAACCCGCACATCTTTGGACTGTGGGAGGAAACTGGAACATCAGGAGGAAACCCATGCAGATACGGGGAGAACGTGAAAACTCCACACACACGGACAGTTTTTTTCGAGAGGGGTTTTCCAGAGATCACTATTCAGTCCTCTTCTTTACTCTTTCTATATGTGGGGAGGAAAGTGATAGGCTTCAAAAGGATATCAATAGGCTGGTCGCTTGGAGGAACACATGACACATTAAGGGGTGGCAGTGGGGTAGCAGTAATGTCACTAGACTAGGAATTCAGAGGCCCAGGCTAATGCTTTGGGGACATGGGTTCAAATCCCACCGTGGCAAAAGGTGGAATTTAAATTGAATTAATAAAATCTAGAATGAACAGCTAGTCACAGCAATGGGACCATTAATCTATCATCGATTGACATAAAAACCCATCTAGTCACTAATGGCCTTCGGGGAAGTAAATCTGCCACCTTTTCCAGTCTGGCCAATACATGATGTCAGACCCACCAATGTGGTGAACCTTAACTGAAATGGCTGAATAAGCAGCTCAGTTGTACTGAAATGTTACAATCCCTGAAAAATGGAATGAAACCGGACGGACCCACCGGCATCGACTGAGGCATCAGAGCGAACATTAACCCATCAGTGTCGATGCTGCCAATTTCTCCTGATTAACATCCGGGGGATTGTGCCAGAATTGGGCGAACATTCCCACAGGCAAGTCAAGTAACAGCCTAACACAGTCCTGCTCACAGAATTACATCTGACAGATAATGTCCCAGAAATCACCATCACCACTGACAGGACAGACCCAGCAGAGGTGGGTGGCGCAGAGGTGGCACTGTGGTGTACAGTTGGGATGGAGTTGCCCTGTGAGTCCTCCACATTGATTTCAGACCCCATGAAGTCAAAGGGCAAAGAAAAGAGCAGCACAGGAACAGGCCCTTCAGCCGCCCTCAAACCCTGTGCCAATCATGATGCCCCAACTAAACTAAAAAAAAACTAGCACCATTTGGAGGAAATGCTGAAGGTGACAAGGGGACATAATGGGTGGGAGACTTCAATAACCATCACCATTTCTGAGTTGACCGAGTCCTAATGGACATAGCTGCTAGATTGGGTCTGAGTGTGGGAAGGGAACCAATAAGAGGGAAAAACAAACAACACTTCATCCTCACCAACCTGCTTGTTATCGATGCTTCTGTCCAGGACTGTATAGGTAGGAATGACCGCCGTACAAACCTTGTGGAGACGAAGTCCCTGTTAAGAATATGGGAAGTTAATGAGGTTAACAGTTGAACTTGAGATAAAACCAAAATACCAGGCAAGTAACAAGATTAACAAGTGTCTAGAGAAACTGAGGTGTGAATTGCCATATCAGAGTAACTGTTCAGCAGAGATCAGTGGGACTATACAATGATAACGTCTGAAGGCAAAGGATTTGAGAGAGGTATACAACCCAATCCATGGAGTGGAATATCAAAGAGACTGAACAATATAACTGCTAGCACCCTCATGAGGGAAGGAGGCCAGTTTTCCATCTAACGGTCAGACAGGTCAGCTCACACTAAACATCAGAAAGACATGTCCATCTAACAGAACCGCAGCAGATATTCTCCTCTAAAAGATGCAGTTTTCAAACCATCACTGAATCAGAAAAAGGCGTTTTGCCAGACCTGGTCATCTAAGCTGTGTTGTGCGGTAACCATGAACTGGATTGACTCATAGTTACCAATGGAGGTTATTTGGGAAAGGGTGAGTCTCAGTGAGTCCAGGAAATGTGGGTGTATTTTGGGAACAAGGGGTAATTTCAGATAAAATGGTGCGTTTTGAACCCAATATCAGACGCTGCGACAACGGATGAATGAACACCGCTCGACAATCACCAGGCAAGACTGTTCTCTTCCTGTTGGGGAGCACTTCAGCGGTCACGGGCATTCGGCCTCTGATATTCGGGTAAGCGTTCTCCAAGGCGGCCTTCGCGACACACGACAGCGCAGAGTCTCTGAGCAGAAACTGATAGCCAAGTTCCGCACACACGAGGACGGCCTCAACCGGGATATTGGGTTCATGTCACACTATTTGTAACTCCCACAGTTGCGTGGACCTGCAGAGTTTCACTGGCTGTCTTGTCTGGAGACAATACACATCTTTTTAGCCTGTCTTGATGCTCTCTCCACTCACATTGTTTCGTCTCTTAAAGACTTGATTAGTTGTAAGTATTTGCATTCCAACCATTATTCATGTAAATTGAGTCTGTGTCTTTATAAGCTCTGTTTGTGAACAGAATTCCCACTCACCTGAAGAAGGGGCTAAGAGCTCCGAAAGCTTGTGTGGCTTTTGCTACCAAATAAACCTGTTGGACTTTAACCTGGTGTTGTTAAACTTCTTACTGTGTTTACCCCAGTCCAACGCCGGCATCTCCACATCATACAGGGGAGGTCCCAGAGGATTGGAGATTAGCCAATGTTGTTCCTTTGTTTAAGAAGGGTAGCAAGAATAAGAACAAAAGAACATAAGAAATAGAAGCAGGAGTAGGCCATCTAGCCCCTCGAGCCTGCCCTGCCATTCAATAAGATCATGGCTGATCTGAAGTGGATCAGTTCCACTTACACGCCTGATCCCTATAACGCCTAATTCTCTTACCGATCAGGAATCCATCTATCCGTGATTTAAACATATTCAACGAGGTAGCCTCCACCACTTCAGTGGGCAGAGAATTCCAGAGATTCACCACCCTCTGAGAGAAGAAGTTCCTCTTCAACTCTGTCCTAAACTGACCCCCCTTTATTTTGAGGATGTGCCCTCTAGTTCTAGTTTCCTTTCTAAGTGGAAAGAATCTCTCCACCTCTACCCTATCCAGCCCCTTCATTATCTTATAAGTCTCCATAAGATCCTCCCTCAGCCTTCTAAATTCCAACGAGTACAAACCCAATCTGCTCAGTCTCTCCTCATAATCAACACCTCTCATCTCTGGTATCAACCTGGTGGACCTTCTCTGCACTCCCTCCAAGGCCAATATATCCTTCCACAAATAAGGGGACCAGTACTGCACACAGTATTCCAGCTGCGGCCTCACCAATGCCCTGTATGGATGCAGCAAGACATCTTTGCTTTTATATTCTATCCCCCTTGCAGTATAGGTCAACATCCCATTTGCCTTCTTGATCACCTGTTGCACCTGCAGACTGGGTTTTTGCGTCTCATGCACAAGGACCCCAGGTCCCTTTGCACAGTAGCATGTTGTAATTTTTTTCCATTTAGATAATAATCTAAATGGAAAAATCCAGGTAATTATAGGCCAGTGAACCTTACATCAGTGGTAGGGAAATTATTGGAGAGGATTCTTCGAGACAGGATTTATTCCCACTTGGAAATAAGTGGACGTATTAGTGAGAGGCGACATGGTTTTGTGAAGTGGAGGTCGTGTTTCACGAACTTGATCGAGTTTTTCGAGGAAGTGACGAAGATGATTGATGAGGGCAGGGCAGTGGATGTTGTCTACATGGATTTCAGTAAGGCCTTTGACAAGGTCCTTCATGGCAGACTGGTGCAGAAGGTGAAGTCGCATGGGATCAGAGGTGAGCTGGCAAGGTGGATACAAAACTGGCTCGGTCAATGAAGACAGAGGGTAGCAGTGGAAGGGTGTGTTTCTGAATGGAGGGCTGTGACAAGTGGTGTTCCTCAGGGAGCAGTGCGGGAGTCTTTGCTGTTTGTAATATATATAAATGATTTGGAGGAAAATGTAACTGGATTGATTAGTAAGTTTGCGGACGACACAAAGGTTGGTGGATTTGCGGATAGTGATGAGGAGCATCAGAGGATACAACAGGATATAGATCAGTTGGAAACTTGGGCAGAGAGATGGCAGATGGAGTTCAATCCAGACAAATGTGAGGTAATGCATTTTGGAAGGTCTAATACAGATAGGAAATATACAGAACATAAGAACATAAGAAATAGCAGCAGGAGTAGACCATCTGGCCCCTCAAGCCTGCTCCGCCATTCAATAAGATCATGGCTGATCTGATAGTGGGTTCAGTTCCACTTACCCGCCCACTCCCCATACCCAGTAAATGGCAGAACACTTAGGAGTATTGATATGCAAAGGGATCTGGGTGTACAGGTACACAGGTCACTGAAAGTGGCAATGCAGGTGGAGAAGGTAGTCAAGAAGGTATACGGCATGCTTGCCTTCGTCGGCTGGGGTATTGAGTTTAAAAATTGGCAAGTCATGTTACAGCTTTATAGAACCTTAGTGAGGCCGCCCTTGGAATATAGTGTTCTATTCTGGTCGCCACACTACCAGAAGGATGTGGAGGCTTTGGAGAGGGTACAGAAAAGATTTACCAGGATGTTGCCTGGTATGGAGGGGCTTAGTTATGAGGAGAGATTGAGTAAACTGGGGTTGTTCTCCCTGGAAAGACGGAAGATGAGGGGAGACCTAATAGAGGTGTATAAAATTATGAAAGGCATAGATAGGGTGAACGGTGGGAAGCTTTTCCCCAGGTCGGTGGTGACGTTCACGAGGGGTCATAGGTTCAAGGTGAAGCGGGGGAGGTTTAACACAGATATCAGAAGGACATATTTTACACAGAGGGTGGTGGGGGCCTGGAATGCGCTGCCAGGCAAGATGGTGGAGGCGGACACACTGGGAACGTTTAAGACTTATCTAGAAAGCCATATGAACGGAGTGGGAATGGAGGGATCCAAAAGAATGGTCTAGTTGGACCAGGGAGCGGCACAGGCTTGGAGGGCCAAAGGGCCTGTTCCTTTGCTGTATTGTTCTTTGTTCTTTGTTTTGGAAACGCAAATTTAGCAATGGCAGAAAAAGGCAAGGATCCAGAAAGAGAACATCAAATTAAAAGGCAGCGAATTGCCACAGGGCCAATGGGGCTGGATGAGGAGTTCTAGACATGAATCCAGTGGGGAGATTTGTACAGGGGCTTCCAACATCTGATGAAATGGAGACTGAGGCATTTTTTTAACGCCTTTGAGAAAACAGTTAAATGGCCACAAGTTATTTGGACACTGCTCTGACAGACTAAAAGAAAGGATGTAGGTAAGGCTAGTGAAGTCTATGCTTCTTTAGCAGAGAATAGGTCTGGGGAATGTGACACTGTCTTATCTTCACATCGAGGACACTCTCCATCATATTGAGTGGCACTACCACCATGCTAACAACTCAAAACACAGTACACAAGGCGCTGTGGGCCATCAGCAACAGCAGAATTGTACTCACAATCTATAACCTCACGGCCCGGCATATCCCCCGCTCTACCATTAGCACCAAGCCAAGGGATCAACCCTGGTTCAATGAAGAGTGCAGGAGGGCATGCCAGGGGCAACATTATATGTGAACCTAAAAATGAGGTGCCAACCTAATAAACTACAACATAGGATTACTTACATGAAAAAAAATCATTGCCAAAAGCTAATCTGAAGCATTTGAAACCATCTTCAGCCAGAAGTGCCGAGTGGATGACCCGTCTCGGCCTCCCCGCAGGTCCCCAGAATCATAGATGGCAGTCTTCAGTCAATTTGATTTATTCCATGTGACATCAAGAAATGGTTGGAGGCACTGGATACTGCAGTGGCTCTGGGTGACTCTGGGTAGCTCTAGGCCCTGACAATATTCCAGCAATAGTCCTGAAGATTGGTGCTCCAGTCTAACCAGGCCCCGAGCCAAGCTGTTCCAGTTCAGCAACAACACTGACACCTACCCAGCAATGGAAAATTGCCACGGTATGTCCTGTCTACAAAAAGCAATTACCACCACATCAGTCTATTCTTGATAATCTACAAAGTGATGCAAAGGTCATCAACAGTGCTGTCAAGCGACACTTACTCGGTAATAACCTGCTCACGATCAGTCAGTTTGGTTCTGCTGGAGTCACTCAGCTCCCGACCTCATTATAGCTGAAAGTGACTGCCCTTTACATCAAGGCAGCATTAGACCGAGTCTGGCATCAAGGAGTCGTTACAATTCTGGGCTCAATAGGAAGCAGGGGGATCCTCCCCAGTTGTTAGTCATAACTGGCACAAAGGAAGTTGATTGTAGTTGTTGGAAGTCAATCATCTCAGACCTGAGGCAGCATTGGGCAAGTTCCACAGGGTAGTGTCCGTGGCCCAACTGTCTTGCTAATTCATCAATGAACTTAAACTATCATGAGGCCAGAGGTGGGAATGTTCGCTGATGGTTTGCATAATGTTCAGTACTGTTTGCGACTCCCCAGGTATTGAAGCACTTGTGTCCATTTGTATCAAAACCTGGACAACATTCAGGCTTGGAACGATAAGCGGCAACAAGGTTTGTGCCACACAAGTGCCAGGCAATGACCATATTCAACAAAAGAGAATCCAACCATCACCCCTTGACATTCAATGACATTACCATAGCTGATAGTCCCACTATCAACATCCCACTATCACATCAACATTGCCCAGAAACTAAATAAAACCAGCCATATAAATCCTGTGGCCAAAAGAGCAAGTCCAAGGATGGGAATTTTGTGAAAAGTAACTCACTTCCTGACTCCTCAAACCCTATCCATCATCTACAAGGCACAAGTCAGGAGTGCAATGGAATGCTCTCCACTTGCCTGGATGAGTGCAGCTCCAGCAGCATGCTAAAAGCTCAACAACATCCAAGACAAAACAGTTCATTCGATTGGCACCCTGTCCACTGTCTTAAACATTCACTCTTTCCAACACAAGCACACAGTTATAGAGTCATAGAGTCATAGAGGTTTACAGCATGGAAACAGGCCCTTTGGCCCAACTTGTCCATGCCGCCCTTTTTTTTTTAAACCCCTAAGCTAACCCCAATTGCCCACATTTGGCCCACATCCCTTGATACCCATCGTACCCCTGTAACTATCTAAATGCATTTTAAAAGATAAAATTGTACCCGCCTCTACGACTACCTCTGGCAGCTTGTTCCAGACACTCACCACCCTCTGAGTGAAAAAATTGCCCCTCTGGACACTTTTGTATCTCTCCCCTCTCACCTTAAACCTATGCCCTCTCGTTTTAGACACCCCTACCTTTGGGAAAAGATATTGACTGTCTAGCTTGTCTATGCCCCTCGTTATTTTGTAGACCTCTATAAGGTCACCCCTCAGCCTCCTACGCTCCAGAGAGAAAATTCCCAGTCTATTCAGCCTCTCCTTATAACTCAATCCATCAAGTCCTGGTAGCATCCTAGTGAATCTTTTCTGCACTCTTTCTAGTTTAATAATATCCTTTCTATATTAGGGTGACCAGAATTGCACACAGTATTCCAAGTGTGGCCTCACAGATGTCTTGTACAACTTCAACAAGACATTCCAACACCTGTATTCAATGTTCTGACCGATGAAACCAAGCATGCCGAATGCCTTCTTCACCACTCTGTCCACCTGTGACTCCACTTTCAAGGAGCTATGAACATGTACCCCGAGATCTCTTTGTTCTGTAACTCTCCCCAACACCCTACCATTAACAGAGTAAGTCCTGCCCTGGTTCAATCTACCAAAATGCATCACCTCGCATTTGTCTAAATTAAACTCCATCTGCCATTCGTCAGCCCACTGGCCCAATTGATCAAGATCCCATTGCAATTGGAGGTAACTTTCTTCACTGTCCACTATGCCACCAATCTTGGTGTCATCTGCAAACTTACTAACCATGCCTCCTATATTCTCATCCAAATCATTAATATAAATGACAAATAACAGTGGACCCAGCACTGACCCCTGAGGCACACCGCTGGTCACAGGCCTCCAGTTTGAAAACAACTCTCTACAACCACCCTCTGGCTTCTGTCAAGAAGCCAATTTTGTATCCATTTAGATACCTCACCCTGGATCCCATGAGATTTAACTTTATGCAACAACCTACCATGCGATACCTTGTCAAAGGCCTTGCTAAAGTCCATGTAGACAACATCAACTGCACTGCCCTCATCTACCTTCTTGGTTACCCCTTCAAAAAACTCAATCAAATTTGTGAGACATGATTTTCCACTCACAAAGCCATGCTGACTGTCCCTAATCAGTCTTTGCATCTCTAAATGCCTGTAGATCCTGTCCCTCAAAATACCTTCCAACAATTTACCCACCACAGATGTGAGGCTCACTGGCCTGTAGTTCCCAGGCTTTTCCCTGCAGCCCTTTTTAAACAAAGGCACAACATTTGCCATTCTCCAATCTTCAGGCACCTCACCCGTGACTATCGATGATTCAAATATCTCGGCTTGGGGACCCGCAATTTCCTCCCTAGCCTCCCACAATGTCCTGGGATACACTTCACCAAGTCCCGGGGATTTATCTACCTTGATGCACTTTCAGACTTCCAGCACCTCTTTATCTGTAATATGTACATTCCTCAAGACATCACTATTTATTTCCCCAAATTCCCTAACATCCATGCTTTTCTCAACAGTAAATACTGATGAGAAATATTCATTTAGGATCTCACCCATCTCTTGTGGATCCGCACATAGATGACATAGTTGATACAGTGTGTACCATTTACAAGATGCATTGCAGCAACTCATCAATGCTACTTCAACAGCACATTCCAAACTCCTGACTTCTACCATCCAGAAGGACAATGACAGCAGATACCATCACCTGCAAGTTCCCCTCCCTGGGATACACCATCCTGAGTTGGAACATATCGTCGTTCCTTCACTGTTGCTGGGTCAAAATCCTGGAATTCCCTCCCTAACAGCACTGATTTGATTTGATTTGATTTATTATTGTCACATTTATTGATATAAAGTGAAAAGTGTTGTTCCTTGCACGCTATACAGACAAAGCATACAGTTCATAGAGAAGGAAAGGAGTGCAGAATGTAGTCATGGCTAGGGTGAAGAGAAAGGGGATGGCATGGTGGCACAGTGGTTAGCACTGCTGCTTCACAGTGCAAGGGACCTGGGTTCGATTCCTGGCTTGGGTCACTGTCTATGTGGAGTTTGCACATTCTCTCCCTGCCTGCGTGGGTTCCCTCTGGGTGCTCTGGTTTCCTCCCACCTTCTGAAAGACGTGTTGATTAGGTGCATTGACCCGAACTAGCGCTGGAGTGTGGCAACTGGGGCAATTTCACAGTAGCTTCTTTGCAGGGTTAATGTAAGCCTTACTTGTGACTAATAAATACATCTTTAAAAAAGAAAAATCAACTTAATTTGAGGTAGGTCCATTCAAAAGTCTGATGGAACAGGGAAGAAGCTGTTTTTGAGTCGGTCGGTCCATGATCTCAGACATTTGTATCTTTTTTCCGATGGAAGAAGGTGGCAGAAAGTATGTCCTGGCTGCTTTTCCAAGGCAATGTGAAGTGTAGACAGTGTCAGTGGGTGGGCGGCTGGTTTAAGACCATAAAACCATAAGATACAGGAGCAGAATTAGGCCACTCGGCCCATCGAATCTGCTCTCCCATTCAATCATGGCTGATATTTTTCTCATCCCCATTCTCCTGCCTTTTCCCCATAACCCTTGATCCCCTTAATAATCAAGAACCCATCTATCTTTGTCTTAAAGACATTCAATGACCTGACCTCTACAGCCTTCTGCGGCAAAGAGTTCCACAGATTCATCACTCTCTGGCTGAAGAAATTCCTCCTCATCTCTGTTTTAAAGGATCATCCCTTTAGCCTGAGGTTGTGCCCTCTGGTTCTAGTTTTTCCTACTAGTGGAAACATCCTCTCCACGTCCACTCTATCCAGGCCTCGCAGTATCCTGTAAGTTTCAATAAGGTCCCTCCTCATCCTTCTTAACTCCAACGAGTACAGACCCAAAGTCCTCAACCGTTCCTCCTACGACAAACTCTTAATTCCTGGGATCATTCTTGTGAACCTCCTCTGGGCTCTTTCCAAAGCCAGCACATCTTTCCTTAGATACGGGGCCCAAAACTGCTGACAATACTCCAAATGGGGTCTGACCAGAGCCTTATACAGCCTCAGAAGTACATCCCTGCTCTTGTATTCTAGCCCTCTCGACATGAATGCTAACATTGCATTTGCCTTCCTAACTGCCGACTGAACCTACACGTTAACCTTAAGAGAATCTTGAACAATGACTCCCAAGTCCCTTTGTGTTTCTGATTTCCTAAGCATTTCCCCATTTAGAAAATAGTCTATGCCTCCATTCCTCCTTCCAAAGTGCATAACCTCACACTTTTCCATATTGTATTCCATGGAATGGAGTACAAGTGATGAACTGAGTGATGGACTGAGCTACATTCATGACCCTTTGTAGTTTATTGTGGTCTTGGGCAGAGCAGGAGCCATACCAAGCTGTGATACAACCAGAAGGAATGCTTTCTATGGTGGAGAAGTTGGTGAGAGTTGTAGCGGACATGCCAAATTTCCTAAGTCTCCTGAGAAAATAGGGATGTTAGTGGACTTTCTTAACTATAGTATCTGCATGGAGGGAACAGGCCAGGTTATTGGTGATCTGGACACCTAAAAACATGAAGCTCTCAACCATTTCTACTTCATCCCCATTGATGTTGACAGGAGCATGTTCTCCTCTGCGCTTCCTGCAGTCGAGGCTTAGCTCCTTCATTTTGTTGACATTGAGGGAGAGATTATTGTTGTCACACCAGCTCACCAGGTTCTCTATCCCTTCCCTGTACTCTGTCTTGTCATTGCTTGAGATTCGACCCACTACGGTGGTGTCATCAGCAAACTTGAAAATCGAGTTGTAGGGGAATTTGGCCACACAGTCAGAGGTGTATAAGGAGTATAGTAGGGGGCTGAGAACACAGCCTTGTGGGGCACCGGTGTTGAGGATGATCGTGGAGGAGGTGTTGTTGCCTATCCTACTGACTGTGTGGGTGTACCTACACCACAGTGACTGCAATGGTTTAAGAAGACAGCTCAGTCCCAATTAAGAATGGATAATAAATGCCGACCTGACAAGCAAGCCCACATTCTGTGAAAGATTTCAGAGAATCCTTATAGATAGCTGTAACCTCAGAATGTGGCACCAGTGTTGTGAATCTTTGCAATTTCCTCATGTGTCTATGTGCATGGAGACCGGTATTGGGTACAGCTTTGTACATATAGCCAGGCAGGAGTTTATCTTCACTACTTTCCGTTAGTATAAATTTCTAACTTTGAATGTTAAGTGCAATTAAAGCAATTTCAATAAAGATTTCTTGATTCACCTAACATTTTACCACCTCGCCCGCCCGAGGCTCGTAAGATCTTGCCAGAGGCCAACGGAGAATGCCGTTCTGCAAGCCTTGCCCGCCCCGATTCTGGGACGGCCATGCCGGTAAAATTCCGGCCATGATGAAATAAAATGTTCACCAACCTGATTCTGAGTGTAAATTATGTGATGAAAATAATTGTAAATCCACCCATTCATACACAGTCTATCCAGCCTATTTCATCACCACAGTGCAGAATTCACCAAGCTTTACAAAGCTCTCAGGACAGGATTATGATGTAGATGAATTGCAGTGGAAATGGGCATGGACCCCATTCTCTCCACATTTATTAGGATGACAATTTATCTCCCTACAATCTCTTCACTTTTTAAACTGAAACTCTTTTCTTACTCTAACTTTTGTCAAAGATGTTGATTGAAAGTTCTTTTGTAATAATGGAATCACAGAATGCTGACAACACAGGACACCATTCTCCGAAAATATAACTTGAGATCCTCATTGCTGCCCTCTTAGGGGTAGGAGTGCCAACTACCTCATCCTATTCTCTCACCGACCACCCCACCCAACCTCCCGGCGGGGGGCTAATATTGCAAATCTCTTTCCCATGAGAGTCACCTGCCCCCTGCCCCCACCCCCGCCCTTGCCCCTAATCAGAATTTTTTAAAGGTGGTTCATAGAATCGATAGCATTGCTGCAATATTACTGGACTAACAATGCAGAGGCCTGGATTACAAATCTGTAAATGTGAGTTCAAATCCCACCATGGCATCTGGGGAAGTTTACAATCATTTAATTAATAAACCTGTAATAAAAAAGCTGGTTTCATTCATGATTATGAAACTACAGGATTGCTGTAAAAATACATCCTGCAACCCTCAGGGAAGGAAATCTGCTGTCCTCACCTAGGTTGAACTACGTGTGACTTCAGACCCACAGAAATAATTAACCATCATCTGAAATTTCCCAGCAAGCCACTCAGTTGTAACAAACTGCGACGTCTTGTTGAAGTTGTACAAGACATTGGTAGGGCCACACTTGGAATACTGTGTACAGTTCTGGTCACCCTATTATCGAAAGGATATTATTAAACTAGAAAGAGTGCAGACAAGATTTACTAGGATGCTACCGGGACTTGATGGTTTGAGTTATAAGGAGAAGCTGGATAGACTGGGGCTTTTTTCTCTGGAGCGTAGGAGACTTCGGGGTGGCCTTATAGAGATCTATAAAATAATGAGGGGCACAGATTAGCTAGATAGTCAATATCTTTCCCCAAAGGTAGGGGAGTCTAAAACTAGAGGACATAGGTTTAAGGTGAGAGGGGAGAGATACTAAAGGGTCCAGAGGGGCAATTTTTTCACAGAGGGGGGTGAGTGTCTGGAACAAGCTGCCAGAGGTAGTAGTAGAGGCGGGTACAATTTTGTCTTTCAAAAAGCATTTGGACAGTTACATGGGTATGATGGGTATAGAGGGATATGGGCCAAATGCGGGCAATTGGGACTAGCTTAGGCGGCATGGACAAGTTGAGCTGAAGAGCCTGTTTCCACGCTGTAAACCTCTATGACTCGATGACTATGAAAGAAAATGAAATAGCAATAAAAATTGATGGAATTTGGCACCAAAGATGACAATGGCACACTCTGGAACTGCCTGTTCTGACATTGCAAAGTCCTCCTCACTAACGGCTGGGGACCTGTGCCAAAACTGAGAGAGCTGTCCCACACATAAGCTACGGCCTGGTGTAGTCACACACACGGCATCACATCTTACAGTCGGTATCTAGGCTCCTCTGTCCTGCGACGGTGACAGGGCGGTGATAGGAAGTCAAGGAATACTGAAAGGTTGAGTGAGGGGTTTGGGAGGGCAGAGTAAGATATTGGAAGATTGAAAGGAAACAAAATGAGCAGAGTGAGGAATACAGAAGGGGAATGAGAAAAGAAGATATAACATCTGACAGAATTGAATTCCTCTCACATCTGTAAGCTGACAAATAATTAACTAAAGATAAGAGATGCAAATGTGGAAGTGAAAATAGGCAGTTATTGATTTTAAAATAGTCATTAGCATAAACTCCCGATTACTCCTTATTGGATCGAAGTGAGAATCGGAGGATCAAGTACACAGGGAATTTGCTCAAAATTGGGTCACGCATTTTGCACGCATTGAACCTGCTGTTTGATTTTTATAACGTGAGCTAAAAGTTAAATATATAATGAGTGAAGCAGAATTTAAAACAGGAGAATAGGATATACCAGGCTATGGGACTTTGGGATGATCTCAGCAGTCGGCACAGTTGTCGATCACCGACCGACATTAACTCAAGCTCAAGATTACTGAGGTTAAGAAGATACTTTCATTAACTTCAGGAGGTAAAGGAGCTTTCAGAGTGCCTTTCTGCAAGTTGACAGAGAAACAAAGAAAACAGGAGCAGGAGGAGGCCATTCGGCCCATCGATCCTGCTTCACCATTCATTATGATCGTGGCTGATCATCCAACTCAATAGCCTGATCCCGCCTTCCCCCATCTCTTTTGATCCCCTTCACCTTAAGTGTTATACCTCAGTGCTTCTTGAAGACATTCAGTGTTTAGCCTCAACAATTTTAAATTACACAAGGTGACCACTCTCATGGTGAAGAAATTCTCCTTGTCTCTGTCCTAAACAGTCTACCCTGTATCCTCCAACTGTTTTCCCTTGTTTCTGGACACCCCACCACCGGGAACATTCTTCCTGCATCGATCCTGTCTAGTCCTGTTAGAATTTTATAAATTTCTATGGGACCGTCCCCCCCGCCGCACCCCCCACCCCCCCGACCCCCATTCTTCTGAATTGCACCGAATATAATCCTAATTAACTGAATCTCTCCTCATACGTCAGTCCTGTCATCTCAGGAATCAGCCTGGTAAACCTTCTCTGCATTCTCCCTGGAGCAAGAATATCCTTCCTCAGATAAGGAGACCAAAACTGCATTCAATACTCCAGGTATAGCCTCACCAAAGCCCTGTATAATTGCAGCAAAACATCCCTGATCCTGCACTCGAATCCTCTCACTATGAAGGGCAGCATAATTGGTCTTCTGGAGGCCAACTGACTTTTACTTGGAATAGTAATTTATGGGAAGGTTGAGTTGTAGTGGAATTGTGACTTGATTTGTATTCCAAAGACCCAGGACAAAATCTGGAATTGCAGCAATTATGCTGTAAAGTCCATAGACCTAGAACAAAAGGGCCTGACAATTTCCCTTCAATATTCACATCGGGATGTCAACTGAAGTGCCAGTTTTTGTTTCTCCAATGAGAATGACATCATGCTTGTTTAGCTCCAGTTTTATCATTTTCCAATGGTTGCAAAAAGTACATTAAAAAATGAAGTGTCGTGACGATGGTAATTCAATGCCTGATTCAGGTGATAACCCATCAAGGGAACGACTCCAATAACATCTATACTGAGGAGCCAGATGTGAAATCAATCCTGACGATAGTCTCTGATGAACAAAGAGCGAGCCCAGATCCAACATGAGAAATGGGCATCATTCCTGAGTGATCCTCCACTCATTTTCAAATTCCTATTTTCCGGTGTGGACTTTGAACAGCTCCTCATCATGGAGGATGATGATACGGGGTGGGGGGGAATTAAACAAGTGCCCATGAAGTCACTGACAGAATACCATCAAGTGATTTACTGTGATGGGTCATCAGTTATGAGTAAAAAAGAAGTATCCCCACTTTGGGAAGGAGGATTTACCAGGGATTTTTCAGAACTCATATTCTTTTTATCTGGAAGAATTACCACCCATATCCCTTGACCAGCACAGTATGTTGAAGCAACAAACCTACGCTTTGCTTTAGAAAGAGGTAAACCCTATTAAATCCACATTGTTCTGTATCGATAATGGGGGTGATCGTATCAGAATTAGGCAAAGTGTCAGTTCTGGTAAAATAAAACTGGCGCGGAACTCTCCGGATTCACTGCTCTGTTTTCTCTCCAGATCATCTAACGAAAGGAGTGGGCGTGGTTTCTGGGGCAGGGACTCTTAAAATCTGGAACTGGCTCCACAGAGTTCGAAACACCCTTTTTAAATAGCACCCCGATCACAAAGAAGAATAAACTCCCCCTGACACCAAGGAGTTATCTGGAGCCTCCCCACCTGCCCTCCCACCCCTCGGATCGACAGCATCCCTATCCCCATCCCCTCTCCCCACCGACCACCCCACCCCACACACCCCCTGCCCACCACCACTCCGGTATCCCTGGCATCCGCATCGCCCTCAGTGTCTGACCCACCCACAGCACAAATAATGGGGCCCCTGTCCGTGAGGATATTCCTGAGAGCCTGCCCCTGGCATTGCCCCCGGCGCAGGTTGGCACCGCTAGGTTAGCACTGGAGTGCCAAGGGGGCAGTGCCAAGGCACTGTCTGGCCATATCCCTCCTCCCTGGGGACTTCACTGACCTTTGCACCTCTGGAGCGATCGCCTCAACATGTTTACATTTGGGTGGTGTCGTGTTGGCGAGGTATGAAACTTCAGTGGGTGGGGGGGTGTAATCTGGCAAGGGGGTGTAGAATTATCTGTAAGTTTACTTCAATATATAAAAAATCAGGTTACGTCATTGGTGACAGGTGGGGAAAACCAGAGATCACAATCTCGCCGGAGAGATTTGTGATTCCTAGTTTACGCTGGGGTTTGAGGCCCCGCACCGGATCTCACAGCTGGACAGCGAGGGCTCAAGATCCCACCCAATGACGATGGTATAAAGAGGATAAAACCAGGACTTAGTGTTCTAGAACAAACAGAATTTACCAACACGAAGAGTAAAGTTATAGAACATACGTCGCTGTGGGTGGACATTCGCTGCTTGAGGACAAAGAAACCAAACTGTCGGATTATCCATTTAAACAGGCTAAGCACTGGCACAGCGCAGACAAAACAGTGAAATGTTGAGTCTACATCACACTTCCCTGTGAGAGGGGCCTCCCAAAGTTATTGCCATCGCCAGGGTAACGTGTAGCTAATCAAGATGAGGAACCAATGCAACTTTTCTTCGCAATGAAAGAGAATTCCTCAGGATCTCCCTCAAAGCACTTTTACTCAGAAACCCCTGTTGATATTGTTCTATTTAATTTGCCCAAGGTAAACCGAAAAGTACCCCGGAGTCACCAATAAGAACAATTTGTAAAAGAAGCTCACAAGTGTGTAGCTCAAACCCATTGTGGTGCCAGAGTTTACATGCTGCAAATGAACTGTTTTATATCAATGGCCAGGCATGTTAAAAACATGTAAAATATATAAATTTTTAAAAAAGTTTATTTATTAGTGTCACAAGTAGGCTTACATTAACGCTGCAATGAAGTTACTGTGAAAATCCTCTAGTTGCCACACTCCGGCACCTGTTCGGGTACACTGAGGGAGAATTTAGCACGGCCAATGCACCCTAACCAGCACGTCTTTTGGACAGTGGAAGAAAACTGGAGCAACTGGAGGAAACCCATGCTGACACGGAGAGAATGTGCAGACTCCGCACAGACAGTGACCCAAGCTGGGAATCGAAGCTGGGCCCCCGGCGCTGTGAGGCAGTAGTGCTAACCACTGTGCCAGCCCATCTCATTTAGTTAATAAGTCACGAGCTATTAAACCAGCACCATTGTCTCCGGTAAATCTGACTCAATCTATGCAGGCATTTTTTTGTTGATTTCATTGGACAACTTGCCTCATCATTGGGATATAAACATGTCCTCATTTGTGTCCATGGCTGCACTTCCTTCTGCCGGCGAGCCCCCAAACTCAAATACCCATACTGCACATTCTTCAGGCACATTGTTGAGGAAAGCTGCCTGGGCCCTCACTATATCTGGGTTGTTGTAATCTGGCTAAAATCTGTTATAAAGGCTATCAGGAGGGCAGTAATATTCTCTATAGTTCTTTTCCTTCAGGAAGAGTTAGATCAGTTCTTCAGACACAGTTAAGTGTTTGTGAGGCCCCGTCTTTCTCAAACTTAAGTGAGGGTGATCATCCGAGGAGTATCCCAGATCTGGAATAGTCCCAAAAAGAGGGCTGAGATTATAATCCACTTCAAAATAGCATTGGGAACAAGTGGGAAAGCTATGAAATTGAATAATGGAAAGGGTGAAATACAATACATGGGGTGGCATTGTCATGTCTAATTTAGTCCATGATGTGTGTTGTTTGTGGGGGCATTTCCTTTGGTTTAAGTGTCCTCAGCAATAGGTGAGTAAAAAGCAAGCAGAAAAACAACTGTTGTGCTTATGTGGTAGATAACCATCAAGGCACAAACCATGTGAAAGCGATTGGCTAACACAAAAGCACCTAGATAAAAGCTGTGGATGCTGGAATCTGAAACACAAACAGAAAATGCTGGAAAATCTCAGCAGGTCTGACATCATCTGTGGAGAAAGGATAGAGCCAACGTTTCGAGTCTGGATGACCCTTTATCAGAGCACAAAAATACGTAGGTTCATTTATTAAGGATTTGAAAAGCTGTTAACAATATTACAAAGTTGGAGAAGGGGCACAAATGATGGCGTTGGTCGCTTCCTCAGAACAAACCTCTGAATCACATGATTCATTGCATCATTTCCCCTCCAGTTCTACATGCCCAAAACATGAGCACATGACCAAGCGCACCACAGAACTCACCATTACTAGGAATATAGATCACATATTAAATATGGGCAGTTGTCTCGCAAGGAAGTAACGAGGCTTGACTTCACAATTCTACCCTGTTAGGTGTGTGACGTGTTGAATAACTCTCAGTGAGGTGAAGTTACGTTTCTACATAAATCACTGACTGCAGGATGGAAGTGAAAACACAAACCAAGAGGGGAACAAATGCATCAAGTGTTTTTTTATATTTAAGGGAAATGATCTCATGTCACTTTTCTTTCAAATGTATTTATTCTCATTTTCAGAAATCTGCTTTTAACAGAATAAGACAGTTTTGACAAGGTTACTTAATGACTAACTCAAAAACACTAACTGCACCAAAATTGTAAAGGGAAAACCAACAGAAATTGGAGTTTAATGATGAGAAAATCTGCAAGACAGATACAAAATGTTCTTCACCATTTGTGTTAGCTGAGATGAGTTTCTATTGATGGGTGGAAGAAAGATTTGTTCATACGCAACAACTATTATTCAACAATTGTGCAATAGATGACACCCAGTCAAATGCCCTGCACTCTTGATCTAATTAGTACATATATTCTTTCAACTGTACATGTTAACACTTCTTAAAAAAGAAAACCAGTTCCAAATATTTGTCCACTTAAAGAAATTCATATCACAAAATTGTCGCAAAGAAATAATTTCTCTGAAGACTATTGCTCCAATTTATTTTACAATGTGGCGCGGTAATTAGAAGGTGTTGTTCAGGTTCCCAGTTTGCTTTCATCTCCTGGAAAGATTAATGGCCATCCTTGACACACCAGCTGCTTTCTATTTATCAAAAGAAGCTGGAAGCCAGACCTCCAGTAGGATTGAGAGTCCAGCAACGCTGAAATACGGTTACATTTCCAGAAACATATAAAGGAAAGATTAGAATGCAAGATCACCCCAACTGTGTTCCTTTCAACTCCATTTGAAAATGACCTTTATGTTTTTTTTAAACAGTGACCGTATCAATTTTGATCAAGTCTGCCTTCCTGGTGCAACTAAAATCTTCACAAAAAAAAATACCTCCAGCATAGATTAAAGCTATTTTCTATTTTTCATTTGCTTTGTTCACTCTGTAACATTTACAATCCGTGCAGATTTCTGTGAATGAATTACTCAATCAAAATTCTGCAATAAAACAGTGGCTCAATTTGCAGTTTTCCATACTTTATTTCCATAATATACACTGAGCACAGTTCAACTCCAATTCATTGCCACTCTCTGTAATCACAGGAGACCTGCTATAAACAACATTGAATTCATGGCTTCCTTGTCACAATCCAGTTTTCCCAATGCATTGCTAACGCAATATAATCTTCAAATAGAGAAATAAAACCCATCATTTCAGGCTGCGACCAAAAACTTAGAGACATCATTCAGTCTGCACTGTACTTCAGCAACAACAGTCATGTCCAACTGAGCTGAGATTTTGTTTGCTGAACAGTTATGATTTGTGGCCACGAACACAGAACAATACTTTCTGTTCCATAGCATACACTCCTGTTATTAATAAACAACCAATCATTGACTTGCTATGAATAACACTGCAGGAGATCTTTTAGTCCACAAATAACTTTTTTAAATTGTTATAAACAAAAATGGTTAAAATTAGGATCATTATCGAATCGGCAAGTGATGATTAATGTAGAAAACAAGACATGCATTTATATAGCACCGTTACATGACTTTATGTCATTCCAAAGCACATTAAGTCTGATGAAGTACTTTCAGAATGTAGTCACTGTCGTAATGTAGGAAATGTGACAGTCAATTTTCACACAGCCAGGTTCCACAGGCAGCGATGTGATAATAACCAGATCACTGTTAACAACATTGGCTGCAGGTTAAATATTGTCCAAGTCACAGGGAGGACTCCCCTGATCTTCCTCAAAATCAGATCCGAAGATATTTTATGCTTTCCTGAGGTGGAAGATGAGGCTTAAGTTTAACAAGTCATCTTAAATACAGCAGGTGGAATTTTCCCATCACACTTGCCACGGGAATCGCAGCAGGTGGAGACGGACATGCAAAGGTGCATTGACCTCAGGCAGGAAATTCTGGCCCTGGGGTGAACTCCGCCTAGCATCTCTGACAGTGCAGCATTTCTCAGCACTGCACTGGAATGTCAGCCGAGATGTTGCACTCAAAACTAGAGTGAGATTTAAACCCAGTAACTTGTGGTCCAGGTGACATGGTCAATCAAGAAGATTTGATAAATGAGTTTGAATGCTTATGTTATGGACTCTCATCGGGAAAAGATAACATCGTACATTAATACTTTACAGCTGCAGGTTTCCTTTTCTTACTTGGTTAGTACTTTACCTATTTTAAAATGAACTTATCAGTTTTTCTACATATTAAGATCAATAAAGCTGAATCACAGAATCCCTACAGTGCAGAAAGAGGCCACTTGGCCCATCGAGTCTGCACCAACTCCTACCCAGGCCCAACATCCCCACCCACCCTATCCACGTAACCCTGTGCATTTTCCATAGCCAATCCACCTAACCTACATATCTTTGGAGTGTGGGAGGAAGCTGGAGCACCCGCAGGAAACCCACGTAGACACGAGAACAGGCAAACTCCCCATACTTGAGGTCGGAAACGAGCCCAGGTCCCTGGCGCTGTGAGGCAGCAGTGCCAACCACTGTGCCACCGTGCCACCCATAAATTGCCAAAAAGGCAATTTTTAGTAAATTGCCAATAAGGTTTAAAGATGTCTTTGAAAAAAGAACGTTTCGGGTTAATGTTAGTTTCAAAAATGAAGGAGATTGTCATCGACTTCAGGAAGCATAGTGGAGAACATGCCCATGTCTACATCAATGGGGATGAGGTAGAAAGGGTCGAGAGCTTCAAGTTTTTAGATGTCCAGATCACCAACGACCTGTCCTGGTCCCCCCATGCCGACATTATAGTTAAGAAAGTCCACAAAGCCTCGACTTTCTCAGGAGACGAAGGAAATTTGGCATGTCAGCTACGACTCTCACCAACATTTACAGATGCACCATAGAAAGCATTCTTTCTGGTTGTATCACAGCTTGGTATGGCTCCTGCTCTGACCAAGACCGCAAGAAACTACAAAGGGTCGTGAATGAAGCCCAGTCCATCACTCAAACCAGCCTCCCATCCATTGACACTGTCCACACTTCCCGCTGCCTCAGCAAAGCAGCCAGCATAATCAAGGACCCCACGCACCCCGGACATTCTCTCTTCCACCTTCTTCCATCGGGAGAAAGATACAAAAGTCTGAGGTCACGTACCAACTGGCTCAAGAACAGCTTCTTCCCCGCTGCTGTCAGACTTTTGAATGGACCTACCTCACATTAAGTTGATCTTTCTCTACACCCTAGCTATGACTGTAACACTACATTTTGCACTCTCTCCTTTCTTATTCTATGAATGGTATGCTTTGTCTGTATCGCGCATAAGATACAATACTTTTCACTGTACACTAATACATGTGACAATAATAAATCAAATCAAGAACATAGAACATAGAACAGTACAGCACAGAACAGGCCCTTCGGCCCACGATGTTGTGCCGAGCTTTATCTGAAACCAAGATCAAGCTATCCCACTCCCTATCATCCTGGTGTGCTCCATGTGCCTATCCAATAACCGCTTAAATGTTCCTAAAGTGTCTGACTCCACTATCACTGCAGGCAGTCCATTCCACACCCCAACCACTCTCTGCGTAAAGAACCTACCTCTGATATCCTTCCTGTATCTCCCACCACGAACCCTATAGTTATGCTCCATCCACCCGAGGAAATAGTCTTTGAACGTTCACTCTATCTATCCCCTTCATCATTTTATAAACCTCTATTAAGTCTCCCCTCAGCCTCCTCCGCTCCAGAGAGAACAGCCCTAGCTCCCTCAACCTTTCCTCATAAGACCTACCCTCCAAACCAGGCAGCATCCTGGTAAATCTCCTCTGCACTCTTTCCAGCGCTTCCACATCCTTCTTATAGTGAGGTGACCAGAACTGCACACAATATTTCAAATGTGGTCTCACCAAGGTCCTGTACAGTTGCAGCATAACCCCACGGCTCTTAAACTCCAACCCCCTGTTAATAAAAGCTAACACACTATAGGCCTTCTTCACAGCTCTATCCACTTGAGTGGCAACCTTTAGAGATCTGTGGATATGAACCCCAAGATCTCTCTGTTCCTCCACAGTCTTCAGAACCCTACCTTTGACCCTGTAATCCACATTTAAATTAGTCCTACCAAAATGAATCACCTCACATTTATCAGGGTGAAACTCCATTTGCCATTTTTCAGCCCAGCCTTGCATCCTATCTATGTCTCTTTGCAACCTACAACAGCCCTCCACCTCATCCACTACTCCACCAATCTTGGTGTCATCAGCAAATTTACTGATCCACCCTTCAGCCCCCTCCTCTAAGTCATTAATAAAAATCACAAAGAGCAGAGGACCAAGCACTGATCCCTGCGGCACTCCGCTAGCAACCTGCCTCCAATCCGAAAATTTTCCATCGACCACCACCCTCTGTCTTCGATCAGACAGCCAGTTACCTATCCAATCGGCCAACTTTCCCTCTATCTCACACCTCCTCACTTTCATCATAAGCCGACCATGGGGGACCTTATCAAACGCCTTACTAAAATCCATGTATATGACATCAACTGCCCTACCTTCATCAACACACTTAGTTACCTCCTCAAAAAATTCTACCAAATCAAATCAAATCTTGAGACAATCACCTCAAAGTTAATATGATGCTTACAAAGCATGTTATTCAATGGAATACAACTCAGAGTACGAGATTAATCAGACTATTTACCAAAGTGATTCTTCCTTATCATTTTCTGTGTGGCCTCTCCTTGACTATTGCATATCCCGAGGACAGGACAGTCAGTTTTCCTTTAAAGTAATAATTTTTGTCTTAGGCTATTGGCTTCTGACCACGGTGAAACAGGTCTCCTATTGTCTGTAGTAGGATTGTGCTATTTCTATTTCTAGGTCTTATGAGGAAAGGTTGAGGGAGCTAGGGCTGTTCTCTCTGGAGTGGCGGAGGCTGAGGGGAGACTTAATAGAGGTTTATAAAATGATGAAGGGGATAGATAGAGTGAACGTTCAAAGACTATTTCCTCAGGTGGATGGAGCTATTACAAGGGGGCATAACTATAGGGTTCATGGTGGGAGATATAGGGAGGATATCAGAGGTAGATTCTTTATGCAGAGAGTGGTTGGGGTGTGGAATGGACTGCCTGCAGTGATAGTGGAGTCAGACACTTTAGGAACATTTAAGCGGTTATTGGATAGGCACATGGAGCACACCAGGATGATAGGGAGTGGGATAGCTTGATCTTGGTTTCAGATAAAGCTCGGCACAACATCGTGGGCCGAAGGGCCTGTTCTGTGCTGTACTGTTCTATGTTCTATGTTCTTATCTGCAGTCAAAAATCTTTTGTGACTGTCTGCTCAATAACCCATTGGCTCTGATTTTTTAACCAATTAGTTGGCATGTCCAAAGAGTCCAACATTCATCAGCATTCTTACAAATTGACAATGCCAACATTTAACAATAATCCTTCACCCTGATTCCTGATATTAAAAAATGAACGTGTATGTAAGAGAAACAGTCAGAAGAAATTAGATAAGTTAAAACATCTGAGAGTGAAATATAAAAGTGAATGATTTGCAAAAGTCTTTTGCTTAAATTTACTGTTTCCTGTGTTATATCATTCAATGGCTCTATGATAAACTTTTGAGAAGGTCTTTCCTTCATAAAGCACTGCAATGCACAAGTGAAGCCTGTCAGTTTCAAACTTGTTCTTCTGAACATACTCTGTAAGTCAGTCACATTATGATGACATTTGCAAAGCGAATAGCTATCGCCTGCAGCCCCATTATTATTGTAATTGATATTGAACTAAGAGATGCAATTCAAATATTGTAGCATATCCTCCTTGCTGTTGAGAGGAAGCATTGTATCAAGAGTTGGCAATCTACATAACAATGAAAAGATTACAATATCAATTGTACAGTGGAACCTGACAGTCATCACCTTGATTCGTCCATGATGAATCACAAACAACTCTCTCACAATCACTGTGTATCTTACTGATGCTGCTTGGACAGAAATTTGTTTGACCAATAAAGCACACAGTGAGGAGAAACACTCGGCTGAATAATGTGCTGAGCAGTTCCAGGATGTTTTGAAGGAATAGGGGTAAAGGTGACAACAATATTATACTAACTATCCATGCAGTATAATGGCCAATCTTTCACCAAATGAACACGTATCATACATCATTCCAAATCTACAGTGATCGAGCACAGCCTCACTTCATGTTGCCGGCTATGTAAGCTTGCTGGTAAAATGTAGAAAACTCGTGGGTCATTACAAGAGAAGACCAGCTAATAGGGTGGAACTAAAAACTCAATCGGCTACAAAAAGAAGACTGAGGGGTGACCTGGTCGAGGTGTACAAGATTATGAGAAACATGAACAGAGTGGATAAGGAGCAGCTGTTCCCCATAGTTGAAGGGTGAGTCACGAGGGGACATAGTTTCAAGGTTTGGGAGGGGTGTGAGGAAAAACTTTTTTACCCAGAGGGTGGTGAGGGTCTGGAATGTGCTGCCTGGGAGGCTGATGGTGGCGGGATACCTCACATCCTTTAAAAGTCATTTGGGTGAGCACTTGGCACATCATAACATTCAGGGCTATGGGCCAAGTGCTGGTAAATGGGATTAGATGGGAGGTCAGGTATTTTTCAGGTGTCAGTGCCGACTTGATGGGCCAAAGGGTCTGTTCTGCACTGTGTGATTCTAAGATTCTCTGAAAAAGATGAAACTATAATCTCTAACACAAGGCTGGAATTCTCCTGCCCGCCCACCATGGGAATTGTAGCGGGCAGGGGGGTGGACCATGCAAAGGTCCATTGACTTCGAGCGGGATTCTCTGGTTTTGAGGTGAGTGCGGCCGGAGAAGCCTGCCTGAGATATTTAAACTAGATACATAGCACTCGATATTTCAGATGGCGCAACAACGATTTAGAGGTAAATTTGTTTCCCTGCCATGTTAGCTCTCCACGAGTACAATCTAGCAGTAGTTTTTTTGTTCTATGGTTGGAGCTGCAATGTGTCATTAATTTTGTGTAATCACACTCGCAGGCAATGACCCAGAATACATTGTCCAGGTTACGAATTCTTTCAGTCCAGACTTAATTGGGCACACAGTAAGCATTACTCGGGGCGGCATGGTGGCACAGTGGTTAGCACTGCCACTTCACAGCACCAGGGACCTGGGTTCGATTCCGGGCTTGGGTCACTGTCTGTGTGGAGTTTGCATGTTCTCCCTGTGTCTGCGTGGGTTTCCTCCGGGTGCTCCGGTTTCCTCCCAGGCACTGGAATGTGGTGATGAGGGGAATTTCACAGTAACTTCATCACAGTGTTAATGTAAGTCTGACTTGTGACTAATAAATAAACTTTGTTTTCACGTTTACTCTCACATGGGCAAACATGGAAACAGCATTGGGACACACCTGCCTTGCCCCTGCAACAGGGTGCAGGTGTGGAAATGAATTCCCAGCTTCTCAAGAGTCATCGAGTCAAAGAGATTTATAGCATAGAAACAGGCCCTTCAGCCCAACTTGTCCATGCCACCCCTTTTTTTAACCCCTAAACAAGTCCCAATTGCCCGTGTTTGGCCCATGTCCCTCTATACCCATCTTACCCATGTAACTGTCTAAATGCTTTTTAAAAGACAAAATTGCACCCGCTTCTAATACTACCTCTGGCAGCTTGTTCCAGACACTCTGTGTGAAAAAATTGCCCCTCTGGACACTTTTGTGTCTCTCCCCTCTCACCTTAAACCTATGCCCTCTAGTTTTAGACTCCCCTACCTTTGGGAAAAGATATCGACTATCTAGCTGATCTGTGCCCCTGATTATTTTATAGACCTCTATAAGATCACCCCTCAGCCTCCTACGCTCCAGAGAAAAAAGTACCAGTCTATCCAGCCTCTCCTTATAACTCAAACCATCAAGTCCTGGTAGCATCCTAGTAAATCTTTTCTGCATTCTTTCTAGTTTAATAATATCCTTTCTGTAATAGGGTGACCAGAACTGTACATAGTATTCCACGTATGGCTTTACCAAGGTCTTGTACAACTGCAACAAGATGTCCCAACTTCTGTATTCAATGTTCTGACCGATGAAACCAAGCATGCCAAATGCCTTCTTCACCACCCTGTCCACCTGTGACTCCACTTTCAAGGACCTATGAACCTGTATCCCTAGATCTCTTTATTCTATAACTCTCCCCAATGCCCTACCATTAACTGAGTAAGTCCTGTCCTGTTCAATTGGCCGGTAGCACAGTGGTTAGCACTGCTGCTTCACAGCTCCGGGGTCCCGGGTTCGATTCCCGGCTCGGGTCACTGTCTGTGTGGAGTTTGCACATTCTCCTCGTGTCTGCGTGGGTTTCCTCCGGGTGCTCCGGTTTCCTCCCACAGTCCAAAGATGTGCGGGTTAGGTTGATTGGCCAGGTTAAAAATTGCCCCTTAGAGTCCTGGGATGTGTAGGTTAGAGGGATTAGCGGGTAAATATGTGGGGGTAGGGCCTGGGTGGGATTGTGGTCGGTGCAGACTCGATGGGCCGAATGGCCTCCTTCTGCACTGTAGGGTTTCTATGATTCTATAAAATGCATCACCTCGCATTTATCTAAATTAAACTCCATCTGCCATTTGTCAGCCCACTGGCCCAATTGATCAAGATCCCGCTGCAATCCAAGATAACCTTCTTCACTGTCCACTATGCCACCAACCTTGGTGTCAGCTGCAAACTTACTAACCATGCCTACTATATTCTCATCCAAATCATTAATATAAATGACAAATATCAGTGGACCCAGCACCGATCCTTGAGGCACACCGCTGGTCACAGGCCTCTAGTTTCAAAAACAACCCTCCACAACCACCCTCTGGCTTTTGTCAAGAAGCCAATTTTGTATCCATTTGGCTACCTCAGCCTGGATCCAGTGAGATTTAACCTTATGCAACAACCTACCATGTGGTACTTTGTCAAAGGCCTTGCTAAAGTCCATGTAGACAACATCAACTGCACTGCCCTCATCTACCTTCTTGGATATTCCTTCAAAAAACTCAAATCAAATTTGTGAGACAAGATTTTCCATTCACAAAGCCATGCTGACTGTCCCTAATCAGTACCTGCGTCTCTAAATGCCTGCAGATCCTGTCTCTCAAAATACCTTCCAATAACTTACCCATTGTAGTTCCCAGTCTTTTCCCTTCAGCCTTTCTTCAACAAAAGCACAACATTTGCCACCCTCCAATCTTCAGGCACCTCACCTGTGACTATCGATGATTCAAATATCTCTGCTAGGGGACCCGCAATTTCCTCCCTCGTCTTGCACACTTCATCAGATCCCAGGGATTTGTCTACCGTCGATGCGCTTTAAGACTTCCAGCACCTCCTTCTCTGTAACATGTACACTCCTCAAGACATCACTATTTACTTCCCCAAGTTCCCTAATACCATGTTTTTCTCAACAGTGAACGCTGATGAGAAATATTCATTTAGGATCTCACCCTTCTCTTGTGGATCCACACATAGGTGATCTTGTCGATCCTTGAGAGGTCCTACGCTCTCCCTATTAGCTCTTTTGCCCTTTATGTATTTGTCGAAACTCTTTGGATTCTCCTTTGCCTTATCTGCCAGAACAATCTCATTTCTCCTTTTTGCCCTCCTGATTTCTCTCTTAACTCAACTCCTACACCCCCTATACTCTTCAAGGGATTCACTTGATCCCAGCTGCCTATACATGTCATGTGCCTCCTTCTTCTTCTTGACCAGGGCCTCAATATCCCGAGTCATCCAGGGTTCCCTACTTCTACCAGCCTTGCCCTTCACTCCAAGAGGAATGTGCTTACCCTGAACCTTGGCTAACACACTTTTGAAAGCCTCCCATTTACCAGACCTCTTGTTGCCTTCCCCAATTAACTGTTGAAAGTTCCTGCCTGATACCATCAAAATTGGCCTTGTCCCAATTTAGAATTTTAACTTTTGGGCCAGACCTATTATTCTCCATAGCTATCTTAAAACTAATAGAATTATGGTCACTGGTCCCAAAGTGATCCCTCACTAACACTTCTGTCACCTGCCCTTCCTTATTTCCCAAGAGGAGGTCATGTTTTGTCCCCTCTCTAGTCAGGCCATCCACATACTGAATGAGAAATTCCTCCTGAATACAGTCAACAAATTTCTCTCCATCCAACCCTCTAATACTATGGCTGTCCCAGACAATGTTGGGAAAGTTAAAATCCCCAACTATTACCAGCGCATTTTTCTTGGGCCTGTCGGTAATCAATCCCCTTCCATATTTGCTCCGATTTAATCTGCTAACTTCACAAACTGAACCGCCAACAAAAGAAAGCGTGCCTCTGCTCAGCAGCATTGCATTCAGAGAATAAAGGAACAAACAAGTCAACTACACATTGAATAATTACAAAGGAAAATCAGCCATCAGCTAAGAAGATTTTCCACTGAATGGTGAACAAAACTTGTTGATGTTAACAGAGTTAACACATAAATACTTTGCAGCACTGACAGCAATGCTGCCATTCAAGTGACTCTTTTCATTTTTTAGTAAGTGTTTAAGTGAGAGGTGAACTGTGTAATCAGCTGAAAACATAAAGAAACAACAGTTGAAACAACTGGTCATCATGGGGCCACAATAAATAGAACTCAGTTTACCTTTCGACTGGTAGGGGGTGGGGGAGGAGGTTTAACCTGTCCTTGTGTGGGCAGAGCATTAAAACAGCTCAGATCCCCAGTGTTGCAAGAACCCACTGACTCTGCCATTAATCTGAATGTATCTGAATAAGAGCGGCACGGTGGCACAGAGGTTAGCACTGCTGCCTCACAGCGCCAGGGATCTGGGTTTGATTCCCGGTTTGGATCACTGTCTGTGTGGAGCCTGCACATTCTCCCCGTGTCTGCTTGGGTTTCCTCCAGGCGCTCCGGCTTCCTCCCACAGTCCAAAGGTGTGTGGGTCAGGTGGATTGGCTGTGACAAATTGTCCCTTAGTGTCAGGGGGACTAGCTAGGATAAATGCTTGGGGTTATGGAGATAGGGCATGGGTGGGATTGTGGTCAGTGCAGACTCGAAGGGCCGAATGGCCTCCTTCTGCACTGCAGGATTCTATGATATTCCTCAGTGCATGGCAAGCTCCTATCGGACAGGTCAATCTTCAATTTAAATATGTTAATTGCTCATTAACTGCTGTTTTCACCCAGGATTCTGCCTTGAAGGTGTGGGTTTCCCAAATTTCCGCAACCTACCAGGTAGAATAAGGTGAGGGGACAATGGGAGTGGATGGGTCTGAGCAATTAGACAGAGAATAAATCCTACAGTGAGTGAGGGAGAGTCACACAGACTCGAAACGTTAACTCCCATTGGCTGTCCTATGTGGTCCAATTATAAGGAGATCTTCGAGGAAGCTGCAAATATCAACAAGTGCTTGATAGGAAACTCTGAGGTATTGATATTCAGTCATGTCCAGGAAGCTTACCTTCAGCTTGTAAACCATATGGGCCCGATTTTGTCAATCGGAGCCTAAGGGCGGGATCTGGGCGTAATACGGATCCGAGCCCGGAATCCTCTTTCCAGCGCGCCCATACGTGTTTTGCCAGCTCCGGTCTGATCCGCGCTGTGGGCGGGGCTTAGCGCTGCTGGAACGATCGGAGCTCTGAACTGCGCATGTGCAGTTCGAAAAAAATCTGAAGCAGCGCGCCCGGGCGGGAAAGAAAAAAGCAGAGAGAGCGGCTCTCTGACACAGACAATTTGGGGGGGGGGGGGGGGGGGGGGGGGGGGGGGGGGGTGGGGGGTGGGCGGGATAGGAGGAGAGGGGGTGTGACGTATCATCCTCTGAGGGGGGGGGGGCCGCTGCCACTCTGCGGCCGATCGGTGGGGAGGGAGGGGGCAGGGGGTTCAGCTGAGGTGAATAATGACAGTCGTGGTGTTTGAAGTGTGCGGCCACTCCGGAGAGGAGGGATTTGTTCCTCCGGTGGGGAGGAGGGATCGGCCGCAGACTGGCAGCGCCCCGCCCCCCCCCCCCCCCCCAGAGGATGATATATCACACCCCCTCTCCTCCCACCCTCCTCCCCCTGCAGTGGAGGAGCTGGGTCAGAGAGCCGTTGCAGGCTCTGACCCCGCTCTTCGGAGACTGCAGCGGCGACTTCGGATTTTTATTCGGCAGGTCGGTTAGAGCGCGGATCCGCATCGGACCAGAAGACGGTAAAGTGGGATTTGGCGGGAGAGTTGGGCGCGCGATTCATTAAGCCGATTTAAATGCATGCAAATACATTTAAATCGTCGGGCCGCCCGATTCGGGCGTGGGCCGGACCCACGCCCTAATAGGGTGTCAGTAAAGCCGCGATCTGCTCGGAATCGGGAGCAGATCGCGGTATAGGCCCGACGCCCAACGCTACCGCGATTCGGGTGCGAAGTTTTGGTAAAATCGGGCCCTATGTTTCTCTCTCCGTGGATGCTGTCAGACCTGCTGAGTTGCCTGGACACATAAGAACAAAAGAACATAAGAAATAGGAGCAGGAGTAGGCCATCTAGCCCCTCGAGCCTGCCCCGCCATTCAATAAGATCATGGCTGATCTGACGTGGATCAGTACCACTTACCCGCCTGATCCCCATAACCCTTAATTCCCTTACCGCTCAGGAATCCATCCATCCGCGCTTTAAACATATTCAGCGAGGTAGCCTCCACCACCTCAGTGGGCAGAGAATTCCAGAGATTCACCACCCTCTGGGAGAAGAAGTTCCTCCTCAACTCTGTCTTAAACCGACCCCCCTTTATTTTGAGGCTGTGTCCTCTAGTTTTAACTTCCTTACTAAGTGGAAAGAATCTCTCCGCCTCCACCCTATCCAGCCCCCGCATTATCTTATAAGTCTCCATAAGATCCCCCCTCATCCTTCTAAACTCCAACGAGTACAAACCCAATCTCCTCAGCCTCTCCTCATAATCCAAACCCCTCATCTCCGGTATCAACCTGGTGAACCTTCTCTGCACTCCCTCCAATGCCAATATATCCTTCCTCATATAAGGGGACCAATACTGCACACAGTATTCCAGCTGCGGCCTCACCAATGCCCTGTACAGGTGCATCAAGACATCCCTGCTTTTATATTCTATCCCCCTCGCAATATAGGCCAACATCCCATTTGCCTTCTTGATCACCTGTTGTACCTGCAGACTGGGCTTTTGCGTCTCATGCACAAGGACCCCCAGGTCCCTTTGCACGGTAGCATGTTTTAATTTGTTTCCATTGAGATAGTAATCCCATTTGTTATTATTTCCTCCAAAGTGTATAACCTCGCATTTCTCAACGTTATACTCTATTTGCCATATCCTCGCCCACTCACTCAGCCTGTCCAAATCTCTCTGCAGATCTTCTCCGTCCTCCACACGATTCACTTTTCCACTTATCTTTGTGTCGTCTGCAAACTTCGTTACCCTACACTCCGTCCCCTCCTCCAGATCATCTATATAAATGGTAAACAGTTGCGGCCCGAGTACCGATCCCTGCGGCACGCCACTAGTTACCTTCCTCCAACCGGAAAAACACCCATTTATTCTGACTCTTTGCTTCCTGTCGGATAGCCAGTCCCCAATCCACTTTAACACACTACCCCCAACTCCGTGTGCCCTAATCTTCTTCAGCAGCCTTTTATGGGGCACCTTATCAAACGCCTTTTGGAAATCCAAAAACACCGCATCCACCGGTTCTCCTCCATCAACCGCCCTCGTCACATCTTCATAAAAATCCAACATGTTCGTCAAGCACGACTTTCCCCTCATGAATCCATGCTGCGTCTGATTGATCGAACCATTTCTATCCAGATGCCCTGCTATCTCCTCTTTAATAATGGATTCCAGCATTTTCCCTACTACAGACGTTAAGCTGACCGGCCTATAGTTACCCGCCTTTTGTCTCCTTCCTTTTTTAAACAGCGGCGTAACATTAGCTGTTTTCCAATCAACCGGCACTACCCCAGAATGCAACGAGTTTTGATAAATAATCACTAACGCATCCACTATTACCTCTGACATTTCTTTCAATACCCTGGGATGCATTCCATCCGGACCCGGGGACTTGTCCACCTTCAGTCCCATTAGTCTACCCAGCACTGCCTCTCTGGTAACATTAATCGTATTAAGTATTTCTCCTGCTGCCAACCCTCTATCGTTAATATTTGGCAAACTATTTGTGTCCTCCACCGTGAAGACCGACACAAAAAACGTATTTAAAGACTCAGCCATATCCTCATTTCCCACTATTAACTCCCCCCCTCTCGTCCTCCAAGGGTCCAACATTCACTCTAGCCACTCTATTCCTTTTTATATATTTATAAAAACTTTTACTATCATTTTTTATATTAATTGCTAGCCTAGCTTCATAGTCTATCCTTCCTTTCTTTATCGCTTTCTTAGTCTCTCTTTGTTGTTTCTTAAATTTTTCCCAATCACTTGTTTCTCCACTATTTTTGGCCACTCTGTACGCAGCTGTTTTTATTTTAATACTCTCCTTTATTTCCTTCGTTATCCACGGCTGGTTCTCCCTTTTCTTACAATCCTTGTTTTTTGCTGGAATATATTTTTGCTGAGAACTGAAAAGGATCTCCTTAAAAATCCTCCACTGTTCCTCAGCTATCCTACCTGCCAGCCTGCTCTCCCAGTCTACCTTAGCCAATTCATCCCTCATCCTATCATATTTCCCTCTGTTCAAACAGAGGACACTGGTTTGAGACCAAACTTTCTCCTCTTCCATCTGAATCAGAAATTCGACCATATTGTGGTCACTAGACCCAAGAGGGTCCTTCACAATAAGATCCTTAATTCTACCTACCTCGTTACACAATACCAGATCCAAAATAGCTTGTTCCCTCGTCGGTTCCGTAACATGCTGTTCAAGGAAACTATCCCGACAGCATTCTAAGAACTCTTCCTCCATTCCACCCTTACCGACTTGAGTCTGCCAGTCAATGTGCATGTTGAAGTCCCCCATGATTATTGCCGTTCCGTTTTTACACGCATCCCTTATCTGCTTGTTTACAGCCCTCCCTACCTCAACATTATTATTTCGGGGCCTATATACCACACCTCCTAGTGTCTTTCTCCCTCTACTATTCCTCATCTCTACCCATAATGATTCCACGTTTTGTTCCTCAGAGCCTATGTCATCCCTCAGTACTACCCTGATATTATCTCTTATTAATAGCGCGACCCCACCACCTTTTCCTTCCTGTCTATTCTTCCTAAACGCCTGATACCCCTGGATATTCATCTCCCAGTCCTGGTCACCTTTCAGCCACGTTTCTGTAATGGCCACTAGATCGTACCCACTTGTGCTGATTTGCACATTCAACTCATTCACCTTGTTCCGAATGCTTCGTGCATTCAGGCAAAGTGTCCTTATTCCAGCTTTTATCTGGACCCGCTTTGATGAGTCGCGAACACCGTCTCCCTCTACTCCCTTATCTAAATTACCGCCTTCATTCACTTGCACCCTCTCCTCTACCATTAATTTTGTAATTCCCCTTACCCCTGCATCCTCCCCCCCATCAATTAGTTCCTTGATCCTAGTCAACTCTTCTAGCTCCCCTCCCTCCAACCTATCTAGTTTAAATTCTCCCCAGTAGCCTTAGCCAACCTACCGGCCAGGATATTGGTCCCCGTGTGATTCAAGTTCCACCCGTTTTTTGTATACAGATCACCCCTGCCCCTAAAGAGGTCCCAATGGTCCAGGAACCTGAATCCCTGCCCCTTGCACCAGTCCCTCAGCCACACATTCATCCTCCACCTCACTCCATTCCTGCCCTCACCTTCCCGTGGCACAGGCAGTAATCCTGAGATTACTACCTTTGCTTTCCTCTTTCTCAGCTGTCTCCCTAATTCCCTGTACTCCCTTTTCACGACCCCTTCTCCCTTCCTACCCACATCAGCGGTACCAATATGTACCGCTACCTCAGGCTCCTCTCCCTCCCACCTCAGGATTTCCGGGACACGACTAGCGACATCCTGGATCCCGGCCCCAGGGAGGCAGACCACCATGCGAGAATCCCGCCTACCTCCGCAGAAACGCCTGTCTGTCCCCTTCACCATCGAGTCCCCGATTAATACCGCCTTCCTCCTCTTTTCCTTAGCCCTCTGAGTTACAGGGCTGGACTCCACTGCGGAGACACGGCCACTGCTGCTTCCCCCAGGCGGGCTGTCCCCCCCAGCAGTACTCAAGCAGGAGTACTTGTTGTGCAGGGGCAAATCCACCGGGGTGCTCTCAACCACCCTAGCCTTACCCTTCCTGGCCGTCACCCACTTGGCCTCTTCCCGTGGCCCTGGTGTGACCACCTGATGATAGCTCTTGTCTATCACCTCCTCATTCTCCCTCATCAGCCTAAGATCCTCGAGTTGTAGTTCCAGCTCCCTAACACGGGGACACCCTTCAGTGTGTTTCAGCAAGAGTTTTCAGAATGATAGCGGTACGATTAATCTTGTACTACATAGCACCACAGCGAGGACCAGAGATCCATAAGGAGCAAGCTGAGGAGTTCCATCCTCTTCCTCTTCAGACAACGAGGTGCCGGAGGAGGAGGCACTGGCAGAGCTGGAGGAGGAGGAGCTGGAGGAGCTGGAGGTGGAGGAGGAAGTTTCTGATAAGGCGAGACTACCATACGCTGATCTAAAGCAGATTTAGACATTCTTCAGTGAATCTGAAGTAGTGCAGGTATCTAATACACTGATCCTGAACCCACTGTGAGCCCTGAGCACAATGGAAATATAAAACAGCTTTCCCGGCTCATAACCATGAAGCAGAAATGGAATGCTTTCATACAGTGTTGAACTCTCTTGTGAATACACTTGTACAACTATAAATCCTTTCTTTTTCTTTCGTATTCCTACAATAATGCAACTCCTGAGGCTTCAGCAGAGCTAAAGGCAGAATGTTCAAATCCCGGGCCTGACGGCAGCAATGCTGTCGGCCAATGTCTCTTGTTCTGGATCTCATGAGGACCCAACCAAAGGCTGCTTCACCTGCTTCTGTGAAGGAGAGGGCTTAATCACTGGGAGAGGAGGCAGCATGTGGGACATTGACTGAGGGCTGGGTGATGGGGGGGGGGGGGGGGGGGGGGGGGTGGCGGGGGGAAGGGTGCAAGGGTCAGGAAAGGGGGCACTTGGAGTAGAGTTAACACCTCCATGACGCTCTTCCCCCTTTCAAGGCCCACCCACACATCCCTACACTTTAGTAAGACACTGAGCAGCAAGGTTTTTCACACTTGCTTCAATGACAGTCAGAGTGTGCAGACCTTGTTCAGGACCAGCTCACACTTGGTTCTCGGCTGTATCTGATGCTTTATACAGTTACCCCCTCATTCCATGGATGCAGCCATCAGCACAAAGGCTCGAGACTCAGTGCACCATGTTAGAAACAGACTCCATCCGTTCCCCTCCACTTGTGCACAGTATCTCTGGAAATGCTGTTAAAATGTGACACTTTTCCTGTTCCTGCTCCAGAATAGTTAATGGCCTCCAATTTCTATCCAATTTAGCAGAGTGGAGGGTCCTGCTCCTTCTAACAACGGCTCTGATATCCCTGCCTCTGCTTCACCATGTGTTAACCCATCTCTCTGTCCTGGCAGTCTCACTGAGGTGTGTGTATCTGGGCTGGTGAGGCTGTGGATAAGCCATTTAACCATGTGTCTTCAGAGTCAGCAACTTCCTCGAAGATGTCTTCATTCTCCTCCATCACCAGGTCTTGACCAATGCCAGTGGGGTCTGTAGGTGATGAGAGATGTGAATTCAATGTGACACAATGAGAGGGTTCGAAATCATCATGATGAACATTGTCATATTTCAGTGGCTGCGAACATCGATCCAACATGAGTGAATGTAGCGTGTCATGTGGCTGTGTGATATTTAATTCTGTCACCAGGTAACTGGGAAACCTCCATCTTCCTATTGGCAAAGGCCAAGTGTCAGGGACTGGCTTATCCCCACTGTCTTATTCTCGGCAGTGAACAAGCTTGCTGCGTCGAGGTGGCCTCCCCTGCCTCTGCCTCATGGGCTGGACGGGAAAGAGGGTTAGGGCCTGGATTGTGACCCAAATCCAGCTGGACAACAAGTACAGTGAATGAAGTGAGATTTATTAAATTCTAATGCAATACGTAACATAGACAGTGATTAACAACAACTTTCAGATCTTGCTTCCTGAGTCTTTGTAGAACAGGTAATGTCTTTGTTGGCCCCTCTTTTCAGCTTCATCTGTGTCTCCATACTGTGCTATCCATGCCTTCCAACTTGCTTCTGTTATCCCCTTTTCAAGTTACTTTTGCACTATATTTAATTATCTTGCAACATTCAACATTTAATTGGTCAGGAATGACCTCACCTCCATACTTTGTTTCTCCCTCAAATAGTTAGATGATCTCCTTCACACATTGTCTCTTCTGTGATGAGAAGCACAACACCATGTAGTCCCCACAGCGCAGAGAGAGGCCATTCAGCCCATTGAGTCTGCAACATCTCTCTAAAAGAACATCCCACCTGGACACCTGCCCTCTGCCCTACCCCCACAATCTCACTATTTACCCGACTAATCTATACACCTTTGGACACGAAGGAACAATTTAGCATGGCCAATCTCCCTGACCTGCACATCTTTGGAGTGTGGGAGGAAACTGGAGCACCCGGAGGAAACCCACGCAGACACTGGGAGAGCATGCAGACTCCACACAGTCACCCAAGGCCAGAATTAAACTCTGGCGCTGTGAGGCAGCAGTGCAAACCACTGTGCCACTGTGCTGCCCATTAGTGAACACAGGGCAGCACGGTAGCATAGTGGTTTGCACTGCTGCCTCACAGTGCCAGGGATCCGGGTTCGATTCCCGGCTTGGGTCACTGTCTGTGTGGAGTTTGCACATTCTCCCCATGTTTGAATGGGTTTCCTCCGGGTGCTCCAGTTTCCTCCCACAGCCTGAAAGACATGTTGTTGGGTGCATTGGCCGTGCTAAATTATTCCTCAGTGTACTTGAACAGGTGCCGGAGTGTGGCGACTAGGGGATTTTCACAATAACTTCATTGCAGTGTTAATGTAAGCCTTGCTTGTGACACAAATAAACATTAAACATTAAAACAGTTGCCAGATTATATCTTCTTCCCAGAAAATTCCAATCTCTCTCCCTCTCTTCCCTCTCTCTCTCGCACTCCACCCAGCATCCTCAGGGAGCACTGCCATCCACCCCAGCCCAACTGCGGCCCTCTTCCCCCCACGCAGGTGTCTCCCCCTAGGTACAATCCCAGGTCTCTTCCCCAGCTCCAATCGCAGACATCCCCACAGCATCAGCACCAGTGATGGGACTCTCCTTCCTAGCCCCCTTCACCTCTTTTGATTTCCACCCTGCCGCCCAGCCTCTACACAAGTCTTCTTCCCCATTCCTGGGTCTTGCGAACCTTCTGATTATTGGAGGCCATTCACAGATGTCCTCGGCTGAGGTCTCCTGTCACTGCTGTTCCCCCTCCATCCATCAACAAGGCTATCCATTTGGTTGGTTGCTTGGAGTGACTCAAAGGGAAGAAAGGTCAATGAGGTCCTGACATTAAGTTCAGCAGGTCCTCATCGTAGTCTCACCAGGTTGTTTGGTGGTTTTTCTCTGCGAGCCGCACTCTCCCCACCTCCCCATTATATCGAAGCTAGTATCTCTGTTAGAAGGCAGGCTTGAGCTGGAGGGTGTCTGAAGAATGCACTGATGTGAAAATTAAGTATTTATTCCGAATGGATCATGAAAACAAAACCATTTTCCGTCTACACTTCCTGCCTTTATTGTCAGCTGAATGCTTTTAGCGACACATTTCTGTCAAGTAAATACTCTCTGTGTCTCAGATACATGTAGCTGCTGTCAGAATCAACCAATGTCAAGCAGGACATTAGCAGAATTAACTGCTGTCCCTCCTTCTTATTCCTCTTCAGAAACCCACAGCACTTGTTCTTCATTGATTTCCCTTCATAGAAACGATGTTCTGCTGTTTCATTCTCCTTAAATTTGACATTTACAAAGTTCACAGGGCTGGAGATGGGTGCATGAGTCCAGGTAGTGTGGGTCAGTGGCAGTGGATTGGGGAGAGGTGAAGGGACATTAAACCTGAAAATCCGGTTGCCGCAGAGCAGCATTTTTAACCTCCTGCTTTCATTCAGGTGATTCACAGGCCTGTTAGAAACATGCTGAGTAAAAGTTTGTGGCATTAGCTTCAAGCATCGACTGAATGATTGGACGCACAATTTAAAGAGACATTTATGCTCAGGCAGTCAGTTCATGACGGTCTGTGCGCTGTTGAGTTTAATAGATTTCCCAGCAGTTTTTGAGAGGAGAGATTCTTGTTTCTGCTGTTGCAAAGTTGAGTTTGTGAAGTTAGAGTTTGATGTTGGTAAAGATGTAAAAGATTGTAAAAATGCTCGAGGGAAAAATACATTGTGTGATCCCTTTAAAAGCTGCTGTGTTGTTTCAGTGCTTGGAGATTTACAATGCAAAATACATCCAGAGTCCCAGACTGGAATATTTGACAAGGCAACCTGTTTTTGTTTGAATTTTGCCCAATCAATTTAAAGCAGGCACTCAGCTACCAAGAACCTATAAGATTTGAATTTGATGGTGTTGACAACATCAGACCAATCCTATTGTGTGAACATTGATCGGTCTTAGAATCATAGAAACCCTACAGTGCAGAAGGAGGCCATTCGGCCCATCGAGTCTGCACCGACCACAATCCCACCCAGGCCCTACCCCCACATATTTTACCCGCTAATCCCTCTAACTAGGGGCAATTTTTAACCTGGCCAATCAACCTAACCCGCACATCTTTGGACTGTGGGAGGAAACCGGAGCACCCGGAGAAAACCCACGCAGACACGAGGAGAATGTGCAAACTCCACATAGACAGTGACCCGAGCCGGGAATCGAACCCGGGACCCTGGAGCTGTGAAGCAGCAGTGCTAACCACTGCGCTACCGTGCCGCCCTTCACAGAAGGAAAAGAGAGTGCAGGGGGATAAACAAGAGAACAACTGAAAAACTGCCACCTTCAAGTCTCGAGAAGGAGAGAGCAGTTCTCCACTCTGCCAGCTTCAGATATCCCTTAGGAGAACGCACCATCTAACTAGTGCAAGGTACCAATTCAGTAAGACCTTACAGACAGCGGAATCAGCAGAAGAACTCCAAAAGATTCCGTAAACCACAAACCTGGTTGTATTTTTGAGAGTAACTGAATTCTATTATTATATTATTGATCATATTAATGAATGAGTATTGTATTTATTTAAACAACATTCTAGTAGAATTTTATTTTATTCGGTATGTTACTTGTTTAATTAAAGTTCCCGGTTAGTTAAATAAATAAATTGTTAATTGTTCATTTTAAAGTGAGTGTCAGGTATTTCTGTTAGTTACCCACTAAACGTTACTGAAGAACAGTTCACACCTTCAAGTTCACCTTCATGGCCTGGGCCTTGGCACCTCCCTCTGTGACTGGATCCTGAACTTCCTAACTCACAGACCACAATCAGTAAGGATAGGCAACAACACCTCCTCCACGATCATCCTCAACACTGGTGCCCCACAAGGCTGTGTTCTCAGCCCCCTATTATACTCCTTATACACCTGTCAATGTGTGGGCAAATTCTCCCCAACTCAATTTTCAAGTTTGCTGACGATACCATCATAATGTGTCGGATCTTAAACAATGACGAGACAGAGTACAGGAATGAGATAGAGAATCTGGTGAACAGCAACAATAATCTTTCCCTCAATGTCAACAAAACAAAGGAGATTGTCATCGACTTCAGGAAGCATAAAGGAGAACATGCCCCTGTCTACATCAATGGGGTCGAAGTAGAAAGAACAAACAAAGAACAAAGAACAATACAGCACAGGAACAGGCCCTTCGGCCCTCCAAGCCCGCGCCGCTCCCCGGTCCAGGATTGAATCCTGAATCCAGGATCCCCACCCAATTTTCCAGCCTATCTACATACCAATATCCTATCCACCGAGCTGTCCCTCACAGCTACGATGCTTTGTTCATTACAACCTATTAACTTACCCCCACCCCCCCATTCCAGACCATGTGATCTCCAGGGAGAGGCGAAAACCCAGAGTGAAAAACCCCAGGGCCAATATGGGGAAAAAAAAATCTGGGAAATTCCTCTCCGACCCCCTGAGGCGATCGAAACGAGTCCAGGAGATCACAATGGCCCCGATCGGAAAATGCTTCCCAACCCTAGTCATTTCCACTTCCACGAACACCATATGAATCCCCTGCCCCCGAGACAGGTTCCCAACTATCCGCAGTCTCACTCTGTACTGGCACCAGCAAGATGATCGTAGAATGAAGCCTTGAAACGAGAAACCAGGAACAATTAGCCCGCGCCGCTCCCTGGTCCAAACTAGATCACTCTTTTGTATCCCTCCATTCCCACTCCGTTCATATAGCTGTCTAGATAAGTCTTAAACGTTCCCAGTGTGTCCGCCTCCACCACCTTGCCCGGCAACACATTCCAGGCCCCCACGACCCTCTGTGTGAAATATGTCCTTCTGATATCTGTGTTAAACCTCCCCCCCTTCACCTTGAACCTATGACCCCTCGTGAACGTCACCACCGACCCGGGGAAAAGCTTCCCACCGTTCACCCTATCTATGCCTTTCATAATTTTATACACCTCTATTAAGTCTCCCCTCATCCTCCGTCTTTCCAAGGAGAACAACCCCAGTTTCCCCAATCTCTCCTCATAACCAAGCCCCTCCATACCAGGCAACATCCTGGTAAACCTCCTCTGTACTCTCTCCAAAGCCTCCACGTCCTTCTGGTAGTGTGGTCGAGTGCTTCAAGTTTTTAGCTGTCCAGATCACCAACAACCTGTCCTGGCCTCCCCATGTCAACACTATGGTTAAGAAAGCTCACCAACGCCTCTACTTTCTCAGAAGACTAAGAAAATTTGGCATGTCAGCCACGACTCTCACCAACTTTTGCAGATGCACCATAGAAAGCATTCTTTCTGGTTGTATCACAGCTTGGTATGGCTCCTGCTCTGCCCAAGACCACAAGGAACTACAAAAGGTGGTGAATGAAGCCCAATCCATCACACAAACCAGCCTCCCATCCATTGACTCTGCCTACACTTCCTGCTGCCTCGGCAAACCAGCCAGCATAATTAAGGACCCCATGCACCCTGGACATTCTCTGTTCTATCTCCTTCCGTTGGGAAAATGATACAAAAGTCTGAGGTCACACACCAACCGACTCAAGAACAGCTTCTTCCCTGCTGCTGTCAGAATTTTGAATGGACTTACTTTGCATTAAGTTGATCTTTCTCTATATCGTAACTATGACTGTAACACTACATTCTGCACTCTCTCGTTTCCTTCTATATGAACGGTATGTTTTGTCTGTGTCGTGCGCAAGAAACAATACTTTTCACTGTATGTTAATACATGTGACTATAATAAATCAAATCAAATCAAAATCAAATCAAAAATCAACCTTCCCACACACTTTGAACAGATTACGAGGTGAGATATTCCTCTTTGGGGGATTTGGTGTTACTTTCCAAAGGGGGGTCAAACTCTGCATCGTAACACTACTTTTGCTTTGCCTTACTGACACGGCGAATGTTCTCGGTGATGTTGGTGGGGACTGCGTTTCCTTCACTGTCTTGGACAGAGGGACAGTTGGAAGAGGTGGAATGGCAGCATCAGTGTCATTAACCAAGGCCAGCAGCAGAAGGATAAGTTGGAAGATAACATGGCCAAGATGTACAGGCTGTCTGGGCTGAAACTATGAACAGAACGTCTCTGAGGGGTACTGCACTGAGAGGCTGTGCTTCCATAGTCAGCCTATCACTAATCTAAGCAGCCACTGCATGCAGCACCCCACTATTATTCTACCTGGGGTTAAATATTAAAACACCATTCGTGCTGTCTTAATTAGCAAACCTTTTGCATCAGTGGTCTAGATTGACTGTCTTTTTTGGCAAAATCCATCTGAAATTGGAATAATTGGAGGGAAAGGGTGCCAAATGTTTTGCCCAAATTAACTTCAGTACAATCAGAGTTCCTGGCACGGTGGCACTGCTGCCTTGCAGCGCCAGGGACCCAGCTTCAATTCTGGCCTTGGGTGACTGTCTGTGCGGAGTTTGCACATTCTCTCCGTGTCTGCATGGGTTTCCTCCGGGTGCTCCGGTTTCCTCCCACAGTCTAAAGATGTGCGGGTTAGGTGGATTGGCCACGGTGAATACGTGGAGTTAAGGGGAGAGGACCTGGGTAAGATACTTTGGCAGAGAGTCGGTGGAGACCTGATGGGCTGAATGGCGATTCTATGATTCCAGATATTTATTTAAAAATTGTTCTCGAAGCATGCCCACCCACAAGATCAGACACACCTTGTGATTTAATCATCATCACAATTTCCTCTCTTTGTCCTTTTTGTTTGACCTTTGAAGAAGTGTTTCTTTTGGGATCAAGAACACTAATAAAGCTTTTCAATAAAAAATTTAATCTATTAAGAAACTGACCATTGTACCTGAGATTCTGCATGAATAGCGAAACAGATTCAAGGGACTAAATCTCCGAATCATCTTTCTCTCCCTCCCAATAAAATTCACAAATGGTTCTGTTATTTTTTTCACAAAACCATTATCATTCATTTGAAATCAGGTTGTGTGTGTGCGGTGGGTTGATACAATGATAAAAAGATTAGATATTGTGAAAACCTCGTTACAGGGATAGCTTAACCAAGTTACCAATATTTAATATATCAAGAAATATGTTTAAGACAGGCCTAAAATGATATTTTAAAATGCTGTCCAATTGCAATGGTTCACAGCTGATTTACTGTTCGATGATATGCAAAGGGCTTGAGCTGCAATGAATTTTCGTTCATGGGGATGAATTTTCCGAGCGCAGTGGACGAAGGTTTGGAAGCACGAGGGGGAGCAAAGTGAAAGGATCTGGGCTTGGGGCTGCTCTCTAAAGACTCCTCTGCGTGATCCAGTTAGAGCTGCTTCTGGCCAGTACCAGCTATCTTCCCAGCAGCAGTGCTGGGTAACTAATTAAGATCTTTTAAATGTTCACCTGAAGGCAAATTGGTGATGCTGCTGGAATCTTCCTGATGGCATCCAGACCTTTGTTGACTGGAAGCGAAGCCCCAGTTGCAGTCTGCCGGCGTCATCAATTCCCCCTTTAAATCCCACATTTCCTGAACACCGGGAAGCTGAGGGCCACAGCTGTAAGCTGCAGGATATCTGTGGAAGGGACTGCCCCCTCACATCAATGGCCTGGCAGCTCTGGCCGCACACTTTTCACAGTTTAAGAAAGCTCCAAAGGGTCCTTTTGCCTTGAAGTCCCACCTCCCCCGCCACCCCGCCCCCCGCGCCCCCCCTGCCCCCCACCCCCCCCCCCCCCCCGCCCCGCCCCACCCCCTCATTCTCCTACCTACATCGGCGGAATTCAGCAACCCAAAATCAAAAGAGAGAACATTTCGAGTCCACATGACCCTTTGTCAAAGCTCCAGCTTTGACAGAGGGTCACCTGGACTTGAAACGTCAGCTCTTTTCTCTCCTTACAGATGCTGCCAGACCTGCTGAGATTTTCCAGCATTTCCTCTTTTGGTTTCAGATTCCAGCATCTGCGGTAATTTGCTTTTATTCAGCAACCCAAAGCCTTGAGTGCTTCAACTGGACCTCCCATCTGCACAGCCTGCCCACAATCCCCCATTGCACACCCTCCCTGGGGAAGGCCTACTAATTGGTCATTTCTGGGAGTATTGGCAGATAACTGAGCCTCAAGCACCATCAGGGTTAGGGCCAGGTATTGGTCTCCACATCAGGGCCTCACCGCTCACCTGAAATTCCAGCTGAGTATCTCAGTGTATTTAGGGGGATATTCTATTTGTATCTTCACAAAGGCATGTGTCTCGTTACATTTTCTCTCAGTGCCACGGATCATGTATTCGGGGTTGGTGTCATGAGTCACAGCTCAAGGGTATCCTCGAGCTTCCAGATGCCATCAGTCTAGTCTTGAAATTCTATTAAATAATTTGTTGACAACTGTAAAATAAATGTGTTGTGGCAGCCTCCAGGGTTCCTGGCATTCGTCCATATGCTCAGTACTCGCACTCTCACTGTGCAGAGGATTGTGAGTTCAAATCCCACTCCAGAGACCTCAGTGTATATGACAGCTCAGTGCAGTACTGAGGGAATGCTGCACTTATGAAGGTGCAGAATTTTTGGTTAGGTGTTAAACCTTCTGTAAGACACTCTTTAAAACCTACTTCTTCGTTCAGGTTTCTGGGTGATCAATTCAATTTGAGTGCCACGCCAGCTCTCGCTGATATCCTGGCCAATATTTAGTCCTCAGCCAATATGACTAACACAGGTGATATTGTCATAACCTCATTGCAGTTTATGGGATGTTGCTTTGTGCAACTGACTGCCACATTTCCTACATTGCAACAGTGACTGGACTTCAAAAGCACTTTTATTAGCTTTAAAGCATCTTGCAACAGTATGGAAACATGAAGGAAGCTATATAACTTCTTTCTGCATGCTAATTGTCTGGAACCCCTTCATATTTGTGTAGAGCACAGCGATTATAGAGTTTGGACACATTTATTCCAGTGATTAGACGCTGCTTTCTGATTGCTTAAAAGAGAGTTTCAGTTAAAAACTGCTTTCTTATTTACGGGTCAGAATGTGTCGTGTACTATCAAACTTCACTAGGAATGGTTTAGCTTTTCTTACATCCCACAGACATCCCAGTCAGAAATATGTCTGAGTTTATTTAGTCCTATTGTAGAGCATACACCTGTAGCTTTATCTCTGTTTCACACTGCAATTTGAATGAATAAGCCAATCAATAACCTGGTTTAAATGCTGAGAATGGAATTACAAAGGCACTTCTAATATTTTGATCCATTGTAAGTCACAGGCAACATGTACAATGGTTCAGATGGAGGTTGAATCAGGAGTGAACTTTCTCACTTAAGCAAAAGCAAAATACTGCAGATGTTGGAAATCTGGAATAAAAATTAGAAAATGCTGTGGAAACTCCACAAGCCAGACAATAACTATGGAGAAAAACTGAGTTTGCTTCAACTTGACTTGGATTCTGTTATATTTTGTGTGGTCATCAGTATAAACTACAGAAATTTGGTTCACGTCTTGATATTTATAATTTTTTTCAGATAGAATTGTTGATATTTCAAATGCTTTGCCCGACATTATTGTGAATGCTGAAAACATAGTGACTTTTAGAAGACTTGTCAGAAACATAGGGGTGAATTTTCCCGTTCCACCTGCCACGGGAATCGTAGTGGGAAAAGGGGCGGACCATGGAAAGGCCCGTTGACCTTGGGCAGGATTTTCCAGTTTCAAGGTGAGCTCTGCCAGAAAATCCCGCCCTGAGTGTGAATTCGATACACAAATTGTCTGACGATGTTGTTGCTATTCTTGTTCTTAATACTGTGCCTATATGCTTTGTTATATGTTTTAGTGGCTGCATGATTGCTTTCAGAGCCGGTCACATGATTTGATGGTGATGTCATTAGGGTGATTCACAGGCTTCTGTCTTTGTTTCAGTTTCTACTCTCAAACATCTCAAACAGCAGAATAATGACGCTCGACAGGAAACAGAAAACCCCCTCAAAAGCTCGATTTATAATTGTCAAACTCATGTATATAATGTTCTGTTAGCATTTAGGACTGAGTAACTTTGTTATTGAAAATTGTATAAAGGAGCTAAAAGGGGAGGGGTGTGGTGATTGTTCCTTTAAGGGCAGCACAGCAGAGTAAAGGTCACCGGGCCTGGGTGACCAATTGGGACTCAGAGTGGGGAATCACCCCAGGGGAAGGAGTTATCTTAGGCTGGAGGCCTTCCTGAACTCACTGCCGACATGGGGCTGGTGTTGTTCACGAATGAAACGTCTGAAAGTTCATTGTTCCAGGATGGGGGATTAGAAATGTGTGGAAATATTGTGTAAAGCTCGGAGGAGCAATTTTGGAACAAGTTTGCATTAGAGTTCTACAGGGTGTGAGGGTCCTCAATTTGTAGATTTTTGTTGGCTCTGTCTTTGATTTGATTTGATTTATTATTGTCACATGTATTAACATACAGTGAAAAGTATTGTTTCTTGCGCACTATACAGACAAAGCATACCGTTCATAGTGAAGGAAACGAGAGAGTGCGGAATGTAGTGTTACAGTCATAGCTAGGGTGTAGAGAAAGATCAACTTAATGCAAGGTTAGCCCATTCAAAAGTCTGACAGCAGCAGGGTAGAAGCTGTTCTTGAGTCAGTTGGTACGTGACCTCAGACTTTTGTATCTTTTTCCCGACAGAAGAAGGTGGAAGGGAGAATGTTTGGGGTGCGTGGGGTCCTTAATTATGCTGGCTGCTTTGCCGAGGCAGCGGGAAGTGCAGATAGAGTCAATGGATGGGAGGATGGTTTGTGTGATGGATTGGGCTACATTCTCAACCTTTTGTAGTTTCTTGCAGTCTTGGGCAGAGCAGAAGCCATACCAAGCTGTGATACAATCAGAAAGAATGCTTTCTATGGTGCATCTGTAAAAGTTGGTGAGAGTTGTAGTGGACATGCCAAATTTCCTTAGTCTTCTGAGAAAGTAGAGGTGTTGGTGGGCTTTCTGAACTATAGCGTTGGCATGAGGAGACCACGACTGTTTGGGGGCTGTGCTATTTGTTGGTTACTCAGCTTGTTCCAAAATCACTGTGTTCGAATATCAGTCGGAATAGGAGTGGAGGACTGCATTTTTGACCCACTAACATCTTGTTTCTATTTGAAACAGGGACAAATTGTGACCCAATGACCACAGCATGAGTTACATTTATCAGCAAGTGAGGGGAGGGCGGATTGCTGGGTTTCTGGCAGCTGATCTGAGGCAGAATGTGTTAACTGGCTCAGGTGAATGCTACAAGAACTGCTCCTATCAACACTGCCTGTGGATCAAGGCGCTATTGCACGCCAATTTATTTTTAACTGGTTCAGTAAACGTGTTTGCCCAGGCCTCAGGAGAAGGTTTCAGTTCTGGCACTGTTGGTTGCACTCTTAGCTCTAAGACAGCAGGTCATGGAATCAGGTCCCAGCCCAGAATGTGAACACAACAATATAGATGGCACTCCACTGCACTACTCTGGGGGTGTTACACTATGACAGGTGCTTTCCTTTGGATGTAATGATACAATGAGGTGCTAGCTTTTCTCTCAAGTGGGTGTCAATGATCCGTGGCACTATTTCTAAGAAGAACAGAGAGTTAGCCGCAGTGTCCTGGCCAATATTCCTCCTTCAATCAATATCACTAAAACTGATTGTCTACTCCACTCATTACTATCTTGCTGATTGTGGGAATTTGCTGTGTGCAGATTGGCCACTGTGCTTCTCACATTATAACGGTGGCTACATTTCAAGATTACTTCATTGGCTGAAAAGTGCTTTGGGATGTTGTGAAAGACCTCCCTCACAGCTCCAATGTCTCCCCACTGCCCCAAGTCCCAAAGTCCTTCCTCCCCCTCAGTCCCAGTGTTCCCCCTCAGTCCAAACGTCCTTCCTCCTCTGTCCCGATGTCCTCCCCCCCCGGTGTTTGAAGCAGTGTGGTAAGGTAAAGTCTCAGATGGCCATAGACTTTTCTCCCCTTTGAGGGGGAGAGCTGACTGGTGCTGATTTGATCTGAGGGTCACCACATCTCAGGCGAGGGGCAAGGTTGGGAAGGTGGGGCCTTCATGAATAACCTCAGCCGATACAGGAATTGAACGCGTGCTGTTGGCGCCGCTCTGCATCAGACGTCCAGCCAGCTGAACTAACCAATTGAGTAACGCAATGTTGAATGACCAATCCATAGACAGAGGATGCGCTTGCTGTCCAGTTATGAAGGAGCTGCAGGAGATTGTTGCTGGCAAAAGCACATTTAACATATTAGAAATTAAAAATGGCCACAACTACTGAACCAAAAGCTCAGGGCAACCTTTGACCACAGCTGGAGCTGGGAAGATGTAACCGCTATGGGTTGTGTCGCAAAGTGATTTTCAACTGCTGCATGGCTCCTCCCTCCCTACCTGATACTGGATGGCCACCTCCAGGCACCAGCCATATTTCTAACTCTGGGAGGCCCACAGGTTGATGGGAAAATTCCTGGGGGGGAGATCCCTAGGGGAGTGGGAAGGGGGTGGGGGGTGGGTGGGGAGGGGGGTGAGGGTGGGGAGATGGGTGGCAATCGGCTGAGGCGGTGATCGAGCTAGGGGCAATTGGCCTGGTAGGAGACTGGGCCGGGGGGGGGGAGGGGGGGGTGGAGAGGGGGGGGGGTGGGTAGGTGAGGAGGGCTGCGTCCATGGGGAGGTTGTGGGGAGTGACAGATGTCCCAGTGTAATGTGTACACAGTATACTCAGTACACTGGGAGATCAGGGTGACTGCGCAATGGCAACCCAAGAGCTCAGCAGCTGGCCTCATGGGCATGCTGAGGCTCCACCACCCCCTACTGGTGAGATTCACATTATGGCCTCTGTACTGCACAGTGCCGGAAATTGCCATGACTTACATTGCTGAAAAAAACGGCAAGAAAATCTCCCATTCTCCCCGACTGCTTTTACACTTGGAATATTTTCTGGGAAAATTGTACCCAATGAGTTGACTGCGAAGGGTTATGAGACATCCACAGTGTGTGAAAGGCGCAATACAAATGCAAGATATATTTCCCTTTCTACTTTCTTTCAACTGAAATGACCAAAGAGTCGTGGACGAATCACAAATTGACAAAAATCTGTTTCTATCAGATAAATTGGAAGCCGAGATCCAAATTACTGCAAAACAACGTCGAACTCTCCCTTGGCCCAAATTAATTTTGATGCGCAAACGCATTAAAGAGGAACATGATAATGAGAATGCAACATCATCTTTCATTTCAGCTAAATCTGACGAATAAAGCAACAGTCTCTGTCTATGAAATCGGCAATCCAGAGGCTTATATGGTAATGCAGACAGATGTGCTCCTCAGGGCTCGTGTTATTCTCCAGAAGCCTGAGCTGCACAGAGGTCTTAATTGGTTTATTGACTGATCTATAATGAGCAAAGCAGCGTGTATAAAACAGATACTGGACATAACCAGCCATAACTTTCCCCAACTGGGATCTGCACAGCACTGGACACAATATTTTTGTACGATTTGATCTATCAGCTGTACTTCAGCAGTAATTGTAATTAATAAGTGAAGTTTGCTGCAGAATTGCAACCTTCGCAATATTGAACATTTTCTGTGTCTTGAATTAAATAAATTTTGATTACAGCTAATCGATATTTCAAATTCCTGCATCGCTGAAAGACGCGCATTTGGCAAGGTGAAATAAATCTCAGAGAAATCTCAGCAATTTCACCTCTCCTGCTCCCAATGTTTCTGGAAGTCTGCCCAGGGCAAGTTCAAGCAGCAGTGGAGAGAGCGAGGCTTTGTAAAGCTTCATAAATAGAGGCATTGGGCAGGATTTTCCAGCTCCAGCTCACCAGTAGGATCACCTGGTCCCGCCAAAGGCAACCACCTTCCTCCCTCTCCCACCCTCGCCATGGCGGGTTCACCGGTAGTGGGACGGTTGAGCCACATAAAATGCCGTAGACATTGGTAGGACCAGAAGTGGCCAGAAAATCCCATCGGTGGCCAATGGCAAGCAGATTCCACTGCCAGAAAACAGGCTGCGGGGGGTTGAGTGAAAAATATGGCCCAAAGCGGATAAACTATGCTGGTTTATAAAGCTCTAGCTGGGCCCACATACAGTGCCTCTACCTCTGCTCACCGTCCTTTCAAAAAGATATGAAGTGGTTTGAGGAAGTGCAGGGGAGATTTATCACAATGGTTCTTGGGAAGGAGTGGTGGGTGGTGGAGTGTAGGGGCTGTTGGGGGAATGTTATTACAAGGGTAGGTTGGTAATGTTCAGGTTGTTCTCCTTTAAGCAAACAAGAATGAGTGGAACATAGGAAATAGGAGGAGTCGGCCATTCAGCCCATCAAGCCTGGTTCACCAATCAACTAAATCATGGCTGATCTTCCCCCCTGCTATCCCTATATAAAGGGAGATTTTATAAAGGTGGATAGGATTAAGACAAGCTTGGCTAAGATAAACATGGGAAACTTCAGAATTGCTGAAGAAGGAAACATGCTGTTGAAGCTTTTCATCTTGTACCCATCGGGACAGATGCAAGAAAACCAAATTTCAAAGGGAGCAACAATTTATCCTGCATGAGAAAAGGGTGCTGATTGGTTGACAAGTCAGTCTGATTTTTAAAAATGTATTCTGTTATGGGTGTGGGAGTCACGAGCTGGACAACATTTATTTATTTTCCTTAATTACCTTTGAAAATGTAATGGTGAGCCACTTTCCCGAACTGCTCCAGACCATGTGCAGCTAAGCTTACAGTGCTGCTCAGAAGAAATTTCCAAGACTTTGACCTAGCAACAGTGACAGAATTCATTCCATGTCAGGTTGGTGTGTGGCCAAGAAAGGAACTTGCAGGTGATAGTGTTGCCGTGTATCTGTCCCAAAATTCCTTCCCTTTGATTCCTGAGTATCCGCCAAAGTTCCAAATTACAGGTGCAACTTCAGACCATCAGCTGCGCTGAGCAGAGTGTTGCTGTTCAAAAGGGGTACACTCACCACAATGTCCTGCAGCACCAAGTCACCGAATTACAGCTGCCTTCATCACTTCAAGTCTGTTCCCTGCAACCCTTATCCTGATTGTAGTTTGCTTCTCTGCTCCTCTCATTTTCCTTAACTTAATTGGGGCCTGTTTCTGACTTCAAGTGGGCTTCCTTTTTGGGATGTTTCCAAGTTCCCTCATCCTGTCCCCTGTTAGGGACATGTGTTTTTCATGGCACGTCGCTCCTGGTGGAGCAGAGGTGGACTTGGGACCCCCCCACACCTGGCATCTCGCACTCCCCCAATACTCCCCGCAATCCCCAACCCGCTGATGTGGCACTCCACCCCTGGTGACACAAGCCATAACCACCAGTGATATCAAGCCTCACCCCAAATGCGTCAGGTCTTGTCCCAACTAACATCAAGCCTCTGGGCGGCACAGTGGCATGGTGGCACAGTGGCACAGTGGTTAGCACTGCTGCCTCACAGTGCCAGGGACCCGCATTCGATTCCCAGCTTGGGTCACTGTTTGTACGGAGTCTGCACGTTCTCCCTGTGTTTGCGTGGGTTTCCTCCGGGTGCTCCAGTTTCCTCCCACAGTCTGAAAGACATGCTGGTTAGGGTGCATTGGCCATGCTTAATTCTCCCTCAGTGTACCCGAACAGGCGCCGGAGTATGATGACTAGGGGATTTTCACAGTAGCTTCATTGTAATGTGAATGTAAGCCTACTTGAGACGCTAATAAAAAAAACATTACAAATGACATAAATGCTCTCCTGCCCCTGTTGACTCTCAGCTCACACAATGAAAGCCACAAACATATAGAAAAGTACACAATTCACTGCTTCAGTGCTCTTGAACTTATGAAAACAAGCCTGTAATTGATGAAATGAAATCCAAGCCTACCTGTTGTGAGTATGACAGTAGAGATTGTCAATATTGCAAACTGTGTGTCTTGAGAAAGCAAACACGGAACTGGCTGATAAGCAACGAGATGGAGAAATCAGCCAATGATATCACAGAACCATAAAATCACTACTGTGCAGAAGGAGACCATTTCGCTTCGACAGAGCATCCTACCCAGGTCCGATCCCCGTAACATTTTTTAAATTTGTTGCTGGCTGGCCAGCATTTATTGCCCATCCCTGGTTGCCCTTGAAATGAGTGGCTTGCTCAGTCATTTCAGAGAGGAGTTGAGAGTCAGCCACATTGCTGGAGTCACATGTAGGCCAGACTAGGTAAGGGTGGCAAACTTCTTTCCCTAAAGGGCATTTGTGAACCAGATGGGTTTTTACAACAATCAACAATGCTCATCAGTAGATTCTTAATTCCAGATATTTTTTATTGAATTTAAATTCCACCATCTGCTGCGATGGATTCGAACCTGAGTTCCCAGAACATCAGCTGAGTTCCTGGATTAATGGTCCAGCGATAATACGACTAGGCTATCGTCTCCCCTCACATATTGCCCTCCGCTTTCCAAATTTACCCACTAATCCTCCTAATCTACACATCCTTGGACACTAAAGGGCAATTTAGCATGGCCAATCCACCTAACCAGCACATCTTTGGACTGTGAGAGGAAACCAGAGCACCTGGAGGAAACCCACCCATTTGTCTGCAGCACAGCACAGGCCAGTGCAGGACAGAATGAGCCAGAAAAAGTCCAGTGCAGGTAGAAATACTCTAATCAAGTGGAGTCCAGTGAGTCCCAAGTCCAATATCAATCGCTTTGCTGGCAGCTGTGTGGCTGGATTCTGTTCTTTGTCCAGAATAGAGTATCCGAAGTCCAGTGTTGAGAGCAATGGAGGGTGGCAATTACTCAGCAGTTATAACTCCATGTGACAGCCATGATATCAGACCAGCAAACAGTTGTCCTGTTTAAAAAACAGAATTTCAAAAAGGGAATATAGAAGATTTTTGAGATCTTGCTTCATCAGTTTGCAATCCATGGCAGTTTAAATAACTCTTCTTCTGCACTTGGTCTTCACAAATCATCAATAACATCATCATAGGTAAAATTTTGTAAGGATGCATTTACTTGAGAAAGGATATACTGACATTGGAGGGGGTGCAGAGGAGATTCACTAGGTTGATTCCGGAGTTGACAGGGTTGGCTGATGAGGACAGACTGAGTAGACTGGGACTATACTCATTGGAACTCAGAAGAATTAGGGGAGATCTTATAGAAACATAAGATTATGAAGGGAATAGATAAGATAGAAGCAGAGAAGTTGTTTCCACTGGCAGGTGAAATTAGAACTAGGGGGCACAGCCTCAAAATAAGGGGAAGCAGATTTAGGACTGAGTTGGGAGGAACTTCTTCACCCAAAGGGTGGTGAACCAATGGAATGTCCTGCCCGATGAAGCAGTTGAGGCTACCTCGTTGAATGTTTTTAAGGCAGGGATAGATAACTTTTTGAACAGTAAAGGAATTAAGGGTTATGGTGAGCGGGCGGGTAAGTGGAGCCAAGTTCATGAAAAGATCAGCCATGATCTGATTGAATGGCGGAGCAGGCTCGAGGGGCCAGATGGCCTACTCCTGCTCCTAGTTCTTATATTCTTATGATTGTCAGTATTGCTTAACTCGTCAAATGTTCCCTGACTCATCATAGTTCACGGATAATTTTTAACTTTTTTCATTACAAAGAAAGAACTTTCACCTGGAGCAGTTGTGACAGGAATTGTTAAAAATACTATCAGAATATTTTCCACATTTGGAAATGTTTTCTGCCAATGATCACATACAAGTCTGTACAAATCAGCTGGTAAACACGAGGTGCAGAGCTCATCATTATAGATGAAATGAGTGAATTTTGGTCACTTCAGCTTCAAAAGGATTTGTGTCTTTTTCCTCCCAGTAGAATTCAGTTAATTTCATACCACAGCAGCTCTTAGCATTCGATTCCAAACCTCTGTCAGAAAGGATGGAAAATAATTCACCAGTTTTCTTCAGAGATTCACTTCTACTCTGCAATTGCACCATGATTGAGTCACAAATAACATTGACAGTCTCAATGATGATCTTCTTTTTACCTTTTAAAGTTATTTCATTTTATCTCTATTCTCATCAAAAAATAACTTCCTGCATCTTGTACACATCTTGCCATCAGAGGGACCTGCATTCTTTGTTAAGCCACTAAGATATAGCCATTTTGAATTTCCATGTCAAAAGTTCTAACTGAGGCTAACAATTGTGAGGCATTCAGTAAAGTTGTGTGAACATTTTGCAGTGATTTGCTGATAGCGTTGATTCTTTAAAGCAATCAGTTCCACATAATGGCAAAACTGCAAGATTGTACTTTTCAAACTTCTCTACTAAGGACTTTGCTTCAGCGACTGATGCACAAGGATACTCAGGCCCTGCTGCACACTCCCCTCTCCCAATTGTGCACCAGTCACTGAAGACAAGCATGCAGGTGCAGCAGGCGGTAAAGAAAGCAAATGGTATGTTGGCCTTCATTGCGAGAGGTTTTGAGTGCAGAAGCAGGGTTGTTGCAATTATACAGGGCCTTGGTGAGGCCACACCTAGACTATTGTGTGGTGTGCAGTTTTGGTCTCCTTTTCTGAGGAAGGATGTTCTTGCTCTCGAGGGAGTGCAATGAAGGTTTAGCAGGCTGATTCCGAGGATGGTGGGACTGATATATGAGGAGAGATTGACTAGGCTAGGATTGTTTTCATTGGAGCTCAGACGAATAAGGGGGGGTCCCATAGAGACTCAAAATTCTAACAGGACTAGACAGGGTAGATGCAGGGAGGATGCTCCGGAAGGTGGGGGAGTCCAGAACCAGGGGTCACAGTCTGAGGATTCAGGGTAGACCATTTAGGACGGGGGTGAGGAGACGTTTCTTCACCCCAAAGAGTGGTGAGCCTATGGAATTCATTACCACAGGAAGTTGTTGATGCCAAAACATTGAATGTATTCAAGAGGCGGCTGGATATAGCATTGGGGTGAATGGGATCAAAGATTATGGGAAAAAGCAGGATTAGGCTATTGAGTTAGATGATCAGCCACGATCATAATGAATGATGAATGGCGGAGCAGGCGCAAAGGGCCAAATGGCCTCCTCCTGCTCCTATCTTCCATGTTTCTATGTTTGTTTCAGTTTTTACATATGGTTTCTCTGAATTTGATGCAGTTATGTCTGATAAGTTTTCTTTTATATTGACAAAGTTCAGTTTCAAAGCTAAAACAGCATCTGCATGAGTGAACCACTTGGTGTCACAAATTATTTTAACCATCAACTGTTTTCCACGTGCCTGCTCCAAGCGTGATTGCAGCGTTTTCCACCGTTACATGCAAACTGAAAAAAGGCATGCACATTTTGAACAAAGTCAAAAGATTGTACGGCTGCCTCACATGATTCAGATGCAATATTGCAGATTAGGTTTGAAAAGTGATTGGACCACACGATGAATAATGCACAGAGGGTTGCATTGTTCAGTCTTGCTTGTTGACCTGAATATTTTCCTGCCATATTTGCTGCATTATCAAAGCTCTGCCCATGACTATTCTCGATTTCCAAACCTAAATTTGCAGTGATTTCCAGTTGTCTCCAGGCATTCAGAAGTGTGGGATTGAAGGTGGACAAAACAGAGAAATCGCTCTACAACTTCATCGTCACTCGCCACATATCTGAAAATTAATGTTAATTTGTCCACATGACTCAGACCTGGTGTTGAATCAATGATTATGGAATAGTATTTGGCATCTTTAACTTCATTAGTGAATTGGTTTCTGAGTCGCTCTGCCATTATAGCGATGAAGTCATCGTGATTCTGTGCATTAAAAAGTTGGTCTTCCCAGAGCCAAAATATTGATAGCTTTTCAAATGCTCCTTGAGAAGCTCGTCAAATTCACTGAGATACAAGATGATCAGAGGATTAGATAGGGTGGATAGTGAGATCCTTTTTCCTCGGATGGTGATAGCTAGCACGAGGGGACACAGTTTTAAATTGAGGGGTGATAGATATAGGACAGATGTCAGAGGTAGGTTCTTCACTCAGAGAGTAGTAAGGGCGTGGAATGCCCTGCCTGCAGCAGTGGTGGACTCGCCAACATTAAGGGCATTTAAATGGTCATTGGATAAACATATGGATGATATTGGAATAGTGTAAGTTAGATGGGCTTTAGATTGGTTTCACTGGTCGGCGCAACATAGAGGGCCGAAGGGCCTGTACTGCGTTGTAATGTTCTATGTTCTATATTCAAGGCGGGCTAAAAACTTCCCTCTTCAACTTGACACTGATGACTCATCATGTCCTCTTTGCATAGTCCCAATGAAGTCAGCAGGTTGACTGTGGCAACAGCACACATCTGTACTTTCCCCCAATAAGAACACTCTTTATCAAACTGAGCCGATAATGCAGAATCATTTCTTGCGGATGACTTATATTTTGAACAAACGCACACATAGCCTTGATTTGACTTTTGGAGGTTGCATGATCGGGAAGGTCTCTTCCAACATTTCTCCAGTTAGTACCTGTCGATAAATGCGTGTTTCCTTTACTAGGCTCAGGGAAAAACTTGCAAACATAACCATCGATTGCCTTAGAGATTTCCAAAAAAATCAATCAACTTCTCCTTTCCATCATACCATTTCTCATCATCCTCAAAAAATGGGCCTCAGGGGAACTTCGAAACTGCTTTTGGTCCTGAACATCAAACCCTTCTCAGATTATCCATATAACTGATGTTCTCTGATCTAGTTGTTACACATTATTCAATTATGCTCAGTGGAACAGACTTTGGTCATAAGGCAATGTCTTCAGGATAGGTTCCTTCCCTCACTTCAGCTGCAGAAGAATGAGCTTGAACAGTAGCTTTGATTTTTGATTTGATTTGATTTGATTTATTATTGTCACATCTATTAACATACAGTGAAAAGTATTGTTTCTTGCGTGCTATACAAAGCATACCATTCATAGAGAAGGAAACGAAAGAGTACAAAATGTAATCGCCAAATCTGTAAGGTATTGAATTAAAGTATTGTTGGAGAGTTTAAAAGAAATAGAATGAAGTTTTAAAACCATAGAACGAGAGTAAAAGATAGAATTAAATGGTTTCCTGGACACAGCTTTCAAGAAGTTGCCTCTCTCCGGCACCATCTTGGTGTTCCATTCCCATTTCAGAGCCCACGTCTGGCTCACACTTTTCAGGCCGTGTTTTCTCCACAAATCCACAAGTCAAAGTCATCAGACAAGTCACCTCATCTTTTGGCGGATGTTGTTGTTGAGGATGAATGTGCAGTTCGTGCACTGCTCAACTCTTGGAACCTTTTAAAGTAACGTGTCAAGCTGCCTTCTTGCCTTGCTTCATCCTCTTGCCTAGCCTTCAGCTTTCTGCATTGTTGACTGCCGGATTTGGAGTGTCGCTTCACATTGACTGATCTGCCCTGCTTTCAACAAGTAGGAATTTTCCAAAAGAGCACGCTGCTTTGTCCGCCTCAGTTCTGGGGTCACATTGCCGCTGCTGACCTCAATGACCTCGCCTCGCTGCTGGTCAGAACTCTGCTACAGTGACTGGCTGAATGGGCGTGTTGTTTTATATGTTCTGTGCCTGTCATTGGGAATGTATCTCCTCTATACTTCCATCACCTCAACACTGAAATTCACATACTGCAATATCGATTTGTGTGATAGCAGCATCCTGTTTGTGGAAAATACCACTTATGTTGCCACTACATAGAAGCAAATTCACCCATTGCTCATATTTTTGAGATACTTTACCCTTCCAAGATAATTTGAAGATAGAAGATGGGGGCCTTTGATCAGGCTTGTCATTATCCTGCAGGGTAGCTTTGATGTGCCCTTATTCAATGTCAAGCTTGGACAGTGAGCAAATAGCTTGGGGACTATTTCCAAGCTTCACGATAAGGCTGATCTTTTGGCCAGTGAAGCTGTAGATATTGTGACGTGTACATTGAGCAGCGATGGTCGGCTTCCAATCGCCAGGAGTACAGAAACCATATGTGGATTTCTCAAATCGCACATCAGGAAACGTGAACTCATTAGACAGCTGTACTCCAGTGGTGAGTGTGGGATTGGCCCCGTTAAGGTGAGTAAGGAAATTCGGACACACAGCTGCTGATTGAAATATTGTGAATGTATCATCTACGCATCGGAAATATGCAAGGAGTGGAATGTTGGAGGTTACTCAATCAAAAACAAATTTCTTGTGGAAACTGTGCAACGTGTTAGTGAGTGCTGGCGTTGGAGGTGATTCCATGGCAACGCAATCAATTTGGCCAAACATGCTGCTGTTAAAGCTGAACACAACTGCGTGAGCTGCTAACTTCATAAATTCAATGATAACAGACTGAGAACATCGCGGTGTGTCTCCATCACCATGGTATAATGATGTAACGCAAATTTCTATGGCTCGTTTAAATGGCACATTTGTGAAAAGGCTCCAACAAGCACATAGGTTCAATACTGTCTGCTTGCAGTTCACATTTAGTCTTCACCAAAGTAAAGGAATCCTTCATTGAAAATGTGGAATACTCACTCAGAACTGGTTGCAGAAATTCAGCCAAACATTTGGCCAATTCATATTGTGTAGAACCAGTGACAGATCAGATAGGACACAAAGGGGCATCACTTCTGTGTGTCTTGGGCAGCCTGTACATGCGTGTACAGTAGCACAGTGGTTAGCACTGCTGCTTCACAGCTCCAGGGTCCCGGGTTCGATTCCCGGCTTGGGAAACTGTCTGTGTGGAGTTTGCACATTCTCCTCGTGTCTGCGTGGGTTTCCTCCGGGTGCTCCGGTTTCCTCCCACAGTCCAGAGATGTGCGGGTTAGGTTGATTGGCCAGGTTAAAAATTGCCCCTTAGAGTCCTGAGATGCGTAGGTTAGAGGGATTAGCGGGTAAATTAGCGGGTAAAAAAAGGGATTAGCGGGTAGGGCCTGGGTGGGATTGTGGTCGGTGCAGACTCGATGGGCCGAATGGCCTCCTTCTGCACTGTAGGGTTTCTATGATTTCTATGATTACACAGCGAACCATGAGGATGAATTCTATCATATAAACCACAAGGCAGCTTGTTACTTCTACACAAGCCAATCAAATATTTTTGTAATTCGAGCATGCTTCCCACTTCTTCTCCTGAGTTTTGGACAAAGGATGTATTTGTCTACATCTGGAATCTTGAGATCGTAGAATCATAGAATCTTGCAGTGCCGAAGACCATTTGGCCCATCAGGTCTGCACTGACCACAATCCCACCCAGGCCCTATCCCCATAACCCCATGCATTTACCCTAGCTATTCCCCCTAACACTAAGGGGCAATTCAGCATGGCCAATCCACCTAATCCGCACATCTTTGGACTGTGGGAGGAAACCGGAGCAACCGGAGGAAACCCATGAAGACACGGGGAGAACGCGCAAACTCCATACAGACAGTGACCCAAGCCAGAATTGAACCCAGGTCCCTGGCGCTGTGAGGCAGCAGTGTTAAACCACTGTGCTACCATGTCGCCCCACCACTGTGTTTAATAGAAGAATCAGAAGAGTCCCTTATGTCCTTGCAGACTCACTGGGTGGGATATTCTGGCCGCACTCACCCCCAAGGCCGGAAAATCTTACCCAAGATCAACAGGCCTTTGCATGGTCCGTGTCCAACCCACTGCAATTCCTATGGCGGGTGGAATGGAAAAATTTTGCCAAATGTCTCTGTGGATCAGAGCTTGGCTTAGAAATGGAAAAGGTGTTGGTGCATTTCTTTGGAATGTGATTTTCTGTAGTCACAGGGGCATTAGCACCTCTTCAAACATAACGGGTTATCTGCTGGTTTTCTGAAGGCTGGAAGTTACTTTGGTATGAGTCACAGCGGGTCAGACAATTCAGGGTAAAGCCTTTTTCCATTTTTAAATTAAAATAATAATTTTATAGAATAACTAAGTTGACGTAGATATATATTTTTCTTCCTGTCTTAATGGAGGTCTTAATGGAGAGGCCATGGGATGGGGATAAAATGTGGGGGTGGGATCTTGGGCAAATGTGGAAGGTGGGTCTTTGAGGAAGGAGCCCCCACTCCCACCTGAGGCCTAAGCAGAATGACCTGCCGGGCTTCAGTCTGTCCCTGAGCCCCTCCCAGCATCCTCAAAACTGAGGCCAGCTGGAAACTGGTGTCTAAGTGCCCAATAAAACCTACAACATCTACCTGGAAGGATCAGAACAGCAGATAGCCGGGAGAAGCACTAGTTGGAAGATTCCCTTCAAGCCACTCACCATTCTGACTTGGAAATACACTGCTGTTCCTTCACTGTCACTGGGTCAAGCTCCTGGACTCCCTCTCTTACAGCACTGTGGGTGTACCTGCGCCATATGGATTGCAGCAACTCAGGAAGGCAGCTCATCACCACCTTCTCAAGGGCAGTTAGGGATGGGGAGTAAATGCTGGCCTAGCCAGTGACACCCACATCTCTTGAATTAATAAATAAAACAAATTGACCACTTAAGGGTTCAACGAGGGTGAGGGTGGGTAAACCATCCCGCGCCTCTCCTACCCGCTGTACAATTGTGGACAAGGCAGTGGGAAGAATATTTGCGGAAATTTAGTCGGTCACCCATCTGTAAACCCTCCATCAAGGGTGCGTAAAATTCTGCTCTAATGCCACATTGGTGTCCAAAGATACTTTGGTTGTCTAGTTCCCCTGAACAAAAAGATTGCTAACAGTTCACCTTTAATCGCCATTGATTCTAATTCCTACTCTCCACCTTTTGAAGCTAACAGCAGTATTTTGGTGCATTTTTGTAGCACCTTTAAAAATGTTGGCTGGTGTTTTCTCTATTCCTGAGCTGAGCATCAAGCGTCCAACAAGCCCACGGTGAATTTCCACACAAGACCATTGGCGATCATCATCCTCAGGAGTGAGTTTCTTGTCAGGTTGAATGTGCATGGTTCCCCATTCCTGATCTAACTGATGTCTAATGTACCAAACAGCAGACATAAGGACAACAGTGATTTCTAGCTTCACCGTTTAACTTTGGCTAATAGCTTCATTAGCTTTAATTCATAATTAATATTACTGAAAAATGCTTCTGATGAGTGAATGTTGAGGTCAGCAAATCCCTTCAATGGAGACTGCAGCCAATGTCTGTTATTTGATCAAATTGCAGTTTGCAATGTAGTCACTCTGTGTGCCATGTCTACCAGTTAAATAGAACTAAAAAAAAGACAAATTTATATTGGCTGGAACTCTACCATCTCACCCGCCACAGAATCGGAGCGGGCGAGGATCCCACAACGGAAATCTCTGTTTGCTTTGGGTGGGAATTTCCAGTCTCTCCTCTGAGTGAGGCCATAAAATGCCACCCTGTTGTATTTTTTTGTGGTCTCATAACTTTGGAAGTACTTCACTGTTGCTGAAATATCTTTGAAGTGCTGTCTGTGTGACAATGCTGGACAATGGAGGATTGAATTTGTTTGCGACCTGTTCCCTCAAACTGGAGTGAGATAAATGCACACTAAATCCTTTACTCTGATTTTGACTGGGGGATAAATACTGACAACAACACTGGCAGAATTCCCCTGTCCCGCTGAATAGCATCAGGGGAATTGCCTCAATCTGTCTGGAAATACAGAAGGATTTCGTTTGGATGTCATACCTGAAAAGCAATATTTCAACGAGGACAGCACTCACTCCACACTGTACTGAAGCGTCAGACTGTGTGATTTCAGATTCTGCAGTGGAACTTGAACCCAGTTTACTGACCCACAAACAGGAACAGGGAGCTGGGAGCTGGCATAAATGGGTCATTTTCCGGTTGGCAAGATGTAACAAGTGGTGTGTCACAGGGATAGTGCTGGGACCTTAACTTTTTACAATTTATATAACTGAATCGGATGAAGGGACTGAAGATATGGTTGCTAAATGTACTGCTGACACAAAGATAGGTAGGAAAGTAAATTGTGAAGAATACATAAGGAGGCGATAAAGGAATATGGGTAGGTTAAGTGGGTGGACAAAGATCTGGCAAATTGGGTATAATGTGGGCAAATGTGAAATTGTCAGAAAGAATTAAAAAAAAGTTTATTATCGAAAAGGTGAGAGATTGCAAAGCCCTGAGATGCAGAGGGGTCTAGTTGCCCTGGGGTGCATGAAGGTTATTATGCAGGTCCAACAAGTAATGAGGAAAGCTAATAGAATATTCTCATTTAGTGCAAAGAAAATTGATTACAAAAGAAGATAGGTTATGCTTCAGTTGTCACTAGTGAGACCACATCTGCAGCACTGTGTATGGTGTTGGTCTCCTTATTTCAGGAAGGATGTAAATGTGTTGGAAGCATTGCAGAAAATGTTTACTCAAAGAATACCTGGGATGGGCGAGTTGTCTGATGAGGAAGGATTGAACAGGCTGGGCTTGTATTCTGTTTAGAAGAATAAGAGGTAACTTGATTGAAACATATAAGATGCTGAAGGATATTGACAGGGTGGATGTGGAGAGGATGTTTCCTCTTGTGGGAGAATCTAGAACCAGTGGGTCACTGTTTAAAAATAAGGGTTACCCCTTAATATCTGGAATTAAGAATCTACTGATGACCATGAAACCATTGTCAATTGTCGGAAAATCCCATCTGGTTCACTAATTTCCTTTAGGGAAGGAAATCTGCCGTCCTTACCTGGTCTGGCCTACATGTGACTCCAGATCCACAGCAATGTGGTTGACTCTCAACTGTCTTCGGGCAACGAGGGATGGGCAATAAATGCTGGCCAGCCAGCGATGCCCATGTCCCAGGAATGAATAAACAAAATTAAGCAGAGATGGGGAGACTTTGTTTTCCTCTCAGAGAGTCATGGACCTTTGGAACTCTTTCTCAAAAAATTACACAGCATGTCACTGCAATGCAAGCAACAACCTGTCGAGACAAAATAAGATTTGCTACATTTTCTCCTTTATTTTTAATGGTAAATTTTCCTCCTTGTACTTATGTTAACAACTGTCAGAAGCTGCTTTATATTCACACTACACTGACATTAATGAATTTTGAAAAAGACAATACTAAAAATGATTGCGTCAATGTTCCCAATTTGATATTTAACATATTAAAATGTTCCTAATGTGAGTACTTACCAATTATACGTTCCAGAAAGCATTAATTTCTACCCAAGAATTTTTGTAAAGTTAAATGTTTTTGATAACCCCAGATGTTAACAACTGTCAGAAGCTGCTTTATATTCACACTACACTGACATTAATGAATTTTGAAAAAGACAATACTAAAAATGATTGCGTCAATGTTCCCAATTTGATATTTAACATATTAAAATGTTCCTAATGTGAGTACTTACCAATTATACGTTCCAGAAAGCATTAATTTCTACCCAAGAATTTTTGTAAAGTTAAATGTTTTTGATAACCCCAGATCAGAATGATTCTCCTCGGTAATAAATGAAACATTAATATAATAATTAAGTTAACATAGCCAACAATTACAATTATATTTTCAAAGAAGCAAGTTCATTGGATATTTTTTTCTTGAAGACTGGATTGGTGGCAAACACCATAAAGCAATAAACATCATATTTATTTTAAATTAAATACAAAATACAGAATATTAAAATGAAACAGGTGACATTAAGGGTGAAAATGTTCTCCATATATTGTCTGGAATGTATGAACAGAGGGCAGCCGACATTGTTCCGATCTGCTACACTACACATCCAATTGTAGATGTCTACAGTCACAATTACTACAATCGAATGCCTGCACAAGCGAGTGACCATGAACAATCCACGTTTCTACATGAACTTAACCTGACATCTGCAATCTCTTTAGGAAATTGTCTTGTAGCAATAGCTGAAAGTGTGATGAATGATCACAAGTGGAACTTTTTCACGACCATTTGCTTCCCTCAGAGCTTGTCTTTGATTTTAATCAATTTGTATGAAAGAGAGACTGAATGGCCTGTGTCACTTGTAAAACTGAATCCAATCTTGTCATCTTATACAGGGCGACATTTTCATTGGAAGGTAGTCAGTAATAGTTTAGGGTCATTGAAATATGTACACCTATAAAACGTATACCAGTGGATTGCTGGTAAAAGTTTTAGAAATACATTGTGGTGAAATTGGCATGGTGCCTATATTTTTCCTGCTCCTGGTCCCATATGGGGTCCAAAACAACATCTGGGTCACTAATGTCCTAGTTTATTTATTAGTCACAAGTTGGCTTACATTAACACTGCAATGAAGTTGCTGTGAAATTCCCCTAGTCACCATACTCCGGCGCATGTTCGGGTCAACGCACCTAACCAGCACGTCTTTCGAACTGTGGGAGGAAACCTACGCAGACACGGGGAGAACATGTAGACTCCGCACAGACAGGGACTCAAGCCAGGAATCGAACCCGGGTCCCTGGTGCTTTGAGGCGGTGGTGCTAACCACTGAGGGATGTTTCAGAAAGAGCAGCAAATAAGACCACAGGCCCACAGAAAGAATCCATAGTTTCATGTTGCAGCTGTACAAAACTCTGGTGCGGCTGCACTTGGAGTATTGCGTACAGTTCTGGTCACTGCATTATAGGAAGGATGTGGAAGCATTGGAAAGAGGAGATTTACTCGGATGTTGCCTGGTATGGCGGGAAGGTCTTATGAGGAAAGGCTGAGGGACTTGAGGTTGTTTTCGTTAGAGAGAAGAAGGTTAAGAGGTGACTTAATAGAGACATACAAGATGATCAGAGGATTAGATAGGGTGGATAGTGAGAGCCTTTTTCCTCAGATGGTGATAGCTAGCACAAGGGGACATAGCTTTAAATTGAGGGGTAATAGATATAGGACAGATGTCAGAGGTAGGTTCTTTACTCAGAGAGTAGTAAGGGTGTGGAATGCCCTGCCTGCAGCAGTATTGGACTCGCCAACATTAAGGGCATTTAAATGGTCATTGGATAAACATATGGATGATATTGGAATAGTGTAGGTTAGATGGGCTTTAGATTGGTTTCACTGGTCGGCACAACATCGAGGGCCGAAGGGCCTGTACTGCGCTGTAATGTTCTATGTTCTATGTTTCCTCCAGGTGCTTTGTTTTCCTTCCACACACCAAAAATGTGCAGGTTAGGTTGACTGGCCATGGGAAAGTTTTTCATACAGAGAGTGGTGGGTGCCTGGAACGCGCTGCCAGAGGAGGTGGTGGAAGCAGGAACATTAGCAACATTTAAGAGGCATCTGGATGGGTACATGAATAGGGAGGGAATGGAGAGATATGGACCGAGTACAAAGAACAAAGAACAAAGAAAGTTACAGCACGGGATAAGGTCCTTCGGCCCTCCAAGCCTGCACCGACCATGCTGCCCGACTTAACTAAAACCCCCTACCCTTCCGGAGACCATATCCCTCCATTCCCATCCTATTTATGTATTTGTCAAGATGCCCCTTAAAAGTCATTACCGTATCCGTTTCCACTACCTCCCCTGGCAACGAGTTCCAGGCACCCACCACTCTCTGTGTAAAGAATCTGCCTCGTACATCTCCTTTAAACCTTGCCCCTCGCACCTTAAACCTGGGCCCCCTAGTACTTGACTGTTCCACCCTGGGAAAAAGCTTCTGAGTATCCAGAGTAAGGGCAGGAGGCTTTTTTTTGTTCGGGCCTGTTCCTGTGCTGTATTGTTCTTTGTTTGGAATTGCCCCTTAGTGCTGGGAGATGAGCAGAGTGAATGCCTGGGGTTGCGGGGATGGGCCTGGGTGGGATTGTTGTTGGTGCAGGCTCGATGGACCAAATGGCCTCCTTATGTTGTGTAGGGATTTTATGATATTTATTTATGCTAACCATGGTGAAGTGCACCTCAGTACGGCAAATAACTTTGGACACAAACTTAAACTTAAGGCACAAAACTTGAGCTATTGTGTTATCTGAGTCCAGCTGGTTGGAGATCATCAGAGGGCAAAAATCTCGATGCAGAGGAACAGTTGGGGAAATTGGAGGGCAGGCAGTTCTGACAAAAGCAAAGCTCGGAAGTAGGACCATTACTGTTACAGTGCATCTTCCACGAAGGTTATGCATAATGTAAGAGGTGAGGAGGCACTTCCACAGTGAATTAACTTGTGAACATCAAAGTTAATCTTCAGCTCAAGGATGCTGCTCACTGAAGAACCAATGTGGTCCATTGTGACACTGAGCCCACATGAATTTGCTGTGGCAAAGAAAAGGGCAAAGGTTTCCTCTGTCAAAGACATCAAACTCCAAATGTTATTTCAACTTTCTCCTGTGACTTGAGAACAAATCTGTCAAATTGACCTTCAGACAGGAAACAAATTCAACCAATGGAAAATTCAGACATAAAGCACAATGCTTTAATATTTTAAATAATGCTTCACTGCATTTTCAGAAAGATCTGAACCTTGTGGCCTCCCCCCTTCGTACTAATATTGGTTTATGGTTTCTGCTTTCGGGATTTTCTTTGCAGTCTATCAATATTTTTATGTATAATGCACCATTTTCTGGACAAGGGGAGCCAATATCTGTGAATGTATTTCAAATGAGTCATGGAGGGCTGGCTGGTCCAGGTGCATGCCACTGATATTTCACCTGTCTCTGCTTGGTTTCTCAGGATTTCAGTGTGGCTCACTTATGTGTGCTTGAAGCTACATGTATCCACACCAGGAGGAGCCCACTTGCTACCTAATCAGCACTCTCTTCTCAAGCAGGATATATTGTTGTGTCCTTTACAATTGTTATCACCTGTCCTGATGAGTGCAAGAAGAAAAGCTTCAACAGCCTGTTCCATTTTCAGAAATACTTAAGTTCTGTAAAACAAAACAATTAGTTTGCTTTTGTAAAAGTGATCTCATATTATTTATAATTCATTTAATTTTGCACTGTAAATTAGATAAGCTTCCAAAACAAACTATCTTAACACTGAAAATAGATTGACAACAGCCTGTCGTGGGCAAGGTAGGAGAGTCATTTCAATTGGTATTTCCCATGAGCTTCGGAGTGCAAAGTAATGAGAGATTCATGCACACCTGTTCAATGCTTCATTTTCATTCATATCTACAACACTTCGCACTTTTTGTATATCATCAGAGAAATGAGTTTCCGATGGGTAACCATTTTCTTTTTCAGCAGTTTAGGAAATTGATTGGACCTCCCTGGGCTATAGATCGCACTCCATTGTGATCAGCTGGGATATTTATTTTTGCTCCAAAAAAGAGACATTGGTCAGCAGCTGAAATGTGAAATTGATTGGACTTCATGATCAGAGAATCATAGAATCATACGGTGTAGAAGAGGCCCTTCGGCCCATTGAGTCTGCACCAACACATTAGAAACACCTGAACTCCCACCTAATCCCATCTGCCAGCACTTGGCCCATAGCCCTGAATGTTATGATGTGCCAAGTGCTCATCCAGGTTCTTTTTAAAGGATGTGAGGCATCCCGCCTCCACCACCCTCCTCGGCAGCACATTCCAGATCCTCACCATTCTCTGGGGAAAGACATTTTTCCTCACATCCCCCCTAAACCTCCTGCCCCTCACCTTGTATCCCCTCGTGACTGACCCTTCAACTAAGGGGAACAGCTTCTCTTTATCCACTTGTCCATGCCTCTCATAATCTTGTACATCTTGATAGGTCGCCCCTCAGTCTTCTCTGCTCCAACAAAAACAACCCCAGTCTATCCAACCTCTCTTCATAACTTAAATGTTCCATCCCAAGCAGCATTCCAATAAATCTCCTCTGCATCCTCTCCAGTGCAATCAGATCCTTCCTATAATGTGGTGACCAGAACTGCACACAGTGCTCTAGCTGTGGCTTCACCAAAGTTCGATACAACTCCAACATAAAGTCTCTGCTTTTGTAATCTATGCCTCGATTAACAAAAGCAAGTGTTGCATCTGCCTTTTTTACCACCCTACTAACATGTCCTTCTGCCTTCAGAGATCTGTGGACAAACACACTGAGTTCTCTTTGTTCCCCAGAACTTCCTAGTGTCCGACCATTCATTGAGTAATTTGTCAAATTATTCCTTCCAAAGTGTATCACCACACTCTTTTCAGGGTTAAATTCCATCTGCCACTTATCTGACCATTTGACCATTCCATCTCATAGAGTCATAGAGTCATAGAGGTTTACAGCATGGAAACAGGCCCTTCAACCCAACTTGTCCATGCCGCCCTTTTTTTTAGACCCCTAAGCTAATCCCAATTGCCCGCATTTGGCTCATATCCCTCTCTACCCATCTTACCCATGTAACCATCTAAATGTTTTTTAAAAGATAAAATTGTACCCGCCTCTACTACTACCTCTGGCAGCTTGTTCCAGACACTCACCACCATCTCCATCTTTTTGTAGCCCAGGACACTCTGCCTCACTGTGAAGCACCCGGCCAATCCCATGAATGGAATTGCGGTTTGGTGCACATTATGTGAATTGGGATTCCGGGAGTCTTCACAATGAAGCATCGCAGCAACTTGTAATTGTTACTGTTCACAATGAGAGGGGAAATCCTCAGGCTCCTCACCACCGATTAAATATCCTTTGGTAGAATTGTAAGTGTATTTTGCTCGAATAAAATGTAGCAATGTCATCGACAAATGCCCGCCTGCATAATGTATTAAAAAGCAAAGCACCAAACAAATTGCAAACTTTTGCTATTCAGGACATAAATATTAAATGGGCCATAACTTCCTGGCTCCCCAGGGTTGGTTTTGGGGGTACCCAAAGGTGCGCTGGGGAATCCCTCTCAGAAATTCTCACATAAAGGTTTACCCAGCAATTGCCCAGGAATGCTGGCTCCCCCTAGAAATCATAGAATGAAATCATAGAAACCCTACAGTGCAGAAGGAAGCCATTCGGCCCATCGAGTCTGCACCGACCACAATCCCACCCAGGCCCTACCCCCACATATTTTACCTGCTAATCCCTCTAACCTACACATCCCAGCACCCTAAGGGGCAATTTTTTTAACCTGGCCAATCAACCTAACCCGCACATCTTTGGGCTGTGGGAGGAAACCGGAGCACCCGGAGGAAACCCACACAGACACGAGGAGAATGTGCAAACTCCACACAGACAGTGACCCAAGCTGGGAATCGAACCCGGGACCCTGGAGCTGTGAAGCAGCAGTGCTAACCACTGTGCTACCGTGCCCTGGACAATTGTGCTGAGCTGGCAATTATCTGACAAAGTGATTTAAATCACTATCTCCTCATTGTTACTAAAATTTTTATCCTCATTGTTACTAAAAATTAATTAGAAGTTCTAACTTCAGAGTAAATATTTTAAAAACTAAGACTGAGCCTCACATGGGACACCCCCACCCCCCGCCCCCCCCCTCCCCCCACACCCCCAGGGGACACCCCCAACCACTTCAACTATGCAGCCCGACCCTCCAAAGTATTTCCCAGCACCCACTCAGGCGGAATCCTTCCCCCTTACCCCTTCAGACCCGACTCAAGATCCATTTGGGCCAATCCCCCACAGACCTGACCAAAGCCCACCTACACGAACGTTCCCCCTGACACCATCCCACCAATATCCGACACCCATCCCCGTGTTCCCCCATATCTGAACCACCCCTTCCCCCCCCCTCCCGTGTCCAACCTGAGCCACACCCCCCCCCCCCCACCCATGTCGAGATACCACCCCCCGCCAAAGTCCAAGTGCCCACCCCCAACCCCCACAACCCATTCCCTGACCTTAGAAATTTGCCTTCTGCCTTTCACTGGAACCTTGAAACTTGTCAGCTCTACGGCAGATGGGCTTTTAACAAAATATGACATAAACCTGAGCATCTTTATTCAATTTCAATGGTACAGGCTACGTGGTATTAAAAATTGACTTTCATTGCCTTGACTGTATAAAAATAGGTATTTAAATTCCAGGCTGGTCTGAGGGTCATTTAAGAATTACAACCCAATCTGTCAGATGGTAATTTGAGAATTCTAGCTTGGCTGAGGATTTATCCTGTTCCCCCCACACAGATCAGCCTTTGTACCCCACCCCTGGGCTTAATTGCTGTTAACGCACCGCTGTTAGATTTTTAGTCTGCTGTTAAATCCGTGCCGTGAAATGTAAATGTTACTGCCGCCCAATTGCATTTTTACGCTTGGATGGACATTATCCGTACAGTATGAAACAGACATTAGAGTGTTATCACCAGTTAGATTATCATGCTTAAATTATTCAATGTTGACATGCAGGCCAAATGGTTTCTTTAGTTTTGATTCGGGTTCCTCCAGTTTCACATTTCCCATGCATCAAGGACATTTGGTTTTATAGTTGTGCAACTTCTCATTCACGTTCTGAGATATCGATCTTGTATGTATTCCAATATGAAAAATGTATCGTTGCGAGACTTACAATGGTGCAAATGAAATAAGATTAGGAGGCGCTTTTAAAAATGAGGGTGGGTCACTGGGCCAAGGGATTGTTGGAGTTTAGAAGGATGAGGGGGGATCTTATTGAAACTTACAGGATACTGCGAGGCCTGGATAGAGTGGATGTGGAGAGGATGTTTCCACTGGTAGGAAAAACTAGAACCAGAGGGCACAACATCAGGCTTAAGGGATGATCCTTTAAAACAGAGATGAGGAGGAATTTCTTCAGCCAGAGTGGCGAATCTGTGGAATTCTTTGCCGCAGAAGGATGTGGAGGCCAGGTCATTGAGTATTTTTAAGACAGAGATAGATAGGTTCTTGATTAATAAGGGGGTCAGGGGTTATGGAGAAAAGGCAGGAGAAGCGGGATGAGAAAAATATCAGCCATGATTGAATGGCAGAGCAGACTCAATGGGCCGAGTGGCCTAATTCTGCTCCTATATGTTATGGTCTTATGGATTGAGTCAAACAGGAAAGAGCCAAACCCTCCGCAAAAGGAGGTCTGGGAGATTTTAACCACTGGGCCCCATGAACTCAATCAGAGTCACTCAGTGACTACATGGCTGGGGGACGGGGAAAAATTTCAGGCAGGAGATGAAATAGTTTAAAAATTATTTGATCTTACCGGCTTCATGCCGCGCTCCCACTGCAGCAAAGTCGGAGAATTTGTCGCCCAGCCTGCAGTGAGGTGGGGAAATCCCGCCGGAGTGAACATGTAACATTCCGGCCTTTGAGTCTATCATTTCTAGTTACTGCCAATCGTTGGAAAAGTTCAAAACGTATTTGTTACTTCAATAGAGCTGCAGATGTAAATAAACTGAGCAACACTGTGAAATGAAAGTTAACAATGTCAGTCCGATTTCTCTGCTCGCTTCAGTGGTTTCTGGTCACAATATTGAGAGGAAGGCGGGGGCGGAATGGGGAGCGTGGTTAGTGGATGAAAAATCCTACAAATCCAGGGGACACAGAGGGCATGCCCATCTCAACAGCTGGATCTCATGTGAATAATTTTAAGCTGACTTACTCACTGAGTAATTAATAAATATCAATCCGCACCCCCTGGAAGGTACAGCCATTTGCAATTTGGACAGGAAGAAAATGAAAGGCTTCCATTTCAGCGGTGAGCTTTATTATTCTGGAATGAAATTGATGAAGCTGTTCCCTACCGTCCCTGCTCTCATTCTAGATAAAATAGTGGCTGCCACAGAATGATGAAATAGCTGCACCTGCAATTCTACTCCCAAATGAGTCAAGATATCTCCAACATTCATTGTGTAAAGTCCCTGTAGTCACCAGGCATAATAGATGCATTTTCAGATTTTAAAGTTTTTCATCGTGAATAAGTCTTTCTATAAATCTTTCTTTGTTGTATAAAATCCATACATGGCCTTTGAGAGAAAATCCATAAGCATCGGAGCCAGTGATGGAAACAAGTTGAGAAGTTTGTGCCTTTTGGCTGGTATCGCTAAGAGGCGATAGAAATTGACAACTTTACCACCTTTCAAAAAAGAAAGCAGTCGGAAAGTTTGCCTTTTGCAGATTTATTATAGTTTTCACTGTAACTTTCAAGGCAGATGGCCAGAGTTACGTTTTTTTCAATAAAATATTACTTCTTTGCTCGGAAATAAACAGGTCGCAAGTACTGCCTCAGAGAGCAGATTGGAACACCATGGGAAACTGTTCACTCGATCAAAATAGGTGCTGAAAAAAGTTGTGTTCTGACACTGTACAACCGAGGACAGAAGGAAAGCTGAACATAAACAATAGCTCAAGTTCACCATCAAAATAGATGCTATTGTCAATCGAAAGGATGCAATGATACTCAGGTAGCTGTTGTGAAATTATTTCTTTCAATGTGTGTTCAGTAATAAAAGCTGAAATGTTAACTTGGTAAAATGTTAACATTATATAAAAATACAAAACATGGAGAAGAAAGATTGCAGAGATAATCTTTTTGATTTGCTTTGAGTGATTTGATTTATTATTGTCACGTGTATTAACATACAGTGAAAAGTATTGTTTCTTGCGTGCTATACAGACAAAACATACCGTTCATAGAGAAGGAAAGGAGAGAGTGCAGAATGTAGTGTTAAAGTTATAGCTAGGGTGTAGAGAAAGATCAACTTCATGCAAGGTAAGTCCATTCAAAAGTCTGACAGCAGCAGGGGAAGATGTTCTTGAGTCGGTCGGTGCGTGACCTCAGACTTTTGTATTTTTTTGCCAAAGGAAGAAGGTGGAAGAGAGTATGTCCTGGGTGCGTGGGGTCCTTAATTATGCTGGCTGCTTTGCCGAGGCAGTGGGAAGTGTAGACAGAGTCAATGGATGGGAGGCTGGTTTGCGTGATGGATTGGGCTACATTCACGACCTTTTGTAGTTTCTTGCAGTCTTGGGCAGAGCAGGAGCCATACCAAGCTGTGATACAGCCAGAAAGAATGCTTTCTATGGTGCATCTGTATAAGTTGGTGAGAGTCGTATCTGACATGCCAAATTTCTTTAGTCTTCTGAGAAAGTAGAGGCGTTGGTGGGGCTTTCTTAACTATAGTGTTGGCATGGGAGCACCAGGACAGGTTGTTGGTGATCTGGACACCTAAAAACTTGAAGCTCTCAACCCTTTCTACTTTGTCCCCGTTGATGTAGACAGGGGCATGTTCTTCTTTACGCTTCCTGAAGTCAATGACAATCTCCTTCGTTTTGTTGACATTGAGGGAGCGGTTATTGTTGCTGCACCAGTTCACCAGATTCTCTATCTCATTCCTGTACTCTGTCTCATCATTGTTTGAGATCCGACCCACCACGGTGGTGTCATCAGCAAACTTGAAAATAGAATTGGAAGGGAATTTGGCCACACAGTCATAGGTGTATAAGGAGTATAGTAGGAGGCTGAGAACACAGCCTTGTGGGGCACCGGTGTTGAGGATGATCGTGGAGGAGGTGTTGTTGCTTATCCTTACTGATTGTGGTCTGTGTGTTAGAAAGTTCAGGATCCAGTCACAGAGGGAGGTGCCGAGGCCCAGGCCTTGGAGTTTGGAGATGGGTTTCGTGGAATTAATAGTGTTGAAGGCTAAGCTGTAGTCAATAAATAGGAGTCTGACATAAGTGTCAAAGGTTAGTCATGGCACAAATCAAATAGTCATTAAGGCACGTTGCTTGGTTTTTCTTAGGTACCGGGATGATGGTCGTCTTCTTGAAGCAGATAGGGACCTCAGATTCTTGCAAAGAGAGGTTGAAGATGCCTGTGAATACCTCCGCCAGCTGATCCGCACAAGATCTGAGTGCACGTCCGGGTACCCCATCTTTCCGTGGGTTGACCTTCAAGAAAGCTGCTCTGACATCTGCAATGGTGACCCCAGATACAGATTCATCCAGGGTTCCAGGGTGGAGGGCATGCTCTCGCTGACCTCTTGCTCAAAATGGGCGTAGGATGCATTGAGCTCATCAGGGAGGGGTGCGTTGGAGCCGGCAATTTTACATGCCTTCATCTTGTTAAATTTTGCAGACCTTGCAATAGTCGGCGAAGGTCGGTGTGCCTAGTCTGGGACTCCAGCTTGGTCCGGTACTGTCTTTTGGCATGTTTGATGGATCTCCTTAGATCGTATCTGGATTTCTTGTATCGGTCAGTGTCGCCTGACTTGAACGCCTCAGACCTGGATTTCAGCAAGCAGTGGATATCCCTGTTCATCTAATCTTTATGCCATAACGTTAAAAACATGTTAAGTCAGCTCTCTGGTGGCACAGCAACTTTAGATTCATAGAATCCTACAGTGCAGAAGAAGGCCATTCAGCCCACTGCGTCCGCACCAACAACAATCCCACCCAGGCCCTATCCCCATAACCCCATGCATTTAACCTAGCTAGTCCCCCTGACACTAAGGGCCAATTTAGCATGGCCAATCCACTTAACCTGCACATCTTTGGATGTTACTTTCCGTGGGTTGACCTTCAAGAAAGCTGCTCTGACATCTGCAGTGGTGACCCCAGATACAGATTCATCCAGGGCTTCCACGGTGGAGGGCATGCTCTCGCTGACCTCTTCCCTAAAACGGGCGTAGAATGCATTGAACTCATCAGGGAGGGGTGCGTTGGAGCCGGCGATTTTACATGCCTTCATCTTGTGGCCTGTTATGTCTTGCAGACCTTGCGATAGTCGGAAGAAACCCACGCACACATGGAGAGAATGTGCAAACTCCACACAGACAATGACCCAAATCGGGAATCGAACTGAGGTCCCTGGGGCTGTGAGACAGCAGTGCGAACCATGGTGCCACCATGCCATGATTAAGTCCCATGGATTCTGAAGTAGTGAAGTTTGATTGTCAAGATGGTCAGAACATTGAATAAAGAAGTTGGGACATCTTGTTGAAGTTGTACAAGACATTAGTAAGGCCACACTTGGAATACTGTGTACAGTTCTGGTCACCCTATTATAGAAAGGATATTATTAAACTAGAAAGAGCGCAGAAAAGATTTATTAGGATGCTACCGGGACTTAATAGTTTGAGTTATTCGGAGAGGCTGGATAGACTGGGACTTTTTTCTCTGGAGTGTAGAAGACTGAGGGGTGATCTTATAGAGGTCTATAAAATAATGAGGGGCACAGATCAGCTAGATAGTCAATATCTTTTCCTAAATGTAGGGGAGTCTAAAACTGGGGGGCAAAGGTTTAAGGTGAGAGGGGAGAGATACAAGTGTCCAGAGGGGCAATTTTTTCACACAGAGGGTGGTGAGTGTCTGGAATAAGCTGCCAGAGCTAGTAGAGGCGGGTACAATTTTGCCTTTTAGAACATAAGAACATAAGAAATAGGAGCAGGAGTAGGCCATCTAGCCCCTCGAGCCTGCCCCGCCATTCAATAAGATCATGGCTGATCTGACGTGGATCAGTACCACTTACCCGCCTGATCCCCATAACCCTTAATTCCCTTACCGCTCAGGAATCCATCCATCCGCGCTTTAAACATATTCAGCGAGGTAGCCTCCACCACCTCAGTGGGCAGAGAATTCCAGAGATTCACCACCCTCTGGGAGAAGAAGTTCCTCCTCAACTCTGTCTTAAACCGACCCCCCTTTATTTTGAGGCTGTGTCCTCTAGTTTTAACTTCCTTACTAAGTGGAAAGAATCTCTCCGCCTCCACCCTATCCAGCCCCCGCATTATCTTATAAGTCTCCATAAGATCCCCCCTCATCCTTCTAAACTCCAACGAGTACAAACCCAATCTCCTCAGCCTCTCCTCATAATCCAAACCCCTCATCTCCGGTATCAACCTGGTGAACCTTCTCTGCACTCCCTCCAATGCCAATATATCCTTCCTCATATAAGGGGACCAATACTGCACACAGTATTCCAGCTGCGGCCTCACCAATGCCCTGTACAGGTGCATCAAGACATCCCTGCTTTTATATTCTATCCCCTTCGCAATATAGGCCAACATCCCATTTGCCTTCTTGATCACCTGTTGTACCTGCAGACTGGGCTTTTGCGTCTCATGCACAAGGACCCCCAGGTCCCTTTGCACAGTAGCATGTTTTAATTTGTTTCCATTGAGATAGTAATCCCATTTGTTATTATTTCCTCCAAAGTGTATAACCTCGCATTTCTCAACGTTATACTCCATTTGCCATATCCTCGCCCACTCACTCAGCCTATCCAAATCTCTCTGCAGATCTTCTCCGTCCTCCACACAATTCACTTTTCCACTTATCTTTGTGTCGTCTGCAAACTTCGTTACCCTACACTCCGTCCCCTCCTCCAGATCATCTATATAAATGGTAAACAGTTGCGGCCCGAGTACCGATCCCTGCGGCACGCCACTAGTTACCTTCCTCCAACCGGAAAAACACCCATTTATTCCGACTCTTTGCTTCCTGTCGGATAGCCAGTCCCCAATCCACTTTAACACACTACCCCCAACTCCGTGTGCCCTAATCTTCTTCAGCAGCCTTTTATGGGGCACCTTATCAAACGCCTTTTGGAAATCCAAAGCATTCAGACAGTTACATGGGTAAGATGGGTATAGAGAGATATTGGCCAAACATGGGCAATTGGGACTCGCTTAGGGGTTAAAAAAAGGGGCAGCATGGACAAGTTGGGCTGACGGGCCTGTTTCCATGCTGTAAACCTCGATGACTTTGACTCTATGACTCCAGTGCCCATGTGGGGGAAACAATTGCTGACATCAACGTCCCAGGGTCAAGGCAGGATAAGTTGCTCCAGTTCCCAATACCTCAGTGTTTTCATCTGTCACCTCCCAGCCGCACCCACCCACCTGAGACTTATTTCCCTGGAGTGCAGGAGGCTGATGGGTGGTTTTATATCTATGAGTCGGTGAATTGTGAATCTCTGCAGTCATTTGCACCTGGGCAGAACTGAACTGAATCAAAATAGTGCAGACACAAATTATTTGGGGCAACACGGTGCCACAGTGGTTCGCACTGCTGCCTCACAGCGCAGGAACCCGGGTTCGATTCCCGCCTTCGGTCACTGTCTGTGTAGAGTTTGCACATTCTCCCCGTGTCTGCATGGGTTTCCTCCAGATGCTCCGGTTTCCTCCCACAGTCTGAAAGACGTGCTGGTTAGGTGCATTGACCCGAACAGGCACCAGAATGTGGCGACTAGGGGGTTCTCACAGTAACTTTATTGCAGCGTTGATATAAGCCTTACTTGTGACTAATAAATAAACTTCATAAGAGCAGAAAATGTTGGCACCAGCCAACAGGTCAGCAGCATCATGGAGAAATCCAGGGTAATGCACCTCGGAGCCGGGTTCAAATCCCACCATGGCAGATGGTGAAATTTGAATTCAATAAAAATCTGGAATTAAAAATCTAATGATGTGGGTAAAACTATTGTCGATTGTTATAAAAAAGACCCATCTGGTTCACTGATGCCCTTTATGTAAGGTAATCTGTTGTCTTCATCTGGTCTGGCCAACCTGTGGCTCCAGCTCCATAGCAACGTGTGTGACTCTTAAATGTCCTCAGGGATGGGCCACAAATGCAGGCTCGTGAATTTTTTAAAAATGCACAAGGACTGGACATCCAGATCTCTCAGCTTGCAGGAATTCTTTGGTCTCTTCCATCATTTAAATAATGTTCTGCTTTTCTATTCTTCCAGCTGAAGTGGATAACTTCACATCTTCCCATATTGTACTCCATCTGCCAAATGCTTCTATATTGCTTTGCAGAATTTTATTTTCCCACTCACAACTTGCTTTCCCACTTATTTCCGTATTGTCGCTAAATCTGGCTACAGTATTCTCTTCCCCTTGATCCAAGTTATTTAACTTTATTGGTAGTCTGTGTCAAGCCAACTTGTTTTCCTGCTGCTCTGACATTGAGACTGCAACTGACTGTTGGCAGGAAGTGTTCCCACTGGTGTTATGGCACAATCAAAGACAGTGGCCAGAATTTTGCAACCATTCACGCCTTGCCACCGTTGCAAGCGAGGACGGAGAATTTGGCACTCAGGCATATCTCTGTTCACCGCTGCGGGACCAAAAACTCCCGCCGGAATAAACAGCCAAAAAATTCCATCCAACCTCTCTCTTGAGTTTTTGATGGGACATACAAGTCAGACTTGTACATCTTCAACAACAATATTAATGAACTAAATAGCACTATCAGGAACAGTTTAAGTTTATTTATTCATGTCACAAGTAGGCTTACATTAACACTGCAATGAAGTTACTGTGAAAATCCCTCAGTCGCCACACTCCGGTGCCTGCTTGGGTACACTGAGGGAGAATTTAGCATGGGCCAATGCACCTAACCTGCACGTCTTTCAGACTGTGGGAGGAAACCGGAGCACCCGGAGGAAACTCACGCAAACATGGGGAGAACGTGTAGACTCTGCACAGACAGTGACCCAAGCCAGGAATTGAACCTGGGTCACTGGTGCTGTGAGGCAGCACTGCTAACCACTGTGCCACCGTGCGGCCAAGATCCATGCTGGTAGAATTATTGAATTTTAAAAAGATTTTGATCATTTACTAGATAATTGACTGCTTGGAGTTCTTTTTATTCATTCATGGGACACAGGCATTGCTGGCTGGCCAGAATTTATTGCCCATCCCTCGATGCCCTTGAACTGGGTGGCTTGCCAGGCTATTTCAGAGGGCAGTTGAGAGTTAACCACATTGCTGTGGCAAATCAAAGGGTCACAACTGAATGAAAATCTGCCCTGGCTCAGGTAAATGAAATATCATAAATAGAAAGAGTTTTGTTTGTTTGTTCCTCTAGAACATAGAACACAGAACATTGAATATTACAGCGCAGTACAGGCCCTTCGGCCCTCGATGTTGCGCCGACCAGTGAAACCAATCGAAAGCCCATCGAACCGACACTATTCCAATATCATCCATATGTTTATCCAATGACCATTTAAATGCCCTTAATGTTGGTGAGTCCACTACTGCTGCAGGCAGGGCATTCCACGCCCTTACTACTCTCTGAGTAAAGAACCTACCTCTGACATCTGTCCTATATCTATCACCCCTCAATTTAAAGCTATGTCCCCTCGTGCTAGCCATCACTCTCCGAGGAAAAAGGCTCTCACTGTCCACCCTATCTAATCCTCTGATCATCTTATATGCCTCTATTAAGTCACCTCTGAACCTTCTCTCTAACGAAAACAGCCTCAAGTCCCTCAGCCTTTCCTCATAAGACCACAATATGTCCATAATATACCCCAATGGAACACTGGCTCCAAAATCCTGATTACTCAGATCTGGGAACTTTGAGCCAAATACAAAACTGAATTCCAAATTCCAATTTCATATTTTTGATTTGATTTGATTTATTATTGTCACATGTATTAACATACAGTGAAAAGTATTGTTTCTTGCTCGCTATACAGACGAAGCATACCGTTCATAGAGAAGGAAAGGAGAGAGTGCAGAATGTATATTATAGCTAGGGTGTAGAGAAAGATCAACTTAATGCGAGGTAGGTCCATTCAAAAGTCCAATGGCAGCAGAGAAGAGGCTGTTCTTGAGTCGGTTGGTACGTGATCGTAGACTTTTGGATCTTTTTCCTGACAGAAGAGTTTGGGCAGGATTTTACGGCCTCGCTCGACCTGAGACCGGAAGATCCCGCCCGAGGTCACCGGACATTTCTGTTGTCCGCCCCTCGCTCACTCCGATTCCGTGATGGGCGGGGCAGTAGAATTCCGGCAAGTATATCCGGGGTGCGTAGTGTCCTTGATTGTGCTGGTTGCTTTTCCGAGGCAGCGGGAAGTGTAGACGGAGTCAATAGATGGGAGGCTGTTTTGCGTGATGGACTGGACTACATTCACAACACTTTTCTTAGTTTCTTGCGGTCTTGGACAGCAGGAGCCATTCCAAGCTGTGATACATCTGGAAAGGATGCTTTCTATGGTGCTTGCTTTTTATTCTAAATGTTTGTATTCTTGTTTAATGCAGATACTTTGGATTTAACTCGTTGCCAACAGACACTCTGCGGATAAGGGAGTGTTTGTTGATCTGCTTGACTTTGATGTTCAACGTCTCTCAACAATTATATTTGTATCACTTGGTGATTGGCTGACTCGTACGTTTTAACCATTTTCCTTCATTCACTGATTACTATTCTTAGATCTGACGATGAAATGTTATTTTACAGTCAAACTCACATGATTTATTGATATAATTGTAATTAAATCTGCAACATGTATCTGAAAATATTCATTTGTCTGTTCAAACATTCTTAAAATAGTGATTAACAGGAAGCTATTTGAGTCACACTTTGTGATATCTTCGAACATGCCCAGTTTCCTCCTGCAGTTTCATTATCAATCATGATATTTGACTTTCTCGGTTTCATGTATTGCTGACACACTGGAAGTTAAGAGTAAGTGGGTGAGAAAACATTATCTCTACTGTGTTTGCCTTTTCTTGTTTAGCGATGCCCTGATTTACTGCTCGCTTACTTTACTTAGAGAGAACTCTGAGCTCCGTGAACTTTGAGGTGACTGCAACCTCTCTTCTTCCCAGATCTTTGAATGCTTGTCGTAGTTTTCTGTAAGACCTGGATATTTCTGTTCCGAGCTTTTATTTTGTAGAGCAGCAGTACCCAAATCAACAGTAAAGGCAGCAGGAAGGGTGTACCGAAGTCTCAGTTTTCTCCAACGCTGGCCTTGTTTTAAATATTGCGATATTGGTGACTTCCAGGAACAAGGTTAGAGCAGATTAATTTCATGGCATGGTTTTTATGAACTCAGTTATGTGATTCCAGTACTTGCTTTCTCCCAATGAAGGCCGGTGGGTTTTATCTTCACTTTGCACATGTGCAATAAAATCCACTTTGCCGACTATAATCCCAATGTTTTCAGACGTTCTGGAAAACCTCTGACATTTCCCCTTGTAAAATGCCTCTTTTACAGGGTATTGTTTGCACAGTTCAATCTGCTATAATGCCGGATTGTTCTGTCAAGTTTCAATTCGATTCTTTTATATTTCGTTGTGTGATTGCCCTCCATGAATCGCACTGTCTGTCATCTCCTGCACAATTAGATTTTTCACTGATATTATTCCCAGGGATGACGCTGGTTGGTAAAGTCTGGCTCACAGCCAGGTTTATAGGGAGATCCCTATACTTGTAAGACTTGGGCACAAAACATCTAGGATTCTCAACGGGCTTGACAGGGTAAATGCTGAGAGGATGTTTCCCCTCAAGGGAGAGTCTGGGACCAGAGGGCAGAGTCTCAGAACAAAGGAGCACCACTTTAAGAATGAGATGAAGAGGAATTTCCTCTCCCAGAGGGTTGAGAGTCTTTGGAACTCCTTGCCACAGAGAGCTGTGGGGGCAGAGTCCTTGTGTAAATTTAAGGCTGAGATAGATAGATTTTTAATCAATAAGGGTTACGGGGAGAGGGCAGGAATGTGGATGTGAGGAATGTTGGATCAGGTATGATCCTATTGAAGGGTGGAGCAGGCCCGAGGGGCCGAACAGCCTACTGGTGTTCCTACTACTCATGGTCTTTAAATGGAGAAGGGAAACAATGGAATGCCTCTTCTGAGCTGTGTGTGTGTGAGTGATACCACAGTAATTGCAAGAGTTTGACACAGGCCTTGCAAGCTGTCCATTATCAGATATGGAATGCGTGTGGTCATGTGAAACTACGAAAATGTCCTGCACATAAACAGGCTATGCACGAGAAAGAAAACTGAGGGGATCGTTATTTCCACGCTGAGAGAGTCCTTCAGAGTATCCTTAGCTATAAGAGTACAAGTCAGCACTTTCTTCTTGTTTCTTCCTCAAAAACACCCAATCCATCACTGCTTCCTTTTCAAGACTAAGGTCCCGATTTTACCATTTTGATTCTAAGTGCTGAATCTGGGAATGATTCAGATCCGACTGGGAAATCTGTTCTCAGACGCCTCCATACGCAATCAGCCTGAAAAACAATCGGGGGTCTGAATCGTGCTGTGGGCGGGGCTTATTGCGCCTGAAACGCTGCTGCTCCAATCGGAGCTTTCAACTGCGCATGCGCGCTGAAAAAAAAATTGAAAAATGCCCCCTCCCCTACCTCCCCCCACCACCGATCTGAGGCAGAGAGCCGCCGGAAGCTCTGAACTCACCTCTTCAGAAGCTGGAGTGCCCGAAACAGACTTTTGCCGAGCGTGTCTGTTTCACGCCGATTCTGGACACATGAACGTGATGGTAAAGGGGGAAATGCTGGTAAAATTGGGCGGGCAGCCTATTAATTCAATTTATATGCATGCAAATGGTTCAGATCGCGGCTATTTTCAGGCCTTGGTAAAGTGGGCAGCTGCGCGGACGTGGGCACGGACCGCGTTAATCGTCTCACGCCCGACTTTACCAAGTTTTCGCCCGAAAATGACGCGATGCAATGGTAAAATTGGACCCTTACTGTGGGTAAATGTTACCGTGGCAATGATGCCCAAATCCTGAAAATTATTTTTTGAATCATATTGTGATCTGCTTTAAGTGACACTACAAGAAAAAAAAACTCTGCTTAAATCAGAGCCCAGAGTTCAGCAACTGATGTTCCCAGTGAGCCTTGAGGTTTCTGCCCATATATGGGCCAAAGGGTGGCAATAACATCAAAACTAGAAGCAGGAGGAGGCCATTCGGCCCTTCAAGCCTGCTCTGCCATTTATTTTGATCATGGCTGATCATCAAATTCAATATCCTGATACCCCTTCCCCCATATCCCTTGACCACCCCCTTTAGCCCCAAGGGCTATCTCTAATTTCTTCTTGAAATCAGACAATGTTTTGGCCTCAACTACTTTCTGTGGGAGTGAATTCCACACATTCACCACCATCTGGGTGAAGAAATTTCTCCTCACCTCAGTTCTAAAAAGTTTACCCTTTATCCTCAGACTATGACCCCTAGGTCTGGATTTGCCCACTATTGGGAACATTCTTTCTGAATCTACCGTGTTAGAATTTTATAAGTTTCTATAAGATCTCTCACTCTTCTAAACTCCAGTGAATATAATCCTAACCAACTTAGTCTCTCCTCATATGACAGAGCTGCCACCCCAGGAATCAGCCTGGTAAACCTTCGCTGTACACTCTCTGTAACAAGGACATCCTTCCTCAGATAACAGCACCAAAATTGCACACAATATTCCAGATGTGGCCTCACCAACGCCCTATACAATTACAACAAAACATCCCTAACCCTATACTCAAATCCTCTCGCTATGAAGGCCAACATACTATTTGCCTTCTTTACTGCCTGCTGTACCTGTGTGCTTACTTTCAGCGACTGATGTACGAGGACACCAAGATCTCGTTGAGTATTCACCTCTCTCAATTTACATCCATTGAAGTAATAATCTGTTTTCCTATTATTGCTTCCAATGTGGATAACGTCGCATTTATCCACATTATACTGCATCTGCCATGCAGATGCCCACACACTCAGCCTGTCCAAATCATGATGAAGCATCTCTGCATCGTCCTCACAGCTCACCCTCCCACCCAACTTTGTATCATCTGCAAATTTGGAGATAATACATTCAATTCCCTCTTCCAAATCATTAATATATAATGTGAACAGTTGGGGTCCCAGCACAGATCCCTGCGAAACCCCACTAGTCACTGACTGCCAATCAAAGAAAAAGACCCATTTATGCCAACTCTTTGCTTCCTATTCGCGAATCAGCTTTCTATCCATCTCAAGACATTACCTGCAATCCCATGTGCTTTAACTTTACACAGTAGTCTGTTATGTGAGACCTTGTCAAAAGCCTTCTGAAAGTCTAAATAAACCACATCCACTGGTTCTCCTCGGTCAACTCTACTAGTTACATCCTCAAAAAATTCCAATAAATTCGTCAAGCATGATTTCCCTTTTGTAAATCCATGCTGACTTTGTCTGATTATACCACTGCCTTCCAAATGCCGAGTAATAAATCCTTGATAATGGACTCTAGCAACTTCCCCAGTACCGATGTTAGGCTCACTGGTCTATCATTCCTTGTTTTCTCTCTACCTCCATTTTTGAATAACGGGCTTACATTAGCTACCCTCCAATCTGTAGGAACTATTCCAGAGTCCAAAAGAATTTGGAAAATAACCACCAATGGATCTACTATTTCCTGAAGTACTCTGGGATGAAGATTATCAGGACCTGGAGATTTATCCATCTTCAATCCCATCAATTTCCCCAAGCTTGTTGAAGTTGTACAAGACATTGGTAAGGCCACACTTGGAATACTGTGTGCAGTTCTGGTCACCCTATTATAGAAAGGATATTATTAAACTAGAAAGAGTGCAGACAGGATTTTCTCGGATGCTACCGGGACATGATGCTTTGAGTTATAAGGAGAGGCTGGATAGACTGGGACTTTTTTCTCTGGAGCGTAGGAGGCTGAGGGGTGAACTTATAGAGGTCTATAAAATAATGAGGGGCATAGATCAGCAAGATAGTCAATATCTTTTCCCAAAGGTAGGGGAGTCAAACTAGAGGGCATAGGTTTAAGGTGAGAGAAGAAAGATACAAAAGGGTCCAGAGGGACAACTTTTTCATACAGAGGGTGGTGAGTGTCTGGAACAAGCTGCCAGAGGTAGTAGTAGAGGCGGGTACGATTTTGTCTTTTAAAAAGCGCTTAGACAGTTACATGGGTACGATGGGTACAGAGGGATATGGGCCAAATGTAGGCAATTGGGATTAGCTTAGGGGTTAAAAAAGGGGCGGCATGGACAAGTTGTCCGAAGGGCCTGTTTTCATGCTGTAAACCTCCATGACTCTATAAGGTTTAAAGTTTATTTATTAGTCACAAATAAGGCTTACATTAACACTACAGTGAAGTTACTGTGAAATTTCCCTAGTTGCCACACTCCAGCGCTTGTTCGGGTCAATACACCTAACCAGCACGTCTTTCAGACTATGGGAGGAAACCAGAGCACCCAGAGGGAATCCACGCAGACACGGGGAGAATGTGCAAACTCCACACAGACAGTGACCCAAGCCTGGAATCGAACCCGGGTCCCTGGCGCTGTGAGGCAGCAGTGCTAAGCACTGTGCTACCGTGCCACCCTATGACTCTATGAAAAGCATTTCTCTACTGATGCTGATTCCTTCAGGTCCTCACTAAAGCATGTTTTTTTCTGCACTTCTGGTACATTATTCATGTCTTCCTTTGTGAAGACTGAAGCAAAGCACAAATTTAATTCCTCAACCATTTATTTATTCTGTGTTATGAATTCTCCCATTTCTGACTTTAAGGGGCCTATATTCATTTTTGTCAATCTCTTTCTCTTTACATATCGAAGAAGCTTTCACAGTCAGGTTTTATGTTTCCCGCTAGCTTACTTTCATACTCGTTTTTCCCTTCTTAATAAATCCCTCCATCCTCCTTTGCTGCATTTTAAACTGCTCCCAATCCTCAGGCCTATTGCTTTTTCTTGCCAATTTGTAAGCTTCCTTGAATCTGATACTATCTCTAATTTCCCTTGTAAGCCATGGTTTGGCCACAGTTCCCTCATCACTTCCCTTCCCAAACAGGAATAAACTATTTCTGGAGTTCACCTATTCATTCTTTAAATGCCTGCCATTGATGTCAACTGTCTTCCCTTTCAGTAATGATTCCCAGTCTATCATGGCCAATTCATGCCTCATACCATCATAATTACCTTTATAGAGATTCAGAACCCTGGTTTCAGAATCAACTACATCACTATCCACCTTGACAAAGAATTCTACCATATTATGGTCACTCGTCCCCAAGGGTTCTCTTACATCTAGATTGCCAACTAATCCTTTCTCATTGCACAACACCCAGTCCAAGATGGTATTGTCGCTGGACAAGTAATCAGAAAACCAGGGTAATGCTCTGGGGACCTGGGTTTGAATCCCACCATGACCGATGTTGAAAGTTGAATCCAATAGAAATCTGAAATTAAAAAATGTCTAAACAATGTCTAACAAACCTCTTTGTTTAACTGGAGTGAGACTGGGGGAGAGAGTCTTGGCAGGAGTGCTGAGAGTAAGCTAAGAAGTGATTTAATTGTTCATTTATTCATTTAAGGGTATTCCTAGTATATTTCGCGGGCTTTTTTCAGGGTTTTGAATTGAGGAAGTGAGGTCAGCTGAAGGGGATTCTGGGAGGTTGAGTTTTAGTATAAAAGGCAGTTACTTGGGGGGTTCGCCGGGAGCATAAAAAGCCGTCTACACTATACAGCGGGCAGTGTCGGGAGCGGGCAGTGGAGTGAGTGGGTAGCAGAGTGTGCACTATAAGGGCTTTGGCTAACAGGGCTTAGGCTGAAAGGGCAAGGCAAGGCTAGTTATTTTTTACCCAACCCTATAAAGGATAAGGGCAGGTATGAGTGATCGGCCAGTTCAGTGCTTCCGATGTGGGATGTGGGAGTTCCTGCAAACACCTAGCTTCCCAGAGGTTCACATATGTACCAGGTGCGTGGAACTGCAGCTCTTGAGGGACCGTGTTAGGGAACTGGAGCTGCAGATCGCTGACCTTAGCCTAGTCAGGGAAAATGGGAGAAAAATTGACAGCAGTAATAGGCAACTATTTACACCGGGGCATCGGGAGAATGACACGTGGGTCACAGTTAGGAGGAGTAAAGGGCAGAAGGGTAAAGTACAAGGGAGGACTCCAGAGGTGTCTCAAAATAGGAAGGGCTTGGTGACAGGTGTGAGAGGGGAGGGGAGTGGACAGTTAGAAGAGGGGTCACCTGTGGTTGTCCCACTCCAAAACAGGTACATTGTTTTAGATAGTGTGGAGGAGTGTGCCTCTCCAGTGGTAAGACACAGTGACCAGGTCACTGGCACACAGTCAGGCTCTGTGGCCGAGAAAGGGAAGAGAGGGGTTAGGAGAGCGATAGTGGTGGGGGATGCGTCAGTTAGAGGCACAGACAGGCGATTCTGTGGGGGCGAACGGGACTCCAGGATGGTAGTCTGCCTACCTGGTGCTGGGGTCACGGATGTCTCCGAGCGGATAGGAGGCATATTAAAAGGGGAAGATAAAGAAACGGATGTCATTATACACATTGGTGGAAATGACGTAGATAGGAAGAGTAGGGGGGTCCTAAGAGAGCAATTCAGGGAGTTGGGAAATAGGTTAAAAAGTAGGGTCACTAGGGTGGCCATCTCTGGGCTGCTCCCAATGCCTCGTGCCAGTGAGGCTAAGAATAGGGAGTTGGTTCAAATGAATGCCTGGCTAAAGGACTGGTCCAGGAGGGAGGGCTTTATTTTCATAGACCAATGGGAGGTTTTCAGGAGAGGATGGCACCTGTACAAGAGGGAGGGGTCACAACTAAGTTGGAAGGGCACAAATATCCTGGCTGGGAGCTTTGCTAGTGCAGTTCGGGGGGGTTTAAACTAGTATGGCAGGGGGGTGGGGATCAAACTATTAGGTCTATAAGTGTGGTGGCTGGGGATGAGCTTGGGGCTGGGACAAGGCTGGCAAAGAAGAAGAGCACTCTGGGGGAGGACGACCTCACTGAGCCTGGGGGTCTGGAGTGCTTATACTTCAATGCAAGGAGCGTAGCAGGTAAGACAGACGAACTTGGGGCCTTAATGCGCACGAGGAATTTGGATGTGGTTGCGGTGACAGAGACTTGGTTGAAAGAGGGACAAGACTGGCAGCTGAATATTCCAGGGTACAAGTGTTTTAGGCGAGACAGAGGAGGGGCCAAAAGAGGTGGGGGAGTAGCGGTATTGGTTGGAGAGCATATTACAGCGGTGCAGAGGGAGGACAATTCGGAGGAGTCGTGTAGCGAGTCACTCTGGGTGGAGCTTAGAAACAGGAAAGGCGCAGTCACCATGTTGGGGGTGTACTACAGGCCCCCCAACAGCCCAAGGGAAGTGGAAGAATGGATATGTCAGGAGATACTGGATAGGTGCAGGAAATATAGGGTTGTTGTAGTGGGAGACTTCAATTTCCCTGGTATAGACTGGAAATCGCTGAGGGCAGGGACTCTGGATGGGGAGGAATTTGTAAAATGTGTACAGGAGGGTTCGTTGGAACAATATGTGGACAGCCCAACTAGAGAGGGGGCTATACTGGACCTGGTACTGGGGAATGAGCCCGGTCAGGTCTTCAAAGTTTTGGTTGGGGAACATGTGGCAAATAGTGACCACAATTCTGTTAGCTTTAGGATAGTGATGGAAAAGGATGAGTGGTGTCCCAAGGGTAAGGTGTTGGATTGGGGGAAGGCTAACTTTATTGGGATCAGGCAGAAATTGGCAGCTCTTGATTGGGAGAGGCTGTTTGAGGGTAAATCCACATCTGGTATGTGGCAGTCTTTTAAGGAACGGTTGTTAGGGCTACAGGACAAGCATGTGCCTGTAAAAAAGAAGGATAGGAAGGGTAGGATTAGAGAACCGTGGATAACCAGGGAAATTGAGGGACTGGTCAAAAGGAAAAGAGAGGCGTATGTTAGGTCCAAGCAGCTAAAAACGGAGGGAGCTCTGGAGGAGTACAATGAAAGTAGGAAAATACTCAAACGGGGAATTAGAAGAGCAAAAAGGGGTCACGAAATGTTCTTGGCAGACAGGATTAAGGAGAATCCCAAGGCATTTTATTCATACGTTAGGAACAAAAGGGTTGTTAGGGAAAAAATCGGACCTCTCAGGGACAAAAGTGGGGACTTATGCTTGGAGCCCAAAGAGGTAGGGGAGATCCTAAATGAATACTTTGCGTCGGTATTCACAAAGGAGAGGGATGTGTTGACTGGGAGTGTCTCGGAGGGGAGTGTTGAACCGTTGGAGAAAATCTCCATTACAAAGGAGGAAGTGTTAGGTTTGTTAGAGAATATAAAGACTGACAAATCCCCAGGGCCTGATGGAATCTATCCAAGGCTGCTCAGGGAGACGAAAGGTGAAATCGTTGGGCCTCTGACGCAAATCTTTGGCTCGTCACTGGACACAGGTGAGGTCCCAGAGGATTGGAGGATAGCCAATGTGGTCCCGTTATTTAAGAAGGGTAGGAAGGATGACCCGGGTAATTATAGGCCGGTGAGCTTGACGTCCGTGGTGGGGAAGTTGTTGGAGAAGATTCTTAAAGATAGGATGTATGCGCATTTAGAAAGGAATAAACTCATTAACGATAGTCAACATGGTTTTGTGAGAGGGAGGTCATGTCTCACTAACCTGGTGGTGTTTTTTGAAGAAGTGACCAAAATGGTTGACGAAGGAAGGGCCGTGGATGTTGTCTATATGGACTTTAGTAAAGCGCTTGACAAAGTCCCTCATGGTAGGCTAGTGAAAAAGGTTGGATCCCATGGGATAAAGGGGGAGGTGACTAGATGTGTGGAGAACTGGCTTGGTCATAGAAGACAGAGGGTGGTAGTGGAAGGGTCTTTTTCCGGCTGGAGGCCTGTGACTAGTGGTGTACCGCAGGGCTCTGTATTGGGACCTCTGCTGTTTGTGATTTATATAAATGATCTGGAAGAAGGAGTAACTGGGGTGATCAGTAAGTTTGCGGACGACACAAAACTGGCAGGACTTGCAGACAGTGAGGAACATAGTCAGAGGCTACAGAAGGATATAGATAGGCTGGAAATTTGGGCAAGGAAATGGCAGATGGAGTTCAATCCTGATAAATGCGAAGTGATGCATTTTGGTGGGAATAATGTAGGGAGGAGCTACACGATAAATGGAAGAACCATAAAGGGTGTAGAGACGCAGAGGGACCTGGGTGTGCAAGTCCACAGATCTTTGAAGGTGACGTCACAGGTGGAGAAGGTGGTGAAGAAGGCATATGGCATGCTTGCCTTTATAGGACGGGGCATAGAGTATAAAAGTTGGGGTCTGATGTTGCAGATGTATAGTACGTTGGTTCGGCCACATTTGGAATACTGCGTCCAGTTCTGGTCGCCACACTACCAGAAGGACGTGGAGGCTTTGGAGAGAGTACAGAGGAGGTTTACCAGGATGTTGCCTGGTATGGAGGGGCTTGGTTATGAGGAGAGATTGGGGAAACTGGCGTTGTTCTCCTTGGAAAGACGGAGGATGCGGGGAGACTTAATAGAGGTGTATAAAATTATGAAAGGCATAGATAGGGTGAACGGTGGGAAGCTTTTCCCCAGGTCGGTGGTGACGTTCACGAGGGGTCATAGGTTCAAGGTGAAGGGGGGGAGGTTTAACACAGATATCAGAAGGACATATTTCACACAGAGGGTCGTGGGGGCCTGGAATGTGTTGCCGGGCAAGGTGGTGGAGGCGGACACACTGGGAACGTTTAAGACTTATCTAGACAGCTATATGAACGGAGTGGGAATGGAGGGATACAAAAGAGTGGTCTAGTTTGGACCAGGGAGCGGCGCGGGCTAATTGTTCCTTGTTTCTCGTTTCAAGGCTTCATTCTATGATCATCTTGCTGGTGCCAGTACAGAGCGAGACTGCGGATAGTTGGGAACCTGTCTTGGGGGCAGGGAATTCATATGGTGTTCGTGGAAGTGGAAATGACTAGGGTTGGGAAGCATTTTCCGATCAGGGCCATTGTGATCTCCTGGACTCGTTTCGATCGCCTCAGGGGGTCGGAGAGGAATTTCCCAGATTTTTTTTTTCCCCATATTGGCCCTGGGGTTTTTCACTCTGGGTTTTCGCTTCTCCCTGGAGATCACATGGTCTGGAATGGGGGGGTGGGGGTGAGTTAATAGGTTGTAATGAACAAAGCATCGTAGCTGTGAGGGACAGCTCGGTGGATAGGATATTGGTATGTAGATAGGCTGGAAAACTGGGCGGGGATCCTGGATTCAGGATTCAATCCTGGACCGGGAAGCGACGCGGGCTTGGAGGGCCGAAGGGCCTGTTCCTGTGCTGTATTGTTCTTTGTTCTTTGTTCAATGTTTACAAAACCATTGCTGATTGTTGTAAAAACCCATCTGGTTCACTAATGTCCTTTAGGGAAGGAAATCTGCCATCCTTGTCTGGTCAGGCCTACATGTGACTCCATTTGCGCCCTCAGCGATGGTCAATAAATGTTGGCTCAGCAAGCGACACCCACACCCCAAGAATTAATAAAATAAATTCATGATTTTTGTGTTTTGGTGATTTCTGCACAAGTGCTGGCCGGAGAATGCAATCCAACCATTTTTCATATCTTCAGTCTGGACGTGGTCTTGCATCCAGGTGGTGAAGGAAAGAAGAACAAAAGTGGAACAGTGTGAAAAGAAGGTCAGGTGGCCTAAGAGTGCCATTGTGCAGAGTGATGCGCTATCAATAAGGCGAAAGACTACCGGTGTGCCAATACAAGTGTAGGCTTTTATTCACAACAAAATCAGGAGCAGATCCCAACAAATAACCGACCTGGACTGAACAAGGGGGAGGAGACAGCCACCTTTATACTAGGTGCCGAGGGGAGGAACCAAACCGGAAGGGGATGTGTCCAGGTATGACAAACACACACAACGGTGGTCCAAATAGGACAAAGGCACAACTGAGGTCCACCACACAGAGTGTATCCCAAGGAGCAGGACATGGGAAGGAGACAAGGAACAGGTCTCAAATTAAGTAAAAGATCCCAAACCAGGGAGTGGGACAGAAAGAGATGCCTTAAGACAGTCCAAGTTATGGGACAAGGATAAGGAATCTTTGGGGCAGAGAATTCCAGAGATTCACCACCCTCTGCAAGAAGAAATTTCTACCCATCTCAGTATTAAATACCGATCTCAGTATTAAACGACTGGCCCTTTATCTTGTAGCGAGGTCCCCTCGTCCAAGACTCTCCCACCAGTGAAAACATCTCATCACCTACTCTGTCAAACTCCCTCAGGATCTTATACCTTTGTATAAGGTCACCCCTTACTCTTGTAAATTCCAAGGAATACAGACCCAGACTATTTAGTCTCTTTTGACAGGACAACCCTCTCATCCCAGGAATTAGCCTGCTGAATCTCCTTTGGACTGCCAAATGTAAATCGAATGCTACCATGTCCTTTTTAAGGTAAGGGGACCAAAACGGTATGCAGATTCCAGGTGAGACCTCACCCACACCCTGTACAATTGCAACAAAACCTCCCTATTTTTAAATTCTACCCCCTTTACGATAAAGGCCAAAATATAGTTTGCCTCCTTAACAACTTGTTGGACCTATCTGCTAGCTTGTTATGATTCATGCACTAGAACACCCCGATCCCTCTGTACTTCACTCACCTGCAGTCTCTCTCCATTTAAATTATAATCTGCCTTTTGATTCCTCCTACCAAAACGCAATACTTCCCCACATAAACTCTACTTGACAGGTTTTCGCCCAGTCACCCAATCTATCTGTATCCCATTGCAGAATCATAATATCCTCATCACATCCTGCCCTTCCACCTATCTTTGAATCGTTGGCAATTTGGAAACTTTACATTTGAGCAGGTTCAAGGGGGTGAACGGCCCATTCCTGCTCCTATGTTTGTGCATGTGTCTTTACTTTTGGTGTTTGCAGCCCTGTGTGTGTGCCCTGCATCAGTTCCTGTTGAGAACACTAGATGGTGCACTGGCTAACAGCAAAAGATTCCTTACTTACAGATTGTCCAGTGGTGTACTTTGATTAAATAATTCAGGCTCACTGATTACAATGCTGTTTCCTATACTCGTACAAGATGTGATTATGACTGGGTATCTGCAGCCAGGAACCATAAGGATCATTAATATCTTATACACATTTTCTGATCATTTAGCTCACTTTTGATACTGCTGACATGAAAAGGAGTATTTATATCCACATGTATCAGGGTGAATTATTTGAGACTCTATATGGTACACACTTTGGTTTCATGCACTGCATTGCTCCCACAGTTGATTTGATAGAAGGATTTTACAACAAAATGTGGGTCTGACTTAGAAGAGGTGACTTTATTCAAACATGTAAGACGTGAGGGGGCTTGACAGGGTAGATGGTGAGATGTTTCCACTCGTGGAAGAGTCTCGAACAAGGGGACAGAGCTACAAGATAAAGGGCCAGTCATTTAAAACTGAGGTGTGTAGAAATTTCTTTTCTGCAGAGGGTGGTGAATCTCTGGAATTCTCTGACCCAAAGATTCCTTGTTCTTCTCCCTGAACTCAGGCTGTCTTAAGGCATCTCTGGACAAAAATTATTTGTTTGTGTCACAAGTAGGCTTACATTAACACTGCAATGAAGTTGTTGTGAAAATCTCCTAGCCGCCACACTCCAGTGCCTGTTCGGGTACACTGAGGGAGAATTTAGCATGGCCAATCAACCTAACCAGCATGTCTTTCAGACTGTGGGAGGAAACCGGAGCACCCGGAGGAAACCCACACAGACACAGGGCAGAATATGCAATCTCCGCACAGACAGTGACCCGAGCCGGGAATCAAACCCAGGTCCCTGGCGCTGTGAGGCAGCAGTGCTAACCACTGTGCCACTGTGCCGCTCATGTTTAGGTATGGAATGGAACTGGGTTCCCAAGCTGTATCTTTCCATTTCGGACAATGCTCCATCGATAGAGAGCTGCTCATCCGAATGGTCACCTTTCTGTGACCTGTTTTGCACCATATGCTGAAGCTGCCTTTCTGCACTTTGCTTTCACAATGAGTTTTACGGTTGAGCATTTTTGACTTCCTCCCTTGAACATCTTGCACATTGATGACAGCTCAAATTCTGATCCTTTTAACACATGGCGATAATTCTGAAGATAGAAACATGGACAGGTTTACGGCTGAGAAGGAGACCATTCAGCCCATTTTGTCTTGGCTTGCTGAATAAAGACTGCACTGTTAAATTTCACCATCTTGCTCTATAGCCCTGCAGGTTATTACCCTTCAAGCTGATATCCAAATATTTTTTAAACAAGATGAAGGCTTCTGCCAGTAGAAACCTTTTCAGGCAATGCGTTCAAGATCCCCGCCACTCCTGAATAAAAACATATCCTCAACTTCCCTCTAATCCTTCTACCAATTACTTCAAATCTATGACCTGTTCATTCACCTTACCGCAATTGGAAGTAAGTCTTTCCTTTCCACTCTATCGAGATCTTGTTAATGGTTCTATTATCATTACTCAACCCCACCCTCCCCCGGCAAGGTATGCCAATCTGGTTGAACTGACGGCTAGCTTAGAATTGCAACTGAAAATAATTTCTAATTGTTAAAGGAACACAGTCTCCAGAGTGACTCGAGACTTGGTCCTCAAATAAGGGGTCCTTCCCCTGAGGAATCTCTAACTTTACAAATTTATTTCAGGATAGAATACATATCAAGTAGCAGACCAGAAGTCTTTGAAAGTTTACCACTTGCCTGGATGGGTGAAGCTCCAACAAAACTCAAGAAGCCTGACACCATCTAGGACAACCGGCTTGATTGGCACCACTCCCTCCACCACTGACGCTCAGTAGCAGCAGTGTGTACTATCTACAAAATGCACTGCAGCAATTCACTGAAGATCCTTCGGCAGTACCTTCCAAACCCATGACCACTTCCATCTAGAAGGACAAGGGCAGCAGATACATGGGAACACCACCACCTGCAAGTTCCCTTCCAAGCCACTCATCATCCTGACTTGGAAATGTATTGCCATTCGTTCGCAGTCGCTGGGTCAAAATCCTGGAATTCCCATCCTAATGGCATTGTGGGTCAACCCACAGAACATGGACTGCAGCGATTCAAGAAGGCAGCTCACCACCACCTTCTCAAGGGGCAACTAGGGATGGGCAATAAATGCTGGCCAGCCAGCGACACCCATGTCCCACGAATGAATTAAAAAAAAGTACCAGCCCATAGGAAGATAACTCAGATTCCTAGATTTGAATGTGGAGGTCCTCGTGATAATATAGATTTGAGAATATGCTTCTATGTCTTTTATTGAAGTTAATTACACAGCTTATACATGAGGATGCAGATGGTAATTAAAGCTAATCATAACGTGCATAAGGTTTGTGATTTGATTTGATTTGATTTATTATAGTCACGTATTAACATACAGTGAAAAGTATTGTTTCTTGCACTATAGAGACAAAACATACTGCTCATAGAGAAGGAAAGGAGAGAGTGCAGAATGTAGTGTTACAGTCAGCAATGTTATTGGATAATCAAACGAATATTGATTTAAAAAGTTCTACTCACAATTCAATATGATTGCTTAATTGGAAGTGTCTTTGCCTCAAGACGTTAGGGGCCAGAATTCCCTGGTCTCGTATGCCCCATCACCACTGCCAGTGCGAATGGAGAATCTGGCGCTCAGCCAGCCACAGCAGCAGGACTGGAGAGCCCCAGCTCTGGGGAATGTCAGAGAATTCCAGCCAGCGAGTTTAATCTCAGCTCGGACTCAACTGAAGTCCCAAGGTGGCTGAAAGGTGGCTGAAAGGTGGCTGGAAGGTGGCTGGAAGGTGGCTGAAAGGTGGCTGGAAGGTGGCTGAAAGGTGGCTGGAAGGTGGCTGGAAGGTGGCTGACTGACTGCGTCTGCCACTCGGATCTCTTTTTGACGAGAACTCAGCCCAGTCCAAAACAAGATTTCATTATGCTTTTGTTTCCTCGAGAAAATACATTTCTTATCAAATGTAAGGTCATTTGGAATTGTCATTGTTTAAGTCTAGAAAAAACCCAGCTCTATGGCATGCTTCCAACAGTAAGCCACCTCAAGGTCTTCTGTATTAGTTGGTTCTCTGGCTATGAATCAAATACTGCAGCCATATTTCTAACTTTTTATGTCAAATTGCTATTTCTAATTATCTTTGCCCATTAATGCTAATTAGCAATTAACATTTAAACATTTTAGATTGCCCATCACATGAGTCAATTTTGTATCAGCCCGTCAGAATTTCCTCTCCCCTCAGCCCCCTCTGCTCCAATGAAAACAATCCAGCCCATTCAATCCTTCCGCATTGTAAAAATCCTCCATTCCTGGTAACATCCTTGTGAATCTCCTGCGTGCCTTCACTACCTGCTGTCACATCCTGTGTCCCAGATTGTGTGCAGTACTCTCGTAGAGGCGAATTGTATGCTTTCTTGACCATCTTACCTGCCTGTCCTATTATATTTGGAGAAAAACTTTCTGAGGCCTGCTATTCGCCTACAATGGATAGACTCCTACCATTTATTGTCTATTCTCGTGCCCTCTCAGCCTTCACAAAATGCTTTGCCTCGCGGTTATTTGTACTGAATTCCATTTGCCAATTTTCTGCCCACCTGACCAATCCATTGATATCTTCCTGCAGTTTTACAGCTTCCCTCCTCACTACCAACTGCATGGTTAATTTTTGTGTTATCAGCAAACTTCTCAATCATGCCCCTTGTCTTGGGCACTTTAAAGATCACAAAAGTTGCCCAGAAACAATCAATGTGCTGTAACTGTGTGAATGGGTGTCTCTGTGTGATTGTGTGTGTGATTGTATGTGTGTGTATGTGATTGTGTGTGTGTGTGTGTGTGTGTGTGTGTGCAATTGTGTGTGTGTGCGATTGTGTGCAATTGTATGTGTGCGTGTGAGTGTGTGTGAGTGAGTGTGATTGTGTGTGTATGTGTGTGTGCAATTGTATGTGTGTGCGTGTGTTAGTGTGTGTGTGTGCATGTGTGTGATTGTGTGTGCGTGCGTGAGTGTCTGTGAGCATGTGTGAGTGTGTGTCATAGAGTCATAGAGGTTTACAGCATGGAAACAGGCCCTTTGGCCCAACTTGTCAATGCCGCCCTTATTTTTTTTTTAAAACCCCCAAGCTAATCCCAATTGCCCGCATTTGGCCCATTTCCCTCTATACTCATCATACCCATGTAACTATCTAAATGCTTTTTAAAAGATAAAATTGTACCCGCCTCTACTACTACCTCTGGCAGCTTGTTCCAGACACTCACCACCCTCTGTGTCAAAATATTGCCCCTCTGGACACTTTTGTGTCTCTCCCCTCTCACCTTAAACCTATGCCCTCTAGTTTTAGACTCCAAGGCGGCCTCCACGACACACGACAGCGCAGAGCCGCTGAGCAGAAACTGATAGCCAAGTTCCGCACACATGAGGACGACCTAAACCAGGATGTTGGATTTATGTCACATTATCAGTAACCCCCACAGCTTGCCCCCTGGGCTTGCAGAATCTCACTAGCTGTTCTGTCTGGAGACAATACACATCTCTTTAACCTGTGTTGAATGCTCCCTCCACCCACATTGTCTGTACCTTTAAGACCTGGCTGGCTGTAGAGATTCGCATTCTAATTAGTATTCTCTAACTTGATTTCTGTGTCTGTGCACTGTTTGTGAGCACATTTCTACTCCATCTGACGAAGGAGCAGTGCTCCGAAAGCTTATGGTATTTGCTACCAAATAAACCTGTTGGACTTTAACCTGGTGTTGTGAGACTTCTTACTGTGTTTACCCCAGTCCAACGCCGGCATCTCCACATCATAGTTACATGACAGCAGAATCCGTGGCTGATTCTAAATGCCCTTCTCTAACTTCCCCTGGGTTGAAGACTTTTCCAGATAGTTTACCAGGATGTTGCCTGGTCTGGAGGGCATTAGCTATAAGGAGGGGTTGGATGAACTTGATTTGTTCTCACTGGAATGACGGAAGTTGAGGGGTGACCTGATAGAGGTTTACAAGATTATGAGTGGCATGGACAGAGTGGACAGTCGGATGCTCTTTCCTAGGGTAGAAAAGTCAAGTACTAGGGGACATGGGTTTAAGGTGTGTGGGGAAAAGTTTAGAGGAGATGTATGAGGCAAGTTTTCTACACAGAGGGTGGTGAATGTCTAGAACGCACTGCCCGGGGAGGTTGTGTGAGCAGGTACGATAGCGGCATTTAAGGGGCAACTAGACGAATACATGAATAGGATGGGAATGGAAGGATATGGGCTCTTTAAGTACATACGGTTTTAGTTTAGGCAGTCATCATGATTGGTGCAGGCTTGGAGGGCCGAAGGGCCTGTTCGTGTGCTGTACTGTCCTTTGTTCTTTGTTCTCTATGGATGAAAAAGTATCCTGCCCCTTTTAATGCACTTTTCAGATCTGGCAAGCTGGCCCCTGTTACCATGTGACCTGCAGCAGAATGCCAAGTCATTTTCCATTTTTAAAATTCATTCATGGAATATGGATGTTGTTGGACAGCCAGCATTTAATTATCCATCCCTAACTGCCCCTGAGAAGGTGGTGGTGACCTGCCTTCTTGAATCACCACAATCTATGTGGTGTAGAATAGTGCTGTTATGGAGGGAGTTGCACAATACTGACCCTCTGACAGTGAAGCAAAGGTGAAGTATTTCTGAGTCAGGATGGTGTGTGGCTTAGAGGGGAACTTCCAAGTGGTGCTGTTTCCAGCAGGTGCTGCCCTTGTCCTCCTTGGTGGTGGTGGTCATGGGTTTGGAAGTTACTGTCAAAGGAGCCTTGTTGAGTTGCTGCAATTCATCTTGTAGATGGTACACATGACTGCCACTGTGCGTCGGTGGTGGAGGGAGTGAATGTTTAAGATGGGTTGCAAATCAAGTGGGGCTGCTTTATCCTGGATGGTGCCGAGCTTCTTGAGTGTTGTTGGAGCTGCACTCATCCAGGCAAGTGGAGAGTATTCCATCACACTCCTGACTTGTGCCTTGGAGATGGTGGATAGACTTTGGGGAGTCAGGAGGTGAGTTAATCTTTGCAAAATTCTCAGCTTTTGACCTGCTCTTGCAGCCACTGTATTTATATGGCTATTCCAGTTCAGTTTCTGGTTAATGGTAACCCCCTCGGTTGCTGACAGTGGGGGATTCAGCAATGCTAATGTCATTGAATATCATGGGGAAATAGTTCGATTCTCCCTTGTTGGAGATGGTCATTGCCTGGCACCTGTGTGGTTTAAATGTTATTTGCCACTTATCAACTGAAACCTGAATATTGTCCAGGTCTTGCTGCATTTGGACATGGGCTGCTTCAGTCTGTGAGGAGTCGTGAATGATGCTGAACATTGTGCAGTCAGCCAACATCCCTACTTCTAACCTTCTGATGGAAGGAAGGTCATTGAAGAAGCAGCTGAAGATGGTTGGGCCTCGGACACTAACCCTGAGGAACACTTGCAGTGATGTTCTGGAGCTGAGATGCTTGACCTCCAACCACCACAACCACCTTCCTTTGTGCCAGGAATGACACCAACCAATGTAGGCCTTTCACCCGGTTCCCATTGACTCCAGTTTTGCTCGTGCTCCTTGACGTCACACTCTGTCAAATGCTGTCTTGATGTCAAGGGCAGTCACTCTCTGGCATTCAGCACTTTTGTCTGGAGTTGGTCAAAGCTTTAATGGGGTCAGTAACTGAACCAAATCTGAGCATCAGTGGGCAGGTTATTGCTGAGTAAGTGCTGCTTGATAGCACTGTCAAAGATACTTTCCATCACTTTATTGGTGATAGAAGATAGACTGATAAGGCGGGAATTGGCTGGATTGGATTAATTATGTTTTTTGTGGACAGGACACACCTGAGGAAATCCAGGAACTTGTTACCTCAGGTGTCAGCTGACCAGGAATTTGAATTTCTGGGGTGATGGGGTGATGGAGAGGGTATATTTATTTTGCCCCCCTGGTGGTGGTGGGGCGGGGGGGGGGCGGGGGCGGGCAGTGGTGGGGGGGCCGTGGGGTGTCAGCAGCTCTTGAATTTCCTTTTGAGCTGATACAAGCATGATTTAAATGGTTTCCCCAGTTTAGTTACTGTGCAATGTATTGGTCCCCAGTCAGCCCCTTGTTTTTCGGACAGTCCTCTGTATAAGTTGCTGGCTCGTTCCTGCTGCCCTGCCTGCAGCTCTTCAACTGGGTAAGGCATCCCCCTCACTATCTGGTCATCTGCTTTGGAACTTTCCTGGTGCCTGTGTAATGTTGAGAAGATCATGTCTGCCTATTTGGTTTCATGGTCATTTCTTCCATCTTGATTAAGTTCCATGGGTCCGTCCTTGACCGCATTTAATTCCATTGGTCTGGTTTTGGCACCTTTTGACACAAGAGACTTCTTTTGAGCCTCGCCAACACTCAGAGATGTGCTTGCATGCATGCCTGTGCGTACATGTGTGTGTGCGCAGATGGGTGGGCTGCGTGCATGTGCACGTGCATGTGTGCATACGTGTGTGTGTGTTTGTGTGGGTGTGTTTGTTTGTATGTCTGTGTGTGTGTGTGCATGTGTGTGTGTGTGTGTGCCTGTATGCATGTGTGCATGCGTGTGTGCATGTGCATGTGTGTGGGTGTGCGTGTATGTGCATGTGTGCATGTGTGTGGCTGTGTGCGTGCATGTGTGTGTGGGTGCATGTGTGTGTATGTGTGCGTGTGTGCATGTGTGTGCGTGTGTGCGTGTGTGCATGCATGTGTGTGTGTGTGCATGAGTGCACGTGTGTGCATGTGTGTGCGCGTGTGTCTGTCCATGTGTGTGGCTGTGTGTGTTCATGTGTGCATGTGTGTGCATGCGTGTGTGTAAGTGTGTGTGCATGTATGCATGCGTGTGGCTGTGTGTGTGCATGTGTGCGTGTGTGTGCGTGCATGTGTGTGCGTGCGTGTGTGCATGTGTGTGCGTGTGTGTGTGCATGTGTGTGCATGTGTGTGTGCTAACACTGCCTAAATTGATGGTTGAGGCTGAAATGCTCAACTGATTTAAACAGTACTTGGATCTGCATCTGAAGTGGTGAAACTGGCAAGGCTGTGGATCATGCAACGGGTCAACCTTTTATTGGGGAATGACCAGGCAGGCAGGAAGGTGCAATTAATGCATTACCTTGCACTTTTCCAGATTGAACTCCATTTGCCACTTCTCTGCCCACTTAACAAGACACATTGATATAATTCTGGAGTTGAGTGTAATTCTCTTCACTGCCAAATACACGGCCAATTATTGCATCATCTGCAAATTTCCCAATCGTGCCACCCATGAGTTCCACAATTCTTGTAGCTGTTCGACTGCTTTCTCAAAAGTCGTAAAAAAAGGGTTCTACATCTCCCTCTCCGAACTTGGGAATGAAATGTATAAATTTTAGGGCCTCAAACCTGGAATTTGGTCTGTTACTTGGTAGAGTGAGATTTTCCCGATCAGTCTCCAGCTTTCTTAAGTCTCTCTCTTTCTGTGCCTGGAACTCCACCTCCACCTTGAGGAGCTGGAAAAACCATTTCTTTCTCATGGCTTTCTCTCTCTTTATCTCTTTCCTGAAACTCTCGCACTCTTCCAAGCTTTTACAGCTGTCTTTTGGCTCAAGTAACCGAGCCTGGTTCCAATTCTGCTGCTGCTCCAACTCCAAAACCAGAACTCAAGCTCTTCCAATTGTTCCTGTCCTGTTCCTCTTGTCCAGGACATCAGAAGTTTCCTCGAGTTCCCACATGGAATATATTGGAGGGAATGAACAAACTGAGTCTTCTGAGACTGTATAGAACTTCAACAAAAACGGCTTTATTCAACATGCGCGAGGGAGAGCAGTACTCGGAGTTATATTTTCAGGTTGTTCCTGAGCTACTCTGCTAATCATAGGTTCTTACACATTCTTACACGATTTTGCATTACAAAGCACTACATTTCAATTAGGTCATCATATTGTTACTTTAAATTTGTTAAAGTTCTGTTTTGATCATATTATGCTGATCCATTGTCCTGTGTGCTTTATCTTTAATCATTTTCTGCACCTATCCTGTCAACCTGTTTGCAATATAACTGTAGTTATCAAGCCGATTTCAATGGTGTGTTAATTGTCTCTATTTCCCTGATACTTGATTAGTTTTCCAGAGGCACAATGGCTCCTGTAGACATTTTGGGGCCTTGATAAGATATCGATTCCCTTATTGTTGCTGAAACCTCGGAAATATCTCACCTCGGGTGTGAGTATGTTTGTGCTGTCTGCGATGTAGTTATTTGTAATTTGTCATGTGTCTGCCTGCAGTGAGTGTGGATAGTACAGTCAGGTTGTCTGTTAATCCTTTCCATTCTTTCCTGTCCTGCTGCAGCCCACACTCCCTGGGTTGCCCTACTACAGAACAGGATGTGCATTTCATGCAACTGAGATGCCCTGCCATGATAATTCTTCCAACCAATTCTAAACTCAAATTTGTCTGTTGCCCTGGTTGAGATTTCTTTGTCCCCAGTCCAAGCAAGATAGGATGATCCAACCCTTGAAAAGTTCCAGTTACACTGCATGACATGGGATGAGGACCAGTTTCAGAGACTGCATAATTTTCAGATGCAAAGGTACATGAGAGTTACACTAGTCCTTGCTTGCATACAGTTTTAAGTTAATCTACAGGCTGCCTCCAGGAATGTATCAGCAACATTCCATTCACATTCTACACTAAGGGTTCAGATTCCACATTCTAGTATAGGTGGCTGCCCAAGTGCCCATCTGGAACAGATGTTTTGACCCTAATATATGTAAGTAAGGGGTCTAACCTTTCATTTAGGGCAGTTCTGGGGAGACCATGTATGGCATTCACCCTGTTCTTGCCACCGCAGTGATCACTGACACTTAAGCAAGAGACACTATCAAAAGCATATTTTTAAAATATTTTCCTATGGAACTGAGAGGAGTTGGAGTGCTTCCCTGGCTTCTTCCAGCTCTGAATCAGTTATTCACCCTGACTTCTCCCCACTATCTCCCAGAACCTAATGCCGGACCTCAATTGCCAGTTCCCAATCTCTCCGGATAAAAGCTGCGAATGCTGGAATCTGAAACAAAAACAGAAAATGCTGGAAAATCTGAGCAGACCTGGCAGCACCTGTGGAGAGAGAATAGAGCCAACGTTTTGGGTCAGGATGATCCTTCATCAGAGCCGAAGAATCTCTCCTCCTGGTTTTTCTCTCTTTCCCCCTCTTCTCCCCCGCTGAGGTGGGCATGCACGAGAGCTGCTCCTTACAAGACAAACAGCCCAATTACATTTTAAATTGGACAATTTGCCTTTGGAGATGTGACAGCTGGTGGCAGCTTCCTTCTAATTACACCGGCATCCAGGGCCAGACTTCCGTCATGCCTCAGACCTCCCACAATGTGTATCCACGTGGGAGACCAGGAACATTTCCAGTCCCCGGGGCCAGCATGTGTGCAGGAAGTGTCTCCAGCTGCAGCTCCTGGAAGACTTGGTTTCAGAACTGGAGCAGCGGCTGGGGACACTGTGGAGCATCGTGGATAGCACGTACAGAGAGGTGGTCACACCGCAGGATCAGATTCCACAGGCAGGAAGGGAATGGGTGACCACCAGACAGAGCAAGAGAGATAGGCAGGTAGTGCAGGAATCTCCTGTGGCCAATCTCCTGCAAAACAGATATACCGCTTTGGATACTGTTGAGGGGAATGACCACTCAGGGGATAACAGTAGCAACCAAATTCATAGCACCATTGTTGGCTGTGCCATATGGGGGAGGAGCAAAGGACATAGAAATGCTATAGTTATCGGGGTTTCAATTGTAAGAGGAATAAACAGGTGTTTCAGTGGCTGCAAAAGAGACTCCAGGATGGTATGTCGCCTCCCTGGTGCTACGGTCAAGGATTTCTTAGAGTGATTACAGGACATTCTGAAGGGGGAGGGTGAACAGCCAGTGATCATGGTACACATCGGTACAAACGACATAGGTAAAAAAAAGGAATGAGATCCTAAAAGCAGAATACAGGGAGCTAGGAAGCAAGCTGAAAGGTAGAATTTCAAAGGTTGTGATCTCAGGATTACTGCCTGTGCCACGTGCTAGTCAGGGTAGAAACAGCAGGGTACGTAGGATGAACATGTGGCTGAAAAGATGGTGTGAGGGGGAAGGTTTCAGATTCCTGGGGCATTGGGACCAGTTCTGGGGGAGGTGGGACCTGTACAAACTGGATGGGTTACACCTGGGCAGGATCGGGACTGAGGTCTTGGGAGGGCGGTGGAGGGCGGTGGGGGGGTACTTGCTAGAGTGGTTGGGGAGGGTTTAAACTCATATGGCAGAAAGATGGGAACATACATAAAAATTAAGAACAGAGAAATCAAGAAGAGAAAAAGTCAGCAAGGAGAATAAGAAAAGTGATGGGCAGAAAAATCAGGTACAGAGTCAGATAAGGACACAATAAAAAGAATAGCAGGAATGGGACAAGAACATTAAAAAGCCTTAAGGTTTTGTACCTGAATGCTTGGAGCATTCAAAACAAAATGGATGAATTAGATAGATGTAAAAGTATGATATCATTGGAATTATAGAAACGTGGCTCCAAGGTGAGCAAAGATGGGAACTAAACATTGAGGCTATTCGGTGTTTAGGAAGGACAGACAGAAAGGAAAAGGTGGTGGAGTTGCATTGTTGATTAAAGAAGATATTGCGACAATATTGAGGAAAGATATTAGCATAGATGATGTGGAATCTGTATGGGTCGAGTTAAGAAACATCACGGGACAAAAAACATTCATGGAGGTGGTATACAGACCGCCAAACTGTCGTGGTAATTCTGGGAATAGCATTAAACAGGAAATCAGACATGCATGAGATAAAGTAACATCTGTGATTATGGGAGACTTTAATTTGTGTATTGATTAGGTGAATCAAATTAGTCACAGTACAATAGAGGAGGAATTTCTGGAGTGCAAATGGGATGGTTTTCTGGAGCAATACATTGAGGAACCAACAAGGGAACAGGCCATCTTGGACTGGGTGTTGTGCAATGAGAAAGGATTAGTTTGCAATCTAGCTGTGAGAGAACCTTTGGGGATGAGTGGCCATTCTTTATCAAAGTGGATAGTTGATTCTGAGACCAGGGTTCTGAATCTCAATAAAAAGTAACTATGATGGTATGAGGCATGATTTGGCCATGATGGGCTGGGAAACAAACAACAAAGAACAAAGAAAATTACAGCACAGGAACAGGCCCTTCGGCCCTCCAAGCCTGCACTGACCATGCTGCCTGACTTAACTAAAACCCCCTATGCTTCCAGGGACCATATCCTTCTATTCCCATCTCATTCATGTACTTGTCAAGATGCCCCTTAGAAGTCACTACCGTATCCGCTTCCACTACCTCCCCTGGCAACGAGTTCCAGGCACCCACCACTCTCTGTGTAAAACATATGCCTCGTACATCTCTTTTAAAACTTGCCCCTCGCACTTAAACCTATGCCCCCTACATTACTGAAAGGAAAGATGGTGGACAGGCAATGGCAGGCATTTAAAGAACAAATAGGTGAACTCCAGAAGTTGTTTATTCCTGTTTGGTGCAAGAGTGGCAAATGAATTGTGCTCAAACCATGGCTCACAAGGGAAATTAGAGATAGTATCAGATTCAAGGAAGAAGCATACAAATTGGCAAGAACAAACAATGGACCTGAGGTTAGGGAACAGTTTAAAATTCAGCAAAGGAGGACCAAGAGATTGATTAAGAAGGGAAAAATAGAGTATGAAAGTAAGCTAGCGGAGAACATAAAAACTGACTGTGAAAGTTTCTATAGATATGTAAAGAGAAAAAGATTGACAAAACCAAATGTAGGCCCCTTACAGTCATAAACAGGAGAATTCATGATGGGGAACAAAGGAATGGCCGAGGAACTAAATTCTTACTTTGTTTCTGTCTTCACAAGGGAAGACATGAATAACTTATCGTAATCTCTGAAAAACACAAGTTTTAGTGAGGAGCTGAAAGAAATCAACATTAGTAGAGAAATGATTTTGGGGAAGTTAATGAGATTGAGGATGGATAAATCTTCAGGCCCTGATAACTTTCATCCCAGAGTGCTTAAGGAAGTGGCCCTGGAAATAGTAGATCCATTTGTGGTCATTTTCCAAAGCTCTGGAATGGTTACTACAGATTAGAGGGTGGCTAATGTAAGCCCACTATTCAAAAAGGGAGGTAGAGAGAAAACAGGGAACTATAGACCAGTGAGCCTAACATCGGTACTGGGGATGTTGCGAGAGTCTGATATCAAGGAGTTCGTAACTCGCATTTGGAAGGCAGTGGTATAATCAGACAAAGTCAGCATGGATTTACAAATGGGAAATCATGCTTGGCAAATCTATTGGAATTCTTTGAGGCTGTAGGTAGTAGAGTTGACCAGGGAGAACCGGAGGATGTGGTTCATTTAGACATTCTGAAGATTTTTGACAAGGTCCCACATAGCAGATTACTATGTAAAGTTAAGGCACATGGGATTGTGGGTAGTCTCTTGAGATGGATAGAAAGCTGGTTAGCAGATAGGAAGCAGAAGTTGGCAAGAATGGTTATTTTTCCAGATTGGCAGTCAGTGACTAGTGGGGTTCCAAAGGGATCTCTCCTAGGAACCCAGCTGTTCACATTATATAGTTATAATGTAGACAAGGGAACTAAATTATCGCCAAATTTGCAGGTGAAACAAAGTTGGGTGGGAGGGTGAGTTGTGAGGAGGACACAGAGAGGCTTCAGTGTGATTTGGACAGGCTGAGTGAGTGGGCAGATTGAGTATAATGTGGATAAATGTGAGGTTATCCACTTCAATAGGGAAAATAGGAAAGCAAATTATTACTTGAATGGGTGTAAATTGAGAAATGTGGATACTCAGCAAGACCTTGGAGTCCTCATACATCAGTTGTTGAAAATAAGCGAGCAGGTACAGCAGGCAATAAAGAAGGTAAATGGCATGTTGGCCTTCACAGCGAGAGTATAGGAACAGAGATGTTTTACTGCCATTGTATAGGGCATTGGTGAGGCCACACCTGGAGACTGTGTGCAGTTTTGGTGTCCTTATCTGAGGAAGGATGTCCTTGCTATAGAGGGAGTAAAGCGAAGGTTTACCAGGCTGATTCCTGGGATGGCAGCTCTGTCGTATGAGGAGAGACGAAGTCGGTTAGGATTATATTTCCTGGTGTTTAGAAGCGTGAGAGGGGAACTCATAGAAACTTATAAAATTCTAACAGGGTTAGACAGGGGAGATTCAGAAAGAATGGGGCGATTTTACCATTGCATTGCGCCCGGATTTCCGATGTGGTCAGCCTGTCACCGGAAATGGCGAGAGGCAGGTTAATATATTTAAATTTATTGCTTTACATCGGCTTAGGGAGCCCGGCACTCCATCATCTGCCCCCCCCCCCCCCTTTATGACCTCTTCGGAAAGGTTCTTGCCGGTGAGGAATGGACATGCTCCCCATGAATGGGGAGGAGTTGACTTGACCTCATCGGTGGAATCGGAGGCCATTGAGGCCCCCCAGGGAGGCCGAGGGAAAAAGGTGCCACGTGGGCAGTGCCAGACTGGCAGTGCTACCCTGGCGCCTAGGCAATGCCCACTGGGCAGTGTCAGGGTGCGGGGCTAATGGGGCTGGGGCCAGTGGGGTGGGGCTAATGTGGGGGGTGGGCTAATGTGAGGGTAGAACTAATGGGGGAGGGGCCCACCACCACTCTGCGGTCGGTGGGGGAAGGGGGGTCCGCGATGGGTCTGGATGGCGGGGGGGGGGTTGGTAGGGCTATTTCTCAGGCTACAGGCCCCTGCGATTTCAGAGGGGGAGCTGCTTCAGGCAGCCTGGAGTACCAGAGGTTTGGCAGCTCTTCCTTTTCTGTCAGACCTCTGATACTGATAATGCGCATGTGCCGCATCAGAGGCCTGCACATGCGCACTACCTCCCTCTGCAGGCTCTCAGCTGCGTTAAGCCCTGCCCAGAGACTTCTGCAGCGAGTAACAGGCTTGCTGATATTTTTTGCAGGTAGAGTGCTTTTGGGGTTCCTGAAAACTTAACCAAAAAATAGATCTAAAACTCTCCCAGTTTCAAGTCTGCCCAGCACTTAGAAAAAAAAAGTATAATTGTCCACAATGTTTGTGATGGTGGGGGCGCCTAAAACTAGGGGGTTCTGGTTTGTGGATAAGGGGTAAACCTTTTAGGACTGAGGTGAAGAGAAATATTTTGATTTGATTTGCTTTATTAGTGTCACATGTATTATCATACAGTGAAAAGTATTGTTTCTTGCGTGCTATACAGACAAGGCATACCGTTCATAGAGAAGGAAATGAGAGAGTGCAGAATGTAGTGTTATAATCATAGCTAGGGTGTAAAGAAAGATCAACTTACTGCAAGGTAAGTCCATTCAAAAGTCTGACAGCAGCAGGGAAGAAGCTGTTCTTGAGTCAGTTGGTGCATGACCTCAGACTTTTGTATCTTTTTTCCAACGGAAGAAGGTGGAAGAGAGAATGTCCGGGGTGCGTGGGGTCCTTAATTATGCTGGCTGCTTTGCTGAGGCAGCGGGAAGTGTAGACAGAGTCAATGGATGGGAGGCTGGTTTGCGTGATGGATTGGGCTACATTCACGACCTTTTGTAGTTTCTTGCGGTCTTGGGCAGAGCAGGAGCCATACCAAGCTGTGATACAACCAGAAAGAATGCTTTCTATGGTGCATCTGTAAAAGTTGGTGAGAGTCGTAGTTGACATGCCAAATTTCCTTAGTCTTCTGAGAAAGTGGAGGCATTGGTGGGCTTTCTTAACTATAGTGTTGGCATGGGGCTGCAGGTTGTTGGTAATCTGGACACCTAAAGACTTGAAAATATCTTCACCCAGCGGGTGGTGAATGTGTGGAATCCACCACCACAGGAAGTAGTTGAAGCCAAAATGTTGTCTGATTTCAAGAAGAAATTAGATATAGCTCTTGGGGCTAAAGGGACCAAAGGATCTGGGGGGAAGGAGAGGGGATCAGGTGCTTGAATTCAATGATCAGCTATGATCAAAATGAATGGTGGAGCAGACGCGAAGGGCTGAATGGCCTACTCCTGCTTCTAAGTTTCTGTGTATGTATCCCTTGAAGTGTACCTTCAATGATGTGCATGAAAGCAGAGTTGTAACAAATTAATATTTCCCCGTGTTGATGGTGAGGTGAGGGACATTCGCACAACAGAGACAACAATACTTTCCCTTTCTCTTTCAAGTTGATTTGAGGCATAATTAACCCATAAACGAGCGCTGGCTGGAGCCAATCGGTATGCTCAGTTATATCCCTCTATTCTGCCAGCATTATTCAGTGTCTGTCAGAAGAACTGTGCAAAGTCAATTCTTAAATGTTTGTATGTTCAAAACAGTAACCCACTTTATTTGTTTCCATATGCTGGAGTACCAGGTGAATATGACAAGTTTCTCTGTTTTGTTTTCCAGTATTTAAGAAGTTGGTGGTTGTTTCAGTTGTCCACGCATCCTGCGATTCCAAACAGACAAACCTCTTTTAACAAACACAGGTCGACTCAGTTTAAAAGTGATGCGTGATTTTCCAAATGGTAATGGAGATCTGTGTGCCAACTCACTGACTCCAGCTAGGTCTGTTTTATTATCAGAAGTTATGCCTTAGCCAAGATATTACAGTGAGGATAAGTAATAGGTGAACACTATTGAGCAAAATCCATTGCTGCAAATACGTGATCTATGTATTGAACGCTATTGTCTTGTACTCAGGTGACCCAAAGCATGACCTGAAACAGGAATCCTGACTTCAGGCTGAGCACCAGAGGGAGTTACAGGGAGGTATTTGTGTAAAGTCAAATCGGAAAATGTAAAACACGCAGCAGGTCATGCAACATCTGGTGGAGAGAGAAATAAAGTTAACAGGCGGGGATTTTACAGCTTTGCTCATCCCGAAACCTCAAAATCCTGCCCGAGCTCAATGGACCCTTCCATTGTCCACCCCTCGCCCGCTCCGATTCCCGTGGTGGGCAGGGCAGTAAAATTCCGGCTAACATTTCAGATTGACGCATGTATGATTCAAAATTTGACATTGTGGCAATGATGGGCAGAACACTGACACCTGGGCCACATTTTCCCAACTAGGGCGGGTAGCTCATTCATGGAATTTCCTGACTCAGCAGACCTATCCCAATTTTCATTCTGGGGAGTCGGTGAAGGGGGAAAAGGGAACAAGATCAAGTCAGGCTCACCAACCCCCAGAGGTAGAGGGGGTGGGTATGGCGGTGGACTAATTAGAAGGCCCACCTCAATTCTGTGGGACTTTGTCCCAATTGATTTATAATCTGTTAGGCCATCTCATCATCACACCCTCACACTGCATCAACCCCCATATCCACCGCTGGCTCATCATATCCCCATATATCATCTCCTCAGCCACTCACCTCGTATCAATATGTGGGAGAATTTTAGAATCCATGTGGAAATTAAAAATAAACTTACAAAACATCTGATAAAGCGCTTCCTCATAGAGACTTGATGATGAATAAAATTTCCATTTATAAAACCCATTCTGAGCTTTTGATGCTCCTCAACATTCATTCTCTTATATGAAAAAAAACCGAACCTCTATTCAGGTCCCATGTCAATGACAGGTCATTCTTCAATAGCCTCTATAAACTGTTAATCAAAATCTAAACTCAAAATTTGCTGCTGAATTAATTGTCGCTTTTGAAATTCAGCCAAGCATTTGTAATGACTTGATAATAGTACTTGGGAAATGTCAGCAAAGAACCTTTTAAAACTGAATGAACATGTGGCATTTTTGCTTTAGCTACACCAGAAGGCCTGTCAATCAAAGAAATCTAGCAGACAATGCTTTTTAAAAAACTCTTATTAATAGCATCAGCCTTTTTTATGTTTGAAGCACATCCTTAAGGAGCATTTACATTGATTCCATCAATCTAAGACACCCACAATGTAGGTTAAGACATGTGGAAAAGCCAAAATGCAGTCTGTTTGAACTTAGCACAAAGTTCAAATGGCATGGCTTAGTTTGCATTTCCTACCTGAGTGATTCACACCCACCCCCTCTCCTGTAGGCAAAAACTGGATCGGTACAAAATGGGGCTGGAACTGCCACCCATTATTTTTAAAGACCCATCTTGATATCTCTGTGAAAATCTGGTCCCTCATTTTATCATCATAACAGCTTTTATTGAGAAATGCCCGCGCTGAGTGTCTTACACTTCCTATTTCAGTCTGCTCCTGTCATTATGAGCTCAGATGAATCCCCAACTGATACCACCCGCTAATGATACAATTTATCTCCAATTAATGTCAGTGTATGTGGCAGGAATTCAGATGGAAATTGAATGCAGATTCAACAATGAGCAAAGGTATTTGTACTTTAATCCCTTTTTCATTTTGCGTAGGAAAGCAACAGTACACGGCATTACTTCAAATCTGCCACGGGAATTACAACTGTGTGGTGATGCGAGTCAGCTGTGGAACTGAGCAACACAAAACCATGTGGCTGCAAAGGGCCTCCATAATAGCATGATACATCATTGAAGCTGTTAGGGGACATTGGCCAAGCATGCGGACGGGTGCTGCACTGCAAAGTAGCAGGGGGCAGTGTAACAGGGTGCACACAATTCAGGCTAGTCCCATTTCGGAAGGATAACAGTTCACTTATCTCTGTAACATTTTGCTTCATGGGCATCATTTTTATTTGTTTATTTATTAGTGTCACAATTTGGCTGACGTTAACACTGCAATGAAGTTACTGTGAAAATTCCCAAGTCACCACACCCCGACGCCTGTTCAGGTACACTGAGGGAGAATTTAGCACTAACCAGCGTGTCTTTCGGACTGTGGGAGGAAACCGGAGCACCGGAGGAAACTCACGCAGACACAGGGAGAATGTTCAGACTCCACACAGACAGTCACCCAAGCCAGGAATTGAATCCAGGTCCCTGGCGCTGTGAGATAGCAGTGTTAACCACTGTGCCATTGTGCTGCCCATATTCAAGGCTGTTGACACAACAGGGTTTTATTTTTGCCAAAAACAGAAAGGAAGCTTAATTTGAAACCCACAGGGAAATCGAAATGCAAATAATGTCATTTCCAAGCTGTTAAACAAAGTTGTTGACCTGCTAGATACACAAACTGCATTTATCATTGATTTGAAAAATAAATTAAACCTCTATGACTCTATCCGCACACTAAATAGATTTGGGGGGACATTTTCCTGCTCCTGTTTTTATTGGGTTGGATTGGCGATGGCAGCAGAACAGCTGGTGGGAAGACCAAATCATGTATCACACCATTGTAATAGACTTACTATATATTAACCTGATCTATCTCAAACTATGACTGTAACACTATATTCAGCACCTTCTCCTTCCCTTCTCTCCCTAAGTACTCAATGAATGGTAAAAACTTTATGAGTCACAAGTAAGGCTTACATTAACACTGCAGTGAAATGACTATGAAATTCACCTAGTCGCCACGGACCAGCGCCTGTTCGGGTCAATGCACCCTAGCCAGCACGACTTTCAGAATGTGGGAGGAAACTGGAGCACCCGGAGGAAACCCACGCAGACACGGGGAGAACGTGCAAACTCCACACGGACAGTGACCCAAGCCAGGAATCGAACCCAGGTTCGTGGCGCTGTGAGGCAGCAGTGCTAACCACTGTGCTACTGTGCCACCCATATGCTTTGTCTGTATAGCACGCAAGAAACAATATTTCTCACTGTATTCCAATACATGTGACAATAATAAATCAAATCAAATCAAAGGCATAACGCGACTGTCCCCGTTCATAGAGTCATAGAGTCATAGCGGTTTACAGCATGGAAACAGGCCCTTTGGCCCAACTTGTCCATGCCACCCTTATTTTTTTTTTAAAACCCCAAAGCTAATCCCAATTGCCTGCATTTGGCCCATATCCCTCGAAACCTATCGTACCCATGTAACTATCTAAATGCTTTTTAAAAGATAAAATTGCACCCACCTCTACTACTACCTCTGGCAGCTTGTTCCAGACACTCACCACCCTCTGTGTGAAAGAATTGCCCCTCTGGACACTTTTGTATCTCTGCCCTTAAACCTTAAACCTATGCCCTCTAGTTTTAGACTCCCCTACCTTTGGGAAAAGATATTTACTATCTACCTTGTCTATGCCCCACATTATTTTATAGACCACGATAAGGTCATCCCCTCAGCCTCCTACGCTCCAGAGAAAAAAGTCCCAGTCTATTCAGCCTCTCCATATAACTCAATCCATCAAGTCCCAGTAGCATCCTAGTAAATCTTTTCTGCACTCTTTCTAGTTTAATAATACCCTTTCTATAATAGGGTGACCAGAATTGCACACAGTATTCCAAGTGTGGCCTTACCAATGTCTTGTACAACTTCAACAAGACGCCACAACTCCTGTATTCAATGTTCTGACCGATGAAACCAAGTATGCCGAATGCCTTCTTCACCACTCTGTCCACCTGTGACCCCACTTTCAAGGAGTTATGAACATGTACCCCGAGATCTCTTTGTTCTGCAACTCTCCCCAACGCCCTACCATTAACTGAGTAAGTCCTGCCCTGCTTCAATCTACCAAAATGCATGACCTCGCATTTGTCTAAATTAAACTCCATCTGCCATTCGTCAGCCCACTGGCCCACTTGATCAAGATCCTGTTGCAATCGGAGATAACCTTCTTCACTGTCCACCATGCCACCAATCTTGGTGTCATCTGCAAACTTACCAACCATGCCCCCTACATTCTCATCCAAATCATTAATATAAATGACAAATAACAGTGGACCCAGCACTGATCCCTGTGGCACACCGCTGGTCACAGGCCTCCAGTTTGAAAAACAAATTTCTACAATCACCCTCTGGTTCCTCCCAGTGACATCACAGGAATCGCGACAATCAATGTTGGGAATACCATTGTGATAAATTTACATCTAACTAACAGGCCTCTATGGTTGATAATTCCCGTCAGACTAATGTGAATTATGACAGGTCTCTCAAGGCGTATATCTGACGAGCAGAACCTACCAGAGGAATTAAGATGAGTGCATTACTCAGGGGGGAGAGGGGCATGCCCGGGCAGGGGCAGGGAGCAGGGCTGAAGTGGTGGGGGGGAGTGGGGGGGCTCCTTGGGCAGTGGGTTGTTGCATGGGGGGATGGGGCGTAGGGTTGCATGGGGAGGGCAGGTCTATTACAAAAGGGGGTTCCATGCAGGAGGGCGTTGTGTGCAAGAGGGAGGGTGTTGGGTTGGAGTGGGGGGTGTTGATTGGAGGGGATGTTCTATTTCAAATTTGTTTGCATCAGGGTAACCCTTAATAAATCATTTAAAAACAAAGTTGCTGGCGGGACATCCCGCCAGTGTTATCTTGTGAGACTTGCCCCTTCAATTTTTTCAACCGTCATCCAAATGATTCGGCTAAGTGAGAGACTGTCAGGGCTGATGGATTCCACTTTGTTTTTCCCTCCCCGCAGCACCACTCTGTCGAAAAACTGGAAGATTTTGCCGTATTTTATGACATGCAAAATTGACAACTAATTAAAAAGCAGATAAAATGCAAAATTAGTGATTTCCTTTCTGTTTTTATGATTGGTAATTTGAGTTGTCCAAAGCCCCAAAGATACCTCTGGGAATAAATTTAATAAGTTTAATAAATCCCTCAGTTTTTATCGCCACTTCTTGCAAGATGCCTTTTTTAATCAAGAACAGGTGAAAAAGTCAAACACCTTCTGAGCATCCAGTGTTAATGCAACTCCATTAGAATCAAACTGCATGCAGCCTTCCACACAGCTGCTAATAGCACTTCAAGAAACCCTTCACATGGGCTCCTGAGCTGGAAATAAAAAGCATTTACTTCCCATTCAGGCTCAAAGGATGCATATTGCTTTTCCTGTCAAATGTTAATCTTTCAGTATCAAGGAATCCAACCATAACCAAATATTTTCTACTTGTGATTATTTTCAGGCCAGGGTCAATTAGGTGACATGAGGTTACAAGATAATGACAATCACAGATACTGATCAATCAACTGGAGCACTGTCATCTTCATCGGGACAGAGATAAACCTTTTTGTAATTGTCATCTAACCAAACGATCTGGAGGAAATAGCTTCAAACGGTGATGGAAGGTCAGTGGAGTTTAAACACCAATCTCAGAAAAGCTTAATCAGGCAAACTGAATAACCCCAACAGAGACAGGCCTAATGTAAAAAATAATTGCCTGAAGTAGATTGCCTTATTATGGTGTAATAAGCCATCAGACATTGTAGAAGTGGTCCAGGGAATTACTACCTCCATACTGTCTCCACAGCCCACTGCAGAAGCAGGGCACATCCTTTCCAATATTATTTATAAAAGAAATAAGTAATTTCATCGAATCATCGAATCACTACAGTGCAGAAGGAGGACATTCGGCCTATCGAACCTGCACCTACCACAATCCCACCCAGGCCCTATTCCCATTACCTCACATCTTTACCCTGCTAATTCCCTGACACTAGGGTCAATTTAGCATGGCCACTCAACCTAACCTGCACATCTTTGGGACTGTGGGAGGAAACAGGAGCACCGGGAGGAAACCCACACAAACACAGGAATGTGCAAACTTCGCATAGTGACCCAAGCCCAGAATTGAACCCGGGTCCCTGGCATTCTGAGGCAGCAGTGCTAACCGCTGTGCCACGATGCATTTGTATAGCACCTTTTATGCTCCCAGGATGTCCAAAAGTGTTTCACGGACATTGGAGTGTTTTGATGAAGTGAAATCATCTGGGATTGGTGCACAGTGACAGTGTAACTGCACGAGTAATCCAGCAACCCAGGCTAATGTTCAAATTCCACCAGTGGCTGGTGGCATTTAAACTCAATTAATTCAAGCCTCTGGAATAGAATAGAAAAGAGTGCAGAAAGGGGTCATCTGGCCCATTGAGTCTGTACCGACTCTCCGAAATAGCATCTCATCAATGACCTCCTCTCTGCCTTATCCCCATAACCCCACACATTTAGCGTGGCTAATCCACATAATTTACACGTCTTTGGACACTAAAGGCAATTTAGCATGGCCTGTCCACCTAACTTGCACGGCTGGTAATTGGCTTTCAAAAGTGTGTTAACCGGGGTTCAGGGTAAGCACATTCCTTTCAGAATTAAGGACAAGACTGGTAGAAGTAGGGAACCTGGATGACTCGGAATATTGAGGCCCTGGTCAAGAAAAAGAAGGAGGCATATGAAATGCGTAGACAGCTGGGATCAAGTGGATCCCTTGAAGAGTATAGAGAGTGTCAGAGTAGAGTTAAGAGAAAAATCAGGAGGGAAAAAGTGGACACAAGATTGTTTTGGCAGATAAGGCAAAGGAGAATCCAAAGAGCTTCTACAAATACATAAGGGGCAAAAGAGTAACGAGGGAGGGAGTAGGGCGTCTTAAGGATCAACAAGGTCATCTTAGAAACCCTACAGCACAGAAAGAGGCCATTCGGCCCATCGAGTCTGCACCGACCACAATCCCACCCAGGCCCTACCCCCATATCCCTACATATTTACCCAATAATCCCTCTAATCTATGCATCCCAAGACACTAAGGGGCAATTTTAGCATGGCCAATCAACCTAACCCGCACATCTTTAGACTGTGGGATGAAACCGGAGCACCCGGAGGAAACCCACGCAGACACGAGGAGAATGTGCAAACTCCACACAGACAGTGACCCGAGCCGGGAATCGAACCCGGGTCCCTGGAGCTGTGAAGCAGCAGTGCTAACCACTGTGCTACTGTGCCGCCATATGTAGATCCACAAGAGATGGGTGAGATCCTAAATGAATATTTATCATCAGTATTTACTGTTGAGAAAAGCATGGATGTTAGGGCACTTGGGGAAATAAATAGTGATGTCTTGAGGAGTGTATATATAACAGTGAAGGAGGTGCTGGAAGTCTTAAAGCGCATCAAGGTAGATAAATCCCTGGGACCTGATGAAGCGTATCCCAGGACGTTGTGGGAGGCTCGGGAGGAAATTGCGAGTCCCCAGCAGAGATTTTTGAATCATCGACAGCCAATGATGAGGTGCCTGAAGATTGGAGGGTGGCAAATGTTGTGCCTTTGTTTAAGAAGGGCTGCAAGGAAAAACCTCGGACTATAGGCTGGTGAGCCTAACATCTGTAGTGGGTAAGTTGTTAGAAAGTATTTTGAATGACAGGATCTCCAGGCATTTAGAGAGACAAGGACCGATTTGGGACAGTCAGCATGGCTTTGTAAGTGGAAAGTCATGTCTCAAGATTTTGACTGAGATTTTTGAAGGGGTAACCAAGAAGGTAGATGAGGACAGTGCAGTCGACATTATCTACATGGACTATCGCAAAGCATTTGACAAGGTACCACATGGTAGATGGCTGCATAAGGTTAACTCTCACAGGATCCAGGGTGAGGTAGCCAAATTCACTTCACAACAGAAGACAGAGAGTGATTGTAGAGGGTTGTTTTTCAAAAGTGGGTGGCACGGTGGAACAATGGTGAGCACTGTTGCCTCACAGCGCCAGGGACCCGGGTTTAATTCCTGGCTTGGGTGACTGTCTGTGTGGAGTTTGCACATTCTCCCCATGTCGGTGTGAGTTTTCTCCGGGTGCTCCAGTTTCCTCCCACAGTCCAAAGATGTGTGGGTCAGGTTGATTGGCTATGCTAAATTCTCCCTTAGTGTCAGGGCAACTAGCTAGGGTAAATGCATGGGGTTATGGGGATAGGGCCTGGGTGGGATTGTGATCAGTGCAGACCCGATGGGCCGAATGGCCTCCTACTGCACTGTTAATTCTATGATTCTAAGATTCTAAACCAGAGGCCTGTGACAAGCGGTGTGCCTCAGGGATCGGTGCTGAGTCTACTGTTATTTCATTTATATTAATGATTTGGATGATAGTTTCAGAGGCATGGTTAGTAAGTTTGCAGATGACACCAAGATTAGTGGCATAGTGGACAGTGAAGAGGTTTATCAGTGAAGAAGGATTGCAACAGGATCTTGATCAATTGGGTCAATGGGCTGTTGAATGACAGATGGAGTTTAATTTAGACAAATGCGAGATGATACATTTTGGCAAATCAAACCTTGGTAGGACATTGGGGAGAGTTATAAAACAAAGAGATCTAGGGGCACAGGTTCATAGCTCCTTGAGAATGGTAACACAGGTGGACAGGGTGGTGAAGAAGGCATTCGGCAGGCTTGGTTTCATTGGTCAGAACATCTCACAGTGCCAGGGACCCAGATTCAATTACAACCTTGGGTAACTTTTGCACGTTCTCCCAGTGTCTGTGTGGGTTTCCTTCGAGTGCTCCAGTTTCCTCCCACAGTCTAATGATATGAAGGTTGGATTGATTGGCCATGTCAAATTGCCTTATTGTCAGGGGATTAGCAGGGCAAATACAAGGGGTTGTGGGGATAGGGCCTGGGTGGGACTGTTGTCGGTGCAGACTCGATGAGCTGAATGGCCACTTTCTGCACTGAAAAAATTCTATGATTTTGTGATTCTAGTCGATTGAATAAAGGAGTTGGGAACATCTTGTTGAAGTTGTACAAGAAATTGATAAGGCCACACTTGGAATACTGTGTACAATTCTGGTCACCCTATTATAGAAAAGAAATTATGAAACTAGAAAGAATTTACTAGATGCTACTGGGACTTGATGGTTTGAGTTATAAGGAGAGGCTGGATAGATTGGGACTTTTTTCTCTGAAGCGTGGAAGGCTGAGGGGTGATCTTAAAGAGGACTACAAAATAATGAAGGGCACAGATAAAAAAGATAGTCAACATCTTTAGGGGAGTCTCAAACTAGAGGGCATAGGTTTGAGGTGAGAGGGGAGAGAGACAAAAGGGTCCAGAGGGTCAATTTTTTCACACAGAGGGTGGCATTTAAAGTTTAAGCTTGTTTATTAGTGTCATAAGTAGGCTTACATTAACACCGCAATGAAGATACTGTGAAAATCCCCGAGTCGCCACACTCTAGCGCCTGTTTGGATATACTGAGGGAGAATTTAGTGTGGCCAATGCACCTAACCAGCATGTCTTTTGGACTGTGGGAGGAAACTGGAGCACCCGGAGGAACCCACACAGACATGGGGAGAACATACAAATTCCACACAGACCCAAGCCAGGAGTTGAACCTGGATCCCTGGCGTTGTAAGGCAGCAGTGCTAACCACTGTGCCACCATGTTATGGAATAAAATGCTAGTCTCATTAGTACTGATTAGATTGTTGTAGAAACCCCTCTGGTTCACTAATGTCCTTCTGTGAAGCAAACCTGCAATCCTTACTGGGTCTGGCCTCTAAGTGACTCCAGACCCCAGCAATGTGGTTGCCTCTTTACTTCCCTCCGAAATGGTTGAGCAAGTCAGTCAGCTTTTAACAAACCTTTACAGAAAAGTCGAACGGTCTGAGTGTACCGACAATGCATGGGCCACAGTGGATCAAGAAGGCGACGCACTGCACCTTCTGAAGGGCAATTAGGGTGAGAAATAGATGCTCGGTATTGCTCATAACCCAAGAATGAATTTAAAAAATGCATTGTGATCAATTTGTACACAGCAAGGTCCCACAAACAATATTGTGGTAATGACGAGGTAATTTGCTTTTGCGATGTTTGTTGTGGGTAAGTATTGAGTAGGACACCAGAGAGAGCTGGGCTGCTCACTATTGAAATAGGACAATGGGATCTCCCACCTTGACCAGAGCGGGAAGATGGGTTGTAATGTCTCATCTGAACGACAGCAGCTTGGACAATGCTCACCATACTGCACTGGAGATTTAAAACAATGTGCTTGCACTTAAACTGTTTCCATGACAACAACACTTCTGCCTGTCAAAAGGAAAGAAAAATTGGGTAAAAGCACCAAAGATTACAGAGAAAACCAGGCTGCTTCAATAAATTTATAGAATGTCAAAAGCTGCTGGTGCCTACAAATTGGAAAAGTGTTTTTGGAGAAATGGAAACAAAAGCTGGAGTCTGATGGTAATTAATGGTCGCAGAGTGGGTCGGCTGGTTGTCTCCAGTGCAAAGTTAGGATGCTGAGGATTTCTTTTAATTCTGGCCCAGTTCTTCAGTGTCCTTGTGGCAAGGATATTCTTTAAGGGCTTCTGTTCCACAATAAGGTTTTGCCCTTCTTAAAATACACTTTCAGCCTGTGATGATCATAATGCAATAGATATATATATATATCAAATATCTATATTGTGTTTTATTTGTTTCAGGAGAACGTTCAAAAATTCAGCTTTATTTGACAGATAGTCGGAATGTCTGGTGGGAATACAGCTCAGACGGTGGGCAGGGTAATTATTCATTTTAGCCTTGTAGTGTTTACTTAGAGCAAATAGAATTTTGTTTATAGACCGAGATTTGCCCTGAATTACTCGGAGTGGCTTACAAGGGGTAGTTAAACCAAAACTTCTGGAGTTGGCGAACAAGCTGCAGTTGGCTTGAGCTGAAAGAGCGAGAAAGGCCGAGATTATTTCAATGATAGCGCAGCATTTAAATTTGCCAAAGACACAATATGAAGCCTTGGAATTGGCTCAAAACCTTTCAGCTTCTGTGTCATAGCCCCAAGAGTTTGATTTTCAACGCACTGAAAATGATATCCCAAGCCAATTGTTTGGGGCGGCACGGTGGCACAGTGGTTAGCACTGCTGCCTCACAGCACCAGGGACCCGGGTTCGATTCCCGGCTTAGATCACTGTCTGTGTGGAGTTTGCACATTCACCCCATGTCTGCGTAGGCTTCCTCCAGGTGCTCCGGTTTCCTCCCACAGTCTGAAAGATGTGCTGGTTAGGTGCATTGACCCAAACAGGCACTGGACTGTGGCGACTAGGGGAATTTCGCAGTAACTTCATTGCAGTGTTAATGTATGCCTTATTTGTGACTAATAAATAAACTTTACTCTTGTGGGAAGCAGTCAGGGGTTAATGGAATATCACATCATCTTCAATCAATGTTCTTCACAACGGTGTTTCTCTGGCCCAGTTGCTGTCTGGGTAAATTTGTCGTGTGCTGCTAAGCTGTAAGGCAGGGATAGTGCCAGGTTCATGCACTCACAATAGCCTTCGAGGGGAATATTCCTGTTCTGCCTACCACGGGAATCGTAGCAGGCGGGGGGCAGACTATGCAAAGGTCCATTCACCTTGGGCGAGATTTTCCGGTTTTGGGGCAAGAACAGCCAGAAAATCCCGCCCTTCATCTTTTGAGATGAAGGAGAAATAGACAAGAGTTAAAAAAAAAGAACTTCCATTTATCTCACACCTTTCATAAACACCCCGTTGTGTAAAAGCCCTTTCCCGTGAATGAAGTACTTTCGTAATGTAGTCAATGAAGGAAACACAGCAGCTAATTTACACACAGGAAACTCCCACAGCAACAAGGTGTTAATGACCAGATAATCTGTTTCTGTACACTGACTGAGAGGATAGGAACACAGGAAGATGAGGAGGCTATTCAGCCCATCAAACCTGCTCTGCCATTCAATACAATTATGGCTGATCGGGCACATCACTGTCTTTTACATCCACTATCCCCTTAACCCTGTACATTATAGATAACTGTTGATTGCCTCTTCTCCAGAATCAGACCATGGGGATAGTTTCTTTCCATCTGAGAGGATAGACTGGCTCTCAGTCTAACATCTCATCTGCAAGGCAGCACTTCTGACAGTGTGGCACTCACTCAGTACTGTACAGATTGCCAGCTTTGATTTTCATACTTGAATTTGAATTTTGTAGGGCTTGAACCCACAGCCTTTTTACTTTGATTTATTTTATTTATTTAAACTTTATTTATCAAGGTAAGTCAATTGAGAACCAATTCTCATTGAGAATAATGACCTGGCCAAGAGGCGAATGTCACAGCAACAGAACTTACACAAAAATACAATTCACTGAAAATCTTCAAACAAAATACAAGTTAGCAGCAAAAGAGAACTGACAATTTAACAAGTGCAGGTATTAGTCAGCAGAGCCTAATGCTTCAGTGAAAGGCATCCACACAGATAAGATTATTGATCTTCAGTTTGGGCTGTACGGGGTTCTAGGCATGGGCAGCTACAGAGCGAAATGAGTTATCACTCTGCTCACTCTCAGAGTAACCAATTGGATCAAATCACATCCACGCCAATTATATGAAGAGACGATAAATCTTAGAATCTTAGAATCTTAGAAACCCTACAGCACAGAGAGAGGCCATTCGGCCCATCGAGTCTGCACCGACCACAATCCCACCCAGGCCCTACCCCCATATCCCCTACATATTTACCCACTAATCCCTCTAACCTACGCATCCCAGGACACTAAGGGCAATTTTAACCTGGCCAATCAACCTAACCCGCACATCTTTGGGCTGTGGGAGGAAACCGGAGCACCCGGAGGAAACCCATGCAGACACGAAGAGAATGTGCAAACTCCACACAGACAGCGACCCGAGCCGGGAATCGAACCCAGGTCCCTGGAGCTGTGAAGCAGCAGTGCTAACCACTGTGCTACCGTGCCGCCCATTAAGTGTAACAACCTTTTCAAATAGGCAGATGTTTTCCCCACACATAGACAGAAAATGCTGGAAAATCTCAGCAGGTCTGACAGCCTCTGTGGAGAGAGAATAGAACCATTGTCTCGAGCCTGGTTCATCCAGTCCTGCCAATGTCTACAGCATTTTGTGCAGGTGTCTATCCCGCTGCAGGGATCACTTTCAGCATATACCGGGAGATCCCGCAGGTGGGAAGGGCTGGAAAATCCCACCCTTACTTTCTTATATTCATTCATAGGAAATGGGTGTCGCTGACTGTCCAGCATTCATTGCCCATCCCTAGTTGCTCTTGGAGGGCAGTTAAGAGTCACATGTAGGCCAGACCAGGTAAGGACGGCAGATTTCCTTCCCTAAAGGACATTAGTGAACCAGATGGGTTTTTCCAACAATTGACAATGGTTTCATGGTCATCAGTAGATTCTTAATTCCAGATATTTTATATTGAATTCAAATTCCACCAGCTGCCATTGTGGGATTCGAACCCGGGTCCCCAGAGCATTAACTGTCCATCGGTATTCGGCTCTAAGTATTAATTATTTCCTGATAGGTCATGTGTTGCATTGGTTTTAGAAGAAATACGTAATCCAACACAGTGATATGGCTGTTCCTGATTACCTGCAACACAGGGGCTGGAATTTTACCGGCCCACCTACCATGGGGATCGGAGTGGACGAGGGGCGGACCAATGGGAAGGTCCATTGACCTCGGGCGGGACTTTACTGTTTCAGGATGAGTGAGGCCATAAAATTCTGCCCAATGTATTCTAATTGCGATACATTTCATAGCCACACTGGGTAAACTCACTACTTTTCTGGTGATTATTTGAATGAGTACACATGTCATAATAAAGGATACATTGATCTATGCTAAATACTTGGTAACCTTGTCATTTTATACACTGAGTCTTTGCACAGTTGAGCAATGTCCTCTCTCATGCTCAGACTGGACATGGTTTCCAGAGAATCTGAATTTCAGCATCTCCGAATCTGAACCTGAGGTGTGAATTTATCCAAATGTTTATCCCTAATGAACACAATGTTCACACTGCTCTCTTACCTCCAAAACCCCAATTAAAATCTGCATCAGGCATCTGCTTCTGAAGCTCAGAAGGATTCTAATTTAAATGAGATTGGCTGTCCTCATTCCAGCTCAGAGTAAATTTGGGCAGAGAACTGCATTACGTGGTAAGGAGGCTTATATCTGTATTCCTCTCTGCCAGCCAGCACAGGGAGAATGAATCGGATGGAGAGAATTACAGCAACTCCTGCTCACACACCTTTCTTTTTCTAAAACCATGTGATGCTTTTAACAGCAAGAAAAATGTGTCAGCGATACACAAGCAATCCATCAAAAAAAGAGAATTTAGACGGAGGTTGAGGGGCGACCTGATAGAAGTCTACAAGATTATGAGAGGCATGGACAGAGTGGATAGTCAGAAGCTTTTTCCCCAGGGTGGAAGAGTCAATTACTGGGGGGCACAGGTTTAAGGTGCGAGGGGCAAGGTTTAAAGGAGATGTACGAGGCAGATTTTTTACACAGGGGGTGGTGGGTGCCTGGAACTCGCTGCCGGGGGAAGTAGTGGAAGCCGATACGGTAGTGACTTTTAAGGGGCATCTTGACAAGGATGGGAATAGAAGGATATGGTTCCCGGAAGGCTAGGGGGTTTTGGTTAAGTCGGGCAGCATGGTCGGTGCAGGCTTGGAGGGCCGTAGAGCTGTAATTTTATTTGTAATTTAAAGGACAGTATCACAGCCCATGGGGAGCATGTGGACTCTCCTTGTATCCCACAGCTGTTTGGTAATGCACTCCAAGGAAAGATGGGGATTTTGGGAATGCCTGATGGAGCAGAACAAGGTATTCCGCTCCTGTAGGTAACAGCTGAGGATCGTCAGGGAGCAACAGCACACTGCCAGATAATACAACCAGGAGCAGGCAGCAGGCAGTAGATTAATCACCAAAGCCAGTCTGAGAGATGGAGGATGTCTGTTTTGCTCATGTCCAAATAAACCTGTAATGAATCCCATCTGGCACGAAGCAGCACAGTGAAAAATCTATTCCAACCGCAATCTGCCAGCTTTTTTTCTATCTCCCACATGAGCTGAACGGGAGCTTTGTTGCTGCAGGGACAGTAACACTGACAGTAATCTCATGTCAGTGTAGCAAATGCATTTTGTACTTGTGAAAAGAGAAAAGGCCAGTGTAATCAGCAATGGAGCAAAGAGGAGTGATCGCAGATGATCAAACGATCAAACCTTTGCTAAGGCTCATCAGGTCAACTGGAGTTCACCAGGTCAAACTTTTATTCAAAGATAATCGGATTCAGTTGAAATACTGGCTGGTATCACACTCAGCCCTGCAGTCACAGTAAAAAAGTACATTTTCTCTTTGTTAGAGAACCTCATATTGAGTGACAAAGGAAAACAATTCCATTTATTTTATATGAAAACAAGTTTTGCTGCTCACTGCTACATCCCACCTTGTTGGATAACTGGCTCCTTCATTCATTATCTAACTACTTGTTGCTTCATTGAAATATTAACAATTCCAAACAATGTATATGAGAGGAAACCAAATGTTTTACTGATCCAAACTTAACAGTCATTATTTTAAAGACATTTTCCTTTATTCCTTCATGGGAAGCAGACGTCACCATTTGGAGTATTGTGAGCAGTTCTGGGCCCCGTATCTAAGGAAGGATGTGCTGGCCTTCGAAAAGGTCCAGAGGAGGTTCACAAGAATGATCCCTGGAATGAAGAGCTTGTTGTATGAGGAAAGGTTAAGGACTCTGGGTCTGTACTCGTTGGAGTTTAGAAGGATGAGGGGGAATCTTATTGAAACTTACAGGATACTGCGAGGCCTGGATAGAGTGGACATGGAGAGGATGTTTCCACTAGTAGGAAAAACTAGAACCAGTTTCCACTAGTAGGAAAAACTAGATGGCTGGACTTGCGGATAGCGATGAACATTGTCGGACAATACAGCAGGATATAGATAGGCTGGAAAATTGGGCAGAAAAATGGCAGATGGAATTTAATCCGGATAAATGCGAAGTGATGCATTTTGGAAGAACTAATGTAGGGGGGAGTTATACAATAAATGGCAGAGCTATCAAGAGTATAGAAACACAGAGGGACCTAGGTGTACAAGTCCACAAATCCTTGAAGGTGGCAGCACAGGTGGAGAAGGTGGTGAAGAAGGCATATGGTATGCTTGCCTTTATAGGAAGGGGTATAGAGTATAAAAGCTGGAGTCTGATGTTGCAGCTGTATAGAACGCTGGTTAGGCCACATTTGGAGTACTGCGTCCAGTTCTGGTCGCCGCACTACCAGAAGGACATGGAGGCTTTAGAGAGAGTGCAGAGAAGGTTTACCAGGATGTTGCCTGGTATGGAGGGTCTTAGCTATGAGGAGAGATTGGGTAAACTGGGCTTGTTCTCCCTGGAAAGATGGAGAATGAGGGGAGACCTAATAGAGGTGTACAAAATTATGAAGGGTATAGATAGGGTGAACAGTGGGAAGCTTTTTCCCAGGTCGGAGGTGACGATCACGAGGGGTCATGGGCTCAAGGTGAGAGGAGCGAGGTATAACTCAGATATCAGAGGGACGTTTTTTGCACAGAGAGTGGTGGGGGCCTGGAATGCGCTGCCAAGTAGGGTGGTGGAGGCAGGCACGCTGACATCATTTAAGACTTACCTGGATAGTCACATGAGCAGTCTGGGAATGGAGGGATACAAACGAATGGTCTAGTTGGACCAATGAGCGGCGCAGGCTTGGAGGGCCGAAGGGCCTGTTTCCTGTGATATACTGTTCTTTGTTCAGAGGACACAACCTCAGGCTGAAGGGGCGATCCTTTAAAACAGAGATGAGGAGGAATTTCTTCAGCTAGAAAGTGGTGAATCTGTGGAACTCTTGACCACAGAAGGCTGTGGGGTTCAGGTCATTGAGTGTCCTTAAGACAGAGATAGACAGGTTCTTGATTAATAAGGGGATTGAGGTTATGGGAAAAAGGCAGGAGGATGGGGATAAGAAAAATATCAGCCATGATTGAATGGCAGAGCAGACTCGATGGGCCGAGTGGCCTAATTCTGCTCCTATGTCTTATGGTCTTAAAGCCTGTATTTGTTGTCTACGCCTATTTGAACTGATCATTTCAGAGGGCAAAGAGTCAACCACTTTGCTGTGCGTCTGAAGTAACCTGCAGGCCAGATCAGGTAAGAACAGCCGATTTCCTTCCTTAAAGGACATTATTGAACCAGATGGGTTTTTATGACAATCGAATAGTTTCATGAGGGTGACACGGTGGCACAGTGGTTAGCACCGCTGCCTCACAGCGCCAGGGGCCCAGGTTCAATTCCAGCCTTGGGTCACTGTCTGTCTGGAGTTTGCACATTCTCCCCGTGTCAGCGTGGGCTTCCTCCGGATGCTCCGGTTTCCTCCCACACTCCAAAGATGTGCAGGTTAGGTAGATTGGCCATGCTAAATTGCCCCTTAGTGTTCCAAGATGTGTCGATTAGGTGGATTGACCATGGTAAATGCAGAAGGTTACAGGGATGGTCAACTCTGCTACCACTGCGTGTTCGTGGTGAAGGGCATGAATGTGTAAGGTGCTGGATGGGGTGCCATACAAGTGGGCTGCTTTGTCCTGGATGAGATTGAACTTCTCGAGTATTGTTGGAGCTGCACCCACCAGGCCAGTGCAGAACATTCCATCACACTCCTGACTTGTGCCTTGTAGATGCTGCCTCAGAGATTAAGTCCTTTCAGCCTTCTTTAATCTGTTGAGTTTCCTGAGATACAGAAAACGCAGCCACTTACGGCTAAAAGTAGTTTCACTGTAAAAATGACAGCACAAGGCTGAAATATCAGACAGCAATGACTAATCCACCTCCTGCAAGGTAGGGTGCTCATTCTTCCTACTGTTCTAACACTAGAAGTTGGTGAGTTCGAGGTGAGTTCTGTTCCTGCGTCAAAGTTTGTGCATTTCAATTTCTGACACGTCACCAAGCTGTTTGCTTTTAGAAGATAATATACAGCCTAATGAGGCTAAAAATAGGGATGTTCATTGTACACTCATTTGTATTTGGATTTCACCTGATCCCTTTCTATATGTTGACCAATTCTATCAAATCCTCTGGGATTACAATGCATTGGTGAGAAAAATTGGATGCCTTATCCAGTTTGCCGTCATCTGCAAAATTAAATGTCAGTTTTGTTGTCTGTCATTTATAAAATGTTCAAACAAAAGCCACTCAAACATGGACTTGTTAACGTACAGCTCCTGGCCCTTCGATGTGGGCCAGATTGATCAAACAGCAGAATGGGCCTTCCCACATTACCTGTTCGTGACAGTCCCACAGCCATTTAATTCTCCATTGTCTCAGCAGTGCCTTTGGAAGCAATGACCAGGACTGGGGCGACAAACAGTCCCAGATTCCAAACCCAGAATCCAAGACGGGACAAGTGTGGGATGTCTGACAGAAGCAGGTGAGGCCAGGGAAGTGAGGGTGGGATAGAGGAGTGGGGGTCTTGATGGGGTCGTAGAATCCATGGGGGGGGGGGTGCGGAGGGTGGAGGGTGGAGGGGGGCAGACCTTTGAGGGGGAGGGAGCACCCAACATGGAAAATGAGCCCGTGAGAGAGGCACCACCCTCTTCCTTCCCGAGGCTGAGGAAGGATGACCTGCCAGGCATCCCACCCCCCCACCCCCCCCCCCCCCCCCCCGACCCCTGAACCTCACCCACCAAACTAGGGCCTCTTAAGGATCTCAACTGGAGTGAGTGAGGACCACCCAATCCCTCGCCCTCCCCACATGAAATTGCAAACAGGCCACAGGTTTGTGGTGGGAGAACCATGCAAAAAACTTTATTGCCTCCAGCCCCCACACCTTGCCTCCAAACCCCCAAAGGAGGAACATTAACATCCTGCCTTAAGGTGCACAATAACATCTTTGGAGTGAACATTAAACACTTGATGAAAGAGATTTTGTTCGTACACAGCATAAATGATCAATCTATAATGTACACAAAGAGGAGCTTTCAGTTTCTCCTTCAATCTTTTGAACCTTCCGAAGAACTTTTGAAAACCGTGCTCCTTTATTCACCTTATTCTATTTATATCAAAGGTGCAGGTCACAGTTAAGACCTCGTGACGTTGATGTTCCTGAATCCTTTGAAGACAGTCTATTCATGCAAACAGGTGTAGTTGTTTATTTCATAGATATATCTCTCAAAAAAGATAGACTTCCTGACTAAACATTTCAGAATAAAACTCAAACACGAAATGGCAGAAAATAAACTGTGATTCTTTCCTCATGGAACTTTGCAGCCATCCTGCTTATCTTCAAAAAACAGCTGTTTTAAGTTACAAAGATGTTTGTCTATTGGTCCTTAAATCTACATTTCTGCTCTGACAACCTGACTCATCATTGTCTGTTGGTCAGCCACAGATCAATCTAGCCTGATACTTCCTTATTCAATCCATGGATGTGCAACTTGTTAATTGCCCTTATATGCAAGCATCAGGCCCTGTGAAATCCAAATGGATACCATCCATTGTCTCATTTTTATCCACCAGATCTGTACCCTTTAAAAACATCCAGTAAATTGGCAACATCTTCCTGCTGTTTCTTTGCTGGTTCTCATTCATAAGTCCTTGGTTAGAATCTTGTGGAGATTATGGCTTGTAGTTTTTTTTTTTGGAACCCAACTAACAGCAGTCCAGCTACAAAATTAACTAGTTGCATATTATCCTGCTTTCATCACCAAAGGAACCTTGGACGGAATTTTCCGGCAGTGCACGTCCCTAGACTGGAAATTCCCACCCGAGGGACCTTTGCATGGTTCACCAAATCTTCTGTCCCAGCTGCTCCAATTCACACGGGACGGGAAAATTCCGCTCAATGTCTTTACTGATGCTTTTTCCATCATTGAGAAAACTAAGCCAAGCTTTCATGGAACAGGATGTTGCCAAGATGAAAAAATAGGAAGGAGCCACATTACCCCATGCTGTTTAATTATTATAGATCCAGTTCTATCAGACAACTCGCTGCTGGATTTTTGGTTTTGGATGTATATGAGCTTTTCTTTATGCTCTGCAGTGTCCTGGGATGGGATTCTCCCAAAAAAATCTAAGTGTCGAATTTGTGCAAAAACTGGAGTAAATCACGCTGTTTTTTCCAGCGGGATTTTCAAAATGAACCCCCCACACTCTGTGCACTGCAGAGAACACCAGCATGAATCACGATAAAAAACAGTAGGATCCCGCTGGAGAGGTCGGCAGCACAGCGCTGAGTGGGCCACTGCACGTGCGCAGGTCTGTCAGCGCCAAGATTGGTGCATACGCAGTGGCCCCGCACTGCCAGCCCCCTAATCGCTGGCCAGCTCAATCGCTGGGCTCTCTGACGTGTCTGGGCCAGCATTGACATCCCCCCCCAACCACCATCCACCCACTGGCCCACCTGGATCTCCCTCCCTCCCTCGCATTCCCGATCTCCCAACCCCCTTTCTCCCACTGGCAGCCATGACTTGCCCCACAGTCCCGACCCAGTAGCAGGCCGACTACTCCCCCTACCCATGGCCAGTCCCAATCCCTGGCCTCCCTTCCTCTGTCACTGTCAAGTGCAGAGTGGCAGTGGGACCCACCCCCCCCGCAACCCAACTAATCTCCCCCTGGATGCCCTGCCCCAATAGGTCCCACACTCCTTTGGCTCCTCCCCCCCTTGGCACTGCCCAATGCCTGGTGGGCAGTGCCAAGCTGCTCCCGAGGAATTGCCACTTTGCCTCATGGGCAGTGCCAGGGATCAGGCTGGCACTGCCAAGCTGGCAATACCCAGGCAGCACCCTCCTTACCCCAGATATCCTGGGGGGCCTTCAGTCCTTCGGGGTCTGGTTGCCAGCTGCCCGCGAATGGGGAGCTGTTACAAACCCCGCTGGAGTGAAACACTCCTGGCCGGGGGCAGGGGCGGGGTGGGGGGGGTTTGGGGGGTGTGGGAGGGGGTGGGGGGAGAGGCCCGGAGACTTCAGTCCCAGGCCCACTGATTAGATTCGTTTCAGCATTTGAACAGTCTATTTAGCTTCGTGCCAATTTTTGGCGGCGGGCTTGGAGAATCGCACCCTCCCAATGTTTCAAATTGTAATTTTTTCACCCCAATCAGTTAGTCTGCTTGTCCAGTAAACATTATATCTCAAAAAATAAAGAATGGATTTCAACATAGATTCATAGAATCATAGAACCCTATAGTGCAGTAAGTGGCCATTCAGCCCATTGAGTCTGCACCGACCACAATCCCACCCAGACCCCATCCCCATAACCCCATGCATTTACCCTAGATAGTCCCCCTGACACTAAGGGGCAATTTAACATGGCCAATCCACCTAACCCTCAAAGCTTTGGAGTGTGGGAGGAAACTGGAGCACCCAGACAAAACCCACGCAGACACAGGGAGAACATACAAACTCCACACAAGCAGTCACCCAAGCCGGGAATTGAACCCGGGTTCCTGGCGCTGTGAGGCAGCAGTGCTAACCACTGTGCCACCGTGACGCCTCAACAAAACTTGATACATGGATAGGGTGTGGCCCAAGGATGCACAGAGTCATTTCTGTGAAGGTGTGCCACCAGATCCAGATCCTGAAATGTTTTCAGAAGATCTGTTAACATTGAGAGATAGGACAAAGTAAAGTTATTTTAGAATGCTGTGGGTTGTTGTAGCCACTGTGGTGTAATTTGTCACAGCTGTCAAAATGTGAGCAGAGTTTTCAGAACAGGTTGTTGGATATGGAGTGGCCTGAAGCCTCCTCAGTGAGATGGAAGCTTTAATAAAAATATTGATTTTTTTTCCAGCTTTGTCGTTACAGAACATCAACAGGCAGAGAAACGTAATTGTAATAACATTGGGGGTGATCTTACCAGCTCATCACACCAATCGATGGGAGGGGTGAATCGGTAAGATTGCGTGACAGGTGAAAAATTGGGTTTGTGCCCGGTTTCTCTCTCTCAGCATTGTTACAGATTTCTGGCACGATCAGCCTCAACACCACAGAACAGAGAGATCTGTGCATGCCTGACTGCACTCTCTGGTGTGAACAGCTGGATTTCTGGTGATCCCATCCCCTCCCCTTACTGGTGGGAATCAGATTGTGCATAATTTTTAGACTGCCATAAGGTTTCACTTGTGCCTTCACCGAGAAAACGGATCTGAAATTCTCCCCTTTTCATGCTTGTTTGGCACTTGTAATTTTTTTGGTGAGCTTGATCCATTCAGTGAATACAAAATAGCAGGGGCATTTACTTTGAGTACTCCCTTCACTTCGTAAATGATGTATAAATTTTACCTTCACAGAATCACAGTATTTTTACGCTGCAGAAGGAGGCCATTCAGCCCATTGATTCTGCACTGACACTCCAAAAGTGCCTCATACCCCCAGGCCTACCACCCCACCCCTGCGATATCCCCCATAAGCCTTACATTTGGCACGGCCAATTCACCTAACGTGTACATCTTTGGACTGTGGGAGGAAACCGATGCACCCAGAGGAAACACAGGCAAACATGGGGAGAACGTGCAAACTCCACACAGACAGTCACCTGAGGTCAGAATTGAACCTGGGTCCTTGGCATTGTAAGGCAGCAGTGCTAACCAGTGTGCCACCATGCCGCCCTAACTACTGTGCCACTGTGCCTTGATCTTCTACCGAGTGAAGCAATGCAAGACCGAGGACAAGAATATTTAAAATCCAATCCTCAATTTACTGCACTTAAAATGATTGTTAGTATTGGATTGCAATCCTATCCTTTTCTTTTCCCCTATGTACTCTAGGAACAGTATGCTTTGTCTGTAATAGCGCACAAGGAACAATATTTTTCACTGTATCCCATTACATGTGACAATTATAAATAAAATCAAATATAAATTCTGTGGTTACAACAACAGATCAGAAGCGAAGGATCCTGTGATGTGTAATGCACCTCCTACTCCGCAAAACCTCTCCACCATCTACAAGCCACAAATTAGGAATGTGATGGAATACTCTTGCCTGGATGAGTGCAACTCCAACAATACTAAAGTAGCTTGACACCAGCCAGAACCAAACAGCCCACTGAATTGGCATCCCTTCCACAAACAATTGCTCCTTCCACCACCAACGCACAGTAGCAGTGATGAGTACTGTGATGATACCGTGCCCTGCTGCCTCATAGCGCCAGAGACCCAGGTTTGATTCCGGCCTTGGTCACTGTCTGTGTGGAATTTGCACATTCTCCTCGTGTCTGCGTGGGTTTCCTCCGGGTCCTCCGGTTTCCTCCCACAGTCCAAAGATGTGCAGGTTAGGTTGATTGGCCATGCTAAAATTTACCCGAGTGCCAGGGGGATTAGCAGAGTAAATGTGTGGGGTTACTGGAATAGGGCCTGGGTGGGATTGTGGTTGGTACGGGCTCAATGGGCCAAATGGCCTCCTTCTGCACTGTAGGCATTCTATGATTCTATGATATAAACGACATTGACTGCACTACCCTCATCCACACACCTGGTCACCTCCTCAAAAAATTCAATCAAATTTGTTCGGCATCACCTCCCACAGACAGGTGTCTCTCTGTCTCTCTCCCTCCAGGGGTGGTCAAAGACTCTAGGACTGTTATGAAATAAAAACATTTAAGTCTGTGTTGTTTACAAACTGATTTTGAAGAGGAGTTTAAGTCTGTATGGGGAATATTGCTTAAATTTGATAGATTAACAGTTAAGAATTGTCATGTTTAAGAATTTCAATTGGTAAAAGTTAAGCTAATTCATTTGTTCAAGTGTGCTGTAAAATAAAGCTTCATAATATACTTTGGGATTTCTGATCTGGTATCTAATAATACCATCTACAAGATGCATTGCAGGAATTCACCAAGGTTCCTTGGACAGCACCTTCCAAACTGATGACTACCAGCATCTAGATAGACAAAGGTGGCAGCCACATGGGAACACCACCACCTGGAGTTTCACCTCCAAGCCACTCACCATCCTGATTTGGACATATCACCGTTCCTTCACTGTCAATATCTTGGAACCCATTCCCCAACAGAACTGTGGGTCTACCGACACCTCAGGACTGCAGTGGTTCTGGAATGCAACTCACCACCACCCTCTCAAGGGCAACTAAGGGTGGACAATGAATGCTGATCTAGCCAATGACACCCACATCCCGTGAATTAATTTTTTACAAAAGAGAAAAAATGCAATAAAAATCAGAATTACGCAAGTATACACCAAAGAAATGCACACCCAAATACTTTAATTTAATACACTTGACATTTCATTAAAGAAACTTCCTTTGTACTTTTTTCCTTGGGATTATTTATGGTGGTACATTGCAGGATTTACGATGTATGAGACAGTGACAACATACCCCTGTGGAGTTCCAAACAATGTATCTGACACCACTTGTCTTGCTCCTGCTTTATTATACTGTTGTACTGAGCTAGTCATGCAGAATAACCATTTGCTGCCAATTTTTATTCAAACACTCCATTTATCTAGCGAAACCTGTATAATTGAGCTCCTGCAGTGAGCCATCACCTGTCCCAGCTGCAGTGATGTTTTTAGCTGTTTGCCCTCGCCAGAAATCTTTTTCACTGAAACAGACTGTTGTCTCAATCAACTGTACAAAGCATAAAGTGAAGAGATAAAAAAATATGATTTTAGTTCCTGATGTAAGTTTTTTATTAAATCAAAGTTTAATTTGGAGGATGATATGCCCATTTTTTTTCGAACCTACCGCTCTACAAGACACTTACATCTCTTCCCCTTGTTGGTTTCTTCTCTTGAGTGCTAATATTAGAAGTCATGGTAATGTTAAATTGCACAAGTCATCATACAGCTCGTCCTTATGAGGCAATCAGTGAGGAGATTGGCAAGGATAACGACTCTTCAGAAAGCTGCATAGCACTGTTGCCTACAGTTTAGAATTTCCTCATTAAATTGTGACAAACATAGCCTGATCCACTTAAATACATCCAAGGTTCTCAATAAAATGTGCCAGCAAATTCACAGCTCAAATGATGAAATATTAAATCAAAATGCTGCGGTTGCTGGAAATCTGCAATAAAAGTAGATGGTTCACACGGATGCAGCATGTGTGAGAGAGAAACAGAGCTACATCTTCAGGTGATGAAGTCTCATTTGCATGTTGATGAAATATAAATGAGGAAGTTTGGGTTTTTCCAGTAAATTAAATTTAATCCAAAAATAAACTTAATAAACCCATATTTGTTTTTTTTAAACACCTCAGAAGACATCTGCGATTGGCCAAAGGACAATTCAGTTTTCAACATTGACTTTCTGATTCAGGGGTCGCACAGATTAATTTAAAACCCATCTGGTTCACAAATGTCCTTCAGGGAAGGAAATCTGCCGTCCTTGCCTGGTCTGGCCTACATGTGACTCCAGAGCCACAGCAATGTGGTTGACTCTCATCCGCCTTCTCAAATGACATAGTAAGCAACTCAGTTCAAGGACCACTAGGGATGGACAATAAATGCTGGCCAGCCAGCAATGCTCCACGAACAAATAAAAAAAACACTGATTTGTCAACTCTTATATCTCCATGACCTCATTCTGCACCGTAGAAATCAAAATGTAGAAATTGTAGATTGTTAGGTTTGTCTATTTCTCACCTGTATTCACTACAAAGTGTTGTGAATGAAGCCCAGTCCATCGCTCAAACCAGTCTCCCATCCATTAACTCTGTCTACACTTCCCGCTGCCTTGGAAAAACAGCCAGCATAATTAAGGACCCCACACCTTGGACATTTTCTCTTCCACCTTCTTTCTTCAGGAAAAAGATACAAAAGTCTGAGGTCACGTACCAACCGACTCAAGAACAGCTTCTTCCCTGCTGCTGTTAGACTTTTGAATGGACTCATCTCGCACTAAGTTGATCTTTCTCTATACCCTAGTTATGACTGTAACACTACATTCTGCGCTCTCTCATTTCCTTCTCTATGAACGGTATGCTTTAGAACATAGAACATAGAAAAACTACAGCAAAAAATAGGCCGTTGGGCCCCACAAGTTGTGCCGAACATATCCCTACCTTCTAGGCCTACCTATAACCCTCCACCCTATTAAGTCCCATGTACTCATCCAGGAGTCTCTTAAAAGACCCTATTGAGTTTGCCTCCACCACCACTGACGGCAGCCGATTCCACTCGCCCACCAACCTCTGTGTGAAAAACTTCCCACTAACATTTCCCCTGTACCTACCCCCCAGCACATTAAACCTGTGTCCTCTCGTAGCAGCCATTTCCCTGGGAAAAAGCCTCTGAGAGTCCACCCGATCTATGCCTCTCAACATCTTATATACCTCTATTAGGTCTCCTCTCATCCTACGTCTCTCCAAGGAGAAAAGACCAGCTCCCTCAGCCTATCCTCATAAGGCATGCCACTCAATCCAGGCAACATCCTTGTAAATCTCCTCTGCACCCTTTCAATCTTTTCCACATCCTTCCTGTAATGAGGCGACCAGAACTGAGCACAGTACTCCAAGTGGAGTCTGACGAGGATCTTATATAGCTGCATCATTATCCCCGGACTCCTAAACTCAATCCCTCGACTGATAAAGGCCAGCACACCATACGCCTTCTTAACCAACTCCTCCACCTGCGGGGCCGATTTTAGAGTCCTATGGACCTGGACCCCAAGGTTCTTCTGATCCTCTACAGTACTAAGAGTCTTTCCCTTTATATTGTACTCCTTCATCCCATTTGACCTGCCAAAATGGACCACGACGCATTTGTCTGGGTTGAAGTCCATCTGCCACTTCTCCGCTCAGTCTTGCATCCTATCTATGTCCCTACAACCCCACCAACCTATGTGTCATCAGCAAACTTACCAACCCATCCCTCCACTTCCTCATCCAGGTCATTTATGAAAATGACAAACAGCAAGGGTCCCAGAACAGATCCCTGGGGCACACCACTGGTGACCAACCTCCATTTAGAAAAAGACCCATCTATACCCACTCTCTGCCTCCTTTGGCAAGCCAGTTCTGGATCCACTGGGCAGCAGACCCTTGGATCCCATGCCCTCTCACTTTTTCTAGAAGCCTTGCATGGGGGACCTTATCGAACGCCTTGCTAAAATCCATATAAATCACATCGACCGCTTTCCCTTCGTCAATGTGTTTAGTCACATTTTTGAAGAACTCCACCAAGCTCGTAAGGCACGATCTGCCTTTGACAAAGCCATGCTGAGTATTCTTGAGCATACTAAACCTCTCTAAATGCTCATAAATCCTGTCCCTCAGGATCTTCTCCATCAGCTTACCAACCACTGAGGTTAGACTCACCGGTCGGTAATTTCCTGGGCTATCCCTATTCCCCTTCTTGAAAATAGGAACCACATCCGCAATCCTCCAATCCTCCGGCACCTCTCCCGTCTCCATCGACGACGCAAAGATCATCGCCAGAGGCTCTGCAATCTCTTCCCTCGCCTCCCTCAGTAACCTGGGGTACATCCCATCCGGACCCGGCGACTTATCTATCTTGATACCATTCAAAGATTTCCAGCACAACCTCTTTGTTAAAGTCCACATACTCAATCTTTTCAGTCCACCACAAACCCGCAGTACATCCACCCAGGTCCTTCTCCTCTGTGAAAACCGAGGCAAAATACTCATTAAGCACCTCTGCCATTTCTACTGGTTCCGTACGGATTTTCCCGCCTTCACCTTTTATAGGCCCTATTCCTTCACGTCTCATCCTTTTACTCTTCACATATTTATATATAACGCGCAAGAAACAATACTTTTCACGGCATACTAATACATGTGATAATAATAAATCAAACCAAATCAAAATCAGGATGTCAGTTCAGAAATACTGCAGTTGAACACAGAGCAAGAGTTGCATTCCAAACCTGACATTTAAGTAATCAGAAATAATTTAGTGTGTCTGAAAATGATTACATGCCAATTATACTTCCTCCAGAATATAGTACCTTGGCAGATAATTGATGTGCAACAAAATGGACTTTCTGGAGTGATAACTAAAGGCTCAGAACCATCTGTGTTGCCCTGCTTTGAAACATTTCCAATGCCTTCATTTTTCATTTGACACAGCTGGATATGATACTTCACAAATGAATCATCAATGTTGCATTAAACATCAATTCCTTTGAGTCATATACTGTAAATCCATCTCCAAGCCACAACCATCCATTGGCCTTGGGAAGTACCAGAATATGCTGCAATAAAGCGGCACGGTAGCACAGTGGTTAGCACTGCTGCTTCACAGCTCCAGGGACCTGGGTTCAATTCCCGGCTTGGGTCACTGCCTGTGTGGAGTTTGCACATTCTCCTCGTGTCTGTGTGGGTTTCGTCCGGGTGCTCCGGTTTCCTCCCACAGACCAAAGATGTGCAGGTTAGGTTGATTGGCCATGCTAAAATTGCCCTTAGTGTCCTGAGATGCGTAGGTTAGAGGGATTAGTGGGTAAATATGTAGGAATATGGGGGTAGGGCCTGGGTGGGATTGTGGTCGGTGCAGACTCGATGGGCTGAATGGCCTCTTTCTGTGCTGTAGGGTTTCTATGATTAAAGGTTTTGCTATTTTCATCAACCACCACATCTTGGAAACATCCTCTTGCTTGTCTTGATTTTATAATATGCCCTTCAAACGGTCACAATTAATGCCAGTGTGTAATTGTTTCTTTAATTTATATTTCAAATGAAAAAGACTGTCGATTTTTTCGAATTGCATCTATTTCTCCAGAAGATTCTGTCCACTTGCACAATTTAGTATCACCTGTAAACACAGATGTTCAAGTTATAACACGAAATAAGTTATTAATATTATGGATATTAAGCGACCCACAACAGTCCCTGGAGAACCCAGCTGTGCAAATAAAATGATTGCGATTGATAACTACCCTCTGTTTCATTATATCGAGGTCATTAATTAACCAGAACAAAGAAAATTACAAAACACGAACAGGCCCTTCAGCCCTCCAAACCTGCACCGACCTTGCTGCCCGACAGAACTAAAATCCCCTACCCTTCCGGGGACCATATCCCTCTATTCCCATCCTATTCATGTATTTGTCAAGATGCCCCTTAAAAGTCACTACCGTATCCGCTTCCACTACTTCCCCTGGCAACGAATTCCAGGCACCCACTACTCTCTGTGTAAAAAATCTGCCTCGTACATCTCCTTTAAACCTTGCCCCTCGCACCTTAAACCTATGCCCCCTAGTAATTGACTCTTCCACCCTGGGAAAAAGCTTTGGAGAGGGTGCAGAGGAGGTTTACCAGGATGTTGCCTGGTATGGAGGGGAGATCCTATGAGGAGAGGCTGAGGGATTTGGGATTGTTTTCGCTGGAAAGGCGGCGGCTAAGAGGGGATCTTATTGAAACATATAAGATGATTAGAGGTTTAGATAGGGTGGATAGTGATAGCCTTTTTCCTCTGATGGAGAAATCCAGCACGAGGGGGCATGGCTTTAAATTGAGGGGGGGTAGTTATAGAACCGATGTCAGGGGTAGGTTCTTTACCCAGAGGGTGGTGAGGGATTGGAATGCCCTGCCAGCATCAGTTGTAAATGCGCCTAGTTTGGGGGCGTTTAAGAGATCCGTAGATAGGTTCATGGACGAAAAGAAATTGGTTTAGGTTGGAGGGTCACAGTTTTTTTTTTAACTGGTCGGTGCAACATCGTGGGCCGAAGGGCCTGTTCTGCGCTGTAATGTTCTATGTCTATGTTCTGACTATCCACTCTATCCATGCCTCTCATAATCTTGTAGACTTCTATCAGGTCTCCCCTCAACCTCCATCGTTCCAGTGAGAACAAACCAAGTTTCTCCAACATCTCCTCATAGCTAATGCCCTCCATACCAGGCAACATCCTGATGAATCTTTTCTGTACCCTCTGCAAAGCCTCCACATCCTTCTGGTAGTGTGGCGACCAGAATTGAACACTATATTCCAAATGCGGCCTAACTAAGGTTCTATAAAGCTGCAACATGACTTGCCAATTTTTAAACTCAATGCCCCGGCTGATGAAGGCAAGCATGCCTTATGCCTTCTTGACTCCCTTCTCCACCTGCGTTGCCACTTTCAGTGACCTGTGTACCTGTACACCCAGATCCCTCTGCCTATCATTACTCTTATGGGTTCTGCCATTTACTGTAAATTTCCTATCTGTATTAGACCTTCCAAAATGCATTACCTCACATTTGTCCAGATTAAACTCCATCTGCCATCTCTCCGCCCAATGTTCCAACCGATCTATATCCTGCTGTATCCTCTGACAGCCCTCATCCCAGTTTATAACTTCATCCTTCAGCCTGTAGCCCTTCACATTGTCACTTTTACACTGCTTGCTTTAAGAAAAACAGACAACTCAAACATATTCTACCCATTCATTTCAAAATATAACAATTTTCAATATATTAATACGCTCTGTCTTACCACTTTCTGAAATGTCCATTCATAATGTTATATTCTATCTTTTTAAATGCTTTCACAGGACATGGGCGTCTCTGGCTAGGCCAGCATTTTTATTACCCATCCCTAATTGCCCTTTGGAAGGTGGTGGTGAGCTGCCTTCTTGAATCGCTGCATTCCATGTGGTGTGGGTACACCCACAGTGCTGTTAGGAAGGGAGCTCCAGAACTTTGACCCAGTGACAGTGAAGGAATGGCGAGGGAGTTCCAAGTCAGGATGGTGTGTGCCTTGGAGGGGAACTTGCATGTCTGCTGCCCTTGTCCATCTAACTGATAGATGTCGTGGGCTGGAATGTGATGTTGAGGTAGCCTTAGTGATTTATTGCAATGCATCTTGTAGGTGGTACACACTGCTGTGAGTTGGTGGTGAAGGGAATGAATGTTTGTGGATGGGGTGCTAATCATATGGGCTGCTGTCCCCTGGATGGTGTTGAGCTTCTTGAGTGTTGTTGGAGCTGAACTCATCCAGGCAAGTGGGGAGCATTCCATCACACTCCTGACTTGTGTCTTGTAGATAATGAACAAGCTTTGAAAGTCAGGAGGTGAGTTACTCACTGCAGACCTCCCAACCTCTGGTCTGCTCTTGTAGCCACAGTATTTATATGGCTAACCCAGTTCAGTTACTGGTCAATGATAACCCTCAGGATATTGATACTGGGGGAGTCAGTGATGTTAATGGAAGATCATTGGTGATGTAGTTGAAGATGGTTGGATCTGGGTGGTAATCAGCAGGAGGTTTCCTGGCCCATGTTTGACCTGATGCCATGACACCTCATGTGGTCCAGGGCTGATGTTGAGACCTCACAGGGAATCTCCCTCCTGACTGTTTACCACTGTGGAACCACCTCAGTGGTAAACCAGCCTGTCCTGCATTAGGACAGGACATATCCAGGGCTTTTGATGGTAGTGTCAGGGCCATTGTCTCGGAGGTATGATTCCATGAGTATGACTGCGTTAGACAATGGGATAACTCTCCCAGTTTTGGCATAAGGCCCCAGACATTGGTAAGGAGAACTTTGCAAGGTCAACAGAGCTGGATTTGTCATTGTCATTTCTTGTTCCTGGGTCAATGCTGGGTGGTCTATCTGGTTTAATTCCTTTCTGTAGACGTTGTAGAGGTTTAATACAATTGAGTGTCTCGCTCAGCTATTTCAGAGGGCATTTAACAGTCAATCACATTGTGTGGGTCTAGTCACATGTAGGCAAGGCCAGGTAAGAATGGTAGATTTCTTTCTCTAAAGGACATTTGTAACCCAGTTGGGTTTTTACACCAATCACCAATGGTTTCATGATCACTATTACCAAGACAGGCTATTTAATTCCAGATTTATTTTCTGAATTTAAATTCCACCAGCTGCCATGGTAGGATTCAAACCCGTGCCCCCATAGCATGAACCGGGGTCCTGGGATTGTGAGTCCAGTGACAATATCAGCACTCCACTGCCTCCCCTGTCGAATTGATTTGGACACATGCTGGCTTGCATTTTATACTTTGAGAAATTAAAATTGTGTTTTGCTTTAGAGTAGATTTTTCTTGGACCAAAATTTGCTCAAGATGTGCATTTTCTATCATGCAGCATTCGACTTTGATCTGCAGGTTCAATCTTCAGAGGAACTTGCTGGAAGTGCAAGTTGAAAGAGACATAAAACATTCGAATGATGGCACCAATCATCGATCAGTAAGTCATAACCCTCAATTCAGTTAGAAAATGGCACGAAGCGGTGAGTGAATTTTATCCTTTCAAAATATGAAGTTTAAAATATTCCTCCGTTGTAAAAAACTAAAATAAAACTGTAAAAGAATAGATTTGATTAATAATTTGTACAAAGCTGTGGACAGTTATTCACAGTCTAATTCCTTCTTAATAAAACCAAAGATGTCTCAAGAGTAGTTCGATGAGATGCGAGAATAAATCTTGGAAGGTGAAAGATTTTGTCAGAATATTTGTGTGGAGCAAAGTGCCGATGGAACTCGCCTCAGATGTGACAGTCCCATGGAGAGCATTCCAGCCTTGGGACAAAATAATGAGCTAACCAGATCTGTGAAGACTTTCCCAATTGGATATTTTAAAATATTGGTTCTTTTCAGATACCATTAATTTCTGATTCTCTGATAGGAAGGAGCTGCACCCTGCTATCCTGCACCCTTCAATGTTCATAGAATCATAGAAACCCTACAGCACAGAAAGAGGCCATTCGGCCCATCGAGTCTGCACCGACCACAATCCCACCCAGGCCCTACCCCCATATCCCAACATATTTACCCACTAATCCCTCTAACTTACGCATCTCAGGACACTAAGGGCAATTTTAGCATGGCCAATCAACCTAACCCGCACATCTTTGGACTGTGGGAGGAAACCGGAGCACCCGGAGAAAACCCACGTAGACACGAGGAGAATGTGCAACTCCACACAGACAGTGACCCAAGCCGGGAATCAAACCCAGGTCCCTGGAGCTGTGAAGCAGCAGTGCTAACCACTGTGCTACCGTGCCGCCCCACGTACCGTTCACGTCTCAATCCATGTCCTCCTGCAGCCATGTCTTCATAATAGTTATCAAATCTTATTTATTTGTGTGCGCTTTGATTTGTTTTGAGTGCAGCATGTTTTATCCTTTTATCTTTTTATAACCTCTAGTTTTTTTCAGCGAGATGACCTTACCTGATGACCTTCCAGACCTCATACCCTTTGCAGTTCATAGAATCCTAACAGTGCAGAAGGAGGCTATAGCTGGGGCTATACTCTTTGGAATTCAGAAGAATGAGGGGAGATCTTATGGAAACATATAAGATTATGAAGGGAATAGATAAGATAGAAGCAGGGAAGTTGTTTTCACTGGCAGGTGAAACTAGAACTAGGGGGCATAGCCTCAAAATAAGGGGGAGTAGATTTAGGACTGAGTTGAGGAGGAACTTCTTCACACAAAGGGTTGTGAATCTGTGGAATTCCCTGCCCAGTGAAGCAGTTGAGGCTACCTCATTGAATGTTTTTAAGGCAAGGATAGATACATTTTTGAACAGTAAAGGAATTAAGGGTTATGCTGAGTGGGCGGGTAAGCTGAGTCCACGAAAAGATAAGCCATGATCTTATTGAATGGTGGAACAGGCTCGAGGGGCCAGATGGCCTACTCCTACTCTTAGTTCTTATGTTGCCCCAACAAGCCTGCACTGACAACAATCCCACCCAGGCTCTATACCCGTAACTCCACGTATTCACGCTGCCAATCCTCCTGAAACCAAATGGCCAACCAACCAAACCCGCACATCTTTGGAGTGTGGGAGTAAACCGGAGCACCCAGAGGAAACCCACACAGACACGGAGAGTACGTGCAAACTCCACACAGACAGTCACCCAAGGCCAGAATTGAACCCCGGTCCCTGGCGCTGTGAGGCAGCAGTGCTAACCACTGTGCCACCGAGTTGAACAATCCTCTCTTCCTTCCAGACTGAAGTGTAGCCAATCACCCACAATTTGGCCTCCACCCCGTATTTTGACTTGGGTTAGTGACAAGATTCATATAATGATTTTTTTCCCTTCAATCACAAGTCCTGTCTCACAATGAATATTTCGCTTGGATTCAACCTGCGCCCCCAGAAACCAGGGTTCTGTGCCTCCTCATGGTGATACGACACAGCTGCTTGCAGACAATGCAAATGTAAGCACCATGAGCTGTTTCCACAATCTGTTCTCGTGGACCTGGATGACATCCTGCCTTACCACACGCACATTCTCAGCTCCACGTGCACCTTCAGGAGTATGACTTCTTTGATCCAATATTCCCAGTTCCGACGGCAAGGTTAGACCTGTACAACTTCCATAATTTAACAGCCAGCTTCACAATATTCCACAGATAAACGTGTTGAGTTGTAATGAAAATTTAATGACTTTGAAGTCTTTGCTTGGTCTGAAGATGTGGGGGTCAGTGTGGAGTAATATACCCATCATTTCTTGGGAAGAAGTCAAATGGGTTGATTTATTGTGGCATTTGTCAAGGTTGGATGCTACAGTTAGCTGCAGACTTCAATCATGTCAGATGTTGACTCAGCCTTACTCAGAATGTCTCAGTGGAAACACATCTTTGTAACAGATCTAATCAATACCTTTTAGCAAATTCCAGCAGCACAATCTTCCATGAAGTAGTGTGGAATGCTCACATTCTACAAAGCTGTTTGTGTATATATTCAATCTGCCTTGGACATGCCTGGATCTGAAATGACCCTTGAAGAACTTCCTTGCTTTGTCCTTGGTGATCTTCCAGCGGAGGGCATAATCATCAAACTTGCAAATGGCCTCCACTCTGATAGAAACAGACTTGAAGAATTTCTTTCACAACTGTCAATGTGTGCTACCCTGGCTGTTATGCAGACTGTTAGGAGAAGCTGCTTCAGGAACACTGCATTGCCATCAAATTCGGGAGATTGAAGAACCCCCACAAGTGCAATGAATAATAATGAAGGTAGTACAGCAATTGGAGAATGACCTATATCAGAGCCACATGGAGGCCCAATTGCACCTTTGGCCCTGTCCATCGCCACTGCACGACTCAAAAACTCACATCTTCATTCTGATGGCCTTTTTGTGAGAGAATCATGGACACGGAGAAAACAGATTCCTCTTTCCAATGACAGGGCGAATGGGAGTCAACAGTGGTTTTGTCAGGTCAATCGCCACCACTGTCAGAAGTTCAAGCCTCCCTGAGGTCCGCGGGCCGGTCAATGCTATTTGGTTATCTGTCGATGACAACATTCGCACAGTCACCACTCCCAGCAACGTCGCACAACTTATCGAGTCAAGAAATCTGAATGGTCCTTTCCTTAAGTACTGGCTCTGTGCTCTGTGCCACTTTCAGCTGTGTTTCTATTACCCATGCTCCTGTGAACACTGGCATACTGCTGGCAGAGCTAGCTACATCATCCAGAATGTGAGCAGTATCAGCTACTGGGAGAACCACACACGTACTGATGGTGGATCCCACTGTCCTGTCTCAATCTCTGCCTTCAGCTTGAATCCCTGAGCTGGTACCTTCTTATTACAGAAACTAATATACTTCCAATCGTACAGATCAAGTTAATGGTTTCTAGAATCATGGTCCTGCCATTCTGGTGAAATATTGATATCACATTAGCCCCGGATAGATGTTCTGCCACCACCTGTAAATACTGACATGTTTTTATAATTTCATCATGAGATAGTCACGTCCTATTGGCAATGTCTAACGCTGCTCTGGTGTTTGATATTATTAATTGAGTTTACATACAAAGCATGTTGGATGTGGTTGTAAATTTCTGTTTTTAAAAATGACAGATCAATTACCCAGTGCCTGTGATATATTCTCAATCCTGAATCATGTTAAGATAGTGCTGCCGTCAGCAAGCTTGTTTCAATGCTTCACAGGGCTGAAGGTCCCCAAAAGCACTTCACAGTGTTATGGTTCAGATCAGAAACTCCACAGTGTTTTATGGAGCACACCTGGATCATGAGTTTTACACCTTGAATTTGGCGAGGATAAGCATGATATGTTTCACCTCAGGTATGATTCAAATAACACACCAGGGAACTTTTATTAAATAAAGTGTACTTAAGAATTCAGTTAACACATCTGGAAAGAAAATTAGCAATAACTTATCAATTATAATCAAAATAAAGACAACCACAATAATGTATAACCCTTAACAAATACATCTAAGATGTTCCAATCAAAGCCAAGCTTCCTTTGGACAAAACCCTTTAAACAAGTTCGACATAGCAAAGACTACTGCTCACGTGATGCTGGATTGAATACTTTGGATGAATTCTGCAGTTCTCTTAATAGACTCAGAACAGTCAGAAGTCAGAACTGCTTCCCAGACCAGGAAGACTCTCCGGTCAAGACACCAACAGCAGATTTTCTACTGCAGGAAGGCAAGAAGCCTTGATTTCAGCTAATCAGCAGAACTTCCAAAACTCAGGGAGAGAGAGAGAGACACTGCTTTCAGTCTGATGCCCACTCCCTTCTAAACACTGCTGCCCCAGCCCAAAAAAACCCTCTAATTCTCTAGGAGAGGAAAAAAAACCTGACCAGAACCCATGACCCTCCTCCCAACAATGTAGGGTCATAAAACCAATCCCAGAGTAAACATAAACAACTCCCATTGAAACCATTTAAGGAGCAATAAAATGACTCATTGTGGTCAGCCCGACAACCATGACATCAGCTAAGGCTGTGAGCTGAGAAACAGTGAAGCTGTCAGAGCTGCAGAGATCATGATTTAAAAAAATACTTTCTTAAAGGTAGACTAATGTCACACCAGTGACATCAATGTCCTCTTGCTGTGATGGACAAAAGTTCCTTTGTTTGCTTTCAGCTATGACATGTGGCAAAATGTTATAGCCGCAAGTTTTATTTTAAGTCTCTCTAAATCTGCTGGCGATAAACATCTGCTTTTGTGGCATCATAATTCTATCGGTAGCTGCAGCACATTTAAAAGATTTATGTTTGCTGTGGCATCCTGTTCTTTTTCTGTAAACTGAAATGAGGTTGTAGCACGACCCGAATACAGATTGCATCATCTCCATGACATGTTAACGGATGAAGCATGTGACGTGGATCAGATTGGTTGAATATATTTACCTCGATTTTTTGTCCCAAACAATTCGCCCACATCAAAGATGATTTACTTTGGAAAATAATCAGATGTGCATTTGTTTAAAAGCAAAATACTGCAGATGCTGGAAACCAGAAATAGAAACAAAATGCTGGAAAGATTCAACAGGTCAGGCAGCATCTGCGGAGAGAGAAACAGAGTTCATGTTTCGAATCCGTATGACTCTTCTTCAGAGATCAGAGTTGAAAAGTTAACTCTTGCATTGCGTCTGGCACGGATCGAGTTGGAGCGGAGCAGATTCGGGGAATCGCAGGTGAGGGATCTAGCATGTTCAGTGCCGGTGTGAAAACCTGTTGGCATATGCCCAGCTACTGCCCCCGAATGTAATCTAGCTCCCAGCCTGTAAGGACGGAAATCACATTTGCTTAGTCCATTCAAGGCCAAATCTTCCCTGCTCCAGGGATCCTCTAACACTTGGGCGCAACGGGAATCTGGCGAGAAGCGATACTAGTCTCCACAAATGGAGAGCAGGCATGATGACCATGTCGGGGGTTGGGGGAGGCGGAGGGGATGCAGAGGCCTTTGAAGCCATGGGTGGTCAGGGATATGCCTGGGAAGTGCCCACCTGGCAGTGTCAGTCTGGCAATGCCCACCTGTCACCCTATCAGGTGAGCTCTCACAGGTGGAACTGCCAGGGTGCCAGAAGAATTGCCGAGGGAGTGGACCCTGAGGGTGCTGGGGCACTCAGGGGGCTATGAAGGGCAGTGCATGAAGGGGGGCGGTCAAGGGGGGAGGGGCATGAAGGGGGTCATGACGGGATGTTCATGAAGGGGGACCCATTGGGAAGGCCCCAAGTTCTGATGTGACAATCTTTCTTGTGGAGGGTGTTTGGGGAAACATCCTTGTCTTGTTCGAGGTTAATACTGGAAAATAATATAATATAAAGAGCAGAATAGAATAGATATGGCACATAGAAATCATAGAAAGAAATCATAGAAACCCTACAGTGCAGAAGGAGGCCATTCGGCCCATCGAGTCTGCACCGACCACAATCCCACCCCACATATTTACCCGCTAATCCCTCTAACCTACGCATCCCAGGACTCTAAGGGGCAATTTTTAACTTGGCCAATCAACCTAACCCGCACATCTTTGGACTGTGGGAGGAAACCGGAGCACCCGGAGGAAACCCACGCAGACACGAGGAGAATGTGCAAACTCCACACAGACAGTGACCCGAGCCGGGAATCGAACCCGGGACCCTGGAGCTGTGAAGCAGCAGTGCTAACCACTGTGCTACCGTGCCGCCCTAGTCTGGGCGGCACAGTAGAGGCCATTCGGCCCATTGAGTTTGCATTGACCCTCCGAAAGATCCCCCTACCTAGGCCCAATCCCTTGCCCTAATCCCATAACCCTACACATTGATAATGGCCAATCCACGTAACCTGCACATCTTTAGAGTGTGGGAGGAAACTGGAGCACCTGGAGGAAACCCACGCAGACACGAAGAGAATGTGCAAACTCCACAGACGGTGACCCAAGTTGGAAATTAAACTCGGGTCCCCGACGCTGTGAGGCAGCAGTGCCAACCATTGTGCCACTGTGCCCCCGAGAATCAAACCCGGGTCCCTGGCGCTGTGAGGCAGCAGTGCCAACCACTGTGCCACCCTGCTACCCTCATGGCTTATGATTTAGGTTAGTAAGAGAAAACAGAGAATAGAAATAAACCATCATTTTTAGGATGGCGGAATTCAGCTGATCAGATACAGAAAGCCCAGTGACTGGCATCAGTGATTTACAATCTATATCAAAGACTTAAATGAGGAGATTGAGCGTCACGGATCCAAGTTTACTGATGATGGAAAGTTAGGCAGGAAGGTTCACCCTGAGGAGGATACAGAGGAACACAAACTGGTTTAGTGCATGGGCAACAACATGGCAGATCGAGTACAATGTGAAGAAATGTTAAGTTATCCACTTTGGTTGGAGAAAGTGCCTGTGTACATAAATTGCAGGAAGTGAACATGCAGTTACAGTAAACAGCTCGGTAAACAAATGGAAAACTAACCAAAGGTACATTGACCTGAGGAATTCCTGGTCTCGGGCCGTAAATGGCCAAAACATCCCACCTGCTGTGTTGGCCTTGATTACAAAGGCATTGGAGTATCGGAGTTTGGAAGAATGAAAGTTGATCTTGCTGAAAAATATCAAATTCTTAAAGGGCTTGTTGTGACCTTCAGGGAGATCATTCACTTTTATAAAGAAAATTCAAGTTTCCAGTTATTATCTGCAGGAATTACACCACATGGATTGAAACAAAGGAAGGAATTTGCTCTCCCCAAAACCGGAAAATCCTGCCCGAGGTCAAAGGACGCTTTGCGTGTTCCACCCCCCACCCGCTATGATTCATGTGACGGTCGGGATGGGAAAACTCCCCCTAAAATCTTTGCAACACAATAATTAAACAAAGTAAATATCACTAACCTGATATCATGTTTTGTCAAACCTTATTATTTAAACATGAATTTTTTTAACAGACCTCTTCTTTTCATAATCGGGTTGATGTTGGAACGTTCTCCATGGCTCAGAAGTCTAGAATAGTGGTCTACAGTCCAAGAATAAGGGACGGAATTTTATGGAGGTTGAGGGGCGACCTAATAGAAGTTTATAAAATTATGAAGGGCATAGATAGGGTGAACTGTTGGAAGCTTTTTCCCAGGTCAGAAATGACAAACACAAGGGGTCACAACTTCAAGGTGAGGGGGGCAAGGTTCAATACAGATATGCGGGGGACGTATTTTACACAGAGGGTGGTGGGGGCCTGGAATGCACTACCAAGCAAGGTGGTTGAGGCAAACACGCTAGGATCATTTAAGACTTATCTAGATAGCCACATGAACAGACTGGGAATAGAGGGATACAGCCAGATGGTCTAGTTAGGAACACATGATCGGTGCAGGCTTGGAGGGCCGAAGGGCCTGTTCCTGTGCTGTATTGTTCTTTGTTCCCGCTGGCAGGATTTTCTGGTCTGCTGGAGTTTTGAAGGTCTCGCTACATTTTTCCGGCCTCGCTTTCACCACGTTGGGGGCACAAAATTCCCTCCAAAGGGTCAGCAATGATGAAAAATTCCTTCACTCAAGAGGTTGTGAATCTTTGGAATTCTCTGCTCGAGGGGGCGGTGGATGTTCAGTCATTGAGTATTTTCAAGACATGGAGAAACCATTTTTTGGGAAACTCAGAAGTAAGACTTTTATTCATTCGTGGGACATGGGCGTCGCTGGCTGGCCAAGATTTATTGCCCAGCACTAATTGTCCTTGTTCAGAGGGCAATTGAGAGTCAACCACATTGCTGTGGCTCTGGAGTCACATGTAGGCCAGACCAGGGAAGGACGGCAGATTTCCTTCCCTAATGGACATTAGTGAAACTGTCGTGATTACTATAGGAATGATGGAGTTGAGGTAAGAACATAAGAACTAGGAGCAGGAGGCGGCCATCTGGCCCCTCGAGCCTGCTCCGCCCTTCAATAAGATCATGGCTGATCTTTTTGTGGACTCAGCTCCACTTACCCGCCCGCTCTCCATAAACCTTAATTCCTTCTCACCATAACCCTTAATTCCTTAAGGATTAAGGTAAGAGATCAGACAATGATTTCATTATCTGGTGCAGCAGGCTTTAAGTGTCGAACGGCCAACTCTTGCTCCTCTTTCTCATATTTCAATGGACGGAGTAAAAAGTGACAACTGGAAGAAAAAAATCCAGCTATGTTCATACAGCTTTACAGGGTAAATTCTTCAACGGTGTCAAGGAGCATTGAATTGTTTTATTTCACTGTAGACAGTGGCTATGCCATTTCCAATAATTATACAGCGAGGAGATGAACCTTCCTTCTTGAAAAAAATACATATTAGTCGTTACATGCTCATTAAACAAGTCAGAGTGTTTGCATATTCATGAGGCAACACCACAGGGTGAAATGGATCCAAGAATTACTGAATGAGGTGGAAACAGGTAGAGTTCGGCTGAAATTTCTCACGCTCCATTAAAAACGGAAGTAATTCCAAAAGATCAAGCAACAGCTTGTGCTGTTTCAATTTTCTCAAGAAATAGTGAGAAGCATCCTCCCAGGAATAATGGGCCTGTGTTAGCATGCTAAAGATATTAAGATCTGCTCTAAAGGAAGAAAATGACGTCCACATAGTAAAAATAACACGGCTAATGACAACTCAACCGCTGTAAGAAGGGCAGGTTGTACTTAACGGATTTGTTCGAACTCATTGAAGAATTAACAATTGGGCGAGCGTGGATAATGCGATGGTTCATTTCTGCACAAAATTTTCAGCAAGGCTTTGAAAACGCACTTCATAGAAGAATTGTGATTAAAGTAAAAATTCTTTGCATAAAGGCGATTGTGATCAATTTAATATTGAGTTTCACATGAATGGAAGTATTAAGGATGATAATATTCAATGATAGTCGTGTCAACTGGAAGCTTCGGCAGCAGCATATCTTGCGTAGACACCACTTCCACATCATATCGATAGAGATATTGAAAGTACAATTTATGAAGAATACTAAGTGTGTGTGGGAACAGGCCATCCAGAAAACAGATCCAAATCTCAATAAATCTGCATATGAATGACAAACGATTAATAATAATGGTGACTAAGAGGCATCGATATCGCTACAAAAAGAATGAAGCGTGATAGAAAATAAAGGCTTGTTAGATAACAATGCGTACATAGATAGTGGATTGGTAACGTCACTGGGCTTGTAACCCAGGCAGAATTTTACATTGCTTGGATAGGCAAATGTCGCACTCATACAGTGCTGACCTTTATCCAGCTACTAACACCTACTCTGGAGTAATATTTTGGGTGGGATTTTACAACCTCACTCATCCCGAAACTGCAAAATCCCGCTCAAGGTCAACAGACCTTCCCATTGTCCACCACTCGCACGCTTCGATTCCCGTGGCGGGCAGGGTGGTACAATTCCAACGTTTGTTTCATTACAACCAATATCATTCTCTGTGCCTTTTGCTCTATGCCTTCTTTGGTATTTAATTTCCTTCTGGCTTATCCCTGCCCTCTCTTAGTCACACTTCTACCTTTCTTCAGTTCTGAAGAAGAGTACAGATGGAGCATAATGTGGGAAAATGTGAACTCATCAGGAAGAATAGGAAAGCAGTATATCATTTAGATGGAGAGAGATTGCATAACATTGTGGTGAGAGGGATCTGGGTGTCCTGTTATATGAATCACACAAAGTTAGTCTGCAGATACTGCAAGTGATTGGAAAGACAAATGGAGTGTTGATGCAAGGGGAATGGGATCTAAAAGGAGTGAAGTTTTACTGCAGCAGTATGAGGCCTCGGTGAGATCACCTCTGGAATACTGACTATAACTTAGGTCTCCTTATTTGATAAAAAGACGTAGGGTGGGATTTTCCACCGCCGCCCCCTCCCGCACACCCACGGCGTGTTTTACAACGGTTGAGGTGGCCCGCCATTGGCTAGATCTTCCAGTCCTGCTGGTGTCAATGGGGCTTTGAGCGACATGTTGGCACAGTGGATAACACTGCTGCCTCACAGCAGCAAGGACCCAGGTTCAATTCCAACCTTGGGTATGTGTGGAGTTTGCACGTTCTCCCAGTGTCGGCATGAGTTTCCTCCAGGTGTTCCGGTTTCCTCCCACAGTCCAAAGACGTGCGGGTTAGGTGGATTGGCCATGGGAAATTGCCCCTCAGTGTCCCAAGATGTATAGGTGAGGGGGATTAGCAGGTTAAATACGTGGGAATATAGGGATAGGTGCTGGTGGGATGCTCTGTCAGAGCATCGATGCAGACTTGATGGGCTGAATGGCCTCCTTCTGCACTGTAGGGATTCTATGATTCTCGTTGTTCGCACTCTCCACCGCTGGGAAACCCTTGGCAGGGGCTTGCCATTGTTGGGACCGGATGATCCCGCTGATTGGAAAGGCCGAATTGCATTTGAAGCAGTTTAGAGAAATGTTGCTGAACCCATTCCTGGGATGAGGGGCTTGTCTTCCCAAGAAAGGTTGGTGACATTTGGCCTGCACCCATTGGAGTTTAGAAAAATGAGGTGATCTTGCTGAAACATGTAAATTCCTGAGGGGCTTTGATAGGTTAGATACCGGGGAGGGTTTTTCAACTTGTGGGAGAGGCTGAAATTGGGGAAATAATTTAAGAATTTGAGGTCTATCGGTTAAGATGGGGGTGAGGTTCTTCAAAATTGCAGCATCCCCACTCTAACTCACCTGAAAAGACAGCCAGTAGCTGGTCATGTCTGCAATCTGGCTGCAAACCTACATTTCATGGCTTCCTGCAGTTCATTGGTATGCCAACATGGTGTGTCAATAGACTGCATGACACTGTACTCTAATTGTTTATTTACTGTAAATTGCATTGCCTCCTGGAACTAACAGGATTAGAATTTAACTCGGCAGAATCTCTATCTGGATTAGGTTAGCATTTGCTAATGTGGTCACAGACCTTTGTAACTTAGCAACAACATCAAATGGATCTGCTTCAGTTCCATCCAAACATTAACCATTTATAATTACAAACATCCCACAATCCAAATGTTGAATTGTATTTTTGGCTCCAAGTCAGATGTTCTGACATGTGAAAACATTCAGAACCAGCAAAAAGATAAACACTGAAAACTCAGCAGGTCTGGCAGCATCTGTGGAGAGAGAAGCAGGTTTCAAATTAATGTTTCGAGTCCAATACGACTCTTCGGACATTGGGAAATGGGACTTAAGAACAGGAGGAGGCCATTCAGTCCCTCGAGCCTGTTCTGTCATTCAGTAAGGTAATGACTGACCCGTTTGTGGTCTCACCTCCACTTTGCTGTTTGCCCCCTCCCTCATGACTGTTTACTCATTTATCTATCCAAAATCTGTCCAACTCAGCCTTGAATGAATTCAGTGACATGCAGCCTGCCCTGCTGCCTGAGGAATTCCACAGCCCAATGACTCTCGGAGAGAAAACAAATTCTCCTCATCTCCATCATAATGCTAACACATCAGCACACTGCCTCGAGGCACAAATTTCCACAAAAAGCTGCCCACCTTGGCGGCACGGTGGTTAGAACTGCTGCCTCGCAGCGCCAGGGACCCAGGTTCAATTCCAGCCTTAGATGACTGTCTGTGCTGAGTTTGCACATTCTTCCCGTGTCTGTGTGGGTTTCCTCTGGGTGCTCCAGTCCAAAGATGTCTAGGTTAGGTGGATTAGCCAACAGTAAACGCACGGGGTTATGGGGATAGGGTGGGGGAGTGGGCCTGGGCAAAATGCTGTTTTGCCGAGACGGTGCAGGCTCGATGGGCTGAATGGCCTCCTTCTGCAGTATAGGGATTCTATGATTCTCCTTGTGTGCCCCCATCAGAGTGAATTTTTGGATATTTTCTGCCTCCGGCCAGTTGGTTTGCCAGCTCCGTCCACAGCATAAACCCGAAGTGGATTAAGGTGGGCAAAGGGGTTGGCAGGGCAATCAGCCCGAATTTGATGGTAGCCAATTCAGCCTGTTAAAGGCCTATTGAGGCCTAATTGCCTGAAGGTGGTAAGAATTTTTTTGATGGCCTTTTTAGGGGCGGGGTAGGGGAGGCAATACTGTAGGCAAGTTTTGAGGCGATGTCTGTGAGCCGCTGCACTTGCTGCCGCTGCTTTGAACCTCTTGGCAATTCTGAGGCCTGTGGGGAACATCCAGCCCTTCATTTATGAAGGGTTTCACAACACCAGGTTAAAGTCCAACAGGTTTATTTGGAATCACGAGCTTTCGGAGCACTGCCCCTTCATCATGATGAAGGAGCGACACTCCGAAAGCTTGTGCTACCAAATAAACCTGTTGGACTTTAACCTGGTGTTGTGACACTTCTTACTGTGTTTACCCCAGTCCAACGCCGGCATCACCACATCATGACTTCATTTATGAAGTTGAGTAAGGCATCAGATTCCACAAAGTGAAAGAAGATCAAATCCCAAGTATAATTGTAAAGATGCTTATTCAAGAGTTCAGGGAAAACACAATTGGTTTATTTCCAGGTTGGAATTATACCGAGCCTGCAACCTCGTGGCTGCAACCAACTCCCAAAGTGATCGCAGGAGCCTGCAATCACCATGGTGATCCCTCACCCTGCTCCCTGATTGGTTCCCTAGGTCATGTGACTCTTACACTACAGATTGATCCTTAAAGGGACAATCACCTCCCCCTCGAGCTCCCTTAACATAAATGTCAATGCTTAATTTACACCATCCAAAATAACTAAACATTTAGTACAGGAATTTCGTCAATTATAAATTAAGTCTTTCTGGACATTTCCGAATCCTTGTGGGACGTTGTATCTCCTCTGTCTGCAGCGCTTCCACAGAATTGCTGTCAGTTGAAACCACAATGACAGGTTCCTCTTCAGCATAGGCAGTTCAGCTCTATGTGTTTCCATGGAGACGCTGGGTGTGTCTGCCACAGGATGAGCAGGTACTTCAGTGCTAAACCGGTCGGCAACATTTCCCGATTGCAAAACAGGTTGCTGGGGCATCTCGCTTTTCCTCAAATGTTCTCAAACAAATCTTCCTTCTACATCCACTTGATAAGACAGAGATGCAGTTTGAGAGACAACCATTCTAGCCACTCAACTTCACCCACGACTAGAATTTCTCACATACACGGCTGCATCCACTGAAAACCACCCTGTTGACTGACATGAGTCGTGGTTTGTATTCTGACTGTTTGGGCTGGTCTCTATCCTCCCGGCAATTTTGGAATCATGAGGCTCAGTTTCATTCTGAGATGACAATTCCTCAATAACTCCGCTGGCGGGACTCCTGTTGTTGTGTGTGGAGTGGCCTGATAGCCAAGAAGGAATGACGAGCTTCTGGTCTCCAGGTCTTTACTATTGCATCTTGAGAACAGGTTTAAAAGTTTAGACGGCTCGCTCAGCTAGTCCGATGGACACTAAGTGGAAAGGTACAGTCCTGATGTGCTTTATACCATTGAGTGCAGTAAAGTTTAGAATCTCAGCACTTATGAATACTGATACACCAGCAGACACATGGCCATGATTCTCCCGAAGAAAATCGACATGCTTCTGCCAGTGGGTAAACCGGAGGGTTTCCCGTTTGCAGCAGTGCTGCTGAGTATGAGATTCAACCACTTTTAAAGGAAGAAAACTATCCCCAAGTGACTCACGCTGGGTCAAACGTGCAGGCATCCGAGGCTCCCGAATTGGTGATCAGCTGTTTAGCTGACATTATGCAACACTTGCTTCTCTCGGGATTTTCCGGCCGCGCTCGCTTGCAATCTGTGTATTGTGTCCTTTCCTCTGTGGAGGAGTCAAATAGATCAATCCATCCAACAGAGGCCTTGCCATTCCCTAAATGGCATTTGTCATACAGGTTGGGAGGGGTGGGGAGTGGGGGAGTGAGGGGGGGAGTGAGGGGGGGAGTGGGGGGGGGGAAGGGGGGGAGTGGGGGGGGAAGGGAGGGAGTGGGGGGGGGAAGGGGGGGAGTGGGGGGGGGAGGGAGGGAGTGTCCCAAAAAGATGAAATGCAACAGTTTCCAGGGTGAGGCACCCTTTGCCACAACAAGATACGGCCTTCAGTCAAGATGAGTGAAAGACAGATTTCACAAAGTTCGTTAGTCCATGGAGTGATCAATGATTGAGGTCAGTGTGAGCTTAATCAAATTCTCTGTGCTAATCAATACGTTTAGACGTGTCAGATAGAAAGGATATTTATTTTTAATTGATGCATCTTTTTAAAATTTTCTGGATGCAATAAGTCAGATACAAGAACATTGCAAAAAGGAACAATAAAAACCAGATTGGATATTGTGGTTATAAATTGTTCTCTATCTTTCTCTCTCCAAAGTGTCTTGTACTTTGTGATGTGTGGTCATTCTTTCCATGTCAGAATATTACATTGGGAAATTTTCCATTCTCAGTTTGTATCTATTGCAATAATTATTTGAACATTAGTTTTCTTGATTATAATTAAAGGGGAAATACTCGAATGAAAACTTTATATCGCAAATCTAATGGTACCTTCATTAGATACACGCTCGCCAGGGGAATCAACACTACAGAACTAGAATTCCTCTCTTCAAAACATTTGTGGATTTATGGAGAGGTTCTCCCAGTCTTCCACTATTTGTGCTCAGGTTTCAGCATCCACAGGATTTTGCTTTTATCTTACTGCCACTATTCATTCTCTTTTATTGCGGTTCCTGTAATAAATTAGAAGTTATTATGACGCCAATGGCTAGCAGTTTTGGCTTTATTTAATTACATTTGCAATATATTATTATATTTAAACCATTATAGGTATTATTTCTGGTTGTATCACAGCTTGGTATGGCTCCTGCTCTGCCCAAGACCATAAGACACTACAAAAGTGAATGTAGCCCAATCCATCACGCAAACCAGCCTCCCATCCATTGACTCCATCTACACTTTCCGCTGCCTCGGAAAAGCAGCCAGCATAATTAAGGAGCCCACGCATCCTGGACATACTGTCTTCCACCTTCTCCCATAAAGGAAAAAAAGACAAAAGTCTGAGGTCATGTACCAACCCACTCAAGAACACCTTCTTCCCTGTTGCCATCACACTGTTGAGTGGACCTACTTCGCACAAAGTTGATCTTTCTCTACACCTTGGCTATGACTGTAACACCACATTCTGCACTCTCTCCTTTCCTTCTCTATGAACGGTATGCTTTGTCTGTATAGTGCGCAAGAAACAATACTTTTCAATGTATACAAACACATATGACAATAATAAATCAAATCAAAATTATAAGGAAGAAGGAACAATTGAGAACTTCATTACTCCCTTAGACAGAGACTTGGCCCATTTCTCAAGCCACTTGTTCATATACACTCGCCCACTTGCATGGTGCCATCTGTAGCTCTTGTACACTGGGAATGACCCAAACTCCCGAGGATATACACCAAAAGTGGACAGGAAAAATCCATCGAATCAAGGCACAGACCTTGAGCTTCCTTTATCTGCGTTTCGATCTTTGTGGAGGATTTTTCTCTTCTCGCAGTTGAGAACAGGGAACAGGGACAATAGCTTTTTACAATCACAAGGCTAGTTTTGAGGCTGCACTTGTTTGGAGTCAACTGACATTCTAAAAGTTGTGATTTTTATTTATTTCGAATTGCAGTTCTATCAAGAAGCTAAGTATTACTTACCCCCTACAGTGCACAAATCTGCCAAATACTTTTACCAGTCTACACTCAGACATTTCTGCTCTTCTCCTGAATATCGAGCAACTCAGTGATGCTGCCCTACATGGACACTAGTCTTAGCATTGTCAATGGCCTCTCACTGAAGTTAAAGAAAGGGGCAAATAAAGCCTCTCAGTTAAAGACATGGCTGCAGTGTAGACCTGGCAATGTCAGCCACTGAGAAGCAAGGCATCTAAATAATCTTAAGGTTGTTGACACAGTGGCATTCAGTCAGCGCGACTGGGTAGCTGAGAGATTGTGTGGAAGCTTGAATGCACACAGTGAACCTGGGCAGTGGAATATCAGAAGGAGGTTGAAATTCTGGAGGTGGATCCTTGGTGAAGGCATCCAAGAGAAAGCTCGTCTGAATCAAGATTTTAAAGTGTGTTCTTTGAGAGTGAAGTTTGGAAACCCTTGTGTGGAAGTCAGAGTTCCACTGAGACTAGTTGGTTCACAGTGTGACAAGCATCTGGGGGATTCATTGAGAAATCCACAGAAGTTGTTTTGAGTATCATCTGTCACTTGGTTTCAGAGTGTAATGTCTGACCACAGATTTGTTTACAGTGACTGCACTTGCTGAGAATATTATAATATAAAATAAAGTTTGTAACTTGTGTTATCCTTATCAATCTGTGTATATCGGAAAAGATATAGGTGTGTTGAGGGTGTATTGTATTGTGATTAATCTTTTCCAGTTTAATAAATGTTTTATGCTTTTGTTAAAAGTTAATCGATAGTCCTGTGACTTTTTTCATCCATGTCCCTGAACAAAAAATAGAAGTGAGGATCTGTCGAGCCGAATTCAACTCTGGGACTTGACTGTCCATCAGTCAGGATTATAACAGTTGGTGGAATATTGTCAGGGCCCATTGCCTTTGCAGTATCCAATGTCTTCAGCCATTTCTTGATATCGCGTGGAGTGAATCGAATAGGCTGAAGACTGACATCTGTGATGCTGGGGACCAGTGGAGGAGGCCGAGATGGATCATTCACTTGGCACTTTTGGCTGAAGTTTGCTGCGAATACTTCAGCCTTATCTTTTGCACTGATATGCTGGGCTCCTCCATCATTGAGGATGGAGATATTTGTAGAGCCTCCACCTCCAATGAATTGCTTAATTGTCCACCACCATTCACAGCTGGATATGGCAGGACTGCAGAGTTGAAAAGACAACAGCAACTCATATATTCTTCACACAATTTATTCATGTTACTGGGGGTGAAATTACAATTGATTGAATTGTAAAACAGGCATCAGTGTAAATCAGTCGCCTGGTTTACATGGCGGCCACATTTAGAATAAGCTACAAATTTGCTGTCAGCCATTTTGCGCTCCCATCCAATACCAATTTCAACTCATTTCTATCCCAGTGACTCCACCAGACTAAGATCTATCTTTGCAAACTAAAGTTTTGCTAAATTTAATAAGACAGGGTTTCAGAACTACAAATACAAAATCATAGGTCACTGCATTTGGAATTGTTAAGTTTATGTCTCTCTTTGTCTCACATTTAGCAGTGGGACAATGTGCTGTGTTGAAAATAGACCTGGACTAATGTCTACCACTTTTCTTTTGTTCTAATATGGTATATCAAAAGCCAAAATTAATAAAAAGAAGTTATTATTTAATTATATCAGTATTCTGATGTGAAATGGCTGCCACAATGCTTAAAAGGTTATAGGACTATCAAATCTGCATCTGTACGAGTTGGCAGTCCTGCCAAGTGGCAGCTTACTGGCAGTAAAGGGAAGGACAGATGGTTGTGTTCTACTGTCTGCACCCTGGTGAGCTACAGAAGTGACAATTTAAAATATGTTGAAAGTAAATTGGGATCCTTTAACCTCTTAAATGCAGGGCTCCCTTGGGTGTTTCCAAACGCATAATGAATGGATTTGAAAGATCTTTTCCACATGTGGGGAAAGCTCTATGCCCGAGGAATCATTTTAATAAATTGCATTGATTTACAACAGGGAGTGTGGCCGGTCAGGAATCAAACAACTGCTGAATTCAACAAACTGCTTCAAAGTGACATCGATCAAAGTTTACAGTGATTTTATAAAAGCAGAACCTGCCTCATTAATAGCCTTTACTATGTCAATACTTGTGGGGCAATGTTGTGAAAGGAATGCCTCCCTCTGTTCTGAGATACTCTATGTGTTCCAGCTGTAACTTACTTTGCACAGAGCAGCTCTGTCTGGGAAATTCCATCTTGCAGCCTGATTGACTTCAAATCATAGAATCCCTACAGTTCACAAGGAGGCCATTTGGCCCATCAAGACTGCATCAACAACTATCCCACCCAGACCCTGTCCCTGAAACTCCCACTGCTAACCCCTCTGACACTAATTTTCCCATCCCGCCCACCATGAGAATGGTATAGAGGGTGAGGGCAGACCATGTAAAGGTCCATTGACCTTGGACAGGATTTTCCAGCCTTGAGGCAAGTGTGGCTGGAAATCCTATTCTGAGGGTCAATTTAGCATGGCCAATCCATCTAACCTACACATCTATGGACTGTGGGAGCATCCGGGGGGAAACCCACGCAGACACGGGGAGAATGTGCAAACTCAGCACAGACAGTGACCCGAGGCCAGAATTGAACCTGGGTCCCTGGCTGTGAGGCAGCAGAGCTAACCACTATGTCACCATGCTGCTAACGGTGTTAAGTTGGATTTCAATTCTTGCTTAATTGAAGCATTGCTGAGGCACTTGCTGGTATGAAGTGAATATTTCCAAATTGTCTTACTCGTCATAACATCATCTTTCAAAACACATAGAATGACGGATTTGTTGCAGCACCGAAGAAGGCCCTATCTGTGCAGACCTTGCTGATGGATTAATGTCGCACTGTAACTCTCCCGCCCGTTCCCCATATCCCTTTTCTGTCTATCTTGACCTTAATCATGTGACTAGAACTTATTGCTCTGAGAATTTGATTTGCTGATGTCGTGTTACCAAATTTCCTTCTCTAACTTTTGATAAATAAGGTGAGGACCAAAATGAAGGTGATCACAGTTATTCTGGAGTGAAATGGACAGCCACATTTAGTGCTATCCATTTCACTACACGTGTATGTTCAATGTGGAAATCGAGACATTTCTGATCAAGTTATCCTCCAAAACCTGTGTTAGGACCATATGTCACCAATAGCCTCAACATCGAAATCCATGGAAAATACAAAGTTATGCTACTTCATCACAAAGTTAGAGTTTGTGCATTCAGGTGGTACTGCATTTTCAATGGAGTAGTGAGTCATAAATATTGCCAAACAAAACATCTAGTGCTGAGAATTTAATTTTATAGATGTGGAGTCTCATTCCTTCAAAATGTAATGAGTGTTGGAGATTTGAAAATTATATTTATTTTCTTTTACTGTTGGTCCCTTTATCTTTTTCTTAATCATACCTTGATTTCCTTCTCTTTATTTTACTACTTGTACATACATAAAATCTAATTTATACTTCCTGATTTATACTCCCTATTGCAGAAAATAATGACATTCTGTTGAAATTTTTCATCTTGCACTCATCAGACCATTTGCAAGAATACCAATTGTAAAGATAAACAATTTATAATGCATCAGATGAGAGTGTTGATTGATTGGGAAGTAGACTCACATTGGTAAGTCATGGTTTGGCTACAGTTCCCTGACCACTTTTGCGCCAAATGGGAATAAACAACTTCTGGAGTTCACCTATCCATACATTAAATGCCTGTCATTGCCTGTCCACTGTCTTTCCTTTCAGTGGGGTTTCCCAGTCCATCATAGCCAATTCATGCCTAATACAATCATCGTTCCCTTTATTGAGATTCAGGACCCTGATCTGAGAATCAACTACTTCACTATCCACTTTGGTAAAGAATTCTACCATATTGTGGTCACTCACCAAGGGTTCTCTCACAACTAGATTGCCAACTAATCCTTTTCCATTGCACAATACTCAGTTCAATTGGCCGGTTCCCTATCATTTACAAATCCTCTATCCATGCTAATATGTTACTCCAAGCACCATGGGCCCTTATTTTGGTTATTAATCTTTGGTGTAGCATCTTATCAAATGTCTTCTGGAAATCCAGATATACTACCTCTTTTGCTTCCCCTTTATCTACCCTACCAGCCACATCCTGGCTTATCCCTGGCCTATGTTCTTCTTACCGCTGTTCACATTGCTGTCATTTTCCTCTTTATCTGCAGCTTTCACTCTCTTGTGTGAAATCTCCTCTCTTTCAGCTGAATTTCCAGCTTGCAACTTTTCGTTTGCCATTATTTGCACAATTTCTATTTCTGCACCTGGGTCCCCTATTGTAGCTTAGGTATTCCTGTTTCTGTTTGGTTCAGCTCCTTTGAAAATGTTGAATGTTTTGGATTGTCTTTATCACCTGTGTCCAAGACAGCTGCCGCAACTCTTATAAATACAGACCGGTCTCAGCCAATCAGCTTTCATAGTTTCTGCTACTCTCTTCAATCTCCTGAGCAGCTGAGTGTAATGGGATCTCATTCACACTGTCTGTGTCGACATGGACAACAGTCTGACTGGGGATATAACAATAGCATCCTCTTGTGATATAGTCCAGATACTCATGTCACTTGTTTTTGTGTATAAATATACAAAGAATGACTTTACAACACTGTGTCACTTCATCATCCGTGATTCAGATAAAGGTCCTCCCTTTCTCTTCATTTCAACCTTGTATCCTTTTACTCCAGCTCCATAATTCTGTTTTTTTATGAAGTTATTTCTAATGTTACATTTCAGTCAAACTTATTACCTTTCTTCCCAAAGTGGTCCTGACCAGCCAAACTTGGCAATAACCCCAGTTTACCTCTAATGAACTGAGCCAATGCAGCAGCAGAGTTTGAATGATCACCCAGGTGTCAACTGCTTCTCATTATGGATAGAAACCCTACAGTGCAGAATGAGGCCATTTGGCCCATTGAGTCTGCACTGACAACAATCATATCTAGGCCCTATCCCCGTAACCCACATATTTACCCACTAATCCCTCTAACCTAAGCATCCCGGGACACTAAGGGCAATTTCGCATGGCCAATTCACCTAACCTGCACATCTTTGGACTGTGGGAGGAAACAGGAACACCTGGAGGAAACCCACACAGACACAGGGAGAATGTGCAAACTCCACCAGACAGTGACCAAAGCCGGGAATTGAACTCAGGCCCCTGGCGCTGTGAGGACTGAGTCAGCACGGCTTCATCAAGGAGAGGTCTGACAAATCTGTTAGAATTCTTTGAGGAGCTAACAAGGAAGTTCGATAAAGGAGAACCAGTGTGGCATGGTAGCACAGTGGATAGCACTGCTGCTTCACAGCTCCAGTGGACCTGGGTTCGATTCCCGGCTTGGGTCACTGTCTGCGTGGGTTTCCTCCGGGTGTTCCGGTTTCCTCCCACAGTCCAAAGATGTGCGGGTTAGGTTGATTGGCTATGCTAAAAATTGCCCCTTAGTGTCCTGGGATGCGTGGATTAGCGGGTTAAAATATGTAGTGATATGGGGGTAGTGCCTGGGTGGGATTGTGGTCGGTGCAGACTCGATGGGCCGAATGGCCTCTTTCTGTACTGTAGGGTTTCTATGATTCTATGATTTTCTATGATCAGTGGACGTGATTTATTTAGATTTCCAGAAGGCCTTTGACAAGGTGCTGCATAGGAGACTGTTAAATAAGTTAAGTGCCCATGGTGTTAAGGGTAAGATCCTGGCATGGATAGAGGATTGGTTGACTGGCAGAAGGCAGAGAGTGGGGATAAAGAAGTCTTTTTCAGGATGGCAGCCGGTGACTAGTGGTATGTCTCAGAGGTCAGTGGTGGGACCACAACTTTTCACAATATACATTAATGATTTGGAGGAAGGAACTGAAGGCACTGTTGCTAAGTTTGCAGATAATACAAAGATATGTAGAGGGACAGATAGTATTGAGGAAGCAGGGGGGCTGCAGAAGGACTTGGACAGGTTAGGAGAGTGGGCAAAGAAATGGCAGGCTAGAATTGGTGGGTGACCCTGGAAGTTGCAAGGGGTCTGGGGTGTGCATGACACGGGTTGGACAACTCAGACGCAGATGAAAAGTGGACGCTCAGAAAGACACATTTGAGAGGTTGGTCTTCCAATGTGGACATCCTATGCCTTGGAGGAGTTGTCATTGATTGGTTAGATGAGTGGAAACTTTGTAAAAGTTGTCCAACTGTTGGGTGACCCTGGAACAGATGGCCCATCATGGGCGGATTGTCACTGCTGTTGCCGCAGAAAAGCGTTCTCAACTGAGCCACCAAAAGCATGCTGAAGATTCTTAAGATAAAGAGATGCAGCACGTCCTGGAACAGTTATATATAATAAATACATTATGTATAAATTATGTAGTAGTCTGCTGAGTGGTCTCCCTGGAATTCCCTCCCTGAGGGCATTGTGGGTCAACCCACAGCACATGACTGCAGCGATTCAAGAAGGCAGCTCACCACCAGCTTCTCAAGGGCAACTAGGGATGGGCAACAAATGCTGGCCTAGCCAGCGACGCCCATGTCACATGAATGAATAGTAAAAAATGCACACTATCCCATTCATCTTCTTCATTATCTCTTGCCATCCACCTATCAGGATACACCCGAGGACCCGAGACCCAGTGCCTCATATCTCTGCACTGTCACAGTATAACAGTGTGACTCAGGGGGAGTAAACCAGTTGGGCTGTGAGTGGTCCTGGAGTGCCACATGCTACCTCACAGCCTCAACATCCCTGGCACCAAACATTCTCTCCACCAAACCTTATGCCATTATTAATGACATGGTGAAAATGATTAGCGTGTGTAAGCAGACAAAAATGAATGAGAGAATGTTGTAATCTGAATGGTTCACAACCTTTCTCACCTTACATTGTTACTGATAAAATGTCATGAACAGAGTAGGCGGGGATGGGTCGGGTGGTGAATTCCAATAACTGGTAACTGGTGGTTGTTTGGCTGAGGAAGAACAAACTATTTTAAAATGGAGATTGTGGAAAGACAGGTTGGTTGGGTTGTTGGAACTAATGTTTTGATATGCTGATGGGCCTATCGACACTGGAAACAGATGTTTACCTTAGGCAAGTTGGTAACAATGGAGAGTAGGATATCGGAGGCCTGTTCACCTTTCCCACAGGCTGCTCTCCCTCTGTCCTCTAGCCATACACAGTGACTAGTTTCCATGGCCTCTATGTGTGACGGTGCTATGCCCATATTGTTCTTCCTATCACCTGGTTGCATTTGACAATAGAGGCAAAAATACTTGCCCTGTGAGACCAGGAGCCTCCCCTTCCCACTCCCTTTTGATAAGGGAAGAGATTTGGAATTTGTTTTGTGCCACTTCTGGCACTGTGAATAAAATGTTAAACTGAATTCCACAGGGATACTGAGCTCTCCAAAGGATCGCTTGGCTATCAGAAGAAATGAGCCAAGTTCAGACCTATATTCTTAATCTATTTGAATGTTTTGAGTTCCACCAGGCTACCCACGTTTCACTTCAATGGAGGCCATTGATGATTTAAGTGGTCGTCAGTCTGCTCAAAATGCACCCAGTCCCCATTCCCACCGCCACAGGAATGGAAAGTGTTGGGGGTGGGGGTGGGGGGTGGTGCGGGTGGGGGAGAGGTTGGGAAGGGGAGGGGGCAGTGGGGGTAGAGGATTGTGGGGTGGGGAAGCAAGGGGGAGGGGCGGGCTTACGATTTTTGCACAGTTCCCCTGTTTTCCCATGTATTACGGGAGGCCTATCTATTGTCCTCCATTTTGTGATCTATAACCAAAATTAAACTTCTCCACGCAACCGAAACTAATTTCCACCTACAGGCTCTGCTGTCTGTGGATAAAACCCCTTAACAACTCCGTTCAATAACAATATTTTTAGTATGTCAGAGCAGACATTGTCTGAAATCTCAAAACATGTCAGGTATGAAGGGGAAAAAAAGCGATTTTTAAAAATTGCCCTAAATACCTATATTTTCCAATTTAATTTAAAAGGGATGTGAGTCACCATCATATTAAAAAGTGACAATTCCACTGTCAAAAATGTCAGCTCAAAATGAGAAACTAACAAAGGTGTAACTTTAAAAATAATATTCTTTGTAAAGTTCAGCTCATCGTGAAATGTGACCTGACTGCAGCCAAAATAAGTGAACCTCATTAAAACAAACTTTCTGGAAAGATTTGGCAGCAGAGACAGAATTTAGTGTGCAAATGAAGCGATCAGGTTTGTATTCAGGAACAACTCCAATATCACCATCCAGAACGCATCGTGTTGGAACAAGCAATTTAAAATAAATTGATGAACCACAAAATTAATGACCCTATGTTTAGTTATTCTGTGGACGGTTATACGATTTACTTTGGCTCTTCTGCAGACAAAGATAATGCAGTGGTTTAACTTAGGTATAAAGCAGCGCAATCATCTTATTTTAATGTTTTGGCACTGATATAATACAGTGATTGCAATCAAAGTTGACAGGATGTGGAGATGCCGGCGTTGGACTGGGACAGGCACAGTAAGAAGTTTCACAACACCAGCCTAAAGTCCATCAGGTTTATTTGGTAGCACAAGCTTTCGGAGCGTTGCTCCTTCATCAGGTGAGCGGCATTTCATCACTCACCTGATGAAGGGGCAACGCTCCGAAAGCTCGTACTACCAGATAAACCTGTTGAACGTTGACAGGATGAAGGGTTTAAACAAGTTCGGTTTGCATAGATTTTATCCCAATCGACGATTTCTAAAACAAGGTGAAAAAATGAAGATTAAAAAGCACACAGGGAAATGCTGTTTTTATAGTGAACTGCAAAGAGACAAAGGGAGAAATCTATTGAGAAATTAATGCCAGTGATGTATATCATGTGCACAATCTATTGGCTTAACACAGAGAATTACTGATGATCAACATAGAAAAGTTTGCATTCAATAGCTCCTAGCACTTCTGACTAATGAAGACAATAAATAAGATGGGGAGTGTTGTAATTGGCCAAATTTCACTGTAGAACTGTGTTGCAAAGTCTTTAAATTTTCTATTACATTAGCGAATGTAAGTGAAAACGTTGTTAACGCCTTTGCTGTGCTTTGTAACCTGGAGATCAATATTTTTGCAGCTTAGTCAGTCGATGTTTGTTTAATTATGTGCCTTGGCTAAATTCATTTTCCAGTGCTCCAGGAGCAGTAATGCATTTCAACGATACCTCAGGGAGCAAGACTTGTCATTTTGACAACAGCAAACACAACAAGATATATTTTGGCTTTGGGGCAATGAGACAATGGCTGGAATTCTCCGGACTCGTTCGCCCTGCTACCCCTGCCAGCGAGAATGGAGAGTCTGACGCCCAGCCAAATCTCCATTCACTGCGGTGGGATTGTGAATCCCAGTTGCAGGCGAGGTCGGAGAATTTCGGCCCATGTCATGGTTTAAGTTTGGTTGGTGAGTTGTAGGATTCCAAGAAGGCATTGTAATGCAGTTTGGCCAATTGAAGTCTAAAAATCTCTGGATGCCACCAGACATGTAACTTGCATAAAAACATGAGGAATAACAGGAATGGGGCACTTGGTGCCTCGCGTCTGCCACACCATCAACCATGGTTGATCTTCAACATCAAATCAAGGACCACGTGCACCCTGGACATTCTTTCCTCCACCTTCCGTCGGGAAAAGATGCAAAAGTCTGAGGACATGTACCAACCGACTCAAGAACAGTTTCTTCCTTGCTGCCATTAGACTTTTGAATGGACCTACTTCGTATTAAGTTGACCTCTCTTTGATTTGATTTGATTTATTATTGTCACATGTATTAACATACAGTGAAGAATCTTGTTTCTTGCGCGCTAAACAGAAAAAACATAACGTTCATAGAGAAGGAAAGGAGAGGGTGAAGAGTGTAGTGTTACAGCCATAGCTAGGGCGTAGAGAAAGATCAACTTAATGCAAGGTAAGTCCATTCAAAAGTCTGACAGCAGCAGGGAAGAAGTTGTTCTTGAGTCAGTTGCTAGGTGACCTCAGACTTTTGTATCTTTTTCCCGAAGGAAGAAGGTGGAAGAGAGAATGTCCGGGGTGTGTGGGGTCCTTAATTGTGCTGGCTGCTTTGCCGAGGCAGCGGGAAGTATAGACAGAGTCAATGGATGGTAACGCTACATTCTGCACTCTCGCCTTGCCTTCTCCCCAATGTACAAATTTTCGAAGAACAAAGAACAGTACAGCAGAGCAACAGACCCTTTGGCCCACCAAGTCTATCACATTTTCCTATGTTTATATCCCTCGATTCCTCCTCTGTTCATGTCTATCCAGATAATTCTTAAATGTGGCTAACATGTCTGCCTCAACCACCTCACTTGGCAGTGCATTCCAGGTCCCCTCCACCCTCTGTGTAAAAAACTTCCCCCGCACATCTCTACTGAACCTTTCCCCACTTATCTTGAATTTGTGTTCCCTTGTAATTGTCATTTCTGCCCTGGGAAAAAGCTTCCAACTGTTCACCTTATCTATACCCTTCATAAGTTTATAAACTTCTATCAGGTCGCCCCTCAGCCTCCATAGTTCCAGTGAGAACAATCCCAGTTTATTCAATCTCTCCTCATAGCCAATACCCTCCATACCAGGCAACATCCTGGTAAACCTTTTCTGTACTCTCTGCAAAGCCTCCACGTACTTCTGGTAGTGTGACGACCAGAATTGGACACAGTATTCCAAATGTGGCCTAACCAACGTTTTGTATAACATATCAACATAACCCGCATATTTTGGACTGTGGGAAGAAACTGCAGCACCCGGAGGAAATCCACGCAGACACGGGGAGAATGTGAAAATTCCACACAGAGAGTGGCCCAAGGCTGGAATTGATCCTGGGACCCTGGCGCTGTGAGGCAGCAGTGCTAACCACTGTGCCACCGTGCCACCCCTATCCTGCTATATTCTCTGACAATCTTCATCACAATCCGCAACTCAAGCAATCTAAGTACCATCTACAAACTTGCTAATCAGACTAGCTGTGTTTTGGTCCAAGTCATTATATACATTACAAACAACAGAGGTCCCAGCACTGATCCCTGCGGAACACCACTAGTTACAGACCTGCATTCAGAAAAACACCCTTCCACCGCCACCCCCTGTCTTCTATGACCAAGCCAGTTCTGAATCCATCTCATTAGTTCACTCTTAATCCCCTGTGATTTAATCTTTTGCACCAGACTTCCATGAGGAATGTTGTCAAATGTTTTACTAAAGTCCATGTAGACAACATCCACGGCCCTTCACTCATCAATCATTTTTGTCACCTCCTCAAAAAACTCAATCAAATTAGTGAGACATAACATCCCTCACACAAAACCATGCTGTCTGTCACTAATAAGACCAAAGGTGTACAGATTCTCTCCCTAAGAATCTTCTCCAACAGTTTCACTATCACTGACGTCAAGCTCACTGGCCTATAATTACCCGGGTTATCCTTGCCATCCTTAAATAATGGGACAACATTGGCTATCCTCCAATCCTCTGGGACCACACCTGTGGCCACGAGAGAACAAAAAGTTCTGTTAGAGGCCCAGCAACTCCATCTCTTGTCTCCCTCAGTAATCTGCGATAAATGCCATCTGGCCCTGGGGATTTGTCCACCTTAATAAACAAAGAACAATACAGCACAGGAACAGTCCCTCCGCCCCACCCCCCCCCCCCCCATGCCTGCACCGATCACATTGTCCCATCTATACCAACCGCATATATCCCTCTATTCCTCGTCTGCTCTTGTGTCTATTCAGAAAAGTCTTAAATGTCACTAAAATGTCTGTCTCAACTACCTCACTTGGCAGTGCATTCTAGGCCCCCGCCATCCTCTGTGTAAAAAACTTCCCCACGCATCTCCACTGAACCTTTCCCCCCTTATCTTGAACTTGTGCCCCCTTGTAATTGTCATTTCTGCCCTGGGAAAAAGTTTCCAACTGTTCACCCTATCCATACCCCTCATAATTTTATAAACTTCTATCAGGTCACCCCTCAGCCTCTGTCTTTCTAGTGTGATGACCAGAATTGGACACAGGATTCCAAATGTGGCCTAACCAATGTTGTATATAACTGTACATAATTTGCCAACTTTTATACTCGATGCTCTGTCCGATGAACGCAAGCATGTCATATGCTTTCTTCATCACCTTTTCCACCTGTGCTGCCATTTTTAAGGATCTGTGGACCTGTATCCCAGATCTCTCCGTGTGTCTATACTCCTTATGGTTCTGCCAGGTAGTTTATATGGATTTCGGTAAGGTTTTTGACAAGTTCCCACATGGCAAACTTTACAAAAAATGAAATCACATGGGATTTGGGGTGGGCTGGCTAGATGGATACAGAACTGGCTTGGTTATAGAAGACAGAGAATAGCGGTGGAAGGGTGTTTTTCACTATAGAGATCTGCAGTTAGCAGTGTTAGAACATAAGAACATACAGGAAGAATGTGGAAAAGATTGAAAGGGTGCAGAGGCGATTTACAAGGATGTTGCCTGGATTGAATGGCATGCCTTATGAGGATAGGCTGAGGGAGCTCAGTCTTTTCTCCTTGGAGAGACGTAGGATGAGGGGAGACCTAATAGAGGTATATAAGATGTTGAGAGGCATAGATCGGGTGGACTCTCAGAGGCTTTTTCCCAGGGTGGAAATGGCTGCTACGAGAGGACACAGGTTTAAGGTGCTGGGGGGTAGGTACAGGGGAAATGTTAGGGGGAAGTTTTTCACACAGAGGGTGGTGGGCGAGTGGAATCGGCTGCCGTCAGTGGTGGTGGAGGCAAACTCAATAGGGTCTTTTAAGAGACTCCTGGATGAGTACACGGGACTTAATAGGATGGAGGGTTATAGGTAGGCCTAAAAGGTAGGGATATGTTCGGCACAACTTGTGGGGCCGAAGAGCCTGTTTTGTGCTGTAGTTTTTCTATGTTTCTATGTTTCAAAGAACTAGGAGCAGGAGTAGGCCATCTGGCCCCTCGAGCCTGCTCCGCCATTCAATAAGATCATGGCTGACCTTTTTGTGTTCCGCAGGGATCAGTGCTGGGATCTACCCTCTGTTGTTTGTAGTAAATATGAATGATCTGGAGGATAATGTAAGGGATCTGATTAGTAAGTTTGTGGATAACATGAAGATTGGTGGAGTTGCTGATAGCGCCGGCATCTCCACATCAGTGCTGGGGATTGTCAGAGGATACAACAGGGTTTGGAGTTTGGAGACTTGGGCACAGAAATGGCAGATGGAGTTTAATCTGGACAAATGTGAGCTGATGCATTTTGGAGGATCAAATTTAGGTGTGAATTACACTGTAAATGACAGAACCCTTCGGAACATTAACATACAGAGGGATCTGGGCGTGCAGGTCCACAGTTCCCTAAAAGTGGGAACACAGGTGGCCAAGGTGATTAAGAAGGCACATGGTATGCTTGCCTTCATCAGCCGGGGCATTGAGTACAAGAGTTGGGAAATCATGTTGCAGCTATATAAAACCTTGGTTCGGCTGCATTTGGAGTATTGCGTGCAGTTCTGGTCACCGCACTACCAGAAGGATGTGGAGGCTTTGGAGAGACTGCCAAGAAGGTTCACCAGGATGTTGCCTGGTCTCGAGGGTTTTGGCTATGAGGACAGATTGAATAAACTAGGATTGTTTTCCCTGGAAAGGCGGAGGCTGAGACATGATAGAGGTCTACTAAATTATGAGAGGCATAGACAGGGTGGATAGTCAGAGGCTTTCTCCCAGGGTGGAAGTGTCCATTACAAGGGGGCACAGGTTCAAGGTGAGAGGGAGAAAGTTTAAGGGAGATGTGCAGGGGAGACTTTTCACACAGAGAGTGATGAGTGCCTGGAACGCGCTGCCAGAGGAGGTGGTGGAAGCAGGCACATTAGCAACAGTTAAGAGGCATCTGAATGGGTACATGAACAGGGAGGGAATAGAGGAATATGGACAGAGTCAGGGCAGAAGGTTTATTTAGTAGAGTTAGGACATCATGATCGGCAGAGGCTCGGAGGGCCGAAGGGCCTGTTCCTGTGCTGTACTTTTCTTTGTTTTTTGTTTTTGTTTCTTAAAAAATGAAATGGAAATGGGAGAAATGGAAACATCTTCCCAAATGAAAAAATAAACAATAATGTCAGTTTTGTGAATCATTTCGTATAATAACACGTTTTCTGAAAATGGCCAGGCAGAATGTAGTCAATCATACGCTCACTGTTACACTATTCCCTGGCCCTGACTTCAAATTGGATTCAGCAGCTGACAAGGTGTCAGCATTTTGTCTCAGTGGCAGAACTCTCATCTGTGTTGTGGATTCATTTCTTCTCGAGAAACTTGAGCACATAATCCGGGTTGACACTTCACTGTGCTACAGACTGTGCTGCACTGTCAGAGGCGGGAAGGGCCGGATTACAGATGAAAGTTCTTTCTTTTCATGACTTTCAGACTGTCACAAGTTGTTTGTTTCAAACCTGTCTGACATGTTAAGCAGTCACTGAGGTGTCACTTCCAGGCTAATCACTATTAAAATATTATGAGCACTTCAGGACATCAGCCATACTGCATCACCCTCAGCACTGAGGAGGGGATAGGAAATCTGGTGAAGAATGGTCTGCAGCAACTTGAAGATGTGTTACTCTGAAATATCTGGGTGGAGCTAGTTCACCGAGAATGCACAGCTCTCACAAAAGATTCATCTCCAGTTCAGCATTTGTCTTTTTGTCAATTAATAGACCTCTTGAAAGGTGACACCTGAAAGTTTTGCTCTTCGAGAGCTGTACAAGATCGCAGAATAATTCTTCATGTACAGAAGGAGTAAACGTTCCCAAACGGCATCCCGTTTTTCTGTGAGAGTTGTTGAAATGGCACGGGAAGGTTTTAGATACGGAATACAGGCACATCTAAAACCAAAAGGAGATGACCAGATTGAAATTGAGGAAGGTTATCGTAATTTTCATTGTCAGTTCCACCATTCAACATGTGCTGAATCAGTCCAGAGGAAATCTGACTTACTGATCCCGGTATTAACCCTGGCATGTTGGTTTCAGTTTGAAATTTATTAGTGTCACAAGTTAGGCTTACATTAACACTGCAATGAAGTAACTGTGAAAAACTTGTAGTCGCCACATTCCGGCACCTGTTCGGGTACACTGAGGGAGAATCTAGCATGGCCAATGCACCTAACCAGCACGTCTTTCTGACTGTGGGAGGAAACCGGAGCACGCGGAGGAAACCCACGCAGACACAGGGAGACTCCGCACAATGACCCAAGCCAGGAATCGAACCCAGGTGCCTAGAGCTGTGATGCAGCAGTGCTAACCACTGTGCCACCAGTGGTGGAGAGGATGGAGGGAGGATCAGAGAGGGTGGGGGAAAGGTAGTGGGGGGCAGCGGGTGGGGGGCAGGGGGGTGGGGGGGTGATTTCAGATGAGAGCCCTCGAAGACCGGGTTTCTGCACAAGCAGGTTCACTGCTCAAGCTGATTGAAAGACTTGGCTTCCAGTTGGGTTCAGAGGACAAACCTGCAGCTGTTACTGAGAGCATGGGGGTTAATCTAACTCCCAGCCATGGAGTACATTGACCCCCGATCTTCAGAATAGGGGTGTTCCTCTATTCTGGAGTTATTGTTTGGGTTGGAGGGGAAGGTGGGGTGGAGGGTTATTGGGAGATGTCTGATGGGCAGGGGGAACATGGTGAGCTTGGTGGAGAGTTTCTATTCCTGCTGTCCCAAAAAGCGATGCTGTCAGGGTACTTACTGTCTTCCTAAATCAGTCATTGACTCCCACAAGCTGATAGGTCCCTGAGGCCTGAGAAATTTAAGTCCTCATGCCTCTAATACTTCACGCAATGCCTTTTCCCACAAGTTGCTGCTTGCAGACATCAATGGCTAAGCTATGGTTCAAATATTCATAATTTGAAACAGAATTTCATATGAGTCACACTGCCCGGCGACCTTGAACCCACAGGTAAGGAGAGGCATGTTAAATGAGCAAGACTGAAGGAATGTTGTGAATCATCGTCAGTAAACCATTCAGCCCATTATGTTGGTGCTAGTTCTCCTCAGAGCAATCCAGTCAGTACCAGTCCAACCGGTCTCCATAAACCTGCAAGCTAATTTCCCTAAAATGTCCTCCAAATCCCTTTGTAATCATTGATTGGGTTCACCTCCTCGTGGTGGTGAGTTCCAGATCATTACCACTTGCTGCATGAAACTTTCTCCCTCACACCCTGCTTCATCCTTTATCCCAAATCCTGAAATCTGTATCTCCTAATCCTTCTGTACCTTATCCAAACCTGACTCATCAAATCTCTGTTTTACAATCCCCTTTATAGACCGACAAATGGTCAGATATTCCCTGCATTTAGAAGTTGTTGATTGGAAAATCTCTGTTAACTGTTCAAACCACAGTGTGTTCAGTTGAAAAATTCACACATTATTCCAAGTTCAACTCAAAAGTTGCAAAATTAGCCGAGCTAATATCCAATGTTTCGGCCTCATGACTGTTGTTTGGAACTGAAACGGTGTCCATTGAATTGTTATGGTTCAGGTCAGGAACTCCAAAGTGTTTTATGAAGCCCGCCTGGATCATAAGTCTTGCATCTTGAATTTGGCGAGGATAAGCATGATAGGTTTCACTTCAGGTATGATTCAAATGACCCACGAGGGAGTTTTTATTCAAACAAAGTTTATTTAAGAATATAGTTAACATGTATAGTAAGAAAATTAGCAAGAACTTTTATCAATTACAAAAGAGAAACAAAGCAACTGTTATAATATATAACCCTAAACAAATATACATAATGTGTTCCAATCAAACCAAAACCCTTGCCATAGACAAAACCCTTTTCACAGGCTGAACACAGCATAGACTAATACTCCCCTGATACTGGGATTGAGTCCTTTGGATGAAGTCTGCAGTTTGCTGGACAGATTCAGAAAATTTTGAAGTCAGAACAGCTTCCCAAAACACCAATGACTCTAAGAAAGCCACCAATAGCCAATCCCCCTCTTCAAAAAGGGAAGACCTTACTTTCAGCTCACCAGCAGAATTTCCAAAACCAGGGAGAGAGAGAGAGAGAGAAAGACTTCTTTTCAGCTCGATGCCCCTTCTAAAACTCATTGGCAGCTCAAACTAAAAATGAAAGAACTCTTGTCACCTGACCTGCTAACCAATCATAAACATCCCAGTAAAATTAAACAACCCCCATTTAAGCAGCAATAAAAGACTCATCCAGACAAACTTGTGCCATAATGACATCAGTTAAGGCTGTGAGCGGTGAAACACTGACTGTGAGAGCTGTGCAGAGATCATGATTTTTTAAAAAAACCTTTCTTAAAGGTACACTAACATCACAGAATGCAGGCTTACAGACTCCTGCAATGAATTGCAGCAGATGCCATTTTGGTGAAAGCATTAGCAACTCAAATCTGCCAGACAAATAGAGCACGCAAGTCATGAGGATAAGCAGCACCAATGCTGATTGGACAGCATCATTTTGGAGCTTAACTCATAGAACATAGAACAGTACAGCACAGAACAGGCCCTTCGGCCCACGATGTTGTGCCGAGCTTTATCTGAAACCAAGATCAAGCTATCCCACTCCCTTTCATCCTGGTGTGCTCCAAGTGCCTATCCAATAACCGCTTAAATGTTCCTAAAGTGTCTGACTCCACTATCACTGCAGGCAGTCCATTCCACACCCCAACCACTCTCTGCGTAAAGAACCTACCTCTGATATCCTTCCTATATCTCCCACCATGAACCCTATAGTTATGCCCCCTTGTAATAGCTCCATTCACCCGAGGAAATAGTCTTTGAACGTTCACTCTATCTATCCCCTTCACCATTTTATAAACCTCGATTAAGTCTCCCCTCAGCCTCCTCCGCTCCAGAGAGAACAGCCCTAGCTCCCTCAACCTTTCCTCATAAGACCTACCCTCCAAACCAGGCAGCATCCTGGTAAATCTCCTCTGCACTCTTTCCAGCGCTTCCACATCCTTCTTATAGTGAGGTGACCAGAACTGCACACAATATTCCAAATGTGGTCTCACCAAGGTCCTGTACAGTTGCAGCATAACCCCACGGCTCTTAAACTCCAACCCCCTGTTAATAAAAGCTAACACACTATAGGCCTTCTTCACAGCTCTATCCACTTGAGTGGCAACCTTTAGAGATCTGCGGATATGGACCCCAAGATCTCTCTGTTCCTCCACAGTCTTCAGAACCCTACCTTTGACCCTGTAGTCCACATTTAAATTAGTCCGACCAAAATGAATCACCTCACATTTATCAGGGTTAAACTCCACTTGCCATTTTTCAGCCCAGCTTTGCATCCTATCTATGTCTCTTTGCAGCCTACAACAGCCCTCCACCTCATCCGCTACTCCACCAATCTTGGTGTCATCAGCAAATTTACTGATCCACCCTTCAGCCCCCTCCTCTAAGTCATTAATAAAAATCAGAAAGAGCAGTTGATATTTTGTTTGCTGAATACATATTCAGCCTGAGGATGGAGCCTCCCACTAGCATCATTTAAAGGGATTATCCACGGCTTAAAGGGCAGTTGTTGGTTGACTTTGTCTGACTATTCCTTCGATTCTATAAGTGTTTCCATAATTATTCCAAAAGTTCAGTAAGAAGTCTCACAACACCAGGTTAAAGTCCAACAGGTTTATTGGGTAGCATGAGCTTTCAGAGCGCTGCCCCTTCATCAGGTGAGCGGAGAGTTAGGTTCAGAACAGAGCTTGGTCAAATTCATCCTGCCAGCAATTGTTGCAACCACAGTACAACTCCTCTTTAAGAAGTTCATGCTAATTTTACACAATGTTAGTAAATTATAACCTTAGGTCCTTTGCTGATGCAGCCAATGAACATTGCGCATCATGACCTGGAAGCTTATTTTTGGGGGCTATCCAATTTAACCCCACCATACTCACTAAGCCCCAGGACATCCTGGAATTGTGCAGTCAGGATAATGCTTCCCTTTTCCCTCCGATGCACTTTAGAGTGTGTTATTGTCTCAATAGTAGTTTTTATTGTACTTTTGGGGGGAAAATCTGAATGTTCTTGTCAAAGCATATAAATTATATGTAATTGTGCAGTAAGTATTGTAAATAAAATTAACCTTCACTTCATGTTGCTTCCTCTACTCGCCACAGGTCAGGTCCCCTTTGCTTGTACGCTCAATGGGGGGGAAATGATGTATCATCACCTTCATGCTTCACTGCACAGCAGGGGGCACAAGGCAATTTTAACAGGTAGTGTGTAAACTCTCCGGTGATTTACCTCTGCATTGGAATGATGTAATTATGCCAGTTCATTGGTTTCTTAATGGTTTGAAAATCCAGTAAGATTCTATTTATCTGAATTCTCGGATAACATCACCATAGAGTCCTCATTATAGAAAGGGTGCTTTTACAAACAAAGAACAAAGAACAATACAGCACAGGAACAGGCCCTTCGGCCCTCCAAGCCCACGCCGCTCCCTGGTCCAAACTAGACCATTCTTTTGTATCCCTCCATTCCCACTCGTTCATGTGGCTATCTAAATAAGTCTTAAATGTTCCCAGTGTGTCCGCCTCCACCACCTTGCCTGGCAGCGCATTCCAGGCCCCCACCACCCTCTGTGTAAAATACATCCTTCTGATATCCGTGTTAAACCTCCCCCCCCTCACCTTGAACCTATGACCCCTCGTGAACATCACCACCGACCTGGGGAAAAGCTTCCCACCGTTCACCCTATCTATGCCTTTCATAATTTTATACACCTCTATTAGGTCACCCCTCATCCTCCATCTTTCCAGTGAGAACAACCCCAGTTTACCCAATCTCTCCTCATACCTAAGCCCTTCCATACCAGGCAACATCCTGGTAAACCTCCTCTGTACTCTCTCTAAAGCCTCCACATCCTTCCGGTAGTGTGGCGACCAGAACTGGGTGCAGTATTCCAAATGCGGCCGAACCAACGTTCTATACAACCGCAACATAAGACCCCAACTTTTATACTCTATGCCCCATCCTATAAAGGCAAGCATGCCATATGTCTTATTCACTACCTTCTCCACCTTGCCCTTCACTTTTGGTGAGAGTTCTGAAAGCTTAGATGAATTATCTTCTTGTTCATGCACTGGTGTTCACCCGAAGGGTATAGTTATTTGAAGTGCTAAAAGGCCTATTACAAGTTAGGTAGAATCCACCTAACAAGCACGTCGTTCAGACTATGGGAGGAAACTGGAGCATCCGGAGGAAACCCATGCAGACACAGGGAGAACATGCAAACTCCACACAGACAGTAACCCAAGCTGGGAATTGAACCTGGGTCCTTGGTGCTGTGAGACAGCAGTGCCAACCACTGAGCCACCGTGCCACTCCAGGCTGGAGAGACTTACTTCTCCTACTTTCACGATATTACTATGTGTTGTCTTGACTGCTTAGATGACTTGTAGCTGGTTTGAGAGCTTTGGAATGGAGCTCTCTCTCTGCAGAATAGATTCTTGCTGTTAATTAAAAAGCAGGCAATAAAATGACTTCCTCTTCATTTGACTTACACAAGTTCAATAACATTTTACCAAATGAAAAGGTGCTATGTTGATTACAGTTCCTGCGTTGCCGTGAAATGTACTTTGGAGGAGGGAAACTATCAAAACAAAATCAAAGGTCGCTGAGATTAATTCACAATCGTCTGACACACGTATTGGACGGAATTTTACAGCCCCGCCCGTCACGTGGACTGGAGTGAGCGAGTGGCGAACAATGGGAAGGCCGAATGGAATGGGAATGACAGGGGTTGAGGGGCGACCTGATAGAAGTCTACAAGATTATGAGGGGCATGGACAGAGTGGATAGTCAGGAGCTTTTTCCCAGGATGAAAGAGTCAATTACTAGGGGGCATAGGTTTGAGGTGCGAGGGGCAAGTTTTAAAGGAGATGTACAATGCAAGTTTTTTACACAGAGGGTGGTGGGTGCCTGGAACTCATTGCTGGGGGAGGTAGTGGAAGCGGATACAAAGTGACTTTTAAGGGTTTTTTTGATCAATACATGAATAGGATGGGGATAGAGGGATATGGTCCCCGGAAGGATTGGGGGTTTTAGTTAAGTCGGGCAGCATGGTCGGTGCAGACTTGGAGGGCCAAAGGGCCTGTTCCTGCGCTGTAATTTTCTTTGTTCTTTAATCCATTGACCTTGGGCGGGATTTTATGGTTTCAAGATGAGTGAGGCTGTAAAATCCCGCCCATTGAGTTTTGATATTTCTTTTGTCCATGGTGAAACAGAAGTGTGGACCAGCTGGAACGCTATCATTATTTTGCTGATGATCCATCCTTAAACAAAAGGAGGTGTGAATTCCCCAGATGCTGAGAATGTCCATTATCTCGGTAAGTATTTAGTGGAGACTCAGGAATGGCTGGGATATATAAAATCAAAGGTCATATGACTTGCAACAACCATTTTAATAATCTGTTAGTGTTCAGAATTTTAATGCAATGACTGAAATTTCATAATATTCTGGAATACATCACACACAAAACTTTTATTATGAGAAATATTTCTTGCGGTTGCAGACTGCAATCATTGGACACAATACATTGGGTCAAATAGGGTTTTGGATTTTACTGACGGCACGCTGAAGAGTGGAGATAAATATTCTTCGGTTTAATTAACTCCCTTTGGAGTAGAATGAATATTTATCCAGTCAGTTAAATAGGTAGACTGCAACATGTGATTCTCCAAAGCTTGTGAAAAGAGATGGATTCTGTGTTTTCCTGTCTCTTGTTTTCATGTTTTTTATCAGTAAGTGCACTTTGAGTGTAAAGGATGCAAATCTTTTTCCAAAGAATCACACTGGGGGGGATTTCCGGGCCGTTCACACTGCGGGATTTTCCGGTCCCGCTGCAGTGAATGGAGACTTGGCCGAGCGCCAAATTCTCCGTCCTCACTTGCAGAGGCACGGCTGGAAAACTCCGGTCGTTTACTTATTTACAAGTTAAGAAAAATGTCTTGTTTGTTTTATTATCTGCCTTAACAAGGAGTTTCTGCACAAATGTTGCTGTTTTTCCTATCCTCTGGAATAATGTTGATCCTGGAAAAACACCTTTGCTTTCTATGGAAACGATTGTTATTGTCGGAATGCTGCCCTCCGCAAGCTCCGCGAACTCCAGTGGCTGGCTTTACTTTAAATTCCGTGAATTCTGTGATCTTAACTCCACCAGCCACAGTCACTGAGAAACTCTGAACTGACATGTCAAATATTCCATGTGGTGTTCACAGGTTATTTACATCGGGATAATTCATGCAGCACTGCTAATTGAATATAACACATGGCAACACGGTGAACATAATAGTACAAATATAAATAGCTCCACACTATGGTTGGAAACAGAATTAAAAACAGCGGTGGTAAAATTAGAATCATTTTCTCTTTTGTTTCTTACAAAAGACAAATCAGCACAAATGTTGTCAAGAGCTCAAAAATCCATGATGTGCAATGCCCTTTACACACTGACGCCAGATATTTTATCACGATAATGGGCTGGATTCACTCAATCCAATTCGCTGCCCGAGTTGGTGATGGAGGCAGAGACCCTAAACTCTTTCAAAAAATACCTGGACCTGCACCTTAAGTGCTGCAAGCTACAGGGTTATGGGCCGGGTGCAGAAAGGTGGAATTAAAAAGGGCACCTGGCCGTTCTTGGGGCTGGCATGGACAAGATGGGCTGAATGGCCTTCTCCTGTGCTGTAACTTTTCTATGGCACTAATGGGGCCTTGCACAACATTCGGAGAAACAGCAGGGAATCCCCATTAGTTCCATTGTGGAACTGAACGATATGAAGTTCCCTTCCCGGGATTCAGATCCCTGGTGGCAAGATCCCCACCCACTGAGAGCTGCCTGCCAATCAGCAGCTGGCAGCTCCTTACTGCCACCAACTGGGAGGAGCAGCAACTGTTGGCATTGCACCCAGCAAAGTCAAGGACAATCGATGGACTCATGTCAAAGGTGAGTGAGGGAGGGGTGGCGATTGCAGGGTGGGGGGGGGACAAGGGATGGCGGAGCAGGTGGATTGGAGAAGGAAAAACCAGTTCAAAATGTTCAAATCCTAGTGAAGATCAGAGATGCTGGCACCATGAATACTGGCGCCCCCTATTTAAGGTGTACAAGACCAGTTTGGACAGGTTTTACTGGCACTTTTCATTTCCAAGTCCTACTCATTATCTTTCGGGGGATGTGGTGGGAGGGGAGGAGCACAGTGCCATCAGTGCCACCCCCTCCCCCACCACCTTCTAGATCCCTCAATCAGGCGCAGAGTTTGCTGCACAGCCTTCAGGAGGCAGAGAGCCATGCAGCTCCTGTTTATTCTCTGTATCGTGGATGGCAATTGGTCCATGATAAAGACTAATGGGTACACCATTGCCAGCAACTAAGAGTCCCAAACAGCTCCTTCCACCCTCCAGTTCAACTGGGGGGAGGGGGATTAGCCGTTACTGGGAGACCGATGAGGGGTCTGTCCCATGATTAAATGGGACCGGATGCTATGGTTCTCACTGCTTCGCCCTGATTTAAGTCCAGCCCAATGTTTTGTTTGGCTGTTACCCCCTCACCAACATCATGGGGTAGAAACTGATTTGCATGTTCCATAGATCCAAAATGGTTGAATTCTGCAGCATGAGAATTGATGCAGGCGTGATGCTGGGAATGTGCCCATCATCATATTGATTTGGACATCAGAGCAGCTGTCTGTGACAGTTCGGCATCATTACCCACAATAATGGTGGTTCCGTCCTCTTGTCAACTGAGTGCCCAAGCACATCTAAAACTTCCTTCATTTTACCAGCAAATCACGGCCGGAATACTTGGCGTGCACCTTTCACAAATAGTTCTTAAAGGGATCCACAGCTTCATCTCGGGTTTGTTTGGGTTCCATGATGTGGAGTTGCCAGCGTTGGACTACTACCAAATAAACCTGTTGGACTTTAACCTGGTGTTGTGAGACTACTTACTTGTTTGGGTTCAGGTTCTTTAGGATGCTTTGGGGCCAGGTTTTTGTTTGTCTTGGCAGGTGTTTGTCTGCAGATACATTTGCAGCGTGAGTTTGTGAAGGACACAATCTGTTTCACAGGATTTGTTTGCTCTGAATTGCTGAACTTGGGAATACTGTTGGGCTTGCCACTGAGGCTCGCTCATCGTGAGCATCAGAAAGGAAGGTCGCACGGACCTGCACAGGATACAAGCATTTGTCAAAGAAGTCGAATAGGAGGTCTTACAACATGTGGGTATTCCAAAGAGAATAGCATTCTTGAACCTCACAACAGATCAATGCATTAGATAGCCACATTTTGACAAGGTGATAGTCAGCTCGCTGTTACCTTTGCTACCAGATTGAAACCCAACCGCAGCACAAGAGGTATACCATTCTAAATTCTGACAGTGACTCTCGGTTATCTGTAACAGATGATGGGCAGCACGGTGGCACAGTGGTTAGCACTGCTGCCTCACAGCTCCAAGGACCTGGGTTCGATTTCCGGCTTGGGTCACTGTCTGTGTGGAGTTTGCACATTCTCCTCGTGTCTGCGTGGGTTTCTCCGGGTGCTCCGGTTTCCTCCCACAGTCCAAAGATGTGCAGGTTAGGTTAATTGGCCATGCTAAAAAATTGCCCCTTAGTGTCCTGAGATGCGGAGGTTAGAGGGATTAGCGGGTAAATATGTTGGGATATGGGGGTAGGGCCTGGGTGGGTTTGTCGTCAGTGCAGATTCGATGGGCCAAATGGCCTCTTTCTGCACTGTAGGGTTTCTATGATTCTATGATTCTAAGTGACGCAGGACCACAATGGAGCTGTATAATTTGAGGCTTTATATATAAATAAGTTTAGATGGCAACTGTATGTGTTTCAGAAGAATACAAGGATTGGGAGGTAGAAGTAAGCAGTGATGTGGAGTTGATCTGTGAAAAAGAAGCAAGGTTATAATGGTTTGAAATAAAGGACACACCAGAGGTATCCTGAGGCTTCTTTATCTCCACCACTCTAACTTCAGAAGTTCAGCTCAAGGCACATTCAGGTGCATAAAGAAGATTATCTGAAATTTCTCAATCGCTGCCATACTCAGATCGTTAACTGACAAATCCTGAACTGACAGATGGGGGGGGGGGGGCAGAGTTTTCCTGTCCCGCCCAGCAAGGGAATCGTAGCAGGCTGGGGGGAGGCGGACCATGCAAAGGTCCTTTGACCTCAGGCAGGATTTTCCAGTTTTGGGGCGAGCGTGGCTGGAAAATCCTGCCCATGATGTGGTCACTCTCTCTTACCTGAGAAAATCAAAATCCTGCGGATGTTGGAGATCTGAAATAAAAAGAGAAAATGCTGGAGACACTCCGTGCATCTGGCAGCATCTGTAGAGAGAGAAATAGAGTTAATTGCCGGAATTTTACCGGCACGCCTGCCCTGGAATTGGGGCGGGTGAGGTTCGCAGAACGGCATTCTCCGTTGGCCTCAGGCGAGAACTAATGAGCCTCAGGAAGGCGAGGCGGTAAAATTCCAGGAAATGTTTTGTGTCCATTGTGTCTGTTATTATCAAAGTTATTATTAAAGATAAGCTTTATTATCTTATTTTTAGTTTTTGTTTAGTTTATTTATAGCTTATTATTACACTTTCTTATCTTGTTTTTTCTCAGAACGATATGTGTACATTTATATATTCACTTAGAACGGAAGTTTGGTCATGAAAGACATCAGAATTGTTGTGAAACATTTATATAAACTTTGCTCCTGTTCTGTACGCCATTGAAACTCTCAACCTGGCTTTTAAGAACTTTGGCGAAAGTTAATTTTTCATTCTAGGATTAGATATAGATGTATTCTACACACCTACACAGAGGAACAATTTGCTCTTTTTTTAAATGCACCATGGAGATTTACCCTCAGAAATAGACAATGACTGAAAAATGCTGTTTTTGTTCATTAAAATAACAAAACACCAAACTAGCACGGTTTAAAATTGGAATGTAGAGGTTAAAGAGTGACAAGAAACAATGCAGCAGAAACAAAGCCACTCATCTTCCTGCGGGAGTTCAAAAATGCAACAGGTTGAGTGTAAATATTTTGCTGCATGTCACTGGGACAATTTTTATGAGACTTGCCTAATTAAACAGAAAGCATAATCAATTTTGGCTTTATCCCTGTCAGATCAACTGCAACAGCCCAGAGATTTATGGCAGCCACAACACGTGCACTTTGAAGCAATCCCGATTTGATGACATGCATGTGCTGCTCTTACTGCTCTCCTCAATGAGTGCGCCTTGGGTACAAGGTCGCTATATTCTAATTGAATCTACCCTTCAAAGGAGCTGTTCCATAAATGTCAGGAATTTTCATACCACCGGCTGAAATGGCCAAATGGAAGACCACAGCTAATTCAATACTGAAGTGGTAGATCTCAACTTCACCTTACAAAAATCATTCATTCAGATTCTTGTGATTCTTTTGGTGTGAGGTTAATTAATTTTTTCTGCATCTAAAATGGCTGTAAAAGGTAACCAGGGTAGATGACTGCTCTCTTGTGCTTTCTGTGTGTACATGCTAATACCTTTTCAGAACATGACATTTGCAGTATCACTCAGAACCGTGTCAAGGTGGCAATGCCATTCTGTACAATGGCGCTAAGAGCACCAGGATTGTGAATGTTTGATGGCTGTAAGAGCCCCTGTTAGGATTTAGTTATTGTATGATATATTGTAAGTGAGCCGAGGTGGTGGGGTGAAGCAGGGCACAGAAAGCCATTTATCTTTGGGTGTAGAGTTTTTAATAGGAAAAATATAGTTTGAAACCTTAATTTTCCAATATTGAATACAAGAATACTGTACTAGGAAATGACCAAAGGATAATTTTCCTCAGGTAATGTTTCTCCCATTTCACTGCCGTACATTTAGTGGAAATTTATGCACACAAATGGGCTTTTTGCTGAACTTACATCAAAATTACACTGGCAGAGAGAAATGAGCCTCGGGATAACTCTTGCGTGAGATTTATTTAAAACCACAATACCAATTGCTATTCCTCAGCTATCACCTTCACTTTCAAGATAAGCAGGCAATGTGGCTTAGGCACAGAAACTTTTGCATGCAATGCTTCAAATGGTAATTCTCAGAGAGTATGTTAGTTCCCAACTTAGATTTGTGCCGTGGTTCATGAGCCTTGTCTGTCTTGGTGGTAGAGGTCTCAGCTTTGGGAGTGCTGTTGAAATTGCTATAGTGCATATTGTAAATGATACACATTGTAGCCATAAATACCCAAAGACTGCCGATCATCAAGACACAAGTTAGAAGTGTGATAGAATGCTCTCCACTTGGATGAGTGCAGCTCCAACAATGCTCAAGAAACTCAGCACAATCCAGGACAAAGCAGCCCACTTGATCAGTCCCCCATCCACCACTTTAAACATTCACTTCCTCCACCACCGATGCACAGTGGTAGCAGCGTGTACCATCTATAAGATGCACTGCAGAAACATACTGAGCTTCCTTCAACTTCACGTTCTTAACCTGCTACCTCTTCCCTCTAACAGCACTGTGGGTGTATCTATACCATATGGACTGCAGGGATTCAAGGCGGCGGTTCATCAACACCTTCTCAAGGGCAATTATGAATGGACAATAAATGCTGGCCGAGCCAATAGTGCTCACAACTCACGGAAGAATTAAAAAGAAGTAGTGCAATTGTTGGATTGCATCCCTATTGAAACAGTGGGCCAGGTCTTGTGGAAAAAAAGGCTGGTATATTAATGATACCTGCAGTTATTAATACACAACTTAGCTGCAACTTCAGAACATTTAGAGGAACTTCATAAGTTTCAAATCTCCAAAATTTGCTTGTCAGTTTATGACACTTGGCCATTTACTTTGTGCAGACAACAGGGGCGATCTTAAGCCGCAATCTCCAACTGTGGGATTGACAACAGGGGCTCAAGATTCCTAACACGGAAACTGCAAATCTCGCTGGCAAGGTAGTAAATTCTGATTTTCATCACCCCTCACCGGCATCGTAATCAGATTAACAGCTATAATGGGCATGAACCTGATGACAATACATCCACATATGTTTAAATATAATTAAAGAACCCCCACCCCGCCCGCCTTCGCTGCATTTTCATACCTTGCTGACTTGACATCACATCTCTGAGGTTTCCAAAAAGTTCACCCAGGCATATAGACCCCAGGGGAGAGGAACATGACCAGGCAGTGCCTGGGCAATGCCCCTTGGAACTGTCCCCTGCCACCTGGCAGTGCCAACCTATGCCGGGGGTAGTTCCAAGGACCCTAATGGAAAACTCATGGGGGGTGGGGGGGGGGGGGGGCAACTCATTTATTTGTGGTGGTTGGGGGAGCAGACGTGACAGCAGAGAGGCTGATTTTGGGGGGGTAGAGTGAGAGGGAGAGGGTGATGTTGGCTTTGATCGCAGGGATGGGAGACATGTCGGCTTTGATCGCGAGGGTGGAGGGAGGTTATTTTTTCTCTGATCAAGGCACCCTTTATAAACGGCGCTCTGATCTCAGTTTTATTGAGCCAGCTAAGCTTCTCCTGCCTGACATTTTTTTTTATGTTCGTAAGAACATTTTTAAAAAAGATGATCAGAAAACTGGCATTTTGGTGGCATCAAGAAAAACTGCCAATCCACAAAAACTGCTGAAATATCCTGGGAAAGGCAAGGGAAATGTCATTGACACCTGAGTAATAAATGTACAATTTGTTATTTGAAGAGGGCATGAGGTAACGATGTTTTCTCCCACACTGTTGACTGAGTTCTATCTTTAATGCAATCATCACAGCCCAGCACCTTCCCTTCATTCACCTTTCTTCAGTCTCTGCTCTACCTGAGACCTGGGGCAAAGGTTCCCCAGCGAGGCGGAGGTGGGATCTGATGTATGTGAGTTGGTAAAGACCTTCACATTGACATCAGGTCAAGTTCCCGATGTCACCCAGCCCTACCCCCATCTCTTTTGGAAATTTCTCTTGACTGTAGAGTCTAGACTTGGTATCACAGTCTGAGAATATTGGATCATTCATTTCAAACCAAGGTGAGGGAATGAGATGTTGGGACTGAAAGATTCCATGATTAGAAAGGCTCTGAACTGTATGTTTAATCACCACAGAGCATTGAGGGTTCACTGCTAGAATTGGATCTTTTACATCAACTCCACTTTCCCATTCTACCCCAATACCCCTGATTCCCTTAGTCGCAAAAATCTATTGAAACCAGTCTTCAACATACTCAGGGGTTTATCACTTAAAGGGTTGTAAATGTTTGGCATTCTTTATCCCAGAGGGTTGTGAATACTCAATACTTTAGTATGTCTTTAGGAGACCACACCTCACTGCAATCCCTCAGATCCCACCACAGGGCCTCCAGCTGAGAGTGACCAACTCAGTGAGCGGCAATCCCAGATCTCCTCTCCATTCCTGTGGTCACTGGTCAAAGTGCCGGCGAGTGATTGTAAACCCAGGCCGTCAATTCGAAAACCCCTCCTTTGGTGGAATGAACAGGTCAGCCTGCCCGCCCTCTGAAGCTGGTCAGGGGGCTGTAGGATTCGAATGCCAAGCTTTGGCAAAACCATCCGCTGCCATCATCACCAAACCCCATCCACCCCTTCCTCCCGTCCCGCGCCCCTCTTCGGAAATTGGTTCTCGGTAGATAATTGTCCCACCCTCTCGGCAGGAACATAAGATTCTGCCCCTGGTCTCACGCCAGCTGTTCTCGGTACTCTCCTGCAATGTTGGAATGTCTGTCTGGATTAGTTTTCATGTGTCTGATTATGCTAATTCCAAACTGAAGAGTATTTCAATTATTCTGAGGGCTGCACTGCTGCGTAAAGGTAATATCATTAATGTTATTGTTTGCTATTCATCCCATATTAAGATATGATTCTGTGCTCCTGGGGGTTTACTCCAGCACTTAACGCTCCTTAAATAAAAGCCACTTTCCCTTTGTTTGGAATTGAAGATTCCACTTGTTTCATGGCAATTGAATGCCTGGCTGTTTGTGTGTTTATTGCTAATGCTTGTATTCTTTTTGATATATATATGAAATTGAAGCAGCTATCTTGTTTTATTGCCCAAGGTGTTATTTCTCTGGGTAATGCAGTTGGTAAAAGGAATATAGATTTTGTTTTTATTGGACTACTTTTACAGGCCCCGAAAGAGAAGCTGGAAATTGCAATATTTTTGCAGATTTGTGGCATTATAAATAAAGAGAAAATGTCCAATCATGCTTGTAAAGAAAGCAGTGCGATCTTTAAAGATAGTTGTTTGTGATCCATCTTGCAATGTAACTTGAGTCAAAAAGCTCAGTAATGAAGTCACTTAAGCTGTGGTGAGCCAAAAAATAAACAGGAGCGCTTTCCAAATACTTATTCCTTTTGTAAAATCATTTTCCCTGTACTCCACTTGTACATCCGCTTCTTTCAAAAGAATTAGATCTAAAACCCACTTTTTCAACTGAGCCCAAGTTACAGCAAAGCATCAGGTTCTAAAGCGAGCCTGGAGGAAGTCAGAAACGCAACACGAGAATTTGCTGCCCAACTTACCAACCAGGAAACAAAGGGGAGGCCCTTCAAAGACCTTGGAATTTAGGATCACCAACATTCCAGGATTCCCCTAGAGTCTCTGAGAATTAAAGATTAAGTAGTCAAAGAAACCCAGAAGGGAAATGATGGTGGCATTAAAAGCATTGCCTTTTCTTTTTCATTTCCTTTGAACACTTTTAGTTTACTAGTTGTAAAAATAGCAGAGTGCGGGGAAGAAAGGTTATTTTGACTGATCAAGACAGCTGAAGGCATCAACCTAGGCAGCGGAAATGGAAATGGAAAAAAACACCAGCCCTGTCGATCCTGCAAAGTCCTTCTTACTAACATCTGGGGCTTGTGCCAAAATTGGGAGAGCTGTCTCACAGACTAGTCAAGCAATAGCCTGACATCGTCATTCTCACAAAATCATACCTTATAGATCACACCCCAGATACCACCATTACTATCCCTGGATATGTCCCACTGGCAGGACAGATCCAGCAGAGGTGGCGGTGGCACAGTGGTACACAGTCAGAGAGGTTTACAGCATGGAAACAGGCCCTTTGGCCCAACTTGTCCATGCTGCCCTTTTTTTTTGAAAGGCCGTAAGCTAATCCCAATTGCCCGTATTTGGTCCATATCCCTCTATACCCATCGTACCCATGTAACTATCTAAATGCTTTTTAAAAGACAAAATTGTACCCGCTTCTACTACTACCTCTGGCAGCTTGTTCCAGACACTCATCACCCTTTGTGTGAAAAAATTGCCCTCTGGACACTTTTGTATCTCTCCCCTCTCACCTTAAACCTATGGCGTCTAGTTTTAGACTCCCCTACCTTTGGGAAAAGATATTGACCATCTAGCTGATCTGTGCCCCTCATTATTTTATAGACCTCTATAAGATCACCCCTCAGCCTTCTATGCCCCAGAGAAAAAAGTCCCAGTCTATCCAGCCTCTCCTTATAACTCAAACCATCAAGTCGGGAGGGAGTTGCCCTGGGAGTTCTTAACATCGACTCCGGACCCCATGAAGTCTCATGGCTTCAGGTTAAACATGAGCAAGGAAACCTCTTACTGTTCACCATGTTTCATCCTCCTTTGGCTGATGAATCAGTACTCCTCCATGTTGAACAAATGGCAGAAGCAGAAGACCCCGCTAGCAGAAGGCTCATAGCCTTGTCACAGTCCTGACTATCTCTGAACAGTCTAACAACCTCTGTGCACAGCCAAAAGGGTTGCTAGGCATTGGGATACAATGGGCAGGACTTTTCAGAAGATGGGGTTTCCCATCTCACCACCGAACCACAGCAGACCCACAGGCATGCAACACCCCAAAGAGCATTGATTGGCTGGGGGCAGATCCATCGCCCATCACTCATGAGGAAGTCCTGCCTCAGGGAGCTGTCAATCAATCTGATTGGCTGGCAGTTCTGTGGTCCAGCACTACCAGTGTCAGCATTGGCCAGGATGTGGACAACACGTAGCCTCAGAGTCCAGGATTAGGTAAGTGTGGAGGGTTGGGGAAGAGGTTGGGCCTCATGGGGGTGTGGGGAGGTCCAGAGTGGAGGGAGAGAGGCTGGGCATCTTTTGATACAGGTGTCAAGGGGTGAGGAAGTACCCAGAGGGGCAGACCTTAGTGGGGTGGGGTGGAAGGTGCCTGATATGGAAAGGGATCCTGAGAGGGTGATGCCCCCTCTCCTTGCCTGAGTGCCTGAGGCCCAAACCTGTCAGGCTACCCCTGTCCCAAACTCCTCCCACCAGCCTCAAACCTGAGGCTGGGTGGGAATGGTCCTTCGGTGGTCAGTAGTTGGTCACTAACAGGTGGCCCACCCCACATAAAAGAGTCAAGCAGTCTGGGGCACAGAGAATTTTACAGGCCGCCATTCCATACCCCTGCTCCCCCCCCCCCCCCCCTCCCCGCCCCCAACCACCTTCAAAAGCCACCAGCTGGGGAAATCTATGTTCTGAAGGATATAATCATTGTTTGAAACAGGTGAGGAAACTATTAACCAGTTACTGTATAGCGAACAGCATCAATGTAAAACACATTATAATTTCAATCACTCTCTGCCTCAGTGTCAGTTTTATAATTTGAGTTTGAACACTGGGGAGAGAAATCCGATTCATGTTTGCCCATTTTGTGTATGAAATCATTTGCCTTCAAACTTCCGGTGCAATCTCCCATCTCGGATCTATCCCATAAATCAGTCACCATTGATTCAGTCGACACCTGCAAGGAGCAGGGATTCTTATGAATGTGGCTTCTGTGCCTTGTTAAGGACATTGAACTATGGGAGCACTGCACACACTGGCCTGGAATTTTGTCCCTGAGCCAGGGAGCAGGATTCGATGGCCCAGTGGGATGATCGTTAGACGATTAATCCAGAAACTCAGCTCATGCGCTGGGGTCCTGGGTTAAAGTCCCGCCACGGCAGTTGGTGGAATTTGCATTTTAAAAAACTATCTGAAATTAAGAATCTACTGATGACCATGAAACCATTGTCGATTGTCAGAAAAACACATCTGGTTCACTAATGTCCTTTAGCAAAGGAAATCTGCCATCCTTACCTGGTCTGGCCTACATATGATTCCAGACCACTGCAATGTGGTTGACTCTCAATTGCCCTCCAAGGACAACTAGGGATACGCAATAAATGCTGGCCAGCCAGCGACGCCCATGTCCCACAAATGAATGAAAAATAAAATCTAGGCCTGGCTTGCCTTTTGAGAAAGTGCCAACAAGAATTGTGGGGGTTGTAGGGGGTGCACGTATGACCTGGAGTCAGGTCGACTACCAATTGATCCTGTGTTAATAGGAGAATAACGGTCAGTGCTGAGTGGGAACAAAACAGCAAAACAAGTGACAGATGGCCCAGTGAGGGAGGGGTGGGGCAGTACAGTGGTCACAGGCTATCTCGCTAAGGAGACCCCCAGCACAGAGGAAGCTGCAGCCTGCCATTTTAGGTAAGGATAAAGTGAGGTGAACTCCACCCTGAGACATCCTTTTAACAATGTTTAAAATGTTGCAGTTAAGTTTTTTTTAAGTTTAAAGTTTATTTATTAGTCACAAATAGGCTTACATTCACACTGCAATGAAGTTACTGTGAAATTCCCGTAGTCACCACACTCCGGCGCCTGTTTGGGTCAATGCACCTCACCAGCATGTCTTTCAGACTGTGGGAGGAAACCGGAGCACCCGGAGGAAACCCACGCAGACATGGGGAGAACGTGCAAACTCCACACAGAAGAAGTGGCAACAGCTGCTGGACCACCGCAGTGGGTGGGGAGGGGGGGGAGGGGGCAACTCTTCCAGAGGGTGGTCACTAAAATAATATTTTTCACTCATAAAAATGACAATTGTAACTCGTGGATTTCAGATGGAAATGTGAAAGACTGGCTGAGTAAAAATAGATATTCACGGTATTTTTCAATTCTTTTTCACCACATTGTCACTGTCATTTTGTTTCAGTGATCTACTGGCCCATGATTCTAAATGAAAACAAAGATGCAAAGGCCAGAGTTCACTCAATTCTGTAATGTTAGTGTACCTTTAAGAAAGTTCATTTTTAAAAATCATGATTTCTGCAGTTCTCACAGTGATGTCATTGTTGCCGGCTTGACTGGAAATGCCCTTTCATTGCTTCTTAAGTGACTTAAATGGGATTGTTTGTGTTTACTCTCGGATTAGTTTTATGATCCTGCATTGTTAGGAAGATGGTCATGTGTTTTTGGACAGTTTTTTTCAGTTTCAGTTTGGAGCTGCATGTTTTGAGTTGAGTTTTAGAATGGACAGCAAGCTAAAAGAAATATTTTCCCTCTCTCCTTGTTGTTTTGAAAATTCTGTTGGTTAGCTGAAAACAAGAACTTGTTTTCCTTAAGGGTGAAAATCTGCTGTTGTTGGGAGTTGGACCAGAGTCTGGTGTTTTGAGAAGCTGCCTTGTCTTCAAACTGTTCAGAGTGAATCCAGAGAACTGCAGACTTCAACCAAAGGATTCAATTTCCATTATCACATGAGCAGTAGACTTTGCTGTATTGAACTTGTTAAAGGGTTTTGTCTGAGGCAAGGCTTTTGGTTTGATTGGAAAAAAAACCTTTGTTGAGGGTTGTTTTGTTTCTTGTTTGTACTTGATAAAAAGTCTTGCTAATTTTCTTACTATACATGTTAACTATATTCTTAAACAAACTTTGTTCTGTAAAAGCTCCCTAATAGGTCATTTGAATCATACCTGGAGTGAAACATATCATGTTTATCCTAGTCAAATTCAAGAGGCAAAGCTTATGATTCAGGTGGCCTTCATAAAACACTTTGGAGTTTCTGACCTGAACCATAACAATTCTTAATTTGTGAAATTGTCCAGCCCATAATTAGAAAATAAATATTCCAAATTTCAACATGAAAAGCTAGATCTACAAGGAGTCAAAGCGGCTTAACAGCAGGTTCCATTGCTGAATAGAATTAGAATAATTAATCCCTTTAGGAAATGATGCAAAACCATTTTGGAGTTATCTGTCACAGACGAATAATGCATTGCAATCCAAATAAGAGAGGTAACGTGAATGGCTGCACTTGCTGCCTCAGCAATGTGCACTATTGTATCAGATATATCAGACTTCACAGGTTCACTGTTGTCTGTGATGCTATTTGCTCAAATGAGCAGTTTTTGTCTCACAATGTGGTTCCATCATTTAATTAAAGCAGATAAATAAAAGTCAGCAGAATATATCACCAAATAAAAAGGTATTTTACTTCAATTATTTTGTGTCATTATTCTATGAAGCTTGGCTCCACTGACAAAAGGGAATTGTACATCAGTCTGAGAGAAGATTAATAATGCTACTCATCGCAGGATAAAAGTATTTTCCATTCATGTAAGCCAAAACCTGAATATAATTTCAAACAGATTTAAAATACAATCATTTTAAAAATTACAATGGACTGATTATGGTTAAAAAAGATGACCTTGCTAAATAATTAAACATTATCCTCTTTATATCTTATTAATGATAATGGCTTCAATGTATCTTCAATTTTAGTCCTCACAAGTGCCCGTTGTTCTGATGTTCATAGAATCATAGAAACCCTACAGTACAGAAAGAGGCCATTTGGCCCATCGAGTCTGCACCGACCACAATCCCACCCAGGCCCTACCCCCATATCCCTACATATTTATCCACTAATCCCTCTAACCTACACATCTCAGGATACTAAGGGCAATTTTTTTTTTAGCATGGCCTATCAACCTAACCCGCACATCTTTGGACTGTGGGAGGAAACCGGAGCACCCAGAGGAAACCCACGCAGACATGAGGAGAATGTCACTCTGTCCTAAACCTGCTCAGTGCTGGCCTCCTGTAGCGGATCGTTCTCTTTACTCCACTTACAGGCCGGTATTTGGGGGTCTGCCGATAGCTGCGAGTGTCTCTCTCTTACAGCCTTTGAAATTTCAAAGGCCGGGGAATGCTGCACTGGGGCAACTCCACAGGAGAGAGCGCTGAACCAGGCTCACCGTTTATAACTGACCGGTAACCTGATACTTATATCACACAGCCATCCCAAAACCGCCACCAAGGCCCGAGTGATTCTCTCCCTTGTCGGTGGGACAACGGCCACCCTGCACCCACTCCACTCGAGTAGGTCTGCATGGGTTTTCTCCGGGTGCTCCGGTTTACTCCCACAGTCTGAAAGAGGTGCATTGGCTGTGCTAAATTCTCTCTCACTGTACCCGAACAGGCGCTGGAGTGTGACGACTAGGGGATTTTCACAATAACTTCATTGCAGTGTTAATGTAAGCTTACCTGCAACACTAAGAAATAAACTTTAAATTTATAATTCCTATTCTTTTATTGGTACATGCTAATTATTTGTAATCAAATTTAGAACTATAATTGTTTGTGTATTTCTGAATTCTACACTCTGCATGGTCTGAATGGCTGAATCAGAGTCCTGCAGTGCTATAGTTGTCAATGGATGATCTTGAACCACTCTGTGACTTTGGCTGCGTGAGGGGAATGATAGTTTTAAATACAACAAGAGAAACATCGTGACAGACCCACATCAACTCTGTACAGGCAGTGGCTCCTCAATAAATCGGTTGTTGTTATAATCATAGAATACCTGCAGAAGGAGACCATTTGGCCCATCAAGTCTGCACCGACTCTGACAGAGTGTCTTAACCAGGCCCTCTGCCCCACCCTATTCCTGTAACCCCACACATTTACCATGGCTAATCTATTAACCTACATATCTTGGGACACGAAGAGGCAATGTATTTCTGCATGTCTGCGTGGGTTTCCTCCGGGTGCTCTGGTTTCATCCCATAGCCCAATATGCCTTGAAGGCACATCTTCTTCTGCCAACAATGCAAAGTTTCAGAACTTCATTGTAGTTTCTCCACATCTCAAACCCTTCCAGCAGCATTGGAGAAACTTGATGTTCTGAAACTTTGCAATATTGGCAGAGGATGATGTGCCTTCAAAGAATATTGGACTGTGCGGTGAAACTGGAGCACCCGGAGGAAACCCAAGCAGACATGGAGAAAACATGCGGACTCCAAACAGACAGTGACTCAAGCCGGGAATCGAATCCGGCTCCCTGGCACTGTGAGGCAGCAGTGCTAACCACTGTGCCACCGTGCTGCCCTATGGTTGAATCTGTGGCCAAAATTCTCTGACCTCGTTCGTGGCTGAGATTTTCCAGTGCCGTTGAAAGTGAATGGAGTTTTGGCTGGAATACTAAATTTTCCATTCTCGCTTCGCAACCGACGTGACTGGAGAATCCCACCCCATGTGTGAAACCACATCCTTTCTCTTTGTTAAAAACCCATAACCTCTGTCATAGTTAGAACATTACAGGCATCTTGAGGAAAAGAAGAGGAGGAAGCGTTCTAATGCGATCTTCATTGCCAAATCTTGAGCCCTGGCTTTCTATTGAATGATGTGGAGATGCCGGCATTGGACTGGGGTAAACATAGTAAGAGTTTTAACAACACCAGGTTCAAGTCCAACAGGTTTATTTGGTCGCAAATGCCATTAGCTTTCGGAGCGCTGCTCCTTCGTCAGATGGAGTGGATATCTGCTCTCAAACAGGGCATACAGAGACACAAAATCAAGTTACAGAATACTGATTAGGATGCGAATCTCTACAGCCAACCACGTCTTAAAGATACAGACAATGTAAGTGGAGGGAGCATTAAGCACAGGTTAAAGAAATGTGTATTGTCTCCAGACAGGACAGCCAGTGAGACTCTGCAAGTCCAGGAGGCAAGCTGTGGGGGTGACTGATAGTGTGACATAAACCCAAGATCCTGGTTTAGGATGTCCTGTCTGGAGACAATACACATCTCTTTAACCTGTGCTTAATGCTCCCTCCACTCACATTGTCTGTATCTTTAAGACCTGGTTGGCTGTAGAGATTCGCATTCTAATCAGTATTCTGTAACTTGATTTTGTATCTCTGTGCCCTGTTTGAGAGCAGATATCCACTCCATCTGACGAAGGAGCTGTGCTCCGAAAGCGAATGGCATTTGCTACCAAATAAACCTGTTGGATTTTAACCTGGTGTTGTTAAAACTCTTACTGTGTTTCTATTGAATGACCACCCTACAGTTGTGCATGTGGGATGATCTGCTTCCAGAGTACAAGTGAATGCCGTGTAAGAGAAAAAGAAGGGCACGCTGCTGGAGCCATGTCTTCTGCTTATCTATTCACTGTTTCCGTATTGGTCATCCTATCTTTAGTTCCTTTGGGATATCTCTTCAAAGGGACTGACTGGACTGAAGTTTGGCAGCAGCCTTCTTTTGTGGGTTTTTTTTCTCTCTCTCTTCCGATGCGAAATATTCTTTTGTAAAAGAGAAGGAATGTTTGACAAGTATGTTTAACCAATTCAGCTTGCCAAGAGAATTTACGGGGAAACCCATACCTCAAAGTGGAACCCATTCTGGATGTAATTACATGAATTTGTACAATCTGGATGTGTAAGACATTCTGTGTTAATCACTGGCTATCCCGAGGGTTCATTACAATGCACATCTGGTAAATATATTAAACATTTTTATTTGGCTCTATAATGGGACCTGCAAACCTTCTGCCATGTGAAGTCCATCTGGAGGACTGTTATCTTCCCCACTGTGACTGTAATATTTCTGGTTACAATCTATACAATGCTGCTGGAGAAACTTCAATGATGTTCATAGAATAGAAACTCTACAGTGCAGAAAGAGGCCATGTGGCTCATCGAGTCTGCACCGACCACAATCCCACCCAGGCCCTACCCCCATATCCCAACACATTTACCCGCTAATCCCTCTACCCTACGCATCTCAGGACACTAAGGGGCAATTTTAGCATGGCCAATCAACCTAACCCGCACATCTTTGGACTGTGGGAGGAAACCGGAGCACCTGGAGGAAACCCACGCAGACACGAGGAAAATGTGCAAACTCCACACAGACAGTGACCCAAGCCGGGAATCGAACCCAGGTCTCTGAAGCTGTGAAGCAGCAGTGCTAACCACTGTGCTACCGTGCCGCCCCATGTTCTGAAACTTTGCATTTTTGGCAGACATGGCTGTGCCATCAAAGCACATTAGTTGATGGCACGGAAGGAATTCACTTGTCAAGTCATGTCAATACCATATTTTGCTACAGTAATCCTGTTATCTCACCTTTTCCCCATTACCCTGCACATCATTTGTTTCAGATCCATTGACTCTATCTCCACTTCCCGCTGCCTCGGAAAAGCAGCCAGCATAATCAAGGACCCCACGCACCTCAGTTATTCTCTCTTCCACCTTCTTCCATTGGGAAAAAGATGCAAAAATCTGAGGTCACGTACCAACCGACTCAAGAACAGTTTCTTCCCTGCTGCCATCAGACTTTTGAATGAACCAGACATGGATTCAACTGATCTTTCTCTACATACTAGCTATGACTGTAACACTATGGGCCTGATTTTACCAAAACTTCGCGCCCGTTTTTGGTAAAGTTGGGCGTCGGGCCGATACCGCGATCTGCACCCGATTTCGAGCAGATCGCGGCTTTATCGACACCCGATTCGGGCATTTAAATCGACTTAATGAACCGCGCGCCCAGCTCTCCCGCCAAATCCCACTTTACCGTCTTCTGGCCCAATCCGCGTCCGCGCTGTTACCGACCTGCAAAATAAAAGTCTGAAGTCGCCGCTGCAGCCTCCGAAGAGCGGAGTCAGAGACTGCAACGGCTCTCTGACCCAGGTCATCCTCGGGTCGGGGCGGGAGGAGGGTGGGAGGAGAGGGGGTGTGACGTCTCATCCCCTGGGGGGGTGGGGTGGGGGGGTGGAGGGGTGGGGGTGTGTGACCAATCATCCCCTGGGGGGGGTGGGAGGAGAGGGGGTGTGACGTCTCATCCTCTGGAGGGGGGGGGGGGGGGGGGGGTGGGAGGGGAGGGGGTGTGACCGATCATCCCCTGGTCGGGGGGTTCCGCTGCCTGTCTGCGGCCGATCCCTCCCGGCACCATCACTGGTTCACTACCAGCCACAGATTACTCTTCCCTGCAGGTGCGAGAGAGCGGGAGAGATGGCTGTGGCTGGTAGTGAACCAGTGATGGTGCCAGGAGGGATCGGCCGCAGACAAGCAGCGGAACCCCCCCGACCAGAGGATGAGACGTCACACCCCCTGCTTTCTGCTTTTTCTTTCGCGCTCGGGCGCGCTCTGTCAGATTTTTTCCGAATTGTGCATGCGCAGTTCAGAGCTCCGATCGGTCCGCCAGCGCTAAGCCCCGCCCACAGCGCAGATTGGGCCGGAGCTGGCAAAACGCGTATGGGCGCGCTGGAAAGAGGATTCCAGGCGCGGATCTATTTGACGCCCGGATTCGGCACTTAGACTCAAAATGGTAAAATTCCCCCCTATTTTCTGCACCCTCTCCTTTCCTTCTCCCCTATGGACTCTATGAATGTTATGCTTTATCTGTATAGTGCGCACTGTATACCACTGTATACCAATACCAATACCAATACAGGAATATTGTGTGTAGTTCTGGTCACCTCACTATAAGAAGGATGTGGAAGCGCTGGAAAGAGTGCAGAGGAGATTTACCAGGATGCTGCCTGGTTTGGAGGGTAGGTCTTATGAGGAAAGGTTGAGGGAGCTAGGGCTGTTCTCTCTGGAGCGGAGGAGGCTGAGGGGAGACTTAATAGAGGTTTATAAAATGATGAAGGGGATAGATAGAGTGAACGTTCAAAGACTATTTCCTCGGGTGGATGGAGCTATTACAAGGGGGCATAGCTATAGGGTTCATGGTGGGAGATATAGGAAGGATATCAGAGGTAGGTTCTTTACGCAGAGAGTGGTTGGGGTGTGGAATGGACTGCCTGCAGTGATAGTGGAATCAGACACTTTAGGAACATTTTAAGCGGTTATTGGATAGGCACATGGAACACACCAGGATGATAGGGAGTGGGATAGTTTGATCTTGGTTTCAGATAAAGCCCGGCACAACATCGTGGGCCAAAGGGCCTGTTCTGTGCTGTACTGTTCTATGTAATACATATGACAATATGACAATAATAAATCAAATCAAATCAAAAGCTATTTATCTGCTTTTCCTTCAAAAGTTACAATCTGCCAAACCCTTTGGTGAAACATTCAATGCACCAGCGATTCTGTTTAATGACATTTCTCCCAGCTCCTCACTTCTCTCTGTGTCAGGTTTAATTTGTTGATCCCTCATCACAAGCATCGGAAATTGTCTTTGTAGATTCTCTCCATAGTTCATTGTTAAAAACTCTCTCCTATCCCCTCAGCTTTTATTCTCATGAAAATATCCCAACACCTCCATGTCTTTTCCATTATAAGCATCATTCTCATCAATCTATGCTGTAATGATGCTTTAATATTCTTCTTAATTGGGTGTCCACACTTTTCCTGCTGTGTTCAACATTATGAATAACCTTGTTAAAAGTCAGCAATCCTTCCTGTGGCATTCCTCCCTTTTTTTCCGGGTATGCAGGCAGTCAAGAACATTTATTTCCATTCATTTCTGCTATAATTTTACTCATTTGTCTGTTATTTTATTTAAGAATCCTTGTGCATTTTGTAAGTTTTCCATGTGGTTCGGTGCATTGGCCGTGCTAAATTTTCCCTCAGTGTACCCGAACAGGCGCCGGAGCGTGGCGAATAGGGAATTTTCACAGTAACTTCATTGCAATGTGAATTTGTAAGCCTACTTCTGACACTAATAAATATACTTTAAAAAAACTTAATAAGCTTGCTCTCATTCGCATCTATTGCGGATAAATTGCATTATTCAAATATTAATCCTTTATTAAAAACCATTAATTCCTAGTTATCCAGACTGACCTTAATTTCCCATTATTCTTGCTCGCAGTCGCCTAGCTATAGAGCACAAGGTCACATTCAGTTAGCTTTCACATAATCCCAACAATCCCCTTGCTTTATTGTTACTAACCCATTGTCATTTTTGCCTTGTGCACAATCTGAGAATCTGCCTGCCCAAAGTGTAAAGACCGAATATTGGATGGAATTTAATGCTTCCCACTGGCGCAGGCAGGGAGACAGTGGGTTAAGGGTGGGACTGTATAATTGGGCAGAAAGTGCCAAGCGGAAACCCTGTCATCTTCCAGACACTTCCTACCTAATTCTGAGGTGGAAAAGTCAAAGGTCTTTGGAGGCTAGTTGAGGCCATTCAAGGGCCTCACCTCATCACTGTTAGTATTCAAGCATTGGCAGGAGAGGACCATATCGGCAATCCAACAGGTGGTATGGTGACACAGTGGTTAGCACTGCGGCCTTACAACACCAGAGACCCGGGTTCAATTCCAGCATTGGGTTACTGTCTGTGTGGAGTTTGTATATTCTCCCCGTGTCTGCGTGGGGATCTTCCGGTTTCATCCCACACTCCAAAGGTTTCCCTTAGTGTCCAAAGATGTGTAGGTTAGATGTATTAGCCATGGGAAAAATACTCTGGCAGAAAGTCGGTGCAGACCTGATGGGCTGAATGGCCTCTTCTGCAGTGTCGGGATTCTATGATTCTAGGATAAACAATGTGGCCTGGTGGGAGGTATGGGGAGCCTCCTTGTCAGCTATCCTGTTCCCTAAAGAAAGGGGCTGGTGGCAGGAGAATGACCCAGGGAAAGAAACCCCTTCTCCTATCTTTAACAATGAATTTCCTTGCCAGATCCTCCCTGACAATCCCACCCCACCTACCTGAGTTCCAAGACTTAAGCGACAACCTTCAGGCTTGGGCCGACTGCAGCACTGACTCCTAGCGGTGGAGTCAGTACTGGAGCTGGGACACCCACTCTGCACCAGAAAGTCTGGCATGAAACTCCCCCTGCAGGAGCCCAGAACCCCCCGTTGGCAGCCAGCAGGGAGCTGGAATGGTCGTAGCAGGGTTTTCCATTGGCTGGTGCACAGGTCCACTGGCACTATTAAATTCTGGCCACTGTTACCATTTGCCATTCCTTATTGAGAATTTATGACTCTAATATTTGCTGTTCCTTGGCTCCACTCCTGCCCTCCTCTTGCCGAAATGTCCTTGTTATTGAGCTGGATTTCGAAGATTAACACAGATTGAACTACACAGATTCACACAATCTGCCCAACTGGACTTTTATGATGTCTATGCTCTATGGGAGCTTTCTCCTACCATTCTTCATCGAACTCTATCAGCACAACCTTCTAATCCCCTTCTTTCTCATGTATTAACTTGAGTTTAAAGGCATTTATTCTATTCGCTTCAACTATCCTTGTGGTAGCTGGCTCCTCATTTGAATTATTCTCAGCGTAAAGACATTTCTCCCAAAACTTACTTGGTCCAGCGTAGCCTCAATACTGAACATCTCGACAACAGGTTATTCAGTGTAATATTGCACGAGTGATTCCAAACATTTCTTTTATTCCTGTCAGTGTCCATATGCTATCTAATGGCCGTAATTCTCCAATCTTCTTCACCCTCCTACTGCTGCCAGTGAGAATGGAGAATTTGCCAGACAGCGACGCCCATGTCCCACGAAGGAATAAAAAAAAATCTGGTATTCAGCCAAATCTCCATTCACCGCGGTGGAATCGGTGAATCCCAGCCGCAGGCAAGGTCGGAGAATTCCGGCCAATATCGAGGTAGTTGAAATTCCCTATCTGGGCAGTGAAAAGTCCCCATCATTAATGCACTGCCTTTATTGGATGCTCTCCTGACTTCCCTGTGAAATAACTCATCAGTGTTGGCAGATGGCAAAGCAGATGGCAGGAACTGAAGAAAAAGCAAAAAAAAGATCCAAAATTGATGGATGAGTTAGGACTCTGCAATCTTTTCTGTTTTTGGTTCTTTAAGTCTACTCGTCCCCATTTCTGTGACTGGCATTCTTTGTGATTGGCATTGAGGGTAAATTGGCCACAATTATATGAAACTGGAAATACATGGGGAGAAATTCAACTATGACGGTTCTGCAGAATGGGCAGTATCAATCGACTGGCTGATCTATACAATGCGGGATATTTAATTCTACTTCCTGCACTGTATTATGGGGAGCTAGTCCAATGTCACCACTCTTTCCATCACCACTCGAGACTAATTCCGACCCCATAGCTTGTGAAAAGGATAAAAAGAGGACAGGTTAAATGCGTGGGCAAAATATTGCCAGGTGTATAACGTAATTATAGAATATAATTAATAGAACATAATCCCCTCTTAAGGCCTCAATTGAATCTGCCTCCACCACACTCGCCGGCAATGAATTCCAGACCCGAACGCTGTGTGAAATGTTTTTTCCTTGTGACTCCATTGCTTCTTTTGCCAATTACCTTAAATTTGTGCCCTCTGGTTCAAGATCCTTCTAAGAAGTTTAAAAACACCAGGTTAAAGTCCAACAGGTTTATTTGGGAGCAAAAGCCACACAAGCTTTCGGAGCTCCGAGCCCCTTCTTCAGGTGAGTGGAAATTCTGTTCACAAACAGAGCATATAAAGACACAAACTCAATTTACATGAATAATGGTTGGAATGCGAATACTTACAACTAATCAAGTCTTTAAGAAACAAAACAACGTGAGTGGAGAGAACATCAAGACAGGCTAAAAAGATGTGTATTGTCTCCAGACAAGACAGCCAAGCCAGTGAAACTCTGTGGGGGTTACAAATAGTGTGACATGAACCCAATATCCCGGTTGACCTCTCAACCTTCTCTTCTTCAAGGGAAACAGTCCCAACATCTCCAATCTATCCACATAGCTGAGGTTCCTCATCCCTGGAACCATTGTTGTGAATCTATTCTGCACTGTCCCCAATGTCTCCACATCTTTCTGAAAGTGTGGAGCCCATAACTGGACACACCACACCAGCTGAGGCCAGACCAGAAGTTTAAATAAATTTAACACACCCTCCTTGCTCTTGTTCATAAACCTATTCCCCTATTCATCCCCCTATTCATCCCCCTATTCATAAACATATGATGCTGTTTGCTTTATTAACCACTTGACTGTATGTTCTCTAAACATCAGCAACAGTTTGAACAACAGTCTGTCATCTTTTCCCAGTCTGATGTGGAGCAGCCAGTTTGATAAGGAGTTTAGTTAAGTAAAGGAAATGAACACACATCTTCCCATATGTCGTAGCGTGAAATGAAAATTGCCTTATATAATTGATCACATCTTTCAAGTTTTCTTTTAGATTCTTGACCTATATAAAATCTGAAGACCAGCAGAGTAATGTGAATGCTGCAAGAATGAATAGTCAGTACGTTTTGTTCTTGCTGTTTCATCAGCCTCTACGTACTGCCTCTTTGTTCACAATCTCCATGTGTTTAATATTTGTTTCGAGATGGTGACTAACATTGTGCTCTCCCCTTCAGAGAGGAGAGCAACAATGGTCACCTGGAACTATAGTGACTTTATCGAACATTGTGCTTGCGGCAATGGGGGTTGGTTTAGCTCAGTTGGCTGGGTGGCTGATTAATGATACAAAGCAACGGCAACAGCGCAGCTTCAGTTCCCGTATCAGCTAAGATTTTTCATGAAGGCTCCACCTTCTCAATCTCGCCCCTTGCCTGTGGTGTGGTGACCGTAGGGTTAAATCACCATCAGTCAGCTCTCCCCCTCAAGGTGGAGAGGAGACCATGGTCATCCGGGAGTACGGCAACTAGCATTGTGCCTAGAAAATAATAGGGCTGAACTACAAGTTATCTGTAAGTACAGCCCTTCCTGAAATGATTTGGCAAATCTTGATCAATTTGCCTGCAAATGCACAATGGGATTACAGAAATCACATTCAGAAACATTATTACTCTGATTTTTAGATAATTCCCACGATTGAAGAAGGTGGGAATTTGAATCTTCTCAAATGATTTGTCAAACACTTTTTCATAAAGGTGGTTTATTTTCAAGGATAATGATTAGAGGGAAGCACAAGCTTTTTATTGCAATAGTTATTATTCATAAACTGAATAATCCTAAAATGCTCTTGTTAAATTAATTTTTAATTCTCCTGTTGATAATTCAGAACTTAATTAAATTGACCCTTAAATATCAGCGTAAATGTGCTTTTTGTGGAAGTATTGCTGCCTGCAAAATCTAAATAAGTGAGCAATTAGGTATAAATTCCAGCTTTCAATGACGATCCATTCTGTTTTAAGATTATACCACAGGCTAAAAAGCTTCCACACCAGCCTGTACCTACAGCAATTTATGTGGGAAAAGAAAACACTAAATAGTGAAATGAGTGTTGAACTTAATTAAACTCCTAGTGTTGACAGGGAAAAAAAATCTTTTTCCAGGCCAGGAAATTTCTATCTCCAGAGGTCAGGGCTTATTTTTATTTCAGATGTAAATCACGTTCCAATAGTTAATCTCTGGTGCAAATCCTGCCTAAAAGATTAAGCATAAATGACACTCAATTCTCCAGCGTAAGCTCATTTGTATAATTATTCATAGTACCAGCTGTAGACTCAGGTGTTTATTTTTTCGGGGGGGGGGAGTGAGGAGGCAGTGGGATACAAGTGGTGGGAGGGGGAATTCACCTGCAAGTTAATTTTATAAAGATGTGGACAATTAATGGAAATGTTACAATTAAGGTGACGAATATCAGGAAGGCTTCAGAGGGACTCCCTGGAGATCACACCTCACGAGCAGCTTTTCAAAGGGAAGTAACAGCTAAAAGTGAAGAGAAAGGGAACTTACAGTTCAGGCGTACATCTGCGGGCAGGTACCAGCACAGGCCTATTTTTAACGGCTGCTTGAGGTGGAAGTAAACTCAGTAAGAAGTTTAACAACACCAGGTTAAAGTCCAACAGGTTTATTTGGTAGCAATGGACTTTAACCTGGTGTTTTTAAACTTCTTACTGTGTTTACCCCAGTCCAACGCCGGCATCGCCACATCATGAGGTGGAAGTGACAGTGCATGTTCTCTGTGTCATTCTACACTGCTGTCCTCATGACTCGAGATGTAGCACACCTGTCGGGATAGAGGTCATAGCTGACCATCATTGTCCGTACATGTGCCAGAACTTTGTTTTCCATCTATCTCTCGACTGGCCCACATCCTGGGCAGACAGGCTCCCAATGCCAGCTCGGGTCTGCCAAGTCTGTTGATTTAGTTGGTGGCAGCAAGGCAGATGTAGCCAATCAGGCGGCTCTGGCCATTGATCAGGTACCAATAGTAATTATCTTCATCGTAATTATGTCTGCCAGGGTTTAATTGGTAGCGCACTTACCTCTGAATCCCAAGGTCCGAGGTTCAAGACCTGCTCCAGCGCCTGAGCACAAAAAGCAAGGCTGTCACAGGTGCTATCAATTGGATGAAATGTTAACCTGTGGCCCCCATCTGCCTCTCGGGTGGATATGAAAGATTCTATGGCACCACGTTGAAGAAGAGTGATTAGCACTGCTGCTTCAACACGCCAGAGACCCAGGTTCAGTTCCGGCCTCAGCTGACTGTGTGGAGTTTGCACATTCTCCCCATGTCTGCATGTGTTTCCTACGGGTGCTTCGGTTTCCTCTCTCAGTCCAAGATGTGTAGGTTAGATGGATTAGCCATGATAAATTGCCCCTTAGTGTCCCATGGTGTGTAGGATTGGGGGATTAGTGGGGTAAATGTGTGGTGTTACGGGGATAGGGCAGGGGGCAGGCTTGAGTAAGATGCTCTGTCAGAGAGTCAGTGCAGACTCAATGGGCCGAATGGCCTTCTTCTGCCTTCTGGGGTTTCTATGATTCTATGAAGAGTTGGGGGGGGGGGAGGAGGGTGGGTGGAGGGGACATTCTCCTCAGTGTCCCAGCCTCAGTCAAAATCACATGAAACAGATCACCCAGGCATTATCGCATCGCTCTATCTGGGAGTTTGCTGTGTGCTAATTGGCCGTCATGTTTCGTACATTACAACAATACTACGCTTCAAAATGATTTAATTTGTTGTAAAGCATTTTGCGACCATGCGGTGGTCATCAATACACTCTATAAATATAAATGGAAGTCTTTCTTTCTATCTAATAACCTTGGAAGAGAAAGAGGGTTCATGGAGAGGTGTCAGGCAGGTGAAGCTGCTTTAGATGCACTTTGTACCCTTCCATTTTCACCCACATCTGCAGAGAGACAATTGATATCAATCCTGCATACTTTCTGCGATGCAGTAACAGTTAAATTGGGGCCTTTCTGAAGGAACATGCAGCATAATGTTTAGACCTGTAATCCTATATGTCCATAATGCTTCAATTGGCAAGTAGAGTCTCTGCCAGGATGATATCTGCCAAAGTTACAAGGTAAGAAGTTTAACAACACCAGGTTAAAGTCCAACAGGTTTATTTGGTAGCAAAAGCCACACAAGCTTTCAGAGTTCCAAGCCCCTTCTTCAGGTGAGTGAGTCCTGTTGGAAACCTGTTGGACTTTAACCTGGTGTTGTTAAACTTCTTACTGTGTTTACCCCAGTCCAACGCCGGCATCTCCACATCAAAGTTACAAAGAGCAGACATCAGGTGACTCAGATAGCATTGTATTTCACAGGCAGGTTTTTACCTCATTGATCGGTTTAGTAACAGACTTTGTTCAGTTTTACTAGTCTCACTTCCGAGTCAGGTGGCGGTAGGTTCAGTTGTCCAGAAGTTTCTATAGCTGCAGCATAAACATTCATGTGAGGCAGACAAGATTTAATGGTGTCATCCACTGGGGCTGCTCCCAACACATGACACAGGAGCTGGGACTTGCTGAGGTATCAGGTGGCTTGCTCACAAAGTGAAGGGTTTTCACAATCACCATGTTTGAGAATGAACCATTCATGAGGATTTGGACTTTGACACACACGGAGCCAAATTAGATGAAGGTAGAATTGTGCCTGATTGAGTATTGTTTTCTCAAAGGAGAGCTCATTCATCTCAAAGGAGAGCTTATTCTCCACACATCTTAAAATTAATACATTCGGGGTTCTTTCTCTTACTCTTTGGAATTATGAGAGGTTATTCTTGTGGACTGTGGGAACTCATGGGACAATGAAAGGTTTATTAATATTACCAGCCACAAGGAGACAAGGAGTCCCCATGGTGCCGTGGTAGTACCCCTGCCAGTGGACCAGACGCCCCAGATGGGAGTCCAACATCAGGACTTGTTGGCCATGGAAGAAACGTTCGATTCAGTTCAACGGCTGATAATCCGCTCGGAAACCCTTCCACCTCTATTCCCCAAAGAGTGAAAGAACAGTGTGTGTGTGTGAAGGTACAGGAACAACAACAACATTGTGATAATATGGCGACCTGCATGTGGGAAATCTAGCCAAACTGTGTAAGTGCAGCATTTTCCCATATTGTTCGATGTTTTTCATCATATTGATGAATTCACTGGTCTAGCAAAAACAAAGCTGTGGGCTGAGAATTGTGCGATTTGGCAGATGTAGCCTACTGTTGCTTGGAAAGACTCATTAGCATACAAATTCAAGACCCTGGTTACCTTGCCAGCTACTGACAGAGCCATCATTGTTCTGCAAGCTCCTCGATACTACAATGGTTTTATTACATGGATATTATGATAGCTGCCATTAGACGCTATGCTTTACATGACACATACATAGCCTTCCATTTCAGGGGAATCTGATCCAAGAAATTCCTTTCAGTTGATTAATTAAACTAGGCGAGCAACAATGTTTTGTCTTGCGATTGTCTCCTTAGCTGGAACCAGCAGCAGTCGGATAAAGCAGCACAGGACAGGAAATGGAAAATGTTTTGTTGTAACAGAGAGTTGCTGAGAGAGAATGATGTACAGATGTAGCCGTTTTATCCATAGCTCTTAGTCAGTGTAGCACTTTCAAATCCAAGCACAACTTGCTATTCATCCATCAGATCATGCATACCAATTCATTCACACTATTTTAAACACAGGATGTGAATCACTGTGGCACTGTGGTATAAATTTCTTGCTTACATAATGTCTTGATCTCCATTTCAGGAAAGCAAAAGTCTTTATTCCACCGTTCATTTTTATCATACAAATATGAATGCATTTGTTCCACCCTCGTTGAGCTCTCCACATATGTGAGGTCTGTCTGCACTCTTTCCAGCCCATTTGCACATTACTTTCAATTGTCATCCCATAATTGAATCATGTTGTGATGGCAACAGAACACAGATTTACACACAGGAAATGCTGGGGAAACTCAGCAGGTCTGGCAGCATCTGCAGGGAGGGAGAAAACTGAGTGAATGTTTCAACGCTGCCTGATTCTTCATCTGAACTAAAGAGAGGGAGCAATGTGTTGCATATTAAACTGGAGCTGTGAGAGATTGCAACAAGATGTAGCAACCTTACGAACAAGAGACAGATGGCCTGGTGTGGGCAGGAAGAGTGAGGTGGGGGTGGCGAGGGAAGAAAGGTTATTGCATTGAGACATTTTTAGGGACTTTTTTAAAAAAGGGGTTGAAGATGGAGGAGACGAGTCACAATCTGAAGTTGTTGAACTCAATGTTGATTACGCACAGTTTGTTATAACAGGCTTAAACATCCATCCCTGTTTTTTGATGCTTCACTTAATAATGAGTGTTGCCTTACCTTCAACTCTCAGCAAGTGATTATTTTTCACACTGACCTTGTCCTATAGGCTGGGTGGGCTGGAGACACAGAATTCACATTGTCCAGAAGCAGTGGAGGCAGTGGTGCAGTGGTATTTTCACTGGGCCAGTAATCCAGTGACCCAGGGTAATTCTCTGGGGACCTGGGTTCAAATCCCACCATGGCAGATAGTCAAATTTGATTGTCAGAAAAACCCATCTTGTCCAATAATGTCCTTTCAGGAAGGAAATCTGTCGTCCTTTCTTGGTCTGGCCTACATGTGACTCCAGGGCCACAGCAATGTGGTTGACTCTTAACTGCCCCCTCAAGGGAAATGCTGGCCCAGCCGGCAGTGTCTACGTACCATAAGAAGGATTTTAAAAACTATTCTTCCAGCCAGGCAGCCCAGGAACATGCCTATTTCCTGGATCTCCACAACCCCATAGCTACGTGTGTCCAAGGAGGATGCTTTCCTGTGCACATTCCATCAATTGACACTTCATAACTGCATCCATGTCCTTAAACAAGCATTAGACCCTAAGCTCCAGATTATAACTAGATTCCCGGTTGATACAGGTATAGGGTGAAGGTTTCAGAAAAATAGCAAAGGGCAAATCAATTCTGGGCTGTATTTCAGATACTACCTCTCTGTTCCTGCTAAGTGGAGGCCCTCCAAATTGAGGCTTATGATTCTGCAAGGAGACTGACATTCATTGCAGATTAAGCAGCCTCTTCCAGAAAAAGCTAGCTCTATCTGCTGCTAAGGTAACCAGTTGCCTGGAACAAGCTGCCAGAAGTAGTCGTAGAGGCGGGTACAATTTTATCTTTCAAAAAGCATTTAGATAGTTACATGGGTACGATGAGTATAGAGGGATATGGGCCAAATGCGGGCAATTGGAATTAGGGGTTTAAAAAAAAAAGGGCTGCATGGACAAGTTGGGCCGAAGGGCCTGTTTCCATGCTGTAAACCTCTATGACTCTATGACTCTAATAGAAGGAATCAAAAGGCAGATTATCATCTAAAAAGGGAGAAGCTGCAGGTGAGTGAATGGGATCAAAGGTTATGGGGGGAAAGCAGGATTAGGTTATTGAGTTGACTGATCAGCCATGATCATAATAAATGGCGGAACAGGTTTGAAGAGCCGAATGGCCTCCTCCTGCTCCTATTTCCTATGTTCCTTTGTTCTTTTCAGGATGAATGGTCGTTGGCTGTTTGTCCATTTCAGTTAATGAAGTGGCTGGCGTGCCAGGGTTCGGAACCTGTCAGACCACATGGAGAATGCAGTAAGATAGAGAAAGTGCAGGGCTTTCTCACATCACTGCCAGTATCCATGTTAGAGTAAATTCACCAGCCTGGCAAGATAACCATCTCAGCACCTGCGTGATGGACTGTGCCCTGGAGATTGGGAGGATTTAGCAGATATCACCTGCTGTTGCTTGGAAGGACTCAGCAACATAGAAATTAAAGGCACTCACACAAGAATACAACGAATAGAAGCAGGAGTACATCACCGGCCCTTCAAGCCTGCCCCTATCGAGCTGATCTCAGAAGATACTAAATATCAGATCGCACAATATCACAGATTTTTCTCCAGGATCACACACAAATCTTGCTAGAATTCACTGATGCAATCACCCCTCATGACTGGTGACAATTCTTCCATATATTTAACCTTCAGGCAGACCTTTGAATCAATTTTATCATGCCAGCATAATTCAAACAAAAATCTCATTCAACCCTGATCAATTTGCTGATGTGATAACATTTATACCTTATAACCAGAGTTATTTTAGTTGACAAATCCTCTCTCTGGTCTTTGTCTGCAATCTATCTTGTGTAAGCAAGCACAGAAAGTGTATGTTTCCAAAGCAGTCAATCAGGAGGAAATTATTTAATTCCTGATATAAATTATGTTTGTTATTACATGGTATTTCTGTGTATTTCTTCAATACACAAATCACATTTTTAATTATGCTCCTAGTTGTGAAACTGCATTCCAATTTTATGCAGCAACAAAAATATGAGTCAATTAATATTGTAATTATATAAGACTGCTTTACAATTACATTGTTACTCACAACATGTGAAGTATTTTCCCAGTTGATTTGTTCAATGGGAAAATATCTGTTTTATGGAGTTTCAAAGAGAATAAAAATTTGATTTGATTTATCATTGTCACATGTCATAGAAATCATAGAAACCCTACAGTGCAGAAGGAGGCCATTCGGCCCATCGAGTCTGCACCGACCACAATCCCACCCAGGCCCTACCCCCACATATTTACCCGCTAGTCCCTCTAACCTACGCATCTCAGGGGCAATTTTAACCTGGCCAATCAACCTAACCCGCACATCTTTGGACTGTGGGAGGAAACCGGAGCACCCGGAGGAAACCCACGCAGACACGAGGAGAATGTGCAAACTCCACACAGACAGTGACCCGAGCCAGGAATCGAACGCGGGACCCTGGAGCTGTGAAGCAGCAGTGCTAACCACTGTGCTACCGTGCCACATACAGTGAAAAATATTGTTTCTTGCACACTATACAGACAAAACATACCGTTCATAGAGAAGGAAAGGAGAGAGTGCAGAATGTAGAGTTACAGTCATAGCTAGGGTGTAGAGAAAGATCAACTTAATGCAAGGTAAGTCCATTCAAAAGTCTGACAGCAGCAGGGAAGAGTCGATTGGTATATGACCTCAGACTTTTGTATCTTTTTACTGAGGAAGAAGGTGGAAGAGAGAATGTCCGGGGTGCGTGGGGTCCTTAATTATGATGGCTGCTTTGCCGAGGCAGCGGGAAGTGTAGACAGAGTCAATGGATGGGAGGCTTTTAGAACATAGAACATAGAACAGTACAGCACAGAACAGGTCCTTCGGCCCACGATGTTGTGCCGAGCTTTATCTGAAACCAAGATCAAGCTATCCCACTCCCTATCATCCTGGTGTGCTCCATGTGCCTATCCAATAACCGCTTAAATGTTCCGAAAGTGTCTGACTCCACTATCACTGCAGGCAGTCCATTCCACACCCCAACCACTCTCTGCGTAAAGAACCTACCTCTGATATCCTTCCTGTATCTCCCACCACGAACCCTATAGTTATGCCCCCTTGTAATAGCTCCATCCACCCGAGGAAATAGTCTTTGAACGTTCACTCTATCTATCCCCTTCATCATTTTATAAACCTCTATTAAGTCTTTTGTAGTTTCTTGCGGTCTTGGGCAGAGCAGGAGCCATACCAAGCTGTATTACAACCAGAAAGAATGCTTTCCGTGGTGCATCTGTAAAAGTTGGTGAGAGTCGTAGCTGACATGCCAAATTTCCTTAGTCTTCTGAGAAAGTAGACGCATTGGTGGGCTTTCTTAACTATAGTGTCGGCATGGGGGAACCAGGACAGATTGTTGGTGATCTGGACACCTAAAAACTTGAAGCTCTCAACCCGCTAGAAATGGAAATCTGAAAATAAAATAATTTACCGGTTGGGGGGTGTGGGGGGCATTGATCACGTAATATCCCTTTGCACACAATAATTTACATGTTATGAGTAAAAATGTGTTGTGAAGTTGCATATGTCAGGTTAAAAATGTGTTGTTTGACAAATGTAAATAATGAAAAGAAATGCTAAAACCAGAAGAAGAAATCATATAGCATTGTCTCTTTAAAAAAAACAGGCGTCTTTGTGGATTTTAAATTGCAGAGAGCAGGTTGCAGAAGGAGATTTTTGCAAGATTTGAATCAAAGCCTAGCAGTCAGTGTTCCAACCTGACAAAACAGGCTTTTGAATTGGACCAATAAATTTCAAGCAAGCACGCAGACACAGAACCAATGGAATTCAAATGTGAGGGCTGTTGACAGCCTCAAGCCACTCAAAAACGTGAAGTAATTGCAGGTATATAAACCAGGACAAGGGGGGATAACTGTCAGAGTATGCTTGCCACCGCTTGAGTCGGGAGGAGGGAAGGCGAGGCTCTCATGTAAATCCTGCAGTTTCATGTATGTCTTCATAAAATCACCATCTAAATAGAGAGAGAGAGACCAACTCAGGAAGTGTTCCAGATGAGAGCATCACCGGAGAAAGTTCATACTTCCAAAAGATGCATTGTTGTATAATAGTTGAGAGTGACTGAATTCTGTAATGATTTATTTCCTTATTCTTGAAGGAGTCTTGTAATATTTGAACAGCATTCTATTGGGGAGTTTAGTAAGTTTGTTAATTGTTTTAATCAGGTTGTCACCAGTTTAAAAATAAAGACCTGTTAATTGTTCATGATAAACAGTGTCAGATCCTGTATTAATTTACCAAAACCAATAACTTCCTACTACCTTACACACACTTGTATAAGATTATGGGGTGAGGTATATCCCTTTGAGTGGTTCCAAGAGGGAAAAGTCACCTCCGCCTGGTAACAACTGTAATTGTAAAGCAGTCGGCCACCTCGGTGGAAATCATTTAGCAAAAAGTTTGCTTTTTTGAAAGTTCAATTCCAGCTTGCAGCTGACAGGTTAAAACAGAATATTTGACATGAACAGACTTTCATAAAACACTTGTATTTATGTCACATTTTTCAAGCCATCCCAAAGTGTTTTACAAGAAAAGAAGTACTGTTGAAGTGTAATCACTGCTTTACTATGGGAATCTATCTAATTTGTGCACTGCAAGGTCCTACAAACGTGATAATGATCAGATCATTTGTTGTTAGTTATGTTGGTTGAGGGATAAATATCAACCAGGTTGTGGGGGAGGTGGGAGGGAGGGTGGGGGCGGCTGGTATTCTCCCACTGTATCTAGAAAAGAGCCATGGGAACTTTTGCCTCCACCACAGAGGGGAGACCATGTTGGCTTCTCATCTCACCTGAAAAATGTCACCTCTGACAGTGCAACACTTCCTCAAGATGCACAACGTCAGCTTAATGTTTGTGCTCAGGTTTCTGGAGTGGCATTTTAAACCAGAACCATTCTGATTCACACACAAGACAACGGCCAATGGGTGGGAGTTTCTGGCCTCACTCGCCCCAGAACCATAAAATCTTACCCGAGGTCAATGGGCCTTTCCATTGTCCACTCTTCGCCCGCTCCGATTCCCGCGGTGGGCGGGGCGGTAAAATTCTGGCCATTGTGATTCAGTTGACACCATTGACTGAGCACAGTACTCCAAGTGGGGTCTGACGAGGATCTTATAAAGATGCATCATTATCTCCCGACTCCTAAACTCAATCCCTCGATTGATGAAGGCCAGCACACCATATGCCTTCTTAACCACCTCCTCTATCTGGGAGGCCGATTTAAGAGTCCTATGGACCTGGACCCCAAGGTCCTTCTGATCCTCTACACTGCTAAGAGTCTTACCCTTGATATTATACTCCTTCATCCCATTTGACCTGCCAAAATGGACCACTACACATTTATCCAGGTTGAAGTCTATCTGCCACTTCTCCGCCAGTCTTGCATCCTATCTCTGTCACACTGCAGCTTCTGACATCCCTCCAACCTACATATTTACCCATTAATCCCTCTAACCTTCGCATCCCAGGACACTAAGGGCAATTTTAGCATGGCCAATCAACCTAACCCGCACATCTTTGGACTGCATTGATGATGAATATGTTTTATTGGCAGAGTTATATGCACAAGCTTGAACAATTGCATTGTTTTTTTAAACACAAATTTGCCCAAAATAATGTCTTTAGCTGTTGGATACTTAACTAGAGTCAAAGCCGATGAGAAGCTCTCGCACCACCTTCAATTTAAGACTCTTCTGTGATTGTAGTTTCCACATTATTAAAACATGGACAGTTATCCAATCATTGAAAAGATTCCTGCCATTGTTTACAGTAAAAGCTATTGACGCAGAAAAAGCTATTAAGAGGCAACAGGGAGGCTTGGTGCTTGTTACTTAATTCATTCTGGCCAGTACATCTGATTCACGTTCTTTCACATGGGCCTTCTGTGCCTCGTAAAAAGCCACACAGCCATTGACAGCAAGACTGACGACATCACAAGCGCAGCCTTCTCATTTCCGTCCCAGGCCCCCTTCGAGGCTAACATTATTAGAAAGTCAATTGCAATTTTCGCACTCGCCATCACATTCAAGATCATTTGCATAATCTTCTAATTGTTGCCACTTGATTGCCAGAACCATTTTAGATTTTTGTTTGACCTTATCACCACGACTGGCTTCTTTCGACACTTTTAATAAACTGAAACTCTTTTTCACAGAAGGGACAGTCAGTTTCATTCTTGGCCTCTCATGCTTCATCATTGATACACAGAATAAACCAGTCAACGCGACGGTCTCTAATGCCCTATACTCTCTGATAGAACGAACATTGCTTACAGCTTGAGAATTAATTAAAAAGCAGCCACACAGGGCTGCTTCAAAATGAGCCTCTCATATGAATCGCAGAATGATATCAGGAAAGACAGCAGGAGCTGGAAGAGCAAAATACCGCAGATGCTGGAAATGTGATAAACAGAAAATGCTGGAAACCTTCAGCAGCTTTGACAGGATCATGGAGTTTCGGGCGGCATGGTGGCACATTGGTTAGCACTACTGCCTCACAGCACCAGGGATCCGGGTTTGCTTCTAGCCCTGGGTGATTGTCTGTGTGGAGTTTACACATTCTCCCCGTGTCTGTGTGGGTTTCCTCCGGGTCCTCCCACACTCAAAGATGTGCAGGTTCGGTGGATTGTTCATGCTAAATTGCCCCTTAGTGTCCAAAAGTGTGCCGGCTGGGGGGATTAGCAGGGTTGATATGTGGGATACGGGGATAGGGCCTGGGTAAGATGCTCTGTCAGAGAGTCGGTGAAGACTGAATGGGCAAAATGGCCTCCTTCTGCACTGTAGTGATTCTATGATTAGTGAGTGAATTTTGGGGGAAGGGAAGATATCTCGTCCTCAGGACTGAAATTAGGCCTTACTCCATGCTTTTGGGTGTCAGGGCTCCTAGATTGGCACTTTTGTCAATAGTGGGCATCTAAGCTGTCCAAGTGAGGCTGCTTCCCAGAGCTGCTAACTTAGGCTGGTGGTCTGTCATACAACAATGGTTTCTCGATGCAGGCAAAATGGCAGCATGGTCAGAAAGTGTCCCTTAGTTCAGCATTTAAGGGACTCAATTCATCACCTGGTGGTTTAGCCCCGTGGTTCCTGCCACTAGTAATATGCCATTGTGGTGGGAAGATTTTGGGCTCCCACTTCATTTGGCTTTACCTTGGCATATCACCAGCCCTTTAACCTCCTAGCTCATCTCAAAAAGACATCAAGAAATTCAGCCCAATGTCTCAGGTCAATGAGAAGTCTGCTTCTCTCTCTACAGATGCTGTCATACCTGCTGAGTGTTTTAAACATTTTCCATTTATATATGAATTAGAAGAGATCTGATACTTGCCACATACAATCTGTTAATGAGAGCTGGTTAATTAGGAATTCAGAACCCTGTTGAAAGTGCTGATTTTATAAGGGAGAGTTTTAATACCCACAGCAGGCATGAATGAGGCTTGGGTAGAGTCATAGAGTCATAGAGGTTTACAGCATGGAAACAGGCCCTTCAGCCCAACTTGTCCATACCGCTCTTTTTTTTTAAACCCCTAAGCTTATCCCAATTGCCCACATTTGGCCCATATCCCTTTATACCCATTGTACCCATGTAACTATCTAAAATGCTTTTTAAAAGACAAAATTGTACCCGCCTCTACTACTGCCTCTGGCAGCTTGTTCCAGACACTCACCACCCTCAGTGTGAAAAAATTACCCCTCTGGACACTTTTGTATCTCTCCCCTCTCACCTTAAACCTATGCCCTCTAGTTTTAGACTCTGCTGCCTTTGGGAAAAGATATTGACTATCTAGCTGATCTGTGTCACTCATTATTTTATAGACCTCTAGAAGATCAGCTCTCAGCCTTCTACACTCCAGAGAAAAAAGTCCCCGGATAAGTGTGTAGTGATCCATTTTGGCAGATCCAATGTCCCCGGATAAGTGTGTAGTGATCCATTTTGGCAGATCCAATGGGATGGAGCAGCAGTATAAAATGAAGGGTACCATTCTTAGCAGTGTAGAGGATCAGAAGGACCTTGGGGTCCGGGTCCATAGGACTCTTAAATCGGCCTCGCAGGTGGAGGATGCGGTCAAGAAGGCGTATGGAGTACTAGCCTTCATTAATCGAGGGATTGAGTTTAGGAGTCGGGAGATAATGCTGCAGCTTTATAGGACCCTGGTTAGACCCCACTTGGAGTACTGCGCGCAGTTCTGGTCACCTCATTACAGGAAAGATGTTGAAGCCATTGAAAGGGTGCAGAGGAGATTTACAAGGATGTTGCCTGGATTGGGGGGCATGCCTTATGAGGATAGGTTGAGGGAGCTTGGTCTCTTCTCCCTGGAGAGACGAAGGATGAGAGGTGACCTGATAGAGGTTTACAAGATGTTGAGAGGTCTGGATAGGGTGGACTCTCAGAGGCTATTTCCAAGGGCTGAAATGGTTGCTACGAGAGGACACAGGTTTAAGGTGCTGGGGGGTAGGTGCAGGGGGGATGTCAGGGGTAAGTTTTTCACTCAGAGGGTGGTGGGTGAGTGGAATCGGCTGACGTCGGTGGTGGTGGAGGCAAACTCGTTGGGGTCTTTTAAGAGACTTCTGGATGAGTACATGGGATTTAATGGGATTGAGGGCTATAGATAGGCCTAGAGGTGGGGATGTGATCGGCGCAACTTGTGGGCCGAAGGGCCTGTTTGTGCTGTGGCTTTCTATGTTCTATGTTCTATCCAGCCTCTCCTTCTCACTCAAACGATCAAATTCCAGTAGCATCCAAGTAAATGTTTTCTGCACTCTTTCTAGGTTAATAACATCCTTTCTATAATAGGGTGACCAGACCCTATTCCAAGTGTGACCTTATCAATGTCTTGTACAACTTCAACAAGAAGTCCCAACTCCTGTATTCAATGTTCTGACCAATGACACCAAGCATGTTGAATGCCTTCTTCACCATTCTGTCCACCTGTGACTCCACTTTCAAGGAGCTAAGAACATGTACCCTGAGATCTCTTTGTTCTGTAACTCTCCCCAATGGGGGAGTAGGTTAACGTTTCCTAAAAGCTTAAACTTGGCACCCATCCACTTTGACATGGCCACTCCCAGCTTTAAGGGAGACTGGTAAGGGCTAAGGAGCAAGTGACAAACTAGCTCATGAGTAGGAAGCTACTCATATAGGCTAATGAGACTATTGTTAGGGTGCCAGATTGGAAACCCCAAGGTATATTATGAAGCCCGACTGGACCCCAACAGTTTTCTATTTTGGCATTAATGTGAGGATAGGATGTTTCACCTCAGGAATGATTCCACTGAATTAGGGATCCTTTATCACAACATGTTTTATTCATAACACAGTTAAAGTCTAACACTAACAAAAGCAAACAGTTTATCTCTTAACTGTTGAAAAATCTTTAAACATGAAAAGAAACAACTCTTAACTTCTAACTTATCACTATTCGGTTCCAATTAAGCAATATTTCTTTAATAGACTTAAACCCCATTTAAGTATAGTTAGCAAGTCTTGGCATATTTGTTTTAACTTGGGTTAACAGCTTTGGAGCTTCCAGAGAGTTTTTGTAGAGAGAGAGCTCACTGCTATTAGAGAGAGAGAGAGCTCCCAGTCTTCTCTCTGCTGCAGGATAGTTTTAGATGTCCTTTGAGAAGATGGAAGTGGTCTGCATCTGACCATCTGACGGCCCAAACAATGCAAAGATATTTGCTGTGATATGCATGCTAAGTAGGTGCGCCAGGGCTTGTAGATAACATTACTGCTATCTTGGGCAATACAGGTTAATGATGGTATGGTAGTTGTTGATCACTCAGGCATGACTTCAGTCAGACATAAGACTTATGACTTTGGAGCAAGAGCAGACCATTCGGCCCTTTGAGCCTGCTCAGATCATGGCTGATCTGATTGTGGTCTCAACTTTCCTGTCTGCCCATTATTACCCTTGACTCCCCTGTTTACCAAAAACCTAACTCTGCCCTGAATAAATTCAATGGTTCACCCCCCACTGCTTTCTGGGGAAGGAAATCCCACTGGCTAACAACCCTCTGAGAGAAAAAATATCTCCCCATCTACATCTAAACAGGGAGACCTTTTATTCTGTAACTGTGACCTTAGTTCTGTAACTGTGTCCTTAGTTTTATTCTTCCCGATAAATTGAAACATCCTATTGGTATCCACCCTGTCAAGTCTCCTCAGGATCTAACAGAGATCACCTCTCATTCTTCCAAACTTCAATGGACATTAGCCCAATCGGCACAATCTATCCTCAGAAGATAAACCCCTCCTCCCAAGGTGAGATGAGTGAACCTTTAATGAACTGCATCTCATGCAAATATATTTTTTTTTCAAATAAGGGGACTGTAACTGTACACATTGCTCCAGTTGCCAGTGTTAGAAAAGTGTAGCTGGGGGAGAGATTGGGTAGGTTGGGGTTACTTTATTTGGAACAAAGGAGGCAGAGGGGTGACTTGATAGGGTGGTGCAAAATTATGAGGGGAAGAGATAGAGTCGACAGGAAAAAATTGTTCCCCTTGGTGGGGAATTCTAGAACCAGGGGACATAGATTCAAGATAAGTGGCAGTAGGTGTAGAGTGGACATGAGGAAGAACTTTTTACACAGAGGGTGGCGGGTGTCTGGAATTCACTGCCTGAGTTGGGGGTGGAGGCAGAGACTCCTAAACCCTTTTAAAAAGTACCTGGATCTGTATCTTAAGTGCTGGAAGCTACAGGGCTATGGGCCAAGTGCAGGACGGTGGGATTAGAAAAGGTATCTGATGTTCCTGGGCTGGCATGAACAAGATGGGCTGAATGGTCTACTGTGCTGTAACTTCTATGATTTCTATGTGGTCTCACCAAGACCCTGTGCAGCTACAGAAAGAAAATGATGAGCTTTTCTATTGCATTTGTATTATTCTCGAAATGAATACTCAGGCAACATGCACTAATTAACTTTCAGTCTTACATTGACACAAGTTCAATGTCACCTGGATGTATTCTGTGGCTCTCAGTACAAAGGCCATTTGCTCTTTTCTGTCCTCACCTTCTTGCTCTACAACTTTAGTGTCCTGTGAGTCTTCACACAGGGGTTTCCCTCCCTCCCTGCTTCAATTAAAATGTTTTTTTGCAATATATTGCTTTTCTGAATTTGCTGTATTTGGGGACAAGCTGCTGCCATGATTATCAACACTGCTGATTTACATCTGGAGCTAGATTCCAGGTCTCCAGCTATGTTTGAGCAACACTGCAAGAACCCAACTGGTTAAAAATTGGTGGCAGGATAAAGTACATTACAATCAGACAGCAAAGCTCACTTGTCAGAAAATAATGAAGTTCATTTCTGATGTGGCAAGTAATCCTGTGTGTCAACAGAGTTAGCAAGCCCCAACATCAGGAGGCATTTGACATTAGTTCTGCTCAGAGAATGAATCCTCTTATTATCATACCAAAGGATAGAAATTGGACATGAATGAAAGCAAATTTAATTAGCAAGTGAGGCTGAGAAAAGAGAAGCAGATGCATTGTGAAGGAAAGTACAAGGAAGTGAGAGGGTAGGATCCAAAAGAAAGGGGATTAAAGATTAACTCAAAGGTTACAGTGTTGATATGCTAATGTTTGGGGAAGATATTTAAATACCTCTGCTGAGATAATTTGGATGTAGCCTGGGTTCCTGTCATATTGCATTCAGATTAATTGTAAAATAGATTGGGAATGGTCAGAACAAAGTTGAAAATGGTCTGTTGTTCTGGCATCTTTGATGAAATTATTTGGAGTTAAATTTTATCACCAACAGATTAACTGTGATACACAACAAAATAAACACATTCTCTATTATACCAGAATTATGCAGCAAATATAAATGAAAATAACTGTGACAACACAGCCGTGAGTACCGTGTGATGCGCTGCAGGAACTCACTCAGACAGCACCTTCCAAACCCATGATCATTACCATTGGGAAGGACAAAGACAGCAGATGCTTGGGAATGCCAACAACTGGAGGTTCCCCTCCAAGTCCCTCACCATCCAGACTTGGAAATATATTGCCGTTCCTTCACTGTCACTGGGTCCAAATCCTAGAATTTCCTCCCTAACAGCACTGTGGGTGCACCTACACCTTAGGGACTACAGCGGTTCAAGAAAGCAGCTCACCATCACCTTCTCAAAGGTAATGAGGGGTGGGCAATAAATGCTGGTCTAACCAGTGATGCCCACATCCCATTAACAATTTTTTTAAAATGTAAATTTCAAAATTGAATTTCTCAGTTATTATCATGTTGTGCGTTTCCTCATCAGAATAACAGTAATAGAAGTTAGTTTACTTGAATTTGATTCTAACCAGTTTTTACTCAGGTCGATATTTTAACAGCTCGTTACAGCAAAACTGTTTCCCATCAGCTTTGCATATTGAAGCATTCATCAAATCTGCCTGCATTCCATAATCGTGCAATGAATATTTAATTTACGGATTTTATGCTTCCTTTGTGTTTAAGGAGTCTCTGTAATTTAAGGTTGCTAAAAGAGTGAAATGGTCTCCCGCTGGTACTGGTCCACAACACCCCACTGGTGGAGAACAAATAGAGACAAGTAATTAAAACTAAATATTTATTGCTCATTTAAGAAACCCTTCAGTGGAAGAACAAAAGCTAAATTAAATAATTATGTCCATTGCTGCAGACTATTTGAATCATTTAAGTCCTGCCACGTGCTGACATTTGCAGAGTGATGCGAATAACTGGCTAAATTCGTGAGCCTTTGCTCCGTTCACTGAAGCTGCCTGAATTCAATGGGAGCAGATGGTTTATAAATGACTCACAAACCATTGCTTCTGGTGCAGGAAGAGAAGGATTAGTGGGTCGGGAAAGGGCTAGTGTGCTTCTTATCATCCTGGTAGTCACATGACACAATGATAAAGGAGTTGTTGAGGAATCAGGAGCCATTAATCTCACAGTCACATAAGATGTGGAGTTGCCGGTGTTGGACTGGAGTGGGCACAGTAAGTAGTCTCACAACACCAGGTTAAAGTCCAACAGGTTTATTTGATAGCACGAGCTTTCGGAGCGCTGCCCCTTCATCAGGTGAGTCAGGTGAGGAATGTAAGAACATACAAAATGGGAGC